>NC_047557.1:64263391-64913088 GCF_012275295.1 Melopsittacus undulatus | reverse complement strand
TTAGCTGCAGCATAACCAGCCATGAGCCCAAATACACAATCATCACACAATTGGCTGATTCAGCCTTTAAAGTTATAGATCCATTTCAGGCAACTATTTTTCCCAAGTGTCTTTTTAAAAAATAAGAATGGTTTGCTGTGAATCTTTTTATCAATGAAGTGATGGAGAAATACTTGGAAAGACAGTGTTTTTTTAATTTTATTTTAAAGCAAAGCCATGTGTGCACAGTAAATTTATCTATCCTCCAGAACCAACTAATTTTTTTTTCTTTCACACTCTTTGCCTTGCATGAAAAGAACTCTATGCTAAGTGTGAGACAGCATCAGTTATTTGTTTAGTTTTATGAGTGTGTAGTTATGAACTGAAGATACATATCATACAGTTACTACTCTAGAAATATTGTCTTTCAAAATTTACTTTTAAAAATTATTTCCTAAGTATCTGAATGGTATTTCATATTGGTAGTAAAATGACAGTGTAAGCAGCACCATTTTTAGTAACCATGAGACAAATCACCCCCCTCTTCCTCTTTTTGTATTGTCATTTGAAGTGAAGGACACTCTTTGTCCCCTGTCCAGCAAAGCACTTATTTGTAGTCTCCTTGACTTCAGCAGCATTCATGGGCCCATAATGAAACATGTGCTTAAGTGCTTTTGTAGATCAGAGTGCTACTGAGCAAGGGCAGCCAAGCAGAGCCTCTACTGCTGGAAAAGCTGTGATAATAATAGTACAGTTTTTCAGGAACAATGGCTTTTGAATTTTTAATAATAAATTTAAATGCTAAGGGAATTGTGAAATACATCACTTTGCTATTTTAAAAAAGATAATTAAAATAAAAGAAACTTTATAATAACTAATGTTAAAAAGCTGTGAAATTAATGCTGATTCAACAAATGAATCTACCTGAGACAGATTCACCCTTGGTGTGAACTGAGATGATAGGTTCATAATACAGAATGTTTCCTGACAGGTGCTGGGACTCCAATTTCTACTAGTTTCATACTAGTGTTAAGTGTTTTTAATTTGACTTACGTTGACCCTCAATTTCTTATACAGACCCTCAAACTGGATTTGTACTCCACCAGTAAACAAATTTACTATAACAAATAAGCAAAATCTCCATCACACAAACATATCTGTAAATAAGTAGCTGTTGGTTATCGTAAATAAACTTTTTCACCTCTATAGCCTTTGAACTAATGGACTGAATAGTTTAAGCATTTTAAATTACTTTGTGATGGTCTGTCAAACAGGCTCTCATCCCACAGATGAAGACTAGTTGAGATTTTCAAGTTACAAGAATTTCTTTTTGTTCACAGTGTGCCAGCTCTGAAAGAAAAAACAAACAGCAAATAAACAAACAAAACGTTAAAAGAATGCTTCCTTGTCTTCCTTGTCTTTGTTAAGGGAGGGGAAAAAAAAAGGAAGAGCATATTGATTGCAGAAGACAGCAGTTCAGTAAATCTGTAGGATTTACTTTTTCCTTTTTTAATTTGGCTCAATTTTAGAAAGGTAATCACATTTGAATTTACAGTAATGAAGGCCAAACCAGAATAAAATGAGATATAAATAACTGTTTAAACTCAGGGTTTTCACATAGGGTATTTATAGTTGTTGCTATTATCAGGGAAATACAGACGACATAAGTGTATTCTGTGAGAATTGCTATTGAAAATGAAAAAGAAAAAAAAAACACTTTTCCTACAAGAATCTTATTTTTAATCAAATATACTTTACTTTTCAAGCAGGAAGCCAATTTGCTATTGCAAATGTTTTTGCTAAGTGATGGAATGTGCAGTCATTCACTAACAATTGAATCCTGAAATTCAGTTTGTCCATGCTAGGCAAGAAAAAGCTTTTGGGTTCAAACATGCACTTTATTACAAGGGGAGGCACTTAAATGCATGAAGAGGAGACCATGCATGTTATATCAGAAGACGGGAATACATCTTGCAATGTGGGTCTTTGATGTTATTCATATGCTAACAATATACCATTTCCTCCAAGCGCTCAATACATTGGAATAAAAAGACATAATTTGCTGACATTGTACTGCACACTTCCTGTCCAGAATACTGATCAATTGTCATTCAGCTTCCAAGGCTAATCCACCCAAAATAGCCCTCAACATAACCTTTAAATTATTCTTTTAACACTGTAAAATTCCAGTTAAAATAATTTACCATTTTACAGAACAAAATGATGAAACAAAGACCATAACTGTATTTTCAGTCTGCTTCTAAAATGCAGTTCAAGTGCCCCAGGGACTCCTTTCATCTAGTGTAAGTGCTGGCATATGATGTGACTGTTAACATAGCTGGCCACCAGATGAAGTGAATTATCTAAACTGCCAAGGTTCCTGCTTTCATTCCAATTTAAACATCAATTTAACACAGAAACTGAAAGGTATTATGAAAGCTTTAATATGAACCATTTCAGACATGAAAAAGAAATAGAAGTGTTTCTCAAACCACCAAAACAAACAAACAAAAAAATTCCTTGAACCTGAAGATGAGTTGGAAAATTATCAGTGCATTGTCTGTGTAACTCCCCATGCTGGTAAATAAATGCAATGTACCCCGGGCACCTTGTGAAAAATGAGTCACCTGTATGAATCCACAAAGACATTATCCGAAGCAATGGTTACACTAAATGTTTGAAAGGGGAACCTGCCAAAAACAATTACTTGGTTACTTTTTCTAAGGGAAAACAGTTTGAAGCACATTCTGGCCTTTAAGATTATCATATTCAGAAAGGACTTTTTCCAGTTAAAACAATTTATTACCTATTTCTTGTGAGTCACTTAATCATCTTTTTTTCTTCCTATCTCCTCCATGTAATGATAATTCTTCCACTCTGTTCAATGTCATGATCATAAGACTGCGAGCTGTTTAACACAGCAGCTCTCTTTGCAGCGTACAATTCAGTTGCCTTTTATCTGAGGTACTGAGACATCACTAAACACAAAAACCACAAGCAATATTAATCAGCTTTCCATACACTAAGATGTTCTAGTCTCAAAGCACATGAGAAAACTCTGAACAAATGTTCTGGGGAAAATGAAATTTTTATAGAGAGAAAAGTCCACCTTGTCAAGGATTTATGTGACTAGCTAGTGATTTTAAAAATAATTACTAGTGTTAAGATGTGGTTGTTTGCAGACAGTTTGCATAGGAGAAGAAAAATAAATGAAAAAGGTAGGCCTTAAGTCTAGTATTTCTTCCTCCAGTACTGTGGAGTACTGCAAGCCCTGTTAAATAAGAAGCTGTTTCTAATGAGGTTAATCACAATGCATCACACAGGCATGTGTGCAGATTTTTATAAAATCCAAGTTTATTACATACTAGCATAAATCATCATAGTCCCTTAGTGGAAAGAAATGTTCTTTCTCCATTGAACTTGAACAGACAAAAGTTTATCAGCGAACAAGACTAAGAAATTACCAAAGGGAAAGACAGCATTTGAATAAAATCCAAATATGGTTGCTGTGTTCTAGCATCAATGAGACTTCACCTTATATACTTTATTAAATAATGGTCAATAATGGTCAATAATAAAAATAATGGTCAACTTATTACAAAAAGAATAACAATAAGATTGCAAACATCTCCCAAAATTATTCAAGGAGGATACAATCTGGCATCTAAAATTAAGAGACTAATTACAAACTTATTGAGGCAAACCTGTAAGACTGGTCAGATCACTAAGTAAGCAGAAGTAGTCCTTTAGCACTTAAATGGAAGAGGAGGAGGAATGGAAGAGGAAAAGCCCCATCTGACTTCATTTGCTTGAACAGTGGTTGTATATGGAACAGAGTGCCAAAGCAAAGGAGTGGTGACAGTCACTTCGAAGGAGATTTGACAGTTCTGACAAAATCAAATTAGTCAACATACCAATAAAAAATTGTTTGATTTACATTGGCAATTCCATATTGGTCTCAGCCATCTAGCTACCAAAACCTCAATTCTGTAACATAAGCAAGAAAAATAAGAACTCATATCAGTACAGGAAACTGCTTATTATTCAGACAATATAACTGTATCATCTGTAGACACCACTTTCCAAATACTTCACTGTGGGTTCAAACATATACATCCAAAACATTGGATTTAATTCTTTAGCTGCCAGATCATTTTAATGCAAAGCCCAAGTTTTTCAAACTGTCTAAGATGAAACAAGAAAACATAAAAAACTACTAGCATTTATACATAACAACCAAAACTTTAGGACTGGATCTTAGGGCCATCCTCCAATTCACTGTATATTTTAGTACTTAAACAAAAGTGTAGGCAGTGAACTTTAAGTTAGTATCTATAAAGGCAAAACAGTTTTCAAATGTCTTACACTCTTCTCATTCATGCACAGGGTTAGACAGACTGGAAATCAAGTCAGCAATTTCACCATTCAGTTTAACTGACCTCTCCCACATAAAAGGTAGTGAGGGAACTGGTGGAAGTACTTACCAAGCCACTTTCAGTCATTTATCAGCAGTACTGGTGAGCCAGAGAGGTCCCAGTTGACTGAAAATTAGCAAATGTGACTCCCTTCTACAAGAAGGGCTAGAAGGAGGATCCAGGGTACTACAGGCCTGTCAGTCTGAACTCGGTGCTGGAGAAGGTCATGGTGTAGATCATCTTGAGTGCCATCACACAGCATATACAGGACAATCAGCTTATTGGGTCCAGTACGCTTGGGTTTATGAAAGATGGGTCCTTCTTGAGCAACTTGATCTGCTTCTATGACAAAGTGACCCTCTTAGTGGATAACGAAAAGGCTTTGGGTGTTGTCATACTTTTTAGTAAAGCCTTTGACACCATTTCCCACAGCATTCTCCTGGAGAAACTGATGGGTCAGCTTGGATGGCCTTAACCTTTGCTGAATAGAAAACTGGATGGATGACCAGGCTCAAAGAGTGGTGGTGAATGGAGTTAAATCCAGTTGGTGGCTGGTCACAAATGGTGTTCCCCAGTTCTCAGTACTGGGACCAGTTCTGTTTAATCTCTCTATTGATGATCTAGATAAGGAGGTTTGAGTGTACTCTTAGCAAGTTTGCAGATGACAATCTCAAACTGGGAGGGAGCATTGATCTGCTTGAAGCAAGAATGGCTCTACAGAGGGATCTGGATAGGCTGGATCGATGAGTCAAAGCCAATTGTATGAGGTTCAATAAGGCTTATTGCCAGGTCATGCACTTGGGTTACAGGCTACTTGGAGTCACCATCCCTGCAAGTATTTGAAAGATGTGTAGATATAGCACATGTAGATATGGGATGTGGTTAAGTGATGGATATGGCAGTGCTAGGCTACCAGCTGGACTCAATGATCTTAAAGTTTTTTTCCCACCTAAAAATTCTGTGGTTCCATGACTCTATAAAAATGTCCAGTTGAAAAAAATAGACATCCTGCAAAACTAAAATTCTGTAAAGCCCCTTAAAACAATCAGAACTGTGCTGTGAGGTTGTACTTACACCTCAGTGATAAAAGAGAAGGCGTAAGAACCATATTTACCAGCTGGGGGGAAGAAAAATCCTGTAAACAGCAGTAAGTTGTCAAATAACTATACTTGTTGGCATAACTACTTGCCTTTGGCAAATGCAAAGGGCAAGATGCTACCAGTACATCCTGGAGGAATGTTGAAGGGACGGGGGGGTGGAGATGACATGGTATGGAATCTACATCCTTGGAGAGTTTATTGCTGAACTAGTAAAAGTATGTAAAAAATATAACAAAGCTTAGCTTCTGTGCAACATATCCAATCATCATTTTCAACTTCCACAGTTACAACTTGGTGGTTAAATAGTATGTTTTAGTTGAAGAATAGATATTAAAAACTTGTAGGTATATATTTAAGCAAAAACTATAGTGTATGGGTACATTTTGATCTTATCCAGAAACAATAAACACCAAGGAAAAGACACCAGCAATAGTCTGATATAGGAAAGGTATGGGGGAGTGTAGGGAATAGAAGATCAGAAAGCCTTGCTCTTCTCCAAAGAATAGGGATGAAAATAGGTGTCCTGGTTTGAGCAGTAGTAGTCATTTTTTCTCCTTCTTGGTAGCTGGTGCAGTGCTGTGTTTTGACTTTTGGGCTGAGAACGGTTGCTGATAGCAAGTATGTTTTGAATTACTGCTCAAATGTTTGGTTTGTCCAAGGCCTTTTCTGAGCTCATGCTCTGCCAGGGAGGAGGGAGGCCGGGAGGAAGGAGAGACAGGACACCTGACCCAGGCTTGCCAAAGAGGTATTCCATACCATAGCACGTCATACCCAGGAGGTAACCGGGAGAGACCAGGAAGGGCAGGAGCTCTGGGGGGATGGAGGAGGTATCGGTCAGTGCTCGGTCGGGCAGGGTCGGTTATGGGTCGGTGGCTGGTGAGGTGTTGTGTTCTCTTCACTTGTTATTGGCTTTATCATTGTTATTTGTAGTAGTAATGGCAGTAATGATTTGTGTTGTGCCTTAGCTATTAAACTGTGCTTATCTCAACCCGGGGGGGCTACATTGTTTGGATTCTCCTTCCTAACTCTCCGTGAGTTGGGGGAGCTAGGGGGGGAGTGAGTGAATGAGCTGTGCGGACTTGGTTTTAAACCATGACAATAGGGCAAGATCCAGAATTTAGTATCTTGTACTAGACTATGTATTCCATTAGAATATATCTTTGCTTTCTGGCACCCATATCTCCTTTGGGAAATCTTCAAATACTTCCCTTTATTTTAATTCTTAATTGATATACCCACAAGACATGTAGCCCCAGAAACAGAGCATAAGATGTATTGTGATATCTTGTACTATGTATCTTTTTCTATGTATTGTAAAGGTTATAAACACATTAGACATATTAATTTGATACTGATGCCATCCTACATGCAAATATTGCAAAGTTTTACCTTCTTATCAATGTGGTTTTATTTCCTGTCACACTTCCAATGAACTATAGTGACAGGACAGCAGAGGGTTAGATTGAATATAAGGAAGGAATTTTTTACTGTTAGGGTGGTGAGGCACTGGAATGGGTTGCCCAGGGAGGCTGTGAATGCTCCATCCCTGGTAGTGTTCAAGGCCAGGTTGGACGAAGCCCTGCATGGCATGCTTTAGTGTGAGCTGTCCCTGCCCATGGCAGGGGGGTTGGAACTAGATGATCTTAAAGTCCTTTCCAACCCTAATTATTCTATGATTCTATGATTCTATGAACTAGTGTGAAATTCCACAAAGACAGAATAAAACCATAGTGTTCTACATAAAGTCCTTATTCTTTGTGCTCTTTCATCCTGGGTTTGCTGAATATCAATCATTTGTGTGTGTGCATATTCATTTTTATATGTTTTTGGCCAGAGTACTTTCAAAATTCCTGTTAAGGGAAATAACTTCTTGAAAGTGAAGACACAAAAAAAAAGCACACTTTCTGGATATGCAAATATAACACATGCAATGCTTGTAGTGTGAAGAGGTAGGTACAACCAAAATATACGTGAATACACAAAAGATGCTTCCTCTCTCACACTTCAACTTCCTAATCTTGGACATTCTGCTCAATGCTTAAGGCCATTTACAGTAGTTCCAAAATGCTGACTTTGTTAATACATACACCTCAGCAGGAGAAGGAGTATTGAGGATGATCGATTGAAATTTGGAATATCTTACAAAATTATTTCTTTGACATAGCCAGTAGGGAACTCTTGTTTGTTGAACTTATTATTCATTCATGTATTCATGAAAAAAAAATGCAATAAAAGCATAATCCCTCCATAGTGCCTGACTGATCACATTGAAATGCACACAGAGCTTTGCTGTGCTAAGCAAGGTTTTTACTTTGCAACAGAACTGTTTTATATTGCAATATCATTAGCTGAGCCTAGAGTTTACATTATACTTATAAATAAGCAAGGGAAATTTAACCCACATTGTAATCTAAGGTTATGCTGAAAATCAGATATTGAAAATACACATGCATAATAACAACTGCTTATGTGACTTTTTTATTTTCTTCTTCCTAAATGATTTAGCAATTTGTGTGTTGAACTGTAAATAAGACCATGAATACACTTGCATTTTGACAACTGAAATTCAAAAGAAATACAGAAATAACAAAGACTGGTGATTTGAAAGAAGTTCTTAGAGTAAACCAGCATCATAGAAAAAACCCACTATTTGAAAAAATTACTGACAAGATTTAAATTAAACATTTCTGTGTTTAAAATACTGAGAAAATAAAGGACAGCCTTGACATGCTTGAGAGGTGGACCAGTGCCAGCCCTATGAAATTCAACCATGCCAAGTGCAAGGTCTTACACCTGGTTTGGGGCAATCCCAGGCACAGCTACAGGATGGGCAGAGCAGTCCTGTGGAGAAGGACTTGGGGGTGTTGGTTGATGAGAAGCTCAAAATGAGCCAGCTTCAGTGTGTGCTGGTAGACCAGAAACAACCCGTGCTGGGCTGCATCAAAAGGAGCGTGACCAGCAGGTCAAAGTAGATGATCCTGCTCCTCTGCTCTGCTCTCGTGAGACCTTACTTGGAGTATTGTGTGCAGTTCTGGTGCCCTCAACATAAAAAGGACATAGAACTGTTAGAACAAGTCCAGAGGAGGGCCACAAGGATCATCAGGGGGCTGGAGCACCTCCCATATGAAGACAGGCTGAGAAAGCTGGGGCTGTTCAGCCTGGAGAAATCTGCATGGAGAACTCAAGAGCAGTCTTCCAATATCTGAAAGAGGCCTAAAAGGGTGCTAGGGAGGGACACTTCATCAGGCACTGTAGCAATAGGACAAGGGGGAATCGGTTAAAACTCAAACAGGGGAAGTTGAGGATAGATGTAAGGAAGAAGTTCTTTACTGTGAGGGTGGTGAGGCACTGGAACAGGTTGCCCAAAGAAGTGGTAAATGCTCCATCCCTGGCAGTGTTCAAGGCCAGGTTGGATGGAGTTTTGGGTGACATGGTCTAACGTGTCGTGTCCCTGCCCATGGCAGGAGGCTGTAACTAGATGATCTTAAGGTCCTTTCCAACCCTAACTATTCTACGATTCTATGAGAACAATATAGCAGGAAAAACCTCTACCATAAGCTTCAGAACTGAACAGCATTTACAATCACAAATATGAAGAAGATATACATTATTTTGCTGTACTGTATGATACCAAATAATGTTTGACTTCCATTCCTTACTAAACTTTCCTTCTAATTCTCTAAACTAAACTTCTGGATATTTCTATTCAGTTTGACCTAGTCTCACATTGTATATTCACATCCTGTCTTGTCTTGAACTATATTTACACGCCAAGAACATCAGGTTTTGCATTACTAACTTCCATAATTTGCCATTTATTTTCAACCACTGTATATGCAGAGCCACTTGGCAAGGCTTTGTTAGTGTAACTGACCTTGCTGTTGTCAAATTGCTGTACTAAATAAAAAAAACTTCTGGAAGTCATCTGAACTGACTGTTTCCAGTCACTTCAAAAAGAATCTTCCCTTCTCTCTGCTAAACACTTACAGCATGCAATAGGATAAGGAGACTTCCTTGACTTTGAAAGGTCCAGGTCAGCTTTCTGTTGAATACTTTCTGTAAGTTCTGATCAACCACACAAAAAAGGTGGAAAATCCCTGAGTTAACAAAGTATATCTGCCTGTATTAAAAATTAACCAGACTTTAGAAGGGATAGAGAAAATAAATAGGCCCAAATCCAGCCTTCTGAGGTAAGACTAACCAGAAGAGTGGGCATTCATCTCAGTTCTCAATGTGAAAGTTGCAGAACTCCTGTTTAGGGAACAACTATGCTCATCGCTTTCCAAATAACACTGACTTCCCTTGTGTTAGTCTATTTTCCTACTCCTTCAGTTGGACAAAAGATTTTAGTCAGTAAAGGTAGTTTGGTTACTCTGTTCACTGCAAAGAATATTGAAAAGTGCCAAACCACATAAGAAGCTTTAGGTACAGAAGGCTTCCTTTCCCCATTACTGTTATCTGAGCACAGGAGACTCACATAATGCCACCTCAGCAAAGGGAAAAGCATGAAGTTCCATCTCAAAGTTGACGCACTTGAACAGAGTAGAACAGCTAAGCCTGAAATCAAGAAATATTTCAGCCTTTCTGAACAAACATCACTTTAGTACTTGAACAGAGAACGTCAATTAATGTTGGCTTCAAACTAAAGAGATTCTAACACCATGCACAATCTCACTGTGTGTAGTAAAAGACTGTTAGGGTTTTTTATTTGAAAAGTTTTAAATATTTCCTTTCATTTACAGTTAATCCCTTGACCTGTTGTTACTCCCAGTAAGAACTTTGCTGTGTTCATACACAGAAAGATTAATATTGATGCCTAGAAGACAAACGTGCTATTTTCTAGATAATGGTGAAAGAACTGTCTTTTAAAGAATTTTTTTTTCAATTGATAAACAGTGACAACTTGCTGTCAGTTTGTCATCACTTCCTCAACTACTTCAGAAATAACTTACCGGTTTTTGCATTCTTTTCTTCTGCATATTATTAATGGTATAAGCCATAAATCATCTTGAAGTCTAAAAGCATTATGAGCAACTATAAACCAGCTAACAAGACATTCTGCTAACAAGTCATTTAACAATACAACTTCTAATTCATTGGAGACATCTAAAAATGTCATTTCATATGCACTATCAACATTACTTCAAACAGTGAAGCTGATTTGAGTCAAATTTGAAATTTTCAGATAAGTAAATATGATTAACAAGCTCATGAATTGAAAAGCTGAAATTAAAAGGAGATTATTTCAGTCACATGAAAAAAATTGAAAGTATTTACATTACAGTTAAAAGGTCAGAAAACAGGAAACAACTCAATTTTCAGAAATACATAGATAACCTCTTAGGAGCATCTGCTAACAGAAAACAAGTTCTTTGCATGATGGAATAGAAGAACCTCTCTTCTGTTCAGCAGTACAAAAAAAAACCACCCTGATGTGGCCTCTCCTTTCTCATCTCTTCAGAGCTAGGGGTTCTACAGAAAGGGGATCTACAAGTGTTTCTGCATTCTCTCTGTTCTGAGCACCTTGAGGACTTCGCACAGTGCTTTCCTAGTCTTACAGTAGCTTCAGTAAGAAAAACACAATTGAAGTTCTTAACCTTCAGACTCCTGATTTGATCTTTTTCTTCTTATCAGGCCAGCATATACCATGCAAAAGATATAGAAATTACAGCCTACTGTATCTACAAGGCAGAGAATAAAGCTAGGCAGAGATGGTAGCTCAGTTTGCAGAAGTATAGTGGTATTCACCCTGAGAAACAGGACTAACTGGATCAATAGTACTGATTAAATAGTCTGATGCTGCTATACAGCTTTCTGAGCTTTGATTAGCTCAATTATCTTTCCGTAACACCACACTGAATTGTATATCATAACCTCAGAGTCACAAATATGTAATATATACACACATTTACCATAGCTTTTCTACCAGTTCTCCTTCAGCCAATGCTCTGACAAGTGGGTACTACCCTGATTCTTTATTTGGAGGAATCGTCTCACTCCATTCTCACGCTGCTCAAGCAGGCTTTTTGAAGTACCATTGTTTGAAAAATTGAGTCCCTCCCTACTGTCTTAAAAGATGTCCATTATCTACTTAAAAGGTGTCCATTATCTACTTAAGGTAATCAGATTTCTGGTTGTCATATTTTAAGCCAAATAAAACCCCAAAATTGAATCTTATTGTCAACTTCACATGGAAGCTGTTTTTGCAATCTTTGTCTGTAGAAAGCTGCAGCTTTTCTCTCTTACCTCACACTGTGGGAATTTTGCTTTCACTTAATCTAAGCAAAGATAAATTGACCGAATCAGCTTGTAATGTTTACTCATATATGTTAAATGATTGTTTAAATTCCATTTTCAATGGTTCCTGTATAGAGTTTTCAATATCAAATGCTAACACAGAACATATGAGATCTCCTGTGGCAGTTCAGAACAAGTGATAGGTGCCCAGACAATAACCATCTTCTCTAGGAAGTGTCTAAGAGACACTTCAAAGGCTTTTCTTCCCTCAAACTCCAGACGGATTCTAATTCTCTTATTTTCTCTATTCATCATATTTATCTGACATCTCACCATCCTTGTCAGGTAACACTGAGCTGAACTTGCTCTAGCAGAGAGTGCTAAATATTCAGTGAGAAGGACCACCATTCTGTGACAGCAACTCAGAAAAGAATAGAAGTACATCTTCTATGGTGAAGGCCTGATCAGCTGAAGTCAGTAAGAATCAATAGATTTCAAAAGTCTTGTTCATTCTCATTAGGAAAAAGCCTTTGTCTTATTTATCATGCAGTCACTCCTTATTACATAAACAAACACCAACCCATAACCAACTGTCTACTCAACCATTACCGAATTTCTAAAACTGTTAGAAAATTATTCCTAAAATGTCTTCCACTGACCTTGGTGCAGAGAGATTAACACTAAAGTGTTTGTGATCAGCAGTCTTTCCTGCTCATACCCAACTGTTTCACCAGCTGATTTAAGCAGGGTGTGAAAATGCCAGTGACAAGACAAGCATAAGCCTCTGCTCTCACTTGAAGTTCATTTTAAGCTCAAGACACCAGTCAGTGCAGCTATAGCAATGGCAACTTCATTGAAGCACACTAATAACCAAACTATTACCATGGAACCAAGTTACAAAGACTTGGACAATGAATTCTGACTATAATAGTTAAACGGTCATGACTAAAATCCTACAAATGGTAATTTTCATACATGTATTTGAATTAAATATTTGTATTTACTGAGGACAGAACAAGTTGTGCTTAGCATTGTAATAGCAGTGCAGGTCATTCAGGATATAATTTGCCCTGATATTCACACATGATTTTTTTTTTAACCTACAGTTAAGTGGCATTCAAAAAGGTAAACTCCTGCTGTCTTTGGAGATCAAAGAAAATCAAGGAAATTACTTCCAATCTGATCCTGAGCAATCGAACATTCAGCTGTTCAATATTTCAAAAAGCAAACACATCAGCACGAACTGGAATTGCTATCGCAAAGTAATTTCTTATCCTGTAGTCAAATAATAGTCCAGTTAAATTTCACTATGAATTGATTTTGGAATAAAGCAGAAGAAAGAGAAAAAAAATGGGTCAAGATGATACAAAGACATTTTAAAACACAGATTTGGTTATTATTTTAGCAAGAACAAGCATAAAAGGAATTCTTTTTCCCTGATTGCTGTGGAAAGCATGAAGGAGGAAAAAAAAGCAAAATAGAAGACTAAGCAAAAAGAGTCTCCTAGTAACTGAATGCTTTATCAGCACATACCAAAATATACTGTGTATTGGTCAGAGAGTCAACTACCACAGCCATGCCAGGGGTATAGTTGCTTTGTGGTTTGTGATAGGAAAACAAGCATCCAGAATACACACTTCAGCAGAACAAGTACAGCCACTCACCCAAGATATTTTTGGGCCTAAACATAAGCTACATCTATTGCTCATTTGGACAAACAATCAAAGCATGGAGGAATCGAAACAGTAGGTTCTTTATTTTGCACTATCTGCCACCAACACGACAAAAACTTGGACAGCACCATCCATTACGAGTCATGCAACGATGGCTTGGAGGTATTTACTGCTAGCAAGTTTTTGTTGAGAAAGTGACTTATTTTGTAATGTTTAAAAACTATTCTAGCTTGTTTACATATTTTCTTGGAGGACTGCTGTGTCAGGTGAGTACTTGAAGTCCTATTCACCTGGAAAATCAAATGTAGGATAAGAAAAAAGAAACAACCCATACAACAGCATGATAATTATTCCTCTGCAGAACAAAAAAATGCCTGCAGTAAAAAACACCACACTGATTTAAGCACTGCTGTCAACATTTGCTTCTTTTCAGGGCCTAAGGACCAATAGAGTCTTACAGGGAAGCAAAGCTAGGTCTTACAGACAGGCAAAGCTCCTACTACGGATTATTCACAGTCAGGTCCCCAGGAACTTTTACCACATTTCATATTTTTCAATTTGAAAGAATGCATGACTTATCTTGAAACCTCTTTTTTCCCAGAAATGTAATCCATCAATAAAAATATAACATCAGTGCAAAAAAAAAAACCAAAAAACAAAAAACAAACAACCCTCCAGAACTGATGTTTGCCTCTGATTTTCCCTTGTGTTCAATAAATTAATATATGAGTATCCACCTCAAAAATCATTATCCAACAGCATTGTCTATAACCATAAAATAATATTATTCACTGGTGTGAAACTAAGAAGTCTCTCTAACTAGCCATACTTGGGATACTCTCCTCCTTTTCCTAATTGTATGTGTAGTTTTGCTTCTAGACTTAGCAAATGACATAAAGGAAACAAGTCGGACAAGTTACATCATTGTTACAATAGCTAACCATGAATTTATTGTAGCTGGTTTTTCCATCTCCTTGAACTGTAAAATGACAAGTAGTGCATCAAAATTTAATGTTATACTGAGGTGAGAGAAAAAAAAGAAGGGAACATAAAAGAAATTGCAGTGGCCTGGAAAAGACCTGAAAATTCAGAGACCTGGTTCAGAGACCTGCAGATGTTGACACACTCATATCTGTAATGTTATGGAGAATATTTTTAAATGGTCATTGGTTAGCCATAAGCTAACAAGTAGTCTTGTAGCTACAAGTAGCCCTTTAAAGACCAAAACTCTTGAGATTATTTCCTACTGTTTTCTCTGATCTTTACTTACAGCCCTGATCTTCCTTATAGTCACTATATTTTATTTCCAGTAGTGAGGAGTGAGTGCTTGCTGAAACTGATGGTGAATAGCTAATGTTTTAGCTCTGCACACTGTTCCTGCCACCACTCTCTTCCCTTTGATTTTCATAGATCTTGAAATACTGTAATTGTCTTTGAGAAATATTTCTTTCAAATTTGTTTGAAACCGGCCAAGTTTTGGAAAGCATGAAGGAAACTGACAAAAATATGGCTTCCTTTTATCTTCTAGGTCTTTTAACAGTCACTCATGTATGTAATGAAATGATGGAGAATGACGGATGTTAGCTTTTTTGCTCATATGTTATTGGTTTCCCAGTTTGTTAGAGTGCTCAAAGTACCTAGGCTGGTGATTACTCAAAGATAAAACTTTTGTTACCATTACTTGAAGGGGTGAAGTTATTAATCTAATTTGTTCTGACTTCTAATTCAAACTCAGACATTCTGTTTCAAAAATTTATTTATGAGCAATAGCACCACTGTAACTGCATATAGATACCCAAGGAGCATGGTAAAACTGCATTATTGCAATAAAACCAACAAAAAATCCACTACTTCGCATAATAATGTTTCATGTTTCTTTCTAGGTTTCAAAATATGTGTATAGTACTACATGTGCAGGTGTTCTTGATATATCTGATATATTCAAAGAACATGCTTTGGAGAAGAAAGTCTCAAGAACAGCACTGTCTGAAAAATTGTTAGCAGACATAGATCATGTATTTAAGTTGGAAACGAAGAAGAACAACAAAAAAAATTATCAAAAGAAAGATACAACAAATGTATCTCAATTTAATCTCTGAACTGGCAAAGCTGAGAGGAAAAGCATCACAATTTTAAGCACATATGTATTGGGTTTGCATGGTAAGATTTTGGTAGCAGGGGGCTACCAGGGTGGTTTTTATAGGAAGCTGCTAGAACCTTCTTCCATGGTCAGTAGAACCGGTGCCAGAGAGCTCCAAGACAGACCCACTTCTAGCCAAGGACAAGCCCATCAGTGACAGTGGTGGCACCTCTGGGATAAGATATTTAAGGGGAAAAAATTTCTGTGCAACAGCATCTGGGAGAGAGAAATGGGAGTATGTGAGAGAAACAGCCCTGCAGACAGCCAGGTCAGTGCAGAAGGTGGGGAGGAAGTGCCCCAGGGACCAGAGCAGAGATTCCTCTGCAGCCCATGGTGCAGCCCACGGTGAGGCAGCTGTGCCCCTGCAGCCCATGGAGATCCATGGTGGAGCAGATTCCACCTGCAGCCCATGCAGGACCCCACAGCAGAACAGGAGGATATGTCCTGAAGGAGGCTGTGACCCCATAAGCAGCCTGCACTGGAGCAGGCTCCTGGCAGGAGCTGTGACCCCATGGAGAGAGAAGCCTGCACTAGAGCAGGTTTGCTGCAGGACCTGTGACCTCACAGGGACCTATGCTGGAGCAGTCCTTAAGGGCCACACCCCATGGAAGGGACCTACACTGAAGCCGTTAGTGAAGGACAGCCTGTGGGAAAGACTCACACTGGAGAAGTTCATTTGGGACTGCCTCCTATGGGAGGGACCCCATGCTGGAGCAGGTGAAGAGTGTGAAGAGTCCCCTCCTGAGAAGGAAGAATCAGCAGAGACAGTGTGATGAATTGGCCATAACTTCCATTCTTCATCCACCTGTGCCTTGTGGGGGAAAGAAGTTGAAGTTGAGCTCACAAAATAGGGAGGGGTCAGGCAAAGTGGTTTAAGATTTCTTTTTATTTTCTTATTATCATACTCTGATTTGATTGGCAATAAGTTAATTTTTTTTGTCTGTTTTGCCCATGATTGTAATTGCTGAGTAACCCTGTCCTTATCTCTACTCACAAGCTGTTTGTTACACTTGCTCTCCCCTACACAGTCTCTTTGGTGGACACCTGGCCTCCAGGCAGGGTCAACCCACCATGACATACAATTAGGCATTTTTAATTAATACCATCTAAGTAGTCATCCTAATCTTGTGCATTTCAGTAGCAAATGGAATGATTTAGTAACCATTCTGCAGATTCAGATGCACATTCAACTCCCACAAAAAAAGGAAAGAGAGGATCCAAATAAAATGTGAGGTAAAATTGGATTATATTGCCCATCAACTTCAGCAGTGCCAAATCCTCTGCAGCTGAATGATTTATCTTCCATGATCTTACTGTGTTATGTTTTCTTACTTTGCATAAGGCCTCCAGTGTTACGAAAAATAAATGTTTCCCATACCATGAACAGATGCATCTAAATGCAAGTTTTTTATTATGAAAGCTGAAGAAAAACATTTAAAAAATGCTTTATCAAAGAAAAGTAAGCTAAAGAAAAACAAGCATTTCTCTTACTACAACTGTTCAGATGCTGTGTTTGGGTCCAACCAAATTGCATGGTCAGAGATAATATCTTACATCAAAGGACATATAAAATAACCAGCACTTAGCCTATACCATGTGTTCCATAACTTTTTAGACCCTAAACCACTGCCAGATCTCAAAATTGACCATAATTTTTTCCAACATGGAAACATTATGGATGTATGACGTTTCCTTGGATGAGCTGAGTCCTGCCTTGAAGACCATCTGTACACACATAACCTTGAAGACTACAAGTGTTTTTTTGTATTAACAATGTCTACAAGAAAAGAAAAACAAGTTTAAAAAGATAATGCCCATACTCACATTGGTTTGAAGCCGAGTCAAAATGTGTTTACATTTGGACCTCATAATACTGAAATCACCAGAATGTAGGTTAGAGCTGAAGAAGTATTTCCAGATTTCAAGAGCTTCCTTTTGACTATTTTCACTTTGATGGTCTTTCTGGTAATTTTGGCTACTGAATTTGTAATAATCTCCAGATTTCAAGAGCTTCCTTTTGATAGTTTTCATGCTGGGGGTCTTTCTGGCAATTTTGGCAACTGAATTAGTAATAAAGAAACAAGTGTCTTCTATATAAAAGTACCAACAACAATACAAGGAATTTAATTAGGCTTTCAGGTTGAATATTTACCTATAGAAAGCTCAGATTTCCCAAAAGAATGTGTTTCTGCTGAAACAGCAGCATGCAAATAGCATTTCAGTCCACACATACAACTATTGCATAATAAGCTCACTTCCAGTCTAAGTCAAATTCTGGTGCCTCAGAATAACAAAGATGCTAGCAAATTATTTCAGTCAGACCTTCCAAATCTCACTACTGTAAATTGCTCCAACATAACCACATTTTAAACACAATAAAACTCAGCAACTATAATCTAAATCATACACTTACCAGTCTTCTTCCCCACAAGCCTTGAAGTCTAAAAGTTACCATGGAAACAAATTCTACATTTCCACAATTGGAAGAGTCAGTTAAAAACAAAACAAAACTAAAAAAAATATATGAACTCATTGCTAACTATGCCTTCTTCAAAGTAGAATTATGACAATGGCTTTTAAGCTTTCAAGCAGTCAGGAACAATGAGAGTGACATTCAATTAGTAAATTATTCACGGACCTGAAGTAGCATGTCTCTCATAAGACTAAATAAATAAATAAATAAATAAAATCACAGTTTCTTCCCAAGAAGCACTTTTATAGTGTATTTACAACATGCCATTGTAACAGTTAATGTGTAATAAGAGTGCCACTAAACCACAAATTATCCTGTAACCTAAGTGGAGGCAGAACTGCTAGTGAAGCTTTACATTCAAGCTGCATACAATGTAAGTGTTGCCTACATCAGAGAATTATAGAAAGATTTAATCTCTCACAGCTTTTTTTCTATCTTAAAATAGGGATGACAATGCTTGTAATAGCAGATAATACTTGGGAAAGTTGCTGCTTAATGTTTATCTGCATGACTACCTAATCATGCAACATCATACAATTGCCGTATTTTGCTCTGTTTATATTCCATGATGTTTATCTGTGACCTTGAGCAACACAAAGAAGCTGTAACTCCCAAGGTCATCTCTCGTCTACAGAGGTGAACAGATGCATCTCCTGATACCTATTTTATAACAAAGTCTGATACATCTCAGATTATACGTGACCTAAGAGCATATGAAAAATCAAAACACAAGGGCTAGAAGCCAAGAACATGCACAACTGGGGATTAGTTATCCTTGAGAAACTTAAGTCCATGGAATTTGTACTATTGGATGAATTAGTACTGGAATTCTTTTTACTCCAGGAGTCCTTTACTTATCCATAAGACGTAAAAATAATCAGAAATAGCTCTGATATGGAAAAATGATTGCGAAATGTCCTGCTTATGGATGATATTATGCTAAAAATAACTAAGGAGAGGAGGGGGGGAGGGGCATTTTACTCCCCTTCAGCTTGACATCTAATTTGTCCTCTTAATGCTCATCATTCATTTTAACCTTGTTTAATCACTATATTGATTCTAAATATTTTGTCTTTTGAGAATGCCAATGAATGTGACAGCCCTGATAATGGTCTATGCTATGTGAATCCCTGTCAATTATAAACTAGTTTCAAAGCACTGATGACACTGAAGTACATCAGACAGTAACTGTTCTTAACCTAAACCAAATTTGTAAACACAGTGTCGAATAGCAGTATTCAGGTTTTTCACATTTATTTTTTTCAGTGGGCATTTCTGAAAGATCTTTAAAATATGGAAAGCTATTCATCAGGACTTTTGAACTTGTACAGGAAAGAGTAACATAAACTGAAAACGTTTAAAATCAAGAGCTAACTAGGAGTCAACAGATCTTTGGAATGCATTGTAGCTCTATCCTGCATCAGAAAAAACACACTGGGGGGAAGGGAAATCTCATTTCTGCCATTTTTTTTTTTTTTACTATTCTTTCTTTTCCCCAGTTTAGGACGTTTCTTGTAAAATAAGTGTTTTCTTCTGTCTCAGTTGTGAAACAATAAAGCTACAAAGAAAACAGCAAATACCTAAAGAATCTTACATTTGTTCATTGAAAATAAAATGCAATAAATGTTCCAGGGATTGAATTTGTTTACTTTTAATTGTGTATTACAGGCAGATTTTTTCCCTTTCTCCTCAAAAATAAATATGGATACAATGGCAGGTCTTAAGCCCTCAGTATTACTCTTCCATGCTGTTTCAGAGCAAACAGTAAAACTATTTCTAGAAATTAAAATCACTCTTACAAATGGCAGTTAGTAAAACCAAACATGCTGTTAAATATCATTTTATTCTTCTTTTGTTCTAAAATGAGTTCAGACTTAAAGAGAGAAAGTTCTTTACTGTGAAGTTGGTGAGGCACTGGCACAGGTTGCCCAAAGATGTGGTAAATGCTCCATCCCTGGTAGTGCTCAGGGCCAGATTGAACAGAGCCTTGGGTGATATGGTCTAGAGTGAGATGTCCCTGCCCATGGCAGGTGGGTTGGAACTAGATGATCTTAAGGTCCTCTCCAACCCTAACTATTCTATGATTCTATGGTTCTAAAAAACTTTACCCTAACAAAACTCAAGAAGGCATATGCTATTTTTAGTATAAAAATGCAAATCTGCCAAAATGCTATATGGTATTTTGGCTTCATAGGGACCAACTGTAATAATAAATTCAACCAAATTTCCTAGTACTATCTGCACAAGATAAACAGTTACTTTTCTTACTTAGAGGTATGTTTTAACATTTTCAGATGAGAAATATTCATGTGTTCATGCAGCTTTAAGACATTCTCCAAGTTTCAGATTAGTGAAGAAAAGTCAGTGAGAGAGTTTATAAGTAAAAAAATTTTAGCATCATCAAAGAAAAACATAATAGATACTAAAGGAAAGAGTGCAAAGGGAGCTATAGAGAATTGCATGTTTCTCAAGAGATATGGCACAAATGACACAGATTAACTAATACCGTACAAACCAGAATATTCTAAGGGTGTTATACATCAGCCAAAGCTCCAGGGAGCAAGATAATTTTGCTTCTTTTTCTACTAAAAAAGTATACAGTAATCATGATTGATTTAAAAAAATAATCCCTCTGTTTCAGTCTTCTTGGTTTTATACATCTTTAAGGCATCTCTGCATTGTACTCTTTGAGTTCATTCTCCTCATACAGTATGATCACCTGTAACTCTGTTATTCTGAGGCTGAAGACTCAACACCCAATCTTCTGTTAAGCTGAAAAGAAATAAGAACATCTTCACTGATCTTTGTTTTCATAAAAAAAAACTATTGTACAATTTCAAAAGGATTACAGATTTTGACACTGTTTTTTCACAGAGCAATAGGGTGCACACACACACCTGACCTGACATTAATAGTCATATAATTTACCAATTCATTTCAAGTAATTAATAATTTGCCCATCATCTTCCATACCAATTGATGTCTAGCAATCAGTACACATACAAGTTTACAACGCTACCAACACAGACAGTGATTTTCTAGCAAATAAATTTTTTCTGGTTTTGAGCTAAAGTCCTGATATTACCTCAAACTGACCTTCAAGTATAATATCATCATTACTCTGTATCTCTGTTGTGTTTCTTGAGAGTTTGCTTCACCTCTGCTTAGAGCTCATTTATTTTCTCAGTAGAAATCATGTCCCTACTGAGATTAAAACATGCTAATTTTACCACAAATTTAATCCGGAAACTTCTTGCAGTGATTTCAGATAGCCATTTACAAGACATATTCTGATGCATAAGGAGTTAAACGAGTAATTAATTAATACTTTCCATATGCATAATCCTACAAATCTGTAGTACACTAAACCAGATAATGGTATGTTGCCTTGTTTCCTTGGTTCAAGGCTTGATTAAATTCTGTAACATGGAAAATTCTTATGCATTCTTAAGTTTAAACCAACATGTTTAAGTTAATATCTAAACAAATATTTGACCAATACCTAAACCAATATTTAAACCAATAAGTTTAAGTTTAAACCAATATTTTGCATATGTAAAATATTGCATATCTGTGATAATATTCTCATCTGCTAAGAATGGGAAAGCTTTTTGAGTTATTTATGGGTTTCATGTTTAGTGTTTCTCCTCTCAAAGGTTTGCACATGAGAGGTACTTTTTATGGTCTCGTGTATAGTCTGAAAACGCTTTCACTCAAGTGAGGTGCTGTAGATTTCAGTTTTCTGAAAAGTGCCTTTTTAGATAGCTGACTTCCAGTCATACCCCTGTTTTCACTAGACATAAATAACTTTCACTAGCACATGGGGAAATACCATAAACTAAAATTTTCCAGTCTCTCAGAAAACAGACATCTAAAAAGGACATCAGCATCAAGCAACAGTTTCACAGATGATGAGAGACTGAGCCATCACATCTCTGAGAACAGCTAACCACTTGCCCTCATTTAAAAGAAGCATTAGCAATGCCTTCCAACAAAAGGTCTACTTCTTTTCCACAGCCGTATAAATGGCAGATTCAGGATTCAGCTGGCTGTACAGATCCTCTTAGCATGTCTGAGATTGTCAATCAGGACACAAGAAAAATTAAGTTAAGGTAGGTTCTGTGTGACATGCTCCTGCCTTCATATCCTTATACTGCTGTGGAAACCATTCTATAACCATTCAAATTACATCTACAGAGAAAACTGAAATAGTGTCTCTTCTTTGATTCTACCCACTACTGTCCAAACACGTTGTTTAAAATCATGTCATTGCAGAAAGGTCTTCCACAATTCTTCAGAAAAGCATCTGCTAGACTTAGAACATGGATCTTAATCACTACATATATAATGCAATTTGAGAAGAAATGGAAGAAAAAAATTCTGTATGGAAAAATCAGATAAACAAAACTGAACAAATATAAATACAACCTTACTGCTACAGATTGAACTGCCTTTTTTTGTTGCTGCCCTGTGAAAAGTTTAACCAGAGCTGGATTACTACCTTTGCCTTTTTATTAATCTTATTTGCACTGTTGTGTTCCCAGACTGCTACAGATATTGCATAAAGCCTTGTCTATATGGTAAATAAGCACTATCTGGTTACTTAAGCACAACATAAACCCTTTCCTATGAACCAAATACAAAACTAAACATCTAAAAATGCAAACTTTAGGAAAAAAAGACAACTAAGGTTTTCTGCCAGAATGCATTATGTATATTTAACATTCATAAACTCCTGTCAAATTTTCAAGCAATAAAAATGAAAAATATTTAATGAAATTTAATTTAAATTTTATGCTAATTGTCAGTGACCTCTGAACCTTGGAAGTTGTGCTACTATACACATGGCAATGTAATTATGGAATTTTATTTCCTGTATGCTGTAAGCAATGAAACTGCTTTAAGTGACATGGATATATATTTGTAATAACTTTTGTTTAAATTAAAAATCAATGACAATTTTAGCTCTCTGGACACTATTTTTATAGAACTGGTTATTTCTTTAGAATCAGAGATATGCAGAAGCAAACGCTTTGCAGAATGTACAATATATATTTTAAATCCTAGTTTAGTTTGTATGCATGCCATTTATGTTTAACACTTACATATCTCACAACTATGTACACACACATAAAGACAAATCCAATCAGATCTAGGCTGCCCTCAGGAGATTTTTCTTTCAGCTGATTTTTGATTGATTGTTGAGCATGCTTCACAATAAGTGAATATCACTAAGTGGGATACCATTTTATGATCCAGTATCAATGCTGCAGTGCACTGCAGATGTCCAAAAGAGGGTTACAAAAGAAAATAAAAGTAGTTACTCACTTTACTTTTCTTCCTCCAATTTTTAAAGGTCAATCTATATTTAGCAAGCAGTCCTGTTGTGCTTTCAAAGAAAAACAAACATTGCTGATTTGTTTCTTTCTTACCATTTTCTTTGTTCCCATATTCATAGAATAAGTGCTAGAAAGCAAACTATCAAATACAGTTATAACATCAGACCAAGGAGAATGTTTTTGTTTGGCACCAAAAAAAAATATTTTGCCATTTGGAAACAGGTATTTTTCGTGAATTCAGGTAAATTTCAGACAGGCCTTTGAAATAGTCGCAGCTGCATTTGTGGGGACTTGAAGTAAATCTTTGTAATCCCATCCCCCAAACTGAGCATGCTGAATTGCATAAAGTATTTTTCTATTGTCATAAAAATCACAATAACTTCTAATTTTTACATAAATGTAAACAGAAGTGTGCTTTGAAATTACCTTTTATGTTCAAATGGTGCTAACAACAGAAGCTACGTACTAAATAAAGATGGATTGAGGAACAATGAAAAGAATGAGAACACTCACAGCTCAAAGGTCTTGCTCTCACCCACAGCACAGGGCCTCATCTGATCTCACAGTGGTTTATCCTGCTGTGACTGCATAGACTTCATTAAGCTTCATTCTTTATATAAACACAAATGAATACATAAATAGAAAGCAAAGAGTTGCACAGATTTTACACTAGAAAAGGGGGGAAGGGAATCTTAATAGGAAAGCAGCCAGCTACAGCTCCAGTTTTGTTTTCTAAAGCTATTAATGTACTCCTTAGAAAGAAAGCTTATTTACATCATAGCTGCAAAGTAGCAAAACCAGTACAGTATTGTAAAACAGTAGGGAAATTTTGCCTGTCAAAGAAATAGTATTTCTCACCTGCAATGAAAACTCAATGTGACCTAAATTAGGTCTTTAAATTAGAAGCATTAAACCGTACCAGTTTTTTAAAATAATTTCTTTTTGCTCCATGTTAAGAAAAGAACTCTCTTCTTTCTTGGATCCTTTCCTAGCAGCACCAGTTAGTCATCAGGATGTACTTAGGACTGACACTCCACAATGAGCCACTACCATCCCTCTCACTCCAGGATCTTTTCAGCAAACTGTATTTGGGAAAAGAAGATATAAAAACAAAGAGAAAAGAATAGACAACTCCAAAACATAATTGATTTCTGTTACCCTGAAAAAACAAACACATTTTTGTCATCAATTATTTTATTGTAAGCAACTTCTCATGAACTAATCCCTTTTAAAAATAAAACAACAAAAAAAAAAGGTTTATAAGATTTTGTAAATACCACAGAAGCCCAGGATAACCCAACATACATGTAGCTATATTTACTCAGCAAACAAACTTCGACTTGTAATTTGCTTCTGATGTAGCCTAAAAGCACTTTATTATATTAAAGCTTATTGATGCCTGTAAGGCCTTTTTACCTACAGCTATTTCAAACGTAGTGAAATAATGCAACACTAATCTCTAAGACTTTTATTCCATAATAGATGTTTTTCTCACTAAATCAATTCAAAGGCTAATTGGGGTGGAAGGTGGCTATCTCTAGTGGTTATAAATACATTTGCATTGCTATCAATCTTTTACACGACTGATGTTTAACGAGGCTGAACAAGAGCTCAGCCTAGCTTTGGACGTTGAAACTCGGTGCAAACTCGTAGTCAATGCTGCCATCAAGTGGAAAAATCGGGAAAAAAAAAAAGAATTTTCAGCTCGGGCTTCTCGCTCATTCTTGCTTCCCAGCTAGCACACACACACAAGATGGCAGGGATGCAAAATGCATTCATCAAACTGATTATTTCTTTAGAATTGGAGATACTCAGAAACAAGCATTTGGCAGAATGTACAATATATTTTTTTAAATCCCAGTGTATTTTCCATGCAAGCATTTATATTTCCGTACATGCCATGTATATTTCCATGCATGTCCTATGTATTCTGAGGTCCAAGCAGCTCTTCAAGAGGGCAGATACTGCTGTTGCCTAAACATCCTCAGCTTTGCTGGCCGCCTGAAACTCAGCCTGTTACCATCTACCATGGTAAGGGGTGTAACAAAAGGCAGCATATACCCTGTGATGATTTAAACCAGACAGGCCTCCCCTCAAGGTCTAGACAGGCCAGAAAAGGTATTGGTTCCTTCAAAGTATCTTGGACAATCATCTATGTACATACATTCTACGTCACTCAAAACATCTGTAAGTACATTTTATTCTCCTGTCCAATGAACAGGCTCTTGTCACTTTCTGAAATAAACTTGATTACACACACAATCCAGGGGAAAAAGGCAAACACTCTGCAGTTGTACGGAGACCATAATTTAAAGTGCTATATAATAGTCCACAAGTTTCAGGTGTTAGAGAAAGACCCTTAATCTTCATCATGTGACCATCTCCAAAATATTTACAGCAAAGCTGTTCATGGCATTCCTGTGAGCTAGGTAGAACAGGAAAGCCAAAATACAAAAGTCCAGTTTACCTTCCCAAAACAAATTGAGTTTGACTGGAATAGGTGATAAGGCTTTCCTTAAACAATAAACTTAAATGAACATTTTGTGGCTGAAATGTGTTTAAAACCATTTTCATAGCTTTTGTCTAATAAGAAATATGTAGATATGGGAAATAAAGTAGCCATTTTTCTACTAGAAAGTTACTTGGGGAAAGACTTGTTTTCTTTATTTGGTTTGCCTGTGAAACAATCAGGTTAATTTAAGTGGGCTCAATGACTTTTTCCTCCATGCATAATTTCTGCATGGGCAGCTTGATATAAAGTGTATTTTCCTCATGAAGAAAGGGTGATCTAAGCCAGCTATTTAACATATGCCTGCAAATTTAACCCATCACCAGTCAAACTGTTAAAGGCATTATCCATGAAAGGGTCATACATAGTGAAAGGCACATGCATAATAGGCTAGCAGCCAATACAACCTTTATGAAGTTACAGCATTATTAGGTGCTCTCTAGTGTTTTACAACCAGAAGCTTAAAGTGGCCAATTGCTGATATAGTAGAAGACTGGGTTTACTGAAACCAGTTATTATGATTCCAGAATTTCTTTCATATGCTTTCACATTTCAATTTCTTTCATTCCATATGCTTTCATATGCCTAACTGTAAACAGTTCATAATCCGTAAGTTACAGTATTAAGACAGCAGGCAAAAAACTTGTATTCTGTCTGTTATTACTGAGCATTGTTACACAGAGTGTTAGAAGACAATTTCCTCTATAAATATTAATGCTGTAGTATGATACTTCACCTTGCAAGTAAAGGCAAGCCTCTGTCAATGAATACACAGGCTAAAATGAGTACTGAAATAGAAGGGAAAACAGCATCATGAAGACAGACAAAATGAACAAAATAGAGTTAGAATTAGTTACAGGCACTTATGTATAATGGTAGTTAATAGCACTTCCTATAACTTCAGTGTAATTTACCACTGTTGTTTGAAAGGAATTAGGGGATATAATTGTCAGATGGTCAGAAAAACAAAAACAAAAACCAACCAAACAAAAAAAACCAACAAATCAACACTTAGAAATCTTTATCAAGACTTCAGCCGAGAATTCACATTGACAGAAAAGAAAGACTCCTGAAGAAAAGTTCACTTTAGGAGCCCTGTATCTAAACGGGCCATGAACATTACAAACAAAACCAAATTCCCCTGAAATGTGGTGAATATACTGCAGCGTTAGTATTGCTCCTTTCATGTGTTCCAAGATCACAACTCGAATCACTGACATCTTGAATTTCTGCCTCAAGTGCTTTTAAATGAAGTATTTAATTAGAAGACAACTGAATATTAATTTATTTGCCCAGAAACAAAGACCTTCACTTTTTACTAAATGCTCCAGAAAATGACCAGTTGAAGACAAATCCAACTTGTTTGCATAGTGTAAGCAGATGAGAAAAATGAAAAACTAAGTACAGATAAAATATGCAAGTTCTTAAAACAGACATTCTAAACATAAAAAGGGTAGAGATTGTCCATTCCAGATTATCTTCCCTGACATTATAAAATAGTGCAATGTGTTATCAACAGAAATAAAAAAAAAACAAAAACCAAAACCAACCAAACAAAAAAAAAAACCACAAAAAAAAACAAACCAAACTGAAACAAACCAAAAAATAAAACAACAACCCTAGAGCAAAAATAAATATGAAAAAGAGTGCAGCGCTGAATGTTAGGGCTGGTTAACATGCCAGTGCAACAAAGACTACGATCAGAACCTGTCAATTCAACTAATGTTGAGCTGTTTCTGAATTTCCCTACCACTGTTATGTCACAACAATAGAGAATATAGAATCATAGAATACCAGGTGGGAAGTGACCTCAAGGATAATCTGCTCAAACCTTTCTAGGTAAGCATGACCTAGGACAGATGTCCCATCACCCTGGCCAGCCAAATCTTAAAAGTGTCCAACATTGCGGAATTCACCTTGTCCTTGGTGAGATTATTCCAATGGCTGATTGCTCTCAGTGTGAAAAATTTTTCTTCTGTATCCAACTGAAATGTCCCCAGGAGTAACTTGTGCCCATCACCCTTCATCTTTTCCATGTGACTCCTAGCAAAATGCGAGTCTCCATCTTCTCTGTATCCAGCCTTTAAATACTGGAACATGGTGATAAGGTCTCCCCTGACCCTTCTTTTCTCCAGGCTGAACAAACCCAGCTCTCTCAGTCTTTTCTCATGTGGCTTCCCAGCCCTTGGATCATCTTTGTGGCCCTTCTCTGGACCTTCTCCAGCATGTCTGTATCTTTTTTGTATAGCAGGTACCAAAACTGAACACAGTATTGAGGTATAGCCTGACCAGCTTTGTGTGCCTTAGAGCTTTCACTGCTGTTATGCAAGAGCTGAACCTGTGATGAGTAGTTGGATGTTTTACAGGTAACAGAACTACCCCAGTCAAGTGGTAGCATTTTATGATCTTATATTTTGAGCACCAGCCTCTGAAGTTCTACTATTATTGCATAGAATTACTAATTCTACTATTATTGCACAGAATTACAAGTTTTTTCACACAGAAGGGTTAATGCATATTTTCAGAAGTTAAAAAAGAAAAGAAATTAGAAGAAATAGAGAGATGAGGGTTTGGATAAACTCTGTTGAACTAATCTAGGAAGGATAATAGCAAGATCTTCCAAGCATGTATCTTGAAAGGGGGTACATGGCAGTTAACCCAGTGTAGAACAGGAAAGCTGAAATCAAAGATGCTCTGGATACATGCAGAAGTTGGAGTTCAGAAAGCAATCAGGCAATGTAACAGAAGAAAACATAAAATTCACTGAGGTTATTAAACTGATAAATACTGCTTGTGACTGAGAATGTGCCTGAACTGTGGAACGCTGAAAGAGGCAGCTACTCGGGGAAGCATCTCTATAAGCTTTCCACCCAACCCATTCTATGATTTTCTGACATTCTTTCTTAGGTACCTGATAATGATCACTGAGGGTGACAGACCACTCCGCTAAATACACAGGCAACAGGGCTGTTCTTGCAGTGTGACTTTCAAAACATTGTCTGTTTTCACGCTTCGTTCTTAATTTGAATTAAGCATATTTGGAAAAAACTACATTTGGAAAAAGTCACAAATATTCATTAGAAATGTCCCTGTAATTACCTGTCTAACACCTGACACCTGCTCATGGTTTCTGATGGCCATATTAGTTTAAATACACTTCACTAAAAGCTTCACAGCTGTTGAGTCAGACAACCAGTGTCACCACATGAAACACTGACTAGAACTGACCTGCTGAGTTTCCACACAAACTGATTCTGTGCCTTTAGCTTTGCACCTTCTTCCATAGATTATGAAAGCTCACTCCTACACTGGTCTTAGTTATCATGCTTTCTAAAGGAAAATAGTAACGAGCACACAGAATCAGTGAAAAAAACTGATATTTTACTTATGTTAATAAGCAATGTTTAAATTTAAGTCTCTAAGACACTTCAGCAACCATAAAGTTCAGTGTATGAGTATTTTTAACTTTATAGCAGCTGGCTATTTATCTATGCTTTTGTTTTATCTTGTTTTGATCATTTTAAACACACATGTTTAAAAAGAAAGTTTCTATTGCATGGTAAGATCATCCACATGGAAGCAGATGCACGTTTTAAGCTGAATCGAGCCCTGATTTGTACCACATTTTATCCAGCAGAAATGCCCTAGTTTTGTTGTACTACATTACCATCTATTAAAACAAAATTGGAATCTTTTCAGTCTAACAGCTTTCCTTAAAAGACTCTCATAGGCAGGTTTGATCTTTACATTATGAATTCCATTTCATTGTATGCTCTTACATTTATATTACTGCTTAACATGAACTCTCACTGAAATGTGACCTGACCATTTCTATTTATGTTTATTCATGCCAAGCTTTCTGCTTAACAGCTGTGGGGTTGAAAGTGTTGTATAGTTACTGTAGAAATAATATTTCCTGCTATTTCTGACAATGACGTTCATGCCAGCTTCACATAAAAGAAAATGTACTTTTTCATGGTTTTCAGTTGTGGCATACATTTTAAATTACTTATTATAATAACCTATAGTAGAGTGTTGGCCAAAATTGCTTTTTTTTCTCCAGCTCCCTAATTTGTCTTTTAAATCAGGCATATAGATTACTGTCAGTACTGCCCTGCCTACAGAATGAAAATATCAAATATTCAGATTCAAAACTTACTGAGCAATACAGCTGAAATCAAAAAAGCCCAAACACATTGCCTGAGTTCTATTCATGCATTCTTATCCCACTGGCAAAATAATTTTACCTTTCTAGACTAAGCATTCAAAGAAAGGAACCCAGAGAGATCTATAAGTTGTTAAGCTTCATGTTCTTATTCAACCAGATCAATCAGGATAACTGCACAAATCTAGTTCCAGGATGAAAGAGGTGATTGATTTCTAATTCAGTTTATCTGCACACTAGTACCTCAGTTCCTAGCTGGGCATCTCTATATAGCAGCCCTAGCTACTGTGCTAATTCCTGGATTACACATTTGTACAGTAGAATTCCAAAGTTATTAGAAGGCTCAGAGCAATAGATATTGTTACCATAAAAAGACAGTTACTGAAATTTTGATCCCATTTTTCTAGTTAAAAAATCAGATTTTTTTTAAGCAAATAAATACATTTAGACAGATGTCATTTTTTGAGCTTTGTAAGCATGCTTGCATGCTCACTAAAAATGCTCTGCTGTACAGTTTAAAGTGATACCATTTCAATGAGTTGTGAACCTTACAAATATTTGTAAGATAATTTTTAAAAAACATATTTAGTCTTTTTGTGTAGACTAGCTACATGAGACACCTATTGAATGCCTATTCATAGGGTATCAACATTTACAGCAGTTTAAGATACTGAACACAAGATCAGTAATTGGGTTGATATGTTTTGTGTCTGCACAAGTGGTTTTGATCCACAAAACATAAAATGTTTTGATCCAGGTTCTCTCCCTCAATAGCTCCATGCCCCCTATCCTAGACAGCCCAGCTCCTGTGACACAACAATAATACTTCCTTACTCCTCCCTTCACACAGGGAATTAACCCTGCTAAGAAGTTGGAAATCTACCTGCCATCCAATTAGCTTGGGAAAGAGAGCGAACATGAGCATCTGGTGAGGGTGGCTCTACAAATGCTTGTTGTCAAGGTGTTACACTCATAAAAGGATAGAGATTAGCTGAGGCAAATACTGTATTTGTGAAAATATGGAGCTTGATGGAAACAACCTCAAAACTAACAGCAATCCAATCAAAGCATGTCAGCTGCAGCCAATGAAATCCAGCAATGGTGATGAAAAAGAACATTATATGGAGATGGTGGTGAGGTCATTACTATTATTTTGATAGGAAATACACAAATTGCAATTAGTTGCAGTACATCATTGCCCACTATCACACTCATATGCAATTTATGATAGGTCAAAATATTACATATTCAAATATGTATATGTAATATAATATTAATATGCATTGATAAGCATCTATATAAATATGCACTAATATGTATACAAGCTAAATGATCAATATGTATTAATATGTACATACATAATTCAAACAAACGAATGCACAGTACTTCAGCCCATAACCCAAGTTTTGGGCTCACCCATCAAATGCATCTAGAAACCTGCTAGCATATGATAATAAAATGATGATACTGAATGCCATACTTCAAAGATATGGATGTTCACTGTTATGTATGTATGTTCACTGTATGGTATTTGTAGACTTAATATTGAGAAGCAGTATTACAGAATGGTTACAGAGTGTTCCTAGACAGGACTACATAAACAGCCCAAATAGTTTGGCTGCTACAGACATGCTTCTTGGCACAGTTAAATTCTGCCTCATCGACCAAATTCAACACCTACATAGTGTTATAACTCCTCTCTAGAATACGCCCCTTAAAAATTATTTGACTTTGGAAGAATGCAGACCAGGGACTTCTATATGCTATCATTTGCATGGATGATCTGTTAGACAGCAATTCCAACATGAAATCAAATATCACTGTGAAGTACCTTTAATATGTTTCCTATATCAAAAACACAGCAGTTGCATATGACTATTAGACAACTTCCACATCAGCTGTTGTAGTTGTATGGATCGTATTTATTTAGTGTGCCAATAGCTCACACAAGTTGATTTATGATAGGCATACCCTAAAGAAGGTCTTTGCAGTGAAAAGGCTGAATAATTTTTATCAGAACACAAAATTACCAACCAATAGAAATCACTCTAAAATGGTTAAGCTTTTATATTAGTACTGAATTGGCTTCATATTCTGGATCATCCAGATGAACACTAGGCAACATCATGTTGTTTTTAAAAAGAACATACATAAGAATTTTTTGTTTTAAATATATCAGAGTCTAGTAGGCTTTTAACTTACTGTCTCTTCATTTTTCCCTTTCCTATTCCTTTGCAGACAGTATGCTTAATTCAATTAGTTTTATACAACAATCACACTCAATCTTAGTGCAAGGGTTTTGCCTTTGAAACAGCAATAACTGTATTATGTGTACAAATATATATGAATTTTAAAATCTGACTTTGGTCACAAAAAATGTCTGATGCCTTAATCTCTAAAGTATAACAGCAATGTAGGACTCGAATGAACTGCCATCACAATTATAGTCCATATCATGAAGTCATGACTTCATAAGATACTGGAATAATGAAGTATAATTCAGATCTCAGAAATTACACACACATTTACCAATTCATCTGCTATGCAGACAAGACGTACTTCTTAATCAGGTAAAACTTTCAGATACAAATTTTGTGTGTTTATTATGAATAAAATTTTAAACTATCAGATTTACCAAGAAGATCATAACAAATCATTAAACATTCTCATTAGGTTAAAGTTAAGACTGTACTTTTAACTGTAGTTTTGTGCAGTGCAGTAAGATGTGTAATGAAGTACGGCACACATGTGGTAAGTACTAATTCAATAGCATAGCTTCCTCACAGAGACTCTTCTCCTGAAAGCTATCCTTAGTGTGAAACATTTCTTCAGACCAATACATATAGTCTAAATTTTTGTACTGAATTTTGTAAATATTATTCTTTGGAATAGTCTTTGGAATAAAACCATTAACCCAAGTTTTTCTAATAAAAGGAGAAACAAGTATTAAAAGGTGCATCACACCTGTTGTTTAATTATTCACATAATATTACGTAAATATTATTGGACATCCCAATCTGATCAATGAGGCCAATCAGAGTAATAGCAAAATTAAGCAGAAATTACTACACAGGTTTTCTCTAAAAAAACAAACAAAAAAAAACCCAACCATTTTTCTTTAATATGGTCATAAACAGTTCAAAGTGAGACTGAAGGAAAATAACCACACATTTCAATAGCAGAGTTCTTAACTCATGCTAAGAAACAGCAAGCGAAAAAAAAAAAAAGGTAAAAAAAAAAAGCTGACTGTGCATTTTTGGCATCATCTTTCTTGGAACTGTTTTATATCCAATCAGATAACTGTGTTTTTGGTCTCCATTCAATTTGATTTAATTATCCATAGCTATCAAGTAAAATGTATTGATACTACTCAGAAAGATTTGTTTAAAAACCGTTATATATACAATGGTCTTCTGAGCAAACTAGACATTTATCACAAGACTTGGTACCAATCATTGCATTTATCTTTTTGGAAGGTCTGTCTTGCTAGTTCTTACCCCTATCAACACAACAAACTGAGACCAGTTACTCTGTACTGTCCTCATAACATGTCAGATTTGTAAGCACTGACAAGAAACCTTTAGAGATTGAGTGCCATGTAGTCAAACTGAGACTCAACATGACTCCAGCATCCATGACATTAAAGAAAAATCTTTGTATTGCCCATCTGCACAGCAAATTGCACCCTGTGCTAATACATCTGCTAAGAGAAACTACCTGGCATATTGACAGTTTCTTCAAAATTGGCAGCTGTTTTTTGAAAAAGCAGTTTGAAAAAGCTTTGTAAAATATGGCATACAAAACCTGAAATCTCACCTGTCATTCTGATGTCAAAGTACTCTTTCACAATAGCTATTGTAATTGTTTCAAAAGTTATGGCATATATTCTTAAAAGTTGAACTAAAACAGAAAATCTCAAAAGATAACAGCATCAAGCAAATACATTAAAAGACATACATAGCTCATAAAAGAATAACTACAAAATATCTGAAAACAGGATATCTAAAGTTAGTTTATCACAAACAAAAATGCCCCAGAATTCAGACAGGAACACTTTTTGTTTGTTTGGTTTTTTTTTTTTTTTTTGTTTAGTTGGTTTTGGATTTTTTTCTAGAATACTCACCTACCTGGTATTTACAAACTGGACAGGAGGAATCCCAGCAGCACAGTCCCTGAACTGCCATCAGATGTGAACTAGAATTATGAGCCATATCTGTCATAGAACCATAGAATGGTTTAGGTTGAAAAAGACCTCTAAATATCACCTCGTCAAACCCCCCTGCCAAGGGCAGGCACATCTCTCAGAAGATCTGATTGCTTGAAGTCTCATCAAACCTGACTTTGAACATAGAAACATAGAATAGTTAGGAATGGAAAGGACCTCAAGATCATCTAGTTCCAGCCCCCCTGCCATCACCAGGGACACCTCACACTAAACCATATCACCCAAGGCTTCATCCAACCTGGTCTTGAACACTGCCAGGGATGGAGCATTCATTACCTCCCCAAGCAACCCAGTCCAGTACCTCACCACCCTCACAGGAAAGAATTTCTTCCTTATATCCAGTCTAAACCTCTGCTATTTAAGTTTCAAACCGTTACCCCTTGTCTTGTCACTACAGTCCCTAATGAATAGTCCCTCCCCAGCATTCTTATAGGTCCCTTCAGATACTGGAAGGCTGCTATGAGGTCTCCACGCAGCCTTCTCTTCTCCAGGCTGAACAGCCCCAACTTTCTCAGCCTGTCTTCATATGGGAGATGCTCCAGTCCCCTGATCATCCTCGTGGCCCTCCTCTGGACTTGTTCTAACTATTCTATGTCCTTTTTATGTTGAGGACACCAGAACTGCACACAATACTCCAAGTCAGGTCTCACGAGAGCAGAATAGAGGGGCAGGATCACCTCCTTCGACCTGCTGGTCACGCTTCTTTGGATGCAGCCCAGGATACGGTTGGCTTTCTGGGCTGTAAGTGCACACTGAAGCTGGCTCATGTTCATTTTCTCATTGACTAACACCCCCAAGTCCTTCTCCACAGGGCTGCACTGAATTTTCTTTTCACCCAACCTGTAGCTGTGCCTGGCATTGCTCCTACCCAGGTGTAGGACCTTGCACTTGGCATGGTTAAACTTCATGAGGTTGGCATCAGCCCACCTCACAAGTGTGTCAAGGTCCCTCTGAATGACATTCCTTCCCTCTAGCGTATCAACAGAACCACACAGCTTGAGAAAGCCTGAGAAAGCACCCTTTGCTGACCATGACCTTGCACTGACAAAGATGGTGTCAGGCTTGTGTTCATGGGAACTCCCCTCTTGTCCCCATTGCACAAACACCATCCTGAGTGCTCTAAGTTGGAGAAGTCATAAGGATGAGAAGGCAGTCTCCCCTTGTTTCCTTCTCTACTCTCCCACCATCTGTGAGTAGCAAGGACAGGAGTGTCTGAGGGCAAAGCTGGCAGTGGAGAGCAGAACATAGGGTGAGTGTGTGATGTGAGTAGGGCTTTGTCCACCCTTGTGGTGCACCATCCAAGTGCCAAGGCAGACCTGAATGGAGAGAATCACAGGTGCGCAGAGCACCAGGTGCTGGAGGCAGCTCTTGGTGCATCCCTGAGGCTGAGCTTGAATGGCCAGGAAGCAGCAGCTGAACATGCCTTGCACTCTGGCTACAGAGACACCTTGACCCAGGCTGGGCTTGGGCAATCAACCACCCCTCCCACTGTGCCAGGGTGCTGCTAGGCACATGGGCAAGGAGTGGATGTGCCAGGGGAGACAGCACAGCTGGAGGTGAAGGCTCCCGCTGATACCAACACACACATGACATGAATGCAAATCGAAGACAGAACTGCACTTTTATTGAATAGAGGGACTTCTGAAAAGAGGCAGCCCCTTAGAGGTGCAGGGCACACAGTGTGTCAGGCTGCAAAAAGAGTGGGCAGTTACCTTACCAACATGGCCCTGACTTCAGTGCAGCCAAGCAAGGCAAAACATGATTGGGGACCACAGCCAGCATCCCTGGGGGAAAAACTCCTGACTGCAAACCCAGGGCTTCAGTGATGTCTTCAGGTCACAGAAGCAGCATCTAATTGCTGCAAGAGCAGCAAGAACTTGCCCAGAACAGAACAGAAGAGCCCTGGGAAGAGGCTCTGCTCAATGTTGCACAGGAAGGTGAAAAAACCCTAGGGACCTGTGCCACACTGTCCCGAGAAAAATTCCTTCCTGACTCCAAATTGGTGATCAGCTGCTCAACAAGCATGTGAGCAGGACCTGCTCCCTGACCCCACAGGTTGGTCACACCTACCAGGAACACCATTGCCTGACCTCTTCACTCCTGCAACCTGCATTCACCTCAGGGGCAACCCAGAATGGCAAAAAGCCCCTGCATGGATCAGCCTTAGGGACAAGAATCCTTCCTGTGCCCTGCAGGACAGCACTGGGTGCTCCAAATCACTGGGAAGGTGCTGGCTCTGATACAACAATATCCAGTGAAAAAGCAGCCTTGAGCACCTCCAGGTGCCTGTGTGTTTCTCATCTCCCCAGAAGCTTCTCTCCATTCCCAGAAGGAAGGTTGCAGCATCACTGCCATTTGAAGGTGGCCCTGCCAAAAGCTGACATAGCAGCAGAGAACCTCCAGCAGCCCTGTCCAGCCCCTCGTCTCCCTCCTCAGCCCCTTCAGTTAATCCCAACAAAAATAAAAATTGAGCATGAGAACTGATTATGTCCTTAAAATCACAGTTACTGTCATTTATCCTGAAAACTTAATGCGAAAGATATTCTCAGAAAATACACTATTTTTTGATAAAACAATCAATGAAGGTGCAGTGTGGCTTAATTCTTGATTAATGATTCTGCAATGATGATTCTGCAACCTCATGTTTGAAATATCCTTCAAAAAAGATACTGAAAGCTCATGAAAAACTACTGAAAAATACATGGTGGTGTACTTTTAAGCATTCTAGTGTTAAAATTCTAAGTCTCAAAAAGAAAATCTGTTTGAATAAAAAAAAATTCACCATGAAGTTAAAAAAATTTTACTTGCAATAATTCTGTAGATCCATAAAAGTACAAGCAAATGAAAATATTTGCTTATGAAGCAAAGTGCTAAGAGTCTTAACTAGAAGGCTAGCAACAGATTTTACATATTAACATTGTGCTCAAGTAAATATGCCGGTTTTATATCATATCAAATCATATAAACAAGCAATCAACTCTACTGAAAAAAAAGGTTGTGATTGAGGAACTAATTACCAGTCTTCCTTTCCTAGATAAAGATACCTGGCAAAATTAAAGACAGATTTATTGCGTATGTCACAGTATCTGTAATGGTTTTTATTCTATATCTGGCACAGACAGCATAGACTTTAATGCACATAGACCCTGAGTAGATTTCCTAGTTACAAACATGTGCATTGATGTCTCTTCACTCTATTGTTACCATTAGGTATATTAAATCATATAACAATAACATCTGTTAACTAAGCAGACATAACACTAATTTTGAGGTAGCATTTTGAGTAACGTTTTGACTGTAGGAAAGGGGAGAAAAAGGCAAGTTTTAAAAAACTATCTTTATTTTTTTGTCTTACATTTAAACAGATATGTATTTCAATTTTAGCTATCCAGCCAATATTTACTTCATTAGAGAGGAAAAATAAAGGATATAAATGCAGATCATACTGGCATAACCTAAACATACCTGCATTACTGCTTTACTAGAAGAAAACCTTCTTCAGCATTAAAATCAAGCACTTAAAAAAATATTGCTGAAAAGCAAGTGCCTAGATACTAGCCATTTCAGAAAAGAAAAAACAGCTTTTACATATTCAAATATTATCAGTTCATAATACACACACTTTCTTATTATGTGTATGGAGTTCAGATCATACAAACAATATACAGATCAAAAACCTCAAAATTAATTGTGTGAGAAAATTTCAAATCAAATCTTACAAAGCAACAAATTTTGTTAAGTACTACAAACAAGGACATGTTTTTCCTTAATAATGGTCAAGTAACCTACCTTTTCAGCTCAAAGAAAAGCATAGAAATAATTTAATGATTTTGAGACAGTAACACAAACTGGTGGGGTGAAAACTTACAACTTGTTATACAGAATATTTTTGTAGGCCATGTTCGAGTATTTTAAAGACAAACTTCAGATCAAAACCAGTAATAATGACAAAGCTCAAAGTGTACATATGAGCACTTATAATAAAATACATTTTTGGCTGTCAAGGAGATATAAATTACAAAATACAATTAAAATCCTTGTAAATGCAATAATGAATTCAAAGATGTGCCCTTGTTTTAATACACACTTTAAATGCTACCACAAAACAGATTAAAAATAAATAAGGATGCCAAAAGGCGTGAGTGGATTAAAAACAAAAACCAGCTACTTAGTTCAAAGAATTATAAAAAATTGAGATAATCTGAGTTTTGGTCAACAAATACGCCTAGTCTCTTCTATCTTTCACACACCTTCTCCAAGAACTGTGCTCTGGGTTTCAGCAGTAGCAGTAATTTTTTTCCTTCTCAGTACCTGGTGCAGTGCTGTGGTTTTGACTTTCAGCCTAGGAACAATGCTGATAACACCAATGTTTTTAGTTGCTGCTCACTAATGTTTACTCTGACCAAGGACTTTCTGAGTCTCATGCTCTGCCAGGAAGGAGGGGAAGCCAGGAGGAAGCAGAGACAGGACACCTGATCCAAATTAGTCAAAGAGGTATTCCCATATCATAGCACATCATGCCCAGTATATAAACTGGGGACAGTTACCTGGAAGGGCTAGATTGCTGCTGGAGTTGGACTGGGTATAGGTTGGTGGGTGATGAGCAGTTGTATTCTCTTCCCTTCTTATCTCCCTTATCATTATTGGTGGTAGCAGTAGTGGTTTGTGTTATACCTTAGTTACTGGACTGTTCTTATCTCAACCCATGGGATTTACATTCTTTCAGCTCTCCTCCCCATCCCTCTGGGAGCAGGGAGAGGAAGAAAAAGCGGGGGAGTGAAGAAAGAGGGGCTGCATGGTTCTGAGTTTCCGGTTGTGCTTAAACCATGACAGTTCTTTGTGTAGCCCAACGTGGAGCCCGAAGGTTTGAGATAACGACAGATATGACCAGAGTGTGTCTAATCGCATTTGTGATGAGAATTCATTGCTTTGGATTAATAGTCACTCGTCACAACTCTGATTTATTGACTCTCAAAATTGTTGCTCTTGATCTGAGATTCAGCATGTCATACCTTACTTACAGCTGGTATTTGCTGTTTTATGAGCTGAGAAGCCTGGGCTGAGGTTGTTGTTTCACTGTACTTTATGGTAATGACTTGTAATACAATAGACTCAATGATCATGAAACTGATCTGGCCTGCATTCCCAGTGTGGTCATCACCATTATACTTTGGGAGGTATATAATGGAAGTGTTTAGCAATTACACATCTGATTTTCCCTCCTCGGGTGGTCAACCTATGGATGAAACATTCCCTTAACACCCCCAGCTCCCCCACCAAACTATTTACAGCATCATTTGGGAGTTCTGAAGGTTTTGAATGGCCTTTGAGTACCCCTGAGACCTGCCTGCTGATTATGATGGGGATCACCATGTTGGCACATATACAGAGTGTGTTTTTAGCCATGACCATTTCATCTGATCTCAAAAGCTAAGCAGTCGGGGTTGGGTCTTGTCTAGGGTTAGACAACAATACAGGAGGACCAAGAAATTTTCCCCAAGGCTGGACAGTCATGAGTGGCAGGGTGTGTGGGACAGTATGGGCACATATCTAGGCCAGTGGGCCCCTCCACTGCTTTGGAACTTCATCACTGAATAAATGCAAAATCCAGAGAAATAAGTAAAACACTTAAATGAGGTGTGTTGTCATCCTGGTCATACCAGAGAGGGACAAATCATGGCAACGTGCTGGGGCTTAGCCTATGCTTACAGAGTCCTCTTCAACACTATTCAGCACCTTCAAAGGGATAAAGATGTCTCTGGATCTGATGACAAAGCAAAAGACAAAGCAGCTACTCGAAGTACAGCAGCTACACCAGCCTCAGTGACAAGTACACCAGCTATTCAAACCCCAACAGCATCTGACAGCGCAGCTGCTGGTGATACTCAACCCCCAAGCACAGCAGCTGCACCAGCCCTGACAACAGATCCTGCAGCCACTCCAACCGCAGTGACAATCACTGCAGCTAAACCAAAGGAGTTCGTGTCAATTATCAGCTGCCGTTGTAGGCCAGGATGAAAAGCAAACAAGAAACACAAAAAGCAGACATACAGTGAAGAAAAAATGAAGACCCAATGCACTTACTAAATGGGACAGCATCTGAACAAGAGTTATTATTACATGGATCAGAGTAACAGGAAGAAGAAGACATGACTTTTCAACCCTGGACCTCAACCAAGCCATAGAATATGCAAAAAGATTTCACCCATCATACAGGGGAGCACATCATCACCTGGTTGCTCTGCTCCTGGGACAATGGGGCCAACCATCACGAACTAGAAGGTAGTGAAGCCAACCAGCCAGGATCACTTGCTAGGCAAAGGGGAATTGCAAAGCAATTGCAGAAGAGAAACAGTCCCTCAGCCTTTGGAGGTGGCTCTTGGCAGCTCTGAAAGAAAAGTTTCCATGCAAGGACGATGTTATGAGTCATTTGGCCAACTGGACCATGCTAGAGAAAGGCATCCAGTCTCTGAGGGGATTAGCCATTGGAGATGATCTATCGTAGGCTAGATGCTGGGAATCCATCCACAGATCCAGATGAAGTTGACTGTACGTGACCCATGCGGGGAAATATACATGGAGTGCACCATCATCATATGCCCACTCACTGGCATCAATAACTTGGCATGAAGCAGTACCACCAACAGTGGATGAAGTGATTCATCAACTCCAAGAGTTTTCAAGACACTCTCACCCCTTCCATCATTTCAGCTGTGGAAAAACTGTCCCAGGAGTTCAAACAATTGGGAGATGATCTATCCCATAGATTCAGCTCCCCACATGTACCAACCCATGTTTCAGGTATTAACAAAAGGCGTCCTACTGATCAACAGAGAAGATATAGGAAGTATACACCACAGGCCATCCTATGTTTTTACCTGCCAGATCACGGAGGAGACATGAGCAAGTGGGATGGAAAACCTACCTCAGCTCTGGAGGAACATGTGTGTGAATTGAAGAGGAGAACAAAGGTCAAGGATGATCATCACATGAAAGACACAGCTTCGATTTCTGGTGAGCAGGCTCCCAGATGATCCAGAAAGAGCTGATTTTACTCCAGCTCTTGTGATAAAGAAGTCTAATCCCTTTCAACAAAACGTAAGAGACCAATATTGTGATCACTATTAGAGAAGCCCTGCCTCCAGCCAGGTGGAGGTAAGGGACAATCAGATTTACTGGACTGTGTGGATCAGACAGCCTGGCACATTAGCCCCATGTTGGGCTCCACAAAGAACTGTCATGGTTTAAGCCCAGACAGTAACTCAGAACCACACAGCTGCTCACTCACTCCATCCCCTTCGTTCTCCCCTTACTCCCAAAAGGGATAGGGAGGAGTACTGAAAGACTGTAACTCCCACAGGTTGAGAACAGTCCAGTAACTAAGGTATAACACAAAACCACTATTGCTACCAACAATAATAGTAATGATAAGGGAAATAACAAGGGAAGAGACTACAACCTCTCACCACCTGCCAATGATACCCAGTCTGATTCCAGCAGTGATCTAGCCCTTCCAGGTAACTCCCCTGAGTTTATATATTAGGCATCACATGCTGTGGTATGGGATACCCCTTTGGCTAGTTTGTGTCAGGTGCTTCGTCCCAGCTGTCATCATGAACCAGATGAACTCAGCAGCTTTCTAGGGACTGGTCCATGCACTAAGGATGGTATCTCTGTCTCTTTGTGTGTGGGGGTGTGTGTATACATATATATGTATTTATATATGAGACAAGAGTGATGGTATATTGAAAAAAAATTGAGACCTGAGCATGACATGAATGGTATGTAATAAGGGGTGGATACTGTCCTGGGTTCAGCAGTAGACATCATTTTTTCTCCTCTCAGTAGCTGGTGCAGTGCTGTGGTTTTGACTTTCAGCCTAGAAACAACACTGGTAACACTGATGGTTTTAATTGCTGCTCAGTAATATTTACCCTGACCAAGGACTTTCTGAGTCTCATGCTCTGCCAGGAAGGAGGGGAAGCCAGGAGGAAGCAGAGACAGGACACCTGACCCAAAACTAGTCAAAGAGGTATTCCATACCACAGCATATCATGCACAGTATATAAACTGGGGACAGTTACCTGGAAGGGCTAGACTGCTGCTGGAGTTGGACTGGGTATAGGTTGGTGGGTGATGAGCAGTTGTATTCTCTTCCCTTCTTATCTCCCTTATCATTATTGGTGGTAGCAGTAGTGGTTTTGTGTTATACCTTAGTTACTGGACTGTTCTTATCTCAGCCTGTTTGAGTTGCATTCTGTGCATCCTCCTTCCCCATCCCTCTGGGAGCGAGAGGAGGAAAAAAAGGGGGGTGACTGAGTGAGTGGCTGTGTGGTTCTGAATTACCAGCTGGGCTTAAACTACCACAAACTGTCAGCTAAACAAAATCACATTTCTGTCATTATGGTTTTAGAAGAAGCACATATTTTCTCAAGAAGAAATACAGAATGAGCTTCCCTTGTCTACAGAACTGCTGCTTTGTTCATATTGCAGGTTCTTCATTGGACAGTGGGGAATTACCTGACACGTTTTTCCATCCTACTACAGTAGTTACATTACACTGAAAGATGAGAAGTTTCCAGGAAAAAAATCTTGTGAAATTTTTGGTGATATAGGCCAGTACTCAGAGGAAAAAAATCAAATTCACTTCCACTGCCTTTGTTTTCTAAATTAAAGAGTAGAATAATTTTCAAACAGATGTCTAACATTACATGGCACATTCATATTTTAAAGATGTTGTCAATCGTCAGTTATCTTAGTGAACGAATAGGCTTTAATACTGAGTCTACTTAAACCAGATTCGTATTTCTTTCTTCTGGCAGAATTCCTCTGTAGATTTTTCATCAAGGTGTTTCAATTTTGCTATTACTATTGGAAGACCGACTTAAATTATACAAACTTTGTATTCTTTATATAAAAATCTCTTATTATTTTAACTTTTCTGCAATTCCATTCTAGGCATAATGGCAGCAAGTTTTCAAACCCAGACATATACTTTCTTTTCATTAGTTTCAGTAGTATTTAGACAACTATCAACAATTAAATCAGCCTCCTCAGTATCTTTAGAAAGTGACTTTACCATGATATCACAGAGAGGGTTTAATGCAGATAAACTGATTACTGTGTTCACCAGTACTGTATAACTGGATGTCATGGGTTCAGCAGTAGCTCATGCTCTGCCAGGGAGGAGGGAGAGATAGGGCGCCTGGTCTGGGCTAGTCAGGGAGGTATTCCATACACAGCACGTCCTGCTCGGGGAGGGAACTGGAAGCTGACCGGAAGGGAAGGGGTTAAACACTCCGGGCTGGGCTCCGGGAGGCAACTGGAAGCTGGCCAGGAGGGGAGGGGGGAGCTCTCTCTCTTCTGGGCTGGCCTTGTGGCGGCGGGTTGGTATTCCATATTCTCTCTCCCTGTTTGTCTCCTCTAACATTGATTTGTTATTGGTACCGTTAGTTATTTCTGTTATACCTTGATTGCTGGACTGATTTTACCTCAATCCGTGGGAGTTGTATTCCTCTGGCTCTCCTTCCCATCCCTCCGGGAGTGGGAAGGTGAGGGGGGGAGGGGAAACAAAGGGGGAACTGTGCAGATTTAGTTTTAAACCACGACAGTTTTTGGCACCCAACGTGGGGCACAAAACCCACGAAATAATAACAAATCTGACAGGGATTTATAGTCATTTGTCACAATGCTGTTTTTATTGGCTCTCACAGGTTTTTTCTCTTGATCTCACGGTTTCAGGATTTTACCAATTACTTTTCATATATATTAGCTGTGTTAGTGTTTATCAAGTATGGGGTTTGGGCTAAGGTTCTGGTCCTCATTGTACTCTATGTTAATGACTTGTAATACAATAGAAGCATTGATCATGAAACTGATCTGGTTTATGCTCCCGGTATGGTCACCAACTTTATATTTTGGGAGGTATATAATAGAAGTGCTTAGCAATTTCACATCTTTTTTTCTCCTTCTCGGGTGGTCAACCTGTGAAGGAGACATTCTTCTGTCCTCCCAGTGTTCTCTCCAGATGGTCCTACAACATCATTTGAGGGTTTTGAAGTTTTTGAATGGCCTTTTAATACTGTTGAGACTTCTATGCTGATTGTGATGGGGATCACCATAGTAGCACGCATACAGAGTGTGTTTTGCTCACAGTTATTTCATCTGATTTCAAGAGTTAAGCGGAGTCAGGTCTGGTCCTGTATTGGGGTTAAACGACTACATAGGAGGACCAGGAGATCTTTCCAGAGGCTGGACAGCCATGAGTGGCAGGGTGTGTGGGATAGTATGGGCAAGCATCTAGGTCAGTGGGCCCCTCCAGTACTTTGGAATTTTACTCCCGAACAAGTGAAGAATCCAGAAGAATTAGTAAAACACCTAAATGAGGTGTGTTGTCGTCCTGGCCATACCAGAGATGGACAAATTACAGCAACGTGCTGGGGCTTGGCCTATGCTTATAGGGCCTTGATCGACACTATCCAACACCTTCAAAAGGAAAAAAAAATTGTCCCTGGATCTGAGAGCAACACAGAAGTCAGCACAGCTGTTCCAACTCCAAGTACAGCAGCTACACCATCCCCAGCGGCAAGTACAGTTGCTACCCAAACTTCAGCTGTGAAGACAGTGCAGCTACCCCAGTAACGAGTACAGCAGCTATTCAACCCTCGACTGTGACAGACAGTGCAGCTACCCCAGCAACAAGTACAGTTGGCTACTCAAACTACAGTGATAATCACTGCAGCTGAACTAGAGGACCAATTCGTACCATATCAGTTGCTCCTGTACACAAGAGAAAAACCAGAAAGGAGGCAAGAAGGAAGAGGCAGGATGAAGAAACTATGCATCCACTACCTGGTCTAGTATCTGATCAGGGGTCATCATCACACGACGAAGAAGAAGAGGTTGACTTCTCGATCTCAGACCTCAACTGAGCTGCGGCATATGCGAAAAGATTTCACCCATCAATCAGGGGAGCACATCATCACCTGGCTGCTCCGATGTTGGGATAATGGGGCCAATGGTTCACGAACTAGCAGGTACAGAAGCCAAGCAGCTGGGATCACTTGCTAGAGAAGGGGGAATTGACAAAAGCAATTGCAAGAGAGAAAAAGTCCCTCAGTCTTTGGAGGCGGCTTTTGGCAGCTGTGAAAGAAAGGTTCCATACAAGGGATGATGTTATGAGTCGTTCGGCCAAGTGGACTACTATAGGACAAAGGCATCCAGTCCCTGAGGGAATCAGCTATCGTAGAGATGATCTACCACACCAAGCCGAATAGTGGGGAATGTACACATAGACCCAGATGAAGTCGAATGCACACGACCCATGTGGCGAAAGCTTACACGAAACGCACGGTCGTCCATATGCCCATCCATTGGCAACGGTAACCTGGAATGACATAGCACCACTAACAGTGGATGAAATGGTTCATAAACTCCAAGAATTCAAGACAATCTTACCCCTTCCATCATCTCAGCTGTGGAAAAACTGTCTCATGCTCTCAAACAGTTGAGGGGACGATCTGTCTGATTTATCTAGCTCCTCACGTGTGCCAACACCCGTTTCAGCTATTAACAAAAGGCGTACTATTGCTCGAGAGAGAAAATACATAAGATACACACCACGGGCCACCCTATGGGTTTTACCTGCGGGATCACAGAGAAGACATGACAAAGTGGGATGGACAACCTACTTCAGCCTTGGAGGAACGTGTGAGTGAACTGAAGAGAGGAGCAAGGGCCAAGACTGATCGCCCCATGAGAGCTGCAGCTTCAGTCTCTAGTGAACAGGTTCCCAGATGGAGCGGAAGAGCTGATTTTACTCCAGCTCCTGTGATAAAGAAGAATAATCCCTTTCAACACAACTTAGGTGTCCAAGATTGTGACGACGATGACTATTAGAGGGGCCCTGCCTCCAGCCAGGTGGAGGTAGGGGACAATCGTATTTACTGGACTGTGTGGATCAGATGGCCTTGGCACATCAGTCCCACAGAAGTATAAGGCTCTAGTTGACACCGGTGCACAGTGTACCCTGATGCCATCGAACTGTCAAGGGGTGGAACCCATCTATATTTCTGAAGTGACAGGAGGATCCCAAGAGTTGACTGTACTAGAGGCTGAAATTAGCCTGACTGGGAAGAAATGGCAGAAGCACCCCATTGTGGCTGGTCCAGAGGCTCCATCGCATGCTCGGCATGGACTACCTCAGGAGAGGGTACTTCAAAGACCCAAAAGGGTACCGGTGGGCTTTTGGTATTGCTGCTTTGGAGACTGAGGAATTGAGCAGCTGTCCACCTTGCCTGGTCTCTCAGAGGATTCCTTCTGTTGTGGGGTTGCTGAAACGTCGAAGAACAACAAGTGCCAATTGCGACCACAGCAGTGCACCGGCGGCAATATTGCACCAATTGAGACTCCCTGATTCCCATCCATAATCTGATCCTGTAGACTGGAAAGGCAGGGAGTGATCAGCAGGACCCACTCACCTTTTAATAGCCCCATATGGCCAGTGCAAAAGTTCTAACGGAGAGTGGAGACTAACAGTAGGACTATCGTGGCCTGAATGAAGTCACACCACCATTGAGTGCTGCCGTGCCGGACATGTTAGAGCTGCAGTATGAATTAGAGTCAAAGGCAGCCAAGTGTGGTTATGCCACGATTGATATTGCCAAGCATTTTTCTCAATTCCTTTGTTGGCAGAGTGCAGGCCACAGTTTGCCTTTTACTTGGAGGGGTGTCCAGTTCACTTGGAACTGACGCCCAGGGGTGGAAAACACAGCCCCACCATCTGCCACGGACTGATCCAGACCTGCACTGGAACAGGGCAAGCTCCAGGAACAATTGCAATACATCGATGACATATTGTGTGGGGTGATACAGCTGAAGAAGGTTTTTGAGGAAAGGGAGGGAAATAATTCAAATCCTGCTGAAAGCCGGTTTTGCCATAAAAACGGAGGAAAGTCAAGGGACCTGCATGGGAAATTCAATTTTTGGGAATAAAATGGCAAGATGGACGTAGACATATTCCTACCGAAGTATATCAATAAGATAAACAGCAATGTCTCCACCAACTGATAAGAATGAAACACAAGTTCTCTTGGGTGCTGTGGGGTTCTGGAGAATGCACATTCCAAATTACAGTTCAATCGTAAGCCCTCTCTATCATGTGACCTGGAAAAAGAATGATTTCAAAATGGGGTCCTGAGCAACAACAAGCCTTCGAGCAAATTAAACGCGAGGATAGTTCAGGAAGTGGCCCTTGGACCAGTCGGACAGGTCCAGATGTGAAAAATGTACTGTACACCGCAGCTGGGGAGAATGGTCCTACCTGGAGCATCTGGCAGAAAAACTCCAGGGGAGACTCAAGGTCGACCCCTTGGTTTTTGGAAGTCGGGGATACAAAAGGGCTCGGGAGGCCAGCTATACCCCAAACGGAGAAAGAGATATTGGCAGCTTATGAAGGAGTTCGAGCTGCTTCGGAGGTGATTGGCACTGATGCACAGCTCATTTTGGCACTCCGCTTGCCAGTGCTGGGCTGGATGTTCAAAGGCAGGGTCTCCTCTACACATCATGCAAACTGATGATACTTGGAGTAAACGGGCTTGCACTAATTACACAACGAGCTCCAGACAGGAAATCCCAGTCGTCAGGCATTCTGGAAGTCATCATGGACTGGCCAGAGGGCAAAGATTTTGGAATGTCAACAGAGAAGGAGATGATGCGTGCCGAAGAGGCACCACCATATAATAAATTGTCAGGAAAGTGAAAAGCAGAATGCCTTGTTCACTGATGGGGTCCTGCCGTATTGTGGGAAAGCATCGGAGATGGAAGGCAGCTGTATGGAGTCCTCAGCGACAAATTGCTGAAACTGCTGAAGGAGAGGGTAAATCGAAGTCAGTTTGCTGAGGTGAAAGCCATCCAGCTGGCCCTGGACATTGCTGAGCAAAAAAGGTTGGCCCAGTACTCTACCTTTATACTGACTCATGGATGGTGGCAAATGCCCTGTGCGGGTGGTTGCAGCAATGGGAAGCAGAGCAACTGGCAACGCAGAGGTAAACCCATCTGGGCTGCTGCATTATGGCAAGATATCGCTGCCCCGGGTGCAGAAGCTGTGTGGTGAGGGGTACGCCATGTAGATGCCCACTTTACCTAAGAGTCAGGCCACTGAGGAACACCACAATAACCAAACAAGTGGATAAAGCTGCTAAGATTGAAGTAGCTCAGATGGACCTTAGATTGGCAACATAAAGGCAAATTATTTTGGCCCAGTGGGCCCATGACACTTCAGGCCATCAGGGCAGAGAGGCAACGTACAAATGGGCTCGTGGTGGAGGGGTGGACTTAACAATGGACACTATCGCCCAGGTTATTCATGAGTTGTGGAGACATGTGCTGCAATTAAACAAGCTAAACGGTTTAAAGCCTCTTTGGTATGGAGGACGATGGCTGAAGTATAAATATGGGGAGGCCTGGCAAATTGACTATATCACACTCGCACCAACCCGCCAAGGCAAGCGCCATGTGCTTACCATGGTGGAAACAACCACAGGATGGCTGGAAACATATGCTGTGCCCACCGCCACTTCGGCCCGGAACACTATCCTGTGCCTTGAGAAACAGATTTTGTGCAACATGTGCCAACCCCGCAGGAAGGACAGAGAGAATTGCGTCAGACAATGGGACTCATTTTGGAACCACTTATAGGCACTTGGCCAAACATGGCATTGAGTGGGTATATCACCATCCCCTACCATGCCCAGCCTCTGGGAAAATGAACGTACAATGGCTGTTAAAAACTACACTGAGAGCAATTGGTGGAGGGGAACTTTCAAGCATTGGGATCCACATTTACCAAAAGGCCACCTGGTTGGTCAAGCACCAGAGGATCTGCCAACAGGGCTGGCCCACCAGTCAGAACTTTTACATATTGTAGAGGGGGGACAAGGTTCCTGTAGTGGCACATGAGAAATTTGGCTAAAAAGGAAGACAGTCTGGGTTACTCCTGTTTCGGTCAAGGCAAATCCACTCGTGGGATTGCTTTTTGCTCACGACCCGGATACACTTGGTGGGTAATGCAGGAAGATGGGGAAGTCCAATGTATACCTCAAGGGGATTTGATTTAGGGGAAAACAGCCCATGACTTAATTATTAACGTTGTTGCTTTCTGTGTATATATTTTATAGTCCATCAACTAGATGTATTCAGGTCCACCAGCGACTGGCCCTGACTTCCCTCTAACCATCGTCCAACCGAGAATGAACTTTGATAGAACCAGATGAGTTCTGCAGTAAAGGATGATCAGCACATCGGCAGGCACAACTCAGCACTGCACACCGACTTTCCTGCTACAAAAGACTATTACAAACTTAACATCATGGACCAAATGGACTCAATTGCATTATAGGGATTGGTCCATGTATTAAGAAATGATTTCTTTCTATCTGTCTGGGTGTATGCAGATGTATATAATATATATATTGTTATAATATATATATATATATGATGGTATATTGAAAATGTGGGATCTGAGCATGACGTGAATGGTATGAATAAGTGTGGATAATGTCATGGTTTCGTAGTAGCTCATGCTCTGCCAGGGAGGAGGGAGAGATAGGGCGCCTGGGTCTGGGCTAGTCGGGGAGGTATTTCCATACCACAGCACATCCTGCTCGGGGAGGGAACTGGAAGCTGACCAAGGGAAGGGGTTAACACTCCGGGCTGGGCTCCGGAGGCAACTGGAAGCTGGCCAGGAGGGGAGTGGGGAGCTCTCTCTCTTCTGGGCTGGCCTTGTGGTGGGGGTGGTATCGTATTCTCTCTCCCTGTTTGTCTCCTCTAAAATTGATTTGTTATTGGTACCGTTAGTGATTCTGTTATACCTTGATTGCTGGACTGATTTACCTCAATCCGTGGGAGTTGTATTCCTCTGGCTCTCCTTCCCATCCCTCCGGGACTGGGAAGGTGAATGGGGGAGGGGAAACAAGGGGGAACTGTGCAGATTTAGTTTAAACCACGACACTGGAAACAAAAGAAATCAATGCAGGTGCCAAAAAAGAAATCTTAAGATTGAGTTTATAGCAGCGTATCAAAAGCAAGTAACAGATTTATGACCATCTGTCTTCAGCTAAGACATTGCTAATACTTCCTAGTACAGGAGAAATATTTTTTCAGTTTAGTTTTGCTGAAGATACTGTTCATTTGTACCATTTCATTGGTCCATTATTGATGGTCAAAGTAGCATTCATACTCTACAAACTTTAAAGCTTTCAGAAAACATGAATTAAAGAAACAAAACAGATGGATGCAGGAGAACCAAATCAAAGGAAACAGGCATGACTTTGTTTCTAAGGGAGCCCTTGAAAACGTGTGGTCATTACAAAGGTTTGGGTGGAATCTTTTTGTTTTCAACATCACAAGACAGCAGTTGAACAAATAAGCCATTTCCCCATGTTCTGCTGGTTCTAGTCATTTGTGGCGTCTGAATGGCTTTCCTTTTCCTCCGCTTGAAAAACAGCAGCACCTGCAGATGTGACATGAATTACATATGATATAAAAAGAAAACACAAACTAAACTGTTTACTTGTTTCATTTGAAGTATGTGGTTCAGGTACAGCCAGCATAAGGAACACACTAAGCTCTATTGTAGGTGATTGATTTATTAGTGAAAGACACTGAAGTAGAGATATTTTTGACACATTTCACCTTTACTTGAAAAAAGTATCATAAGGAAAGCTATAATAGAAATGGATTTAAGTTTAGAAACAATGGTGTGAGGTATTAAAAGCATAAGCATTATAGTCTGGCTTTAAAATTGTAAGAATAAGGAATGTTCATTACCTTCAGTACTCTTTCACATTAACTGGTAATACAACCAATTGAAGCCTGAGCTTCAGATTGTAATCCCTGGACTGTGCACTTCTACACTCTACTGTTGTTACTACCGAAAACAATTTAACCTTCCTTCATCAGCCAAATTTGGGAAATCTTTCCCAAAGGTGATTCCCCAAATAACTTAAAAGAAAATGTTCATAACAATCTAGTTAATATCTGATTCAGTGCTGTGATGAATACTCTGCAGTTAGAAAAATAACACCTTTGAGTATATTGAGGTATACATTACATTATTTCTACTGCTTATTTCATACTACATGAATGAAACTAAAATTGGCAAACTGCAAATTTCACTAGTAAATAAGGCAATCTGAAAAATAACTGAAAAACACAAAACAAAAGAAAATAACCCACCCCCTACAATCAGGAAAGAATTAGTGGGAATTCAAGATAGATAATACCGAGGATGATTGCAGAAGTCCAGAAAGTGTTTTTGAAAATAAAGAGGAAAACAATAAATGCACAAAGAAAACTATTTCATTTACATGTAATTTTAGCCTTACAGAATCACAGTGAATGCTTTAGCTGGAAGAGACCTTAAAAATCATGTAGTTCCAACCCCGACCTGCCAGGGGCAGGATGCTGACTTACGCTCATCAGTCAGCACAATTCCCCGCAGGAAAATACCTAAGCCTTTGGAGCAATATAACAGGGAATGAGACCTTAAATATTTCGTTATTGCAGCAATTTGAACAAGTCCAGTGGTTAAGAGCAGAGAAATTTTGCTATTTTAAATCTGCTATGAAATAATTTAGAAGTTACTGTGTGCAGCCCTGCCTCACAATTAGCTGGTCACTAATGATCACTCAGTCTAGAATCATAGAATGGTTAAGGTTGGAAAAGACCATAAGATCACATAGTTTCAACCCCCTGCCCACGTGCAGGGTTGCCTCACACTAGTCCATGTTGCCCAAGACTCCATCCAACCTGGCCCTTAACACCCCCAGGGATGGAGCATTTACCATCTTCCTTGGGCAACCTGTTTCCAATGCTTCACCAACCTAACAGTAAAGAACTTCTTCCTTATATCTAACCCGAACTTCCCCTATTTCAGTTTTGAAACCATACACCTGTGTTTCTATTGCTACAGTCCCTAATGGAAGAGTCCTTCCCCACACCTTAGAGGCACCCTTCAGATACTGAAATGCTATTACGAGTTCTCCACGCAGCCTTCTCTTCTTCAAGCTGAAAAGCACCAAACTTCTCAGCCTATTTTCATGTGGGAGGTGCTCCATACTCCAGATCTCCTCATGGCCCTCCTCTGACTTCTTCCAACAGTTCCATATCCTTTTTATGTTGAGGACACCAGAACGGTACACAATACTCCAAGTGGGTCAAGTCTGAGAGCAGGGCAGAGGAGCAGGATCTCCGCCTTCGACCTGCTGGTCCACACTCCTTTTGGTGCAGCCCAGGATAGGGTAAACGTTCTGGGCTGTAATCACACATTGAAGCTGGCTCATGTTCAGTTTCTCATCAACCAACAACCCCAAGTCCTTCTCTGCAGGGCTGCTTCTGAATGTCTTCTCGATCAACCTGTGGCTGTGCCTGGGATGCTCTGACCCAGGTGTAGGACCTTGCACTTGTCTTGGTTGAACTTCATGAGGTTGGCACTGGCCCACCTCTCAAGCATTTCAAAGTCCCTCTGGATCCCATCCCTTCCCTCCAGTATCAACTGTACCACACAGCTTGGTATCATCGGCAGACTTGCTGAGGCTGCATTGATCCCACTGTCAATGTCACCAGCAAAGGTGTTGAACAAGATTGTCCCCAACACTGACCGCTGATGAGCACCACTCCTCCCCAGCTGGACATTGAGCTGCTGACCACAGCTCCTTGCGTGCGGCCATCCAGCCAATTCTTTATCCACCAAGTGGTTCATCCATCAAATTAATGTCTCTCCAATTCAGAGAGAAAGATGTCATGCAGGGACATTGTCAAATGCTTTGCGCAAGTCCAGGCAGATGATGTCCAACTGCTCTGCCCCTGTCCTATCGTTTCCATAGCCCCATCATAGTAAGGTTACCAAATTGGTCAGACAGGATTTGCCCTTTGCTATTATCCAATCACCTCATTGTTTTTCATGTGCCTTACTTAGCATGCTTTCCAGGAGAACTGGATCCAAGATTTTGCTAAGTAAATGGGTAAGAGTGACTGGTTTGTAGTTTCCCAGGTCTTCCATTTTCTCCTTCTTGAAAATTGAGTTATTTTTTCCCTTTTTTCCAGTCATCAGGAAACTTCAGTGACTGCCATGATTTTGCAAATATGATGGACAGTGACTTAGGAACTTCATTCTCCAGCTCCTTCAGGACCTGTGGATGGATTTCATCAGGTCCCATGGACCTGTGCATATTCAGGTTGCAAAGATGATCTCGAACATGATTCTCTCCTGCTGCATGTTCTTAAGTCTTCCTCATCCAGTCCCTGCATCTGCCTTCCAAGACTTGAGCGTTGTGGTCAGAGCTTTTTCCAGTGAAGACTGAGGCAGAGAAGTCGTTGAGAAGCTCAGCCTTCTCCAAATCCAGCGTAGCCAGTTCTCCTGATAGCTTCCAAAGAGAGCCCACATTATCCCTAATCTGTCTTCTGTTTGTTACATACATATGTATGCCTTTCCAGTTATCTTTGACATCCCTTGCCAGACTCAATTCTAACTGGGTCTTAGCTTTCCTGACCTGGTCCTTAGGTTCCCGGACAATATCCCTGTATTCTTCCCAGGCTGCATGTCCTCCTTTCCACCTTTTATCAACTTATTTTTTCCTTCTAAGTTTTCTCAGCAGCTCCTTATCCATCCATGGAAGCTTCCTGGCCTTCTTGCCCCATTTACTTCTTTTTTATGCAACACCAAGTTCCTGACCACCACCTTTAAGAACAGAAATTCCACTTGGGGAAGTATTCACAATTTTCAATCAAAAGTGGACATGCAAGCTGTCTACCTTATTTTGTCCCATAGAGTTCTGTAGTTTGGTTACCGAGTTCCTACTTACAGGTGCTATACACTCAAGTGTGTTAAACCATGAATAAACTATAAGTCCTCAAGTTCACCAGGCATTTTATGTCGCTAAAATTCAAAAGGTTGGTTTAGTTTGGAATATTGGAAATGGGGAAAGCATTTGAAAATGAGGAACAATAAGGGTCTGAAAATAAAGTTCTATGAGGAGCAAGAACAAAATCCAAAGTAAGGGGACACAGAAGTTACCTTCTCAAAACCTCCAAGGCACCCTGTTGCTGCGTCACTGAAAGAGTAGCAGTGGGCAGAAGCAGATCAGAGCTGCTCTGAGAGTTACACAACTTTCAGTAGGAAAACAAAATTGGTTATTGGTGGAAAGGAAGCCGAAAATTAAAATTCAGTAAGGGGAAACTACATAGATGAATATTTTTTACAGCTAGCAGAAATACCACCGTATTAACTTTAAAGTACTTCTAAGACAGTCAGAAACTGTTTTTTAAGACACCAATTGCAATTGAAATATCACCCTAACTACTAAGCCTTTTTCCTAGCTTCTGTCTACAGCCACTAACACTACCACTCAAGCTCTGAATTTATATGCACATGCATGGAGTCCAAATTAGTTTAATCCATCTATCACCCCAATCTTTTCCAAAGTATTTTGTGCACGTATACATAACAAACATTTATACATTAAAAAAAAAAAAGTACAGTAACCCCTCCCTTTCAATGTGAATTATCCTGTGATCCTGTAAATGAGGAAATCCTACCCTGGATTCTGATGCTAAATCCCTTTTGTACCTATTTCAGATTAGGAAGCCTTAGAGAAAGCTTATGGAAATTTTTTGTCTTAATTCATAATTTTACTACATACAGAACACAGGTTACAAATAACTGCGGGGAGATGTAAGTGTGCAGACAGTTGATTTATATTCTAAAAAAGACAATCTGGAATTTTAACTCTTCACTGTTTAACTGTATTTTGCTTATATGGAGCATCTCTCAAAGAATAGCAGATCACATTTTTTAAATGTTCAGGGCTTGAGTGGATCTGCTGTGTAATTCAAGGACATTTTAGGTTTTCTTGCTTTCCTACCCAGAAAATTTTGATCCATCCCTGCTGCAAATCTGATACTCAACCTTATTTTCTCCATAGCCAGTTTAGTTTGCTACTTTTCTGTCAAGGAGACAAGAAGGCCATCATGCAATGGGGAATTCAGGAGTTCTATCTTTAACCAACATAAAGCACTGTTTGTTTTATCTCCTGGTCTTCTGGTGTTTGCATAATACTATAATTTCTGTTAAGAGTTGTGTCATATTGGTTAAGGTTTTTGTTGTTGTTTTTTTTTGTTGGTCAGGTTTTTGATTTGGTTTTGTGGTTTCTTGCTTGTTTTGGGTTTTTTTAATTTGTTTGTGTGGTTTGTTTTGCTTTTGTGTAACAACTACTCAACTGTATTCTAGTTCAGGGAATGTCACTAAATGCTGTATTTGGTGTGAGAAATAAATCCCTTCATAATATATATGATAGCTAAAAATTGTTTAAAAGAACGCAAATTCCATAGAGCACTGCAAACCACAGGGCTGGCTTGGAAACTTACTGAAATGTGTATTTAACAACCTAGAAATGCTAGACCTATCAAACCTTCCAAGGCCAAATAAATGTCACTTAAAATATACACACATTAACATGGTAGTAAGACAGATCAGACAACAATGCCTGATAATAATTTTTATGGAAGAAACATAACCCTGATATTAGAGATCCATACACATAATCTCTTGAAGAATATAATTTATAATAGAAATGCAGACATGTTCCGAAGAATAGTGTCACTAGAGGGGGATGTCATTATCACTTTCAACAATCATTACATTGCTTGAAACCATACATAAAAACTACAGATAGAGGCATTATTAATGCGTATTAAAGCACAAATTTATCATATTATTCAATATGTATTCCAAATGTATAATAGATTTGACCTGAAAATTTCTATTTCTAGGAAATCGTCTTTTATTTCTTTTTAAAGAAAGGTATTTAATGACACTAACCTCTTCCTCTATATGATATAAAACATGTCTATAGCAGGCAGTATAATACCAAGTTATAAAATTCAAGAAACAACTTTACTGGTAGAATCTAAAGTGATTTTGAAATATTAGCTAAAGTAGCAATCTCAGTATTATGGTTATGAACATTTCTTGTCCTACTACATTATCATACCTTTTTTCTGTTAAATACCCTTCCCTCTACCACTTGAACAGCCCCTTGGCACAACTGGCTAAATCATCTTCAGTTTTCATTTGTGTTTAGATAGCTGTGTTTTCATATTTGTCTTCTAAATTGGGCAGCACTTTAAACACCTATCAATAATCCTGCAGTAAAGTGGCATAAAGAATGCAGAATGTAAAAAGGCCAGATCAAACCATCTTTTCCTGTTTGGCCTTCTCTGTCATCCCATGGCAGGCCCTTTTGTTTATCCAAATCACACATGCTTCATAGAAGCAACTGTTCTGATGGCTAGCAAAGAGTTAAGGCTAGTAAAGAGTTAAGGAAAAAAGGCTGACTGATCAGTGATAACTGGAAGACCATCTGTAGAAGATTAAGATCTACAAGTACTAGTTCAGAACAGTGATCATGTTAGTCTTCTCCTGACTTTACAACTCTAGTTGTTACACTCAGTAGTAACTGAAATAGGGACAAAAGCTACTTTTGAAAAAAACAACACACACAAAAAAATAAAATAATTTAAAAAACTCCACAGCCCCCCCACCCCCAAAACACACACACAAAAACTCCCACAGCCCACTGAAAAACCCAATGCTCAACCTCCATTGTTAAGTCATGCTTGCTACTTATAAACAGCAACAGCAAAGATGCATGAAGCATGAGATTTAGAATATATACTGCATGTGGGTGCATAAATACATATCAAACAATAGAAGTGCTGGGTAAACACCCCAAAACAATAAAAAGCTTAGTGGAAAAAAAAAAAGCCTTATCCTTTCTGATTTACAGCATCCCACTGAAATTCTAACAGGAAATCTAATATTCAGCTAAACAGTATTTATGTTCATAGTTAAAAATCACACAACAGGGAACCATTTCTTCAGACTTTTAAATGAAGACGTAGCCATGCTAAGCTTCTAAAACTACAAAAACATCTAGAGTAAAGGATGAACTGTTTCTAAAAAATATTCATGCTCATCTCCTCTGAGTAGGAGGAAATGTTACAAATGAGGTATCAGGTAGAGATGGTAGCTTTGTTAATATTTTCAAATGGAGAAAAGATTATGGAAGAGGCGCAAAGTGAGAGCCTTTTGATACAATAATGTCTTCTTAAAAAGGAAATGTCTATTTCCTCATAATCTTCAGCAGCGTAAGATCTACAAATGGATGCTAAAATGTCTCACAATACTTTTTGATATCAAGCATGTAACTATAAAATCAAAATATAAAATTACTTAAACCTTCTAAAGTACTATTCCTGCTAAAAAGATGCATAACTATACACTGATGGCTGAGAGCAATGCTGGGTGTGTGTTTAATCAGTGCCAAAATATAAAACTAATCTAACCGCAAAAAAAAAACAAAATAGTGAATGAGGAAATTGCAGTTTAAATAAACACCACTGGAAAACTCATCTGTGTGTTTCACATTGAAAAATATTAATCTAAAGAGTAGGATACTGAGACTAGGTATTTGTCTGTAACAAAACTTGTAAAGACTGTGCTATAAAGGATAGCATATTTGTCTATCAGTTATTCCTATCACAGAGGAAATTAGCTTCTATGCTTTTAAAGCAGCTGCAGCACCTTGGCTTCTGAGAATTCTCTTACTTTTTACTGTGGTAAGCAGTACTCAAAACTTTAGAAATTAAATCTTTTCCTGTGTGTGCATAAACTGGACAAAAGGAAAGTTATCATGGCATTTATCCAAAGGGAAGGGATTGGGGATTGCTCTATGTGCAGTCCATCAACATCCTTGCTTTTTGGGGTCTTTTTTTTTTCTTTTTTTGCTTTAAATATACATATATATGCATAATAAAACTGAATTCTTGCCATAATAACAATAATACAGTACGCTGCAAGATGGCAGGTACAGAAGTGGTCTTAGCAGTGCTCACAAAAAGCTAGGCACAAGTGTGGTACAAGAGACACCTCCATTCACAGTTTTTAACTACACATGCACATAAATCTTATATACAAAAACCAGTACCTGCAGAACAATAACTTCAAGAAAAAAAATTACTTTGAGATATTTCCCTTTATCTAAAACTTAGGAAAATAGCTCCTACAAAATTTATTGCTATTAATGAATGGTTACTGGACTCATGTGCTAGCGATTTATCTCTTATACATGAGTGCCTCTATTTTACGATAAACTAGATCCATACCTTTGTAAAATCCTATTCCAAGCAATATTATAGAAAAAACACCTTGAAAGTTATGCCACCTTTAACTATGAAGAATATTTTGCAAGTCTGACTTTAGCACTCAGACATATATATGTAAGTTGCCCATCCATGTTAACAGACCTTAACATTTTCCCATTTTCATTACACTGTAACTTTAAGGAACCCGGAAGTTATGTTGCAGTAATTTGCTATCAGGTTGTCAAAGACTAATACTCTGGTAAATACTGCACTTCAGAGATAATGGGCAAATTTCAAGTATTTGCTAGCATTTGTTACTTGCTTATATAAGTGAGTTATTGTCTAGATGTTAAAATACTAGTGGAATGCTACAACATCTGGAAAGAATGTTTTTCCCTCTAAAACAAGACAGCAAGTAGGAAAATATTCTACTACTCACTTAAGAATATTAAATAAAGTACACTACAGACTACACAACTTAAAAGCAAGGAAGATTTGAAGCAGGCAAAATAGCTCCTAAAGGTGTAACTATAAAAACAGTTTTTTAATAACACTAAAACATATTATGTGATTTTCAAGTGGATTTGTTATTTTAAAGATTTCTGACATTAGTTTTGAACCAACTAACAAAAACAAAGCCCCTAGGGCTATTTTTGCCTCCAGGTGCTGGAGAACTCACCACATGTTCAACACTTTCTGGCAGCTATATAGAAAGAGAGCAAGGGGAAAAAAGAGAATCAGAAGGAACACAGAGGAAGAATTTTACATCTTTCACAAGTAATTTGATAGTCAGAAAACTATCTTAAAATAATTTTTCAAAATTAGTTGAAACATCAAAAACACACGCACTTCTCTATTGTAGAGATGTGTTACTGAGGGCTTAGCCTAAAAAGCACAAGTTAGAGAAAATTTATTATTTAAATATTTAAAGCCAAAATTGACTATAGCACTATATAGTTTTGCCCCCCATCAGTGGCATTTTTAAAATATTTTTTAATTATTATACAATAAAAATTAAATAAAGTAGCTGCATACACAAGATCGTAAGATAATAAAAAGATGGACATACTTAGTTTCATCCAGTACTTCTACTTCTGCAGGAGCTGTAATGGGTGCATTTGAACGGCCTGCAGTTGGGTCATCTGCGTTCAGTTCTCCATTTGTTGAGCTTACTACCTGAAATCACCAGAAATACCTGAAATTATGCTAGTGCCATAGATACATCTTCAAAAAAAAAAGGTCATTCTCGTTTATTCCATAATTCTTTTTATTCCAGTAACAATATTTTTTCCATGTTTTATTCCTGCATCCCTGCACTCCTGCCATTTTTCTTTCATATCTACCACTGGAACTGACAACTACATGGCAAACTCAAAGTGAACGAACTAAGCAAAGCAATTCTGTTATCAGGTTTGTTCATCACACTCATGTCTCTTCAGAGCCTTAAGGGAAGGTACAAGCCTCTTTCCTGGTATCAGTTCAGTCAGTCTTGTCTTACCCTATCTCTGCTTCTTTAGTGCACTTAAGATTCTTAGTTTTCCTTTCTGTGTGGCCTGTTTCAGCTGTACCTCAAAGAGTACTCACCAAAGGAAGGGAAATTTAAGACACATTCTACACCTGAGAGTGTTGGTGGTATTTGTTTTTCACTATCAGAACACGAGCATACTTACTGCCATCAAAAAAAACCAAAACAAAACAATACAAAACTTAGATTAATCTTAATTCCCATTAATTTATTCTCAAATTCCTTTGTAAATTCTTGAGCCATCAGGACAGCTCTGGTTCTCTGGTAATGTTTGTTTTGACTTTAAACTAAATGCAACCCAGCATTTTCTCTCAGCTTTTCTGCATGAAGCTATTCCAGTGGCATCTTGCTTGTTCACCTCACAGAATCTGTCAGGAAGATGGTTAACTAGATGCAGACAAGGGCAAACCTGGTCAGAGCGGCTGACAGTACTGACTGACTCATTAGAGTACCAAGAAGTCTACTAGGTACAAAGTATCAGCAAAATTACTGGTCAAGGAACATAACAGAGAAATATCATTCTGGTGAAGTAATACAAAAGCCCTCAGAAAACATCTGGAAAACATTATCAAAGATTAAGGTAGAAGAAAGCAAAGAGAAGGAAAGTCATCATCATCATAATGTTACTATTCACCTCACACTTCTAAGGTTTCCTCCTAATGCCGCGGCCAGGTGGAGGGGAGAAAACACCGATACGATGTAGGTTCACAAAATGCTCCGTTTATTGATTACAAGGCTGCTCTTAATATACTGTCTTACACGCGATCACGCATTACTTGATTGGCTGCTTCGCTTTGCCCACGAGGGGTACAAGCTCCACTTTGCCTCTCCTGATTGGTTTCACACCTTCGCTTCAGCTTAGCGTTACATCATGCTTCTGGCATCTTGTTATTGTGTTCCTGTTTTGCTGATCTTGACGCTTCTTCTTTTAGCCTGGGGTCAGAGGTTCACTTTCTCACAGCTTGCTGTAGGCCTGTTAAAGCGCCCATGCTCGACCCCCAACATCTCCCCCTCTTTTTTCAAATAAAGCGTTAGTCATCTGCTGCATGCGTTGCATAATACATTGTAACAAACAAGGTCCAAAAAACAAAATTAACAACATAATCATTATTGGTCCGCTAAACCATCATGATTAAACTCCTTAACCAACTACTTATTCCTAACAATTTTAACCAAGAGTCTATAGGATTTGTTTCTACAGTATTTTTCTTAAGTTCAAACAATTTCTTGTGAATAGATTCAGAATGATCAGAAAGATTCATACAACACATGCCCAGAAGCATTCTAATGCAAAGGGGATGTGAAGCAGCTGCAGAAGTAAACTGTACAGTGTTAACAGTCAAGGAGTTACACTCCCCCTTTTTTTTTTTTATCAGACAAAAAGCCATTAACTCCTTATATACTATTGCTTACACACACCTACAGCAATTTGGCATATCATGATTGGATACTTGTCTTGAAGACCCTTAGTGACTAACATATAATTGGTCAAACACAGGGTGAGAACTTGACCTCGAACCTTTGCCAACAGTCCACAGTTCTCAGGACTCAGTGAATTACAGCTTCTTCTTATCTTGCTTGCTTAGGCTTACTCGGGCCTCCCATGGCCTTGCTGTATCCCTCGGAGTTATTCAGACCTCATGTACCAAATATTCATTTTCCTGTGAGAACACTGTCTCCACATCTCCCCCTTTTTAGTTTTACTAAAGTTTTTTACAATTTGGTTTAGTCTGCTCTGTCACTGCTTGACTTGTGTAACATAACAACCCACTACTCTAGGTAGCATTATTTCAGTAAGATTAGTCTGATTTGAAGTCACTTGAACCTTTATAACATGTGGCATATCAGTGAATCCTACACACCATACAACAGGTTGGAATAGTTGGGATTTTACAGATGTGCTCAGTATAATTGTCCCTTACCCACGGTCACAAATAATAGAACAGATATTACAAAGATTTTACAAAGATTTGTATCATTGCTGTTTCTTTATGTTGCTGAGTTGCTGCGGCTTTGTACGTTTCGCTGGCAGCCAGTATTGGTCCTGTTGATAGCTGTACACAGCTGGGCCTACCCTTTTCTCCTGATGGCTCTCTGATAACAGTGGAGGCCATCCCTCACATCAAGGTCTGGCATGGCATGTGTCTCCACCGCTCCACGCCTGCTGGGTTGCAGCCAGCAGCGGAGCTAAAGGTTCTTCTTGGTGGCAGACACAGAGGCCAACCCAGTCTTGCCCTTGACTGTGGTAGCAGGCATTTGGTCAATCTCAGTCCTTGCACCTTGTTGTCAGTGCAGAGTTTCACCTGCTTCACCCAGTAACAAGTCACTACTACAGCAAAGCACACACAGATTTACATTAGCAGAGTAACTATCACAGAGTGCATCAGCATGTTGAAGATGCTAATGACAGTGAGTGACTAACCAAAGCAATTTCTTACAGTGGAGTTCTCCCACCCTCTTAATTTGTTCCATTACCTGCTTTGTAGCAGTACCATCATATTAGAATCTTTCTAGCTTTTGCCTTAGCATTTTCTAGCAGCTACTGCAAATTTGCATGCTCTAACATCTCTTTCACAAGTGACAATTCCATACAATACAAGGTATAGTTTCTTGTTAGCAACTGGCTAGTAAATACAGGTGGTGTTATATGCCAAAATCACAACCTCCATAATAGCTACTTTACAAGCATGCACATTCAAGCTGTTACTTTCAGTTGCCCTCAAGTGATTTTTTTTTTTTGGATTACACATACATATTGTCTGGAAAACAAGCTTTAAGCAATATACATCAAAACTACAGTCATTAATAACAGCTAGAATGTGTTTATCATTACCCTTTTTTTTATTTTTCTATTTTTTTCTATTTTTTGTTTCTATTTTTTTTCGATTTTTTTTTTCTTTTTTTTTTTTTTTTTTCTTTTTGTTGTTTTTTCTTTTTTTTTTTTTTTTTTTTCTTTCGAAGTCGCTCACCCTGCTTTGCACAGCTAACCACCGGCCAAATCTGCACTGCACTTTTGCATTAACCTTTTTGTGCCCGAAAGGTTAAACTGCTACCTGTTAAACTTTTACCATGAACCTGACAACATAAAAATATACAGAACACGGTCTGCCCTCATTACAACATCCAGACACAACAAACTCATGGGTCCCACAACGCACACTCCACACAACTCAATATTTGAAACCAAAATCCAGACGATCATTGTTCCCACTACACAGTCCCCATACAGGATGTGTGCACAAGGACCCTGTGAAGACTACAGAAACCAGCTCCGAGAGCATCATTGTATTGCGAGGTGGCAGGCTCAACCTTAGCGGGCGTCCCCGCAGAGGCTCTACCTCCCTCACATCGCATGAGGCTGGGCTTTTTACTGACCAAAATGCACACTCGTTCCGACACAGGTGGCCAGCCTATATCGGAAGAATGCCAGCAATACCTCTAAAGGTTTCCAAGGTCGATAGAAACATGGACATACTTTATTTACCAACTTCTAGTACATGAGTATCACAGAGAGACTGTATCAAAGGAGTGTATATGGGGTCCCAACTCCACGGTCTGACACATTCTGCCCGATACCCCTGATAAGAGCATACAAGAGATTTTCCCCACTGCGGGTTTTGAACCAGCATATACACCACAAGAAACCATGCAATACATCTGCATCCCCCAGCCATCTCACTTCTCCCTTTACAGCTACCCATTTTATCATGAGGATATGGGGGATATAAATCAGGCTTCTTTTCCGGATGAATAGGCTCCAGGTCAAGAGCACCATCCAGGTCATCATCGGCATTATCAGGCATCAGAATCTCAGGATCAGCAACAGCAAACTGATGAACGTGCACAGGCTCCTTCTCGGGGTCAATAGGACCTGAATCAAAAGCATCATCTTCATCCCCATCTTCAATCTTCGCAGCCATAGCGGCAACTGGCGGAGATTCGGGGGGGGGGGGAGGGGGGGCACTGGTTTCCATGATCTCATTTTTTTTTGACTTTAACATCTCTAAAACAGTTCTCCAAATGACTAACGAACTTTTCACAGCATCATTGCCTTTTCGTGGCTGCATTCCACAGCTTAACTCCTGCCCCATTCCACAAGGATATCTCAAATCCGGTAGACTCATAAATCTCTGGGTAACGTGTCTTCGACCATTTCAACATTAACTTTAGGTCTGTCCTCTTTAACGGTTGCTCCCTTCACCTTAGGAAGGACTGAAAACATCCATAAATCAGGGGCTTCTTCCTTAGTAATTTTATCCAAGTCTCGAGATTAAAAGCTTCACCGACTCCCACAATTCTTCCCCTACCTTACGCCACTGATCTTTGGAGAATAACTGTCCCGTATTTTCTAACAACCCCCTTCATCGGCACCAAAAAATAAAAAGTCCACAAGTTCCTGTCGGGGTATCGAGTACCCTGTTTTCTTCGCTACGCATAGCACTCCTTCTATCGTAGCCTTTTCCTATCGCTGATACAGCGAAACCCATCCCGAACCAGACCGCAGTCTGCCTGACTCACCGGTCAGCCGTGGCCACGTAATTTGAGCTCTTTTCCTGCCTCTCTCGGGCAGCCTGCCTCTCTCGGGCAGCCGGGATCTCCACCTTCTCTCGTCCGCGGCCTCTCTCTCTCCTGGTATCACGTCGGGGTCACCAGAATGCCGCGGCCAGGTGGAGGGGAGAAAACACCGATACGATGTAGGTTCACAAAATGCTCCGTTTATTGATTACAAGGCTGCTCTTAATATACTGTCTTACACGCGATCACGCATTACTTGATTGGCTGCTTCGCTTTGCCCACGAGGGGTACAAGCTCCACTTTGCCTCTCCTGATTGGTTTCACACCTTCGCTTCAGCTTAGCGTTACATCATGCTTCTGGCATCTTGTTATTGTGTTCCTGTTTTGCTGATCTTGACGCTTCTTCTTTTAGCCTGGGGTCAGAGGTTCACTTTCTCACAGCTTGCTGTAGGCCTGTTAAAGCGCCCATGCTCGACCCCCAACATCCTAATGTAGGAGTTATTCCTCATCTATTTATAACCTAGGCTAACAGAGCCTTGCATATTGAGGTTTGCTTTGTGGTTCCTATTGAACCAAGTACAGAGCTTCAAAGATTGCTGAACTTAAGCCACTTTTCATGCCACATGCCTACAACAGGCTGAGTTTTCTTCTTTTTCAGTTTCACTAGAATAGGAACCACTGCCAAAACCCCCATTCAGCCCAGTGATAAAGTAAAAGGAAATGTGAGATTCCAAGACTAGTTATTTGAATTCTGGACAATATAACTGAAGAATTCTGGGAGACTGGACTTTATTTCTGTGACACCAGGTAAGCCAGTAGAGTTTCAATATGGTAGTTTAAGCTTAGTTTCGTATCACTGGGGATGGTAGAAGCACTAAACATTCATTGTCAGAAATACATAAGAATTCTACTTTAGCAAAACATTTGTGGAAGAAGTCTTTCTTTTCAAGGCAGCATTTGCCCTAAGGTGTTTTCTTATTAATTTGGCTGTTTTCTCTAAGAATCTTTGCTACAAACTTTGTATAAGACTTCAAATCAGTGAGCGGAAGACCTGCCTTGCCCGGGTTAGTCTCTGTCAAGGAGACAGAGATCAAGGAGCCTTCAGTCCTTCCTGTATACAAACACCTGACACATTCACCAAATACAAAACCAAATACAATCAAGTATAACTGCCTGTTGTATGGCTTAATTTAGATAAAAGGAAAGAGTGCTGGAAAGTGTTGAGACCTCTGAAACTGTTAATGAACCAAAGGATATTATTTACTGATAGTCCAAAAACCAGCATCAATCATGCTTCTCCAGAATCACAAATGGCCTGAGTTTCAATCTAGACTACTACTGCTGAAAAGAACTATAAGAATGGTCTCAGTAAGATGCAGAACCAAAAAATTAATACACTTGTAACAGAGCAAAATATTTACATTTTAAAGAAAATAACAAAGACTCATTCAAAGCACAAGAGGCAGGCCACACTGCTTTAGTTCCTGTAGCAGTAAGATTATTCGACTGTATGATCTCACAACTGAAAGTTCTGTAATTTGCTAAAATAACCTACAATGCCAGAAGTTAATTCCCTGTGACATCAGTAAATTATTTTGCAATTTGTCCGAAAAGTGCATTTGGTAATAGACAAATAATGCATGGTAAACGAAGCAGTGAGAACACTTGTACACTCCTGAGCTTGGTGCACACAGGCTTAAGTTAGACCAACCATTACACTTCTAACTACATGCCAATCAACTCAAAACTTATGACACAGGTGGAAAGATATGTGAATGTAACAAAACTGAACCAGAGTAAGTCACCTGGAAGAGTGTTTGCACTGAAGGTATTGTACAACAAATTCTGTAGCCAGGATGTACCGTATAAATAAATACCGTACAAATAAATGCATCATAGTGGATCTACATAAAAAGCTGTAACTTTGGAAAAGGAGAGAGAAGAACCAATACATAAAACTAATACTGCTTAAACAGACACTTTTAATTTCATTTCTCTACTTATGACCTGAGTTGGACAGGATTTCCTTAGCAGCCTAATAAAAGATGGGAGCCTTAATTAATCTCTTAATAGATTTGTATACAGTTGTAGAGAAAAATGCAGATATTGAAGCTACATTTCTGCACCCAAACATTTTCTTGACTAAAACTACGTGAACATTTTTCAACAAAATGTCACCAAATTTCATAATTCAGTTTCTGAAGACTAATATTTCAAACTAAGTTTCAAATTAGAAGTGCTGCAGTGCTGAAGATTAACAAGGTACTCAATTATATATAAATGGAAGATTAACCACTAAACTGAAAAATATGAAACAACTTTAAGCACTTTGATAACAGATCTTATAATGGTTTAAATTTAGCTTCTTCAAATTTAATCACTTCTTTAAAACTTTAATTTGAAAAGTACACACATGAAGAAGCATATGCATCATGTTTCTTGCTACCCTCTAGGCATATGGCAAACAAAATACTAGCCCTGCTATCTAATAAGGAGATATCAATTGTGGGAAAGATTAGTTTCTTAAATATACGGTCCTTCAGAAGCCTGATAAGGACCACTTAAAAGACAACGAAGGCAAGCCTGAATACCAGTTCCCCAGATAGAATCATAGAATCATAGAATAGTTAGGGTTGGAAAGGACCTCAAGATCATCTAGTTCCAACCCCCCTGCCATCACCAGGGACACCTCACACTAAACCATATCACCAAGGCTTCATCCAACCTGGTCTTGAACACTGCCAGGATGGAGCAATTCACTGCCTCCCCAAGCAACCCAGTCCAGTACCTCACCACCCTCACAGGAAAGAATTTCTTCCTTATATCCAGTCTAAACCTCTGCTGTTTAAGTTTCAACCCGTTTACCCCTTGGTCCTGTCACTACAGTCCCTAATGAATACTCCCTCTCCAGCATCCCTGTAGGCCCCCTTCAGATACTGGAAGGCTGCTATGAGGTCTCCACGCAGCCTTCTCCAGTCTGAACAGCCCCAACTTTCTCAGCCTGTCTTCATACGGGAGATGCTCCAGTCCCCTGATCATCCTCGTGGCCCTCCTCTGGGCTTGTTCTAAACAATTCTATGTCCTTTTTATGTTGAGGACACCAGAATCCGAACACAAAACTCAAAGTCAGGTCTCACAAGAGCTGAATAGAGGGGCAGGATCACCTCCTTCGACCTGCTGGTCACGCTCCTCTTGATGCAGCCCAGGATACAGTTGGCTTTCTGGGCTACAAGCGCACACTGAAGCTGGCTCATGTTCATTTTCTCATCGACCAACACCCCCGAGTTCTTCTCTGCAGGGCTGCACTGAATTTCCTTTTTGCCCAACCTGTAGCTCTGCCTGAGATTGGCTCCTACCCAGGAGTAGGACCTTGCACTTGGCATGGTTAAACTTCATGAGGTTGGCATCAGCCCACCTCACAAGTGTGTCAAGGTCCCTCTGAATGGCATTCCTTCCCTTTAGTATATCAACAGAACCACACAGTTTGGTGTCATCGGCAAACTTGCTGAGGGCGCACTCAATTCTATTGTCCATGTCAGCGATAAGGATATTAAACAAGACCGGTCCCAACACCGATCCCTGAGGGGCACCACTCGTTACAGATCTCCAGGCGGACATTGAACCATTGACCACAACTCTTTGAGTGAGGTCATCCAGCCAGTTCTTTATCCAGTGAGTGGTCCACCTATCAAACTGATGTCTCTCCAATTTAGAGACAAGGATGTCATGTGGGTGTCGTGATTTAAACCAAGTCCCCCAACTCCCGGAGAGCTAGGAAGGAAAATCCAAAGAATGTAGCCCCCACGGATTGAGATAAGAATGGTTTAATAGCTAAGGCATAACACAATAGTAATGATACAGCCCATAACAAGCGAAAAGAATACAACACCTCACCAGCCACCGACCCATAACTCACTCCACCCTGCCCGGCCAAGCACCGCGTGCTCCTTCCTCCATTTTCCTCCAGAGCTCCACCCCTCCAGCCCCCCCTCTCTCAGTATGCATCCTGGGCATCACGTGCTATGGTATGGAATACCTCATTGGCTAGCCTGGGTCAGGTGTCCTGTCTCTCCTTCCTTCCGGCCTCCCCTCCTCCCCAGCAGAACACATGCCTTGGACAAAAGGCACCTGAACAAAAACAAAGGCCTTGAACAAAAACACCCTCAAAACGTGCTCACTATTAAGCAACTATTCCCAGCCCAGAAGTCAAAACACAGCACTGCACCAGCTACAAGAAGGAGAAAAATGACTGCCACGGCTGAACCCATGACAGTGGGACAGGGTCAAATGCTTTGTACAAGTCCAGGCAGATGACGTCAACTGCTCCACCTCTGTCCATCACTTTTGTAGCCCTGTCATAGAAGGCCACCAAATTGGTCAGGCAGGATTTTCCCCTTAGAGAAGCCATGCTGGCTGTCACCAAGCACCTTGTTGTTTTTCATGTGCCCTAGCATGCCCTCCAGGAGAATCTGCTCCCACATTTTGCCAGGCACAGAGGTGAGACTGACTGGTCTGTAATTCCCCGGGTCATCCATTTTCCCCTTCTTGAAAATGGGGGTTATATTTCCCTTTTTCCAGTCGTCAGGAACTTCACCTGACTGCCATGATTTTTCAAATATGATTGCCAGTGGCATTTAACTTCATTCGCCAGCTCCTTCAGGACCCGCGGATGGATTTCATCAGGTCCCATGGACTTGTGTACATTCAGGTTCTTAAGATGGTCTCGAACCAGATCCTCATGTACAGTGGGCCCAAGGTCTAGGTTTTCACAGTCCCTGCGTCCGCCTTCCAAGACTCAGGTGCTGCGGTCAGAGCCTTTGCCAGTGAAGACCGTGGCAAAGAAGCATTCAGAACCTCAGCCTTCTCCAAGTCCTGTGTAGCCAGTTCTCCCAAAAGTTTCCGGAGGCAGCCTACATTGTCCTTAGTCTGTTTTTGACCCACTACATACCTATAAAATCCCTTCCTATTATCTTTAACATCCCTTGCCAAGTTTAGCTCCAATTGGGCCTTAGCTTTCCTAGCTTTGTCCCTAACTACCCTGACAACATCTCTGTATTCATGCCAGGCCACCTGTCCTTATTTCCACCTTTTATAAGCCTCTTTTTTCCTGTGAATTTTTCTCAGCAGCTCCTTATCCATCCAAGGAGGTCTCCTGGCCCTTCTGCTGCACTTCCTTCTAGTGGGATGCAACACTCCTCAGCTTGTAGCAGGTGATCCGTGAATGTTAACCAAGAGATAGTAACAGTAAATCTGGCTAGTCCCATGCTTTGTGTTAGATTAGTATATAAACTAATCTTTTACCTACTATGTTGAAAAATAATTCAAAAAGTCTCTCATAAAACAAAATTTTGCTGGTTTTCATGCTTGTAATTACAATAAAAAATGCAGTACTTTGAAAAAGATAGAAATAATCCTTTGTTTCACTACCCATTTCAGTCACTGAATTATCTGCCCTTCAAATAATAAAGCCAGCATTCAAGCCAAGCAATTCCTTAGTGATACTACAGAATGCTATATTTTACCTTCAAAAAGTTTCCAGTTAAGACAAAAAGAATAATAAAAATAAAAGTAAAAAAAAAAGCCACACTAGAATTAACTTTTTTTTAATTCACAAAAGCTTAGGGAAATTGATTTGTTTCATCTAATTCACTTCTATCTTGACTTCCTTAAGGAGAGATGTCTTGCAATTTATATCAAATATCTAATCCTTCAAGCAGTTCCTAAGAACCTTTCAAGCCCTGTGGCATTGCACAGGGAACTCTTTAACCTGATCGTTTAATTTAACCTCCTTTTTACGAATTTCCAAATGGGAAAACAAAGAGAATGGACAAGAGAAAGAAGACCAGTTACCAAGTAATGAAAAAGAAGTAATGAACAGATTAGTACAGTCTTTATGACTGCATAAGTAGTTTCCAGTTCATGCAGAGAAGGAAACAATCTGGTGTTGTACAACTGACATTTTTGGGAACTAAGGCAAGTTTACAAGAAGGCAGACACAGGAAGTAGCTGAATGAACTGCTGGTAGGTAGAAGTTGCTTTCATTAACAAGGCTACACTAACCAGAAAAACGGGCTGCTATACTACACGCATACCAACATTCAGTTCACTTCAATTTAAAATGTCACAGTGAAGAATCATAGAATGGTTTGAGTTAGAAGGGACCTTAAAGATCATCTAGTTCACACCCTGCTGCTACAGGCAGGGACACCTTCCACTAGACTAGGTTGCTCCAAGTCCCGTCCAACCTGGCCTTGAACACTGCCAGGGATGTGATAGCACAGCTTCCTGGGACAACCTGTTGCAGTGACTCACTACCCTTCCAGTTCTGAAGAATATTTTCCTTATATCTTATCTAAATCTCCCCTCTTTCAGTTTAAAATCATACCCCCTTGTCCTGTCCGTACATGCCCTTCCTTGTAAAAAGTCCCTCTCCAGGTTTCTTGTGGGCCCTATTTTGGTACTGGAAGATCTCCCTTCAACTTTCTATTCTCCAGGCTGAACAAGTCCAGCTCTCTCAGCCCACCTTCATAGCAGAGGTGCTCCAGCCCACTGACCATCTTTTTGGCCCCACTCTGGACTTGCTCCAACAGGTTCACATCACTAATATATCTTAACAATCTTCTAAAAAAGGATCTTAGAGACAACACCAACAGTAGTATTACAAATGATTAGTAGCAGAGACCTGAAAAACATTCTGTCACTTCCAAATTACCTGCCAGGTTTTTTTTTCTTCTTGCAGAGAAATGGATAATTCAAGGGATCTCAAAGATGAGCAATGACTCACTAATGTTACAGAAAAAAAAAACCCACACTTTAATTTCATACTTTAGACTCAGCTTTCCTTTAAACAATTATCTGTGGCACTTTTAGAACTTGTCTTCCTGGGGGCAGTTAGGAATTCAGCTAAACTAGCCAGCTAATTGTCCGACGAAACAGCATGATTCAGTTAGTATCACTACAACAAAGTTTGACAAAGATTTGACAACAGTCAAGGGCTCAAACTTCAAAACAAAACTGAAGATATTATGTGGTTTTGTAAGTGCCTTTAATTAATGACAGCTCCACAATTAAGATGTCTTGAAAATACACTGCCTCTTCAAAGACACACACCGAGTGGCTGCACTTCTGAAAACTGCTCTTTTCACATGGCAACTGCTTAGTCTTTGGTGATCTAAGGGACCTGATCTCAGAATGCCCACATTCTTTGAGAATGAAAAGAATAATATTATATTAACATAAAGGAATACTACTAGTATTTCCTAGAAAATATTCTTCCATTCCCAAAGAGTGTTTAATATCTATTACGATGAATAAATTCTTCTGCAATTGTTACATTCTACCTGAGAAAAAATAAAAGATTTCTTAAGTGCTCCAACTGCCAGAAGAGCAATATGTTATAAAATTTGGAAGTTTCAGTAACTGGAATTTAACAAGCTAAACATGTATTTTTCTAACTTAAAATTAAAAAAAAAAAAAAAGAAATTTAATAATTTTGGAAGATATAATTTTGAATCTAGTTTTGATTCCACATTAATACACTTTTCAAAAGATAACTTACTACATTTAAAACTAATGTTATTGAGGGAACTAACGCACTTCAAGTTAAATATCCAGGTCAAGTTTTAAAAATACTTCTTAAGGCAAGCAAAGAACAATTTTTAAGCTTTTCCTGATACACAGTGATTAATTATTATCTGATAATTTTCTTGTATGACAGCAGTTTCTAAAGCAGTAAAGTTTAGAAACTGTAAAGCTTGAACTGGGTTTCAAAGAATTTAAAAGATATGGAATTATCACACTGATGAGACTACAGCACTGTTTTCCCCTGGATTTTTCGTTCTTTCTTCAAGCATTGTCAATTTTTATCCAAAGTAAAACTTCATGAGAAACATATGTAACTTAGGATTGTCAGAATCAACAATGCAGCAGACAAAGAAAGCATTTTTTTTTCCTGTCCTGGTTTCCTCTGCAATAGAGTTAATTCTGTTCCTAGTAACCGGCAGAGTTCTGTGTTTTGGCTTCAGTCTGAAATCAATGCCAATAACACACTGAAGTTTTAGCTGTTGTTCAGTAGCACTTACCCTGATCAAGGACTTTTCAGTCTCTCATGCTCTGCCAGTGAAGAGGGGCACAAGAAGCCGGGAGGAAGCAGAGACAGGGCACCTGACACAAACTAGCCACAGGGGTATTCCCTGCCACAGCACAGGCCCAGATTACTGCCCAGGTCAGGCTGAGTATTGATTGGTGGGTGGTGAGCAATTGCATTGTACATCACTGCTGTTTATTGGTGGTTTTTTTCCTTTTCTATTCTAGTTTTATATTCCTCTCCTTGTTATTTCCCCTATAATTATTAGTATCATATTGCACTTTATTTCAATTATTAGCCTGTTCTTACCTCAACCATGGGTTTTACATCCTTTTGATTCTCCTCCCCATTCTGCCCAAGAAGGAAGGAAGGCAGTGTGAGAGAATGGCTGCACTGTACTTGGCTGTCAGCTGTGGTTAGACCATGACATTTCCCCAGATAACACTTTACAAAGATAAATTATTTTAATTTCGGACTGAAAGCCCAAAATTTCATATAGACTTCACAGCTGGCACTTTGAATCCTTCTATAAAAACCTCTATTTATTGAAATATTATTCCAATCGTCTTACCCCTAAATATATTCAAAGAACAAGACACCAAATAATAAAATTAAGAGCAAACCAGGAAAAAAAGCTCTTTAAAGATGAAAAACACTAGTAACATGGGAAAGATTGTTGGTTTCTATTCACTTTCCACTGATAAGTGTTAAGTATTGCCCTGTGAAACATTCTTCTAATCAACTATTGTTTGTACAAAAATAGCAGATTTTAAGCAAAAATGCCTACTTAACACTTTGAGGTTTGCTTAAAGAGCAAAAATCATAACCTTAAATGGTTTGTGTTGGAAGATCATGGAGTTCCAACACCCTGCAATGGCAGGGGTGGGGGAAGGTTGAACAACATTGGATTCAGTCAACAGTGGATTACTTGTTAATACAACCAAAACACATCAAAAGTCTAAACTTCAGTTGCTTGCACTGATCTAAATCTATATTCCTTCAAAAAGAGATAGCTCCATTGGTTTAGCTGTCACTAAGAAGCACATAGAAATTCCACATACATAATGATACAGTTTTCTGCACCTGATTTAATTTCAGCTAGGCAACTGTGGAGTAGGGAATAATACGAACATTCTGAACATTACTGAAAAGAGAGTTTAATATGAAAATAGTAATCATGTCATGCACTACAGGAAACTAGTATTACATAATGTAAGATGACTGATTAAGTCATGCAAAGAACAAGAAAAATACCTGTACTGAGCCACCATGTCTGTCAGCTCCTAGATGAGCCCTCAAATTATGTGGATTGGCTTGCTGCGAGTCCCAGGCTGCCCTATGGTCTGTTGACTATCATTTTTAATGCATGAGGAATATATGCAAAAAAAGAAAAATTCCAAAAATTAACAATTATACATGTATTATTTTTAAAAAGCACAGAAGCACTATAATTCCTCTATGCGCTGTATATCAAGATTTTATGCATACTTATGTATCTACACATGCATTTTCACACAGCAGTAAAGTAGCTGAAACTGAGAAATGAAGTCCAGCACAACCGTGTTACTTACCTTAGATAAATGGACACAGATCTAAATTCCTAATGCTTTTACCACCTTGGTCATTATCCTGGCTAAAAAAAACTCAAAAGAACAAAACAAAAAAAAACCCCAAAGAAACAAAAAAAAAACAACAAACAAAAAAAACCCAAAAAAGAAGTGAAAAGATTTTACACGTATGTTAGAACCCCAAGAGATGATACAGCATATAGGGAAGAGACAATGATTAAAACTGAGACCATCTTAAGAACCTGAATGTACACAAGTCCATGGGACCTGATGAAATCCATACGTGGGTCCTGAAGGAGCTGGCGAATGAAGTTAAAAAGCCACTGACCATCATATCTGAAAAATCATGGCAGTCAGGTGAAGTTCCTGATGACTGGAAAAAGGGAAATATAACCCCCATTTTCAAGAAGGGGAAAATGGATGACCCGGGGAATTACAGACCAGTCAGTCTCACCTCTGTGCCTGGCAAAATGTGGGAGCAGATTCTCCTGGAGGGCATGCTAGGGCACATGAAAAACAACAAGGTGCTTGGTGACAGCCAGCATGGCTTCTCTAAGGGGAAAATCCTGCCTGACCAATTTGGTGGCCTTCCATGACGGGGCTACAAAAGTGATGGACGGGGTGGAGTAGTTGACATCATCTGCCTGGACTTGTGCAAAGTGTTCGACACTGTCCCACATGACATCCTTGTCTCTAAATTGAAGAGACATCAGTTTCATAGGTGGACCACTCACTGGATAAAGAACTGGCTGGATGACCTCACTCAAAGAGTTGTGGTCAACGGTTCAATGTCCGCCTGGAGATCAGTAACGAGTGGTGTCCCTCAGGGATCGGTGTTGGGACCGGTCTTGTTTAATATCCTTGTTGCTGACATGGACAATGGAATTGAGTGTGCCCTCAGTGAGTTTGCCGACGACACCAAGCTGTGTGGTTCTGTTGATATACTAGAGGGAAGGAATGCCATCCAGAGGGACCTTGACACACTTGTGAGGTGGGCTGATGCCAACCTCAGGAAGTTTAACTATGACAAGTGTAAGGTCCTACACCTGGGTCGGAGCAATCTCAGGCAGAGCTACAGGTTGGGCAAAAAGGAAATTCAGTGCAGTCCTGTGGAGAAGGACTTGGGGGTGTCATTCAATGAGAAAATGAACATGAGCCAGCTTCAGTGTGTGCTCGCAGCCCAGAAAGCCAACCGTATCCTGGGCTGCATCAAAAGAAGCATGACCAGTAGGTCGACGGAGGTGATCCTGCCCCTCTATTCAGCTCTTGTGAGACCTGACTTGGAGTATTGTGTGCAGTTCTGGTGTCCTCAACATAAAAAGGACATGGAACTGTTAGAAGAAGTCCAGAGGAGGCCACGAGGATGATCAGGGGACTGGAGTACCTGCCATATGAAGACAGGCTGAGAAAGTTGGGGCTGTTCAGACTGGAGAAGAGAAAGTTGCGTGGAGACCTCATAGCAGCCTTCCAGTATCTGAAGGGGACCTACAGGGATGCTGGAGAGGGACTATTCATTAGGGACTGTAGTGACAGGACAAGGGGTAACGGGTTGAAACTTAAACAGCAGAGGTTTAGACTGGATATAAGGAAGAAATTCTTTCCTGTGAGGGTGGTGAGGTACTGGACTGGGTTGCTTGGGGAGGCAGTGAATGCTCCATCCCTGGCAGTGTTCAAGACCAGGTTGGATGAAGCCTTGGGTGATATGGTTTAGTGTGAGGTGTCCCTGGTGATGGCAGGGGGGTTGGAACTAGATGATCTTAAGGTCCTTTCCAACCCTAACTATTCTATGATTCTAAGTATCAGTATGTTGTACCATAGCACCAAACAAGCAACCTTTCAGGACACTTTAAGGTCTAGAGATGTAGAAAGACACTGTTAAGGATCTACTTAAACCAAAGAAAAGACAAAGAGTCAATTTTATTTTGGAGTTTTAACATAAGAAACAATATACCACAAATCATTAGGCAAAAGACAAAGCAATGTTCGTAATCTTATATGAGTACTTTACCTGATTTTTAGATTGTTGTATTTTATCTCTGCGGTGATATGCTTCTCTGTTTGAAGACAGTGCAGGGTCTGAATGTATTGAACCCACTGGAGTAGGCTACAAATATAAATAATACATAGCAAAAGGTAAGTCTAAGTCTTACCAAAAGTTACTGGTTTGTAATAGAAATTAATGAAAATAATCAAATTAAACCAAAATCTTTACTAGGTATTTGCCAACACCAGTCTAGAAAAAGAGGGTAAACCAAGACTTACATAATTTTAGAATTAGCAATTCTGACTACATCAGACATTAATTTTCTGAAAGACTCCAGACTGATTATTTTCTGCAGGTAGCCCTTGCGACATTCTGGTAAAAGCCTGAAAGAAAGGCTTGAAGTGATGATTTTTAATGCTAAACACTGAAAAAAGATTTAGCAGTAAAATACTATGATGCTTTCAGAGAATTACACAAGAAACTTCAAGGTAAAATGTATAATCTGAAAATGTCAAACTTACACACAGAAATCCCTTCCCTATTTATTAAAAAGAAATAAGGAAGACTTTGAGGTGTTGTAAAATTAATCTTTTACCCATAAACACAGCATCTTCTCTAACTTTAGATGCACTGTGATGGAGACTGACATTCTACATCATATTTGAATGAAACAATGCATATACACAGTTTCTTCATAACAGACCGATAAATATCTGGAGTATATATACCTCAGGTACAGAAAAGTATGCTCTACATGTTGAGAATACTGGAAGCAAGGAAATCCCCAAAGCAGGAAAATGCATGCAATAACGACAATCACTTACAAAGTTTTAAACTCTTTGCTTTAAACTCCTTCAACAAAAAAACCAGTCTGAATTCCTGTAACTTCATTTTGGATCGAACAGATTTACTCTGATGTTAAAGAGTATATGTTTGAAAAGAGACTCAATATTAAACATCTCAAGCTGAATAATTATGTTTGAAAATGCATCTGAAAATGGGTTTGTCATAGCAACTATAACAGCAGCCATGAGATGCATGTGTATTCTGAAACTCGAGACTAACGATGGCTCAAAACGGATCACACAAAAAAACTCAGATATTACTAGTACCTTATACCGTACTCACCAACTGTTTGCCAATCCAGTCATATTCATAATCAAACACATAGCCTTTCCGATCAAGTAAGTCTGTGAAGAGCTTCCTTAAGTAGTCATAGTCTGGCTTTTCAAAAAAATCTAGCCTTCTCACATAACGGAGGTATGTAGCCATTTCCTCTACATAAATAAGAAATGCACATAATTGTCATACCTGTTTAAAAGGCACTCAAAAATCAGCACTTACTACTACTTTTTAATGTAACTTCTGTCTCTCACCATAACATCTGAACAGTTGCTCACCATGAATCTGTGACTTACCAGAAAGAAATGTTACTTAATAGTAATATTCTTCAAAATAGCCATATTCTAAACATATCTTACCAAGCAACCCCCACACTAATTTACCTGTTAAGAATTTCCATTCAACCTTTCAGTCCTGATGCACTGTGTGCCAAAAAGTGGGGAAACACCTCTACTTTCCAATTTTACTTTTCCAATTAATTTTACAAAGACAAGCCTAAGAGAAGGAAAGAAGGGGGTATACAAATCTACAAGGTAGTCTTGTGTCTTCAAAGAACATCTGCTACTGGAATCTAACCTTTCTTTAGAAGATCCACTTATACCACAAGTGGGCAATGCCAATTTTCCTCACAAATAATTCAGTACAGGCTCTGTTGACTTGTAACTGTAGTATGATGATGGAAGGCTGAAACAGTGCTGAATGCTTCAGGCATCATGCTATGTGAAGGTGTTGAGCAGAAACAGCAATTATCCTATACAGAAACACTCCAGAGAAATACTAAGGTTACCTGAGCTTTTGCATAAAATAACTGACCAGTTTATATCTGGTCAGATATAAGTATCTGTCAGTCTAATATCACTGTTTAAAAACCATGTCAGTATAAAAATTGAGATGTTACATGGATATTATAAGATTCTCCCAGTAGTGGAGATAACCAGGAAGCTTCTGAAAGGGCCAAGACCTGAAAAGATAACAGGAAAGAACTTTCCTAGTCATTAATGTGTATGAAGTACAGACTGCACACTAGCTGCCAGAACCTAACTAAGCTAGCTAAGAAGTTCCAGTGCAAACTTCTTGGCAGGTTAGTAAAGTATAGAATCATAGAATCATAGAATAGTTAGGATTGGAAAGGACCTCAAGATCATCTAGTTCCAACCCCCCTGCCATCACCAGGGACACCTCACACTAAACCATATCACCCAAGGCTTCATCCAACCTGGTCTTGAACACTGCCAGGGATGGAGCATTCACTGCCTCCCCAAGCAACCCAGTCCAGTACCTCACCACCCTCACAGGAAAGAATTTCTTCCTTATATCCAGTCTAAACCTCTGCTATTTAAGTTTCAACCCGTTACCCCTTGTCCTGTCACTACAGTCCCTAATGAATACTCCCTCTCCAGCATCCCTGTAGGTCCCCTTCAGACACTGGAAGGCTGCTATGAGGTCTCCACGCAACTTTCTCTTCTCCAGTCTGAACAGCCCCAACTTTCTCAGCCTGTCTTCATATGGCAGGTACTCCAGTCCCCTGATCATCCTCGTGGCCCTCCTCTGGACTTCCTCTAACAGTACCACGTCCTTTTTATGTTGATGTCCTGGTCTGAGCAGTAGCAGTCATTTTTTCTCCTTCTTGTAGCTGGTGCACTGCTGTTTTGACTTCTGGGCTGGGAACAGTTGCTTGATAGTGAGCATGTTTTGAGTTACTGCTTGGGTGTTTTTTTTGTTCAAGGCCTTTTCTGAGCTCATGCTCTGCCAGGGAGGAGGGGAGGCCGGGAGGAAGGAGAGAGGGGACACCTGACCCAGGCTAGCCAATAAGGTATTCTATACCATAGCACGTCATGCCCAGGATTCAACTGGGAGAGGGAGAGCGGAAAGGGCTGGAGCTCTGGGGGGATGGAGGAGGTATCGCTTGATGCTCGGTCGGGCAGGGTGGATGAGTTATGGGTCGGTGGCTGGTGAGGTGTTGTATTCTCTTCACTTGTTGTTTGCTTTATCAATATTATTTGTAGTAGTAGCAGAAGTGATTTGTGTTATGCCTTAGCAATTAAACTGTTCTTATCTCAATCCGTGGGGGCCACATTCTTTGGATTCTCCTTACAAACTCTCCGAGAGTTTGGGGAGCAAAGCGGGGGAGTGAGTGAGCGAACTGTGCAGATTTGGTTTAAACCACGACACTTACGGACACCAGAACTGCACACAATACTCCAAGTGAGGTCTGACGAGAGCAGAGTAGAGGGGCAGGATCGCCTCCTTCGACCTGCTGGTCACGCTCCTTTTGATCCAGCCCAGGATACGGTTGGCTTTCTGGGCTGTGAGTGCACACTGAAGCTGGCTCATGTTCATTTTCTCATTGAATGACACCCCCAGGTCCTTCTCCGCAGGACTACCATGAATTTCCTTTTCGCCCAACCTGTAGCTGTGCCTGGGATTGTTCCAACCCAGGTGCAGGACCTTACACTTGTCATAGTTAAACTTCATGAGGTTGGCATCAGCCCACCTCACAAGTGTGTCAAGGTCCCTCTGGATGGCATTCCTTCCCTCTAGTATATCAAAAGAACCACACAGCTTGGTGTCATCGGCAAACTTGCTGAGGGCACACTCAATTCCATTGTCCATGTCAGCGACAAGGATATTAAACAAGACCGGTCCCAACACCGATCCCTGAGGGACACCACTCGTTACTGATCTCCAGCCAGATATTGAACCATTGGCCACAACTCTTTGATTGTGACCATCCAGCCAGTTCTTTATCCAGTGAGTGGTTCACCTATCAAACTGTCGTCTCTCCAATTTAGAGACAAGGATGTCATGTGGGACAGTGTTGAATGCTTTGCACAAGTCCAGGTAGCTGATGTCAACTGCTTCACCCCTGTCCATCACTTTTGTAGCCCCGTCATAGAAGGCCACCAAATTGGTCAGGCAGGATTTCCCCTTAGTGAAGCCATGCTGGCTGTCACCAAGCACCTTGTTGTTTTTCATGTGCCCTAGCATGCCCTCCAGGAGAATCTGCTCCCACATTTTGCCAGGCACAGAGGTGAGACTGACTGGTCTGTAATTCCCTGGGTCATTCATTTTCCCCTTCTTGAAAATGGGGGTTATATTTCCCTTTTTCCAGTCATCAGGAACTTCACCTGTCTGCCATGATTTTTCAGATATGATGGTCAGTGGCTTTTTAACTTCATTCGCCAGCTTCTTCAGGACCCGCGTATGGATTTCATCAGGTCCGATGGACTTGTGTACGTTCAGGTTCTTAAGACAGTCATGAATCAGATCCTCATGTACAGTGGGCCCAAGGTCTAGGTTTTCTCAGTCCCTGCGTCCGCCTTCCGAGACTCGGGTGCTGCGGTCAGAGCCTTTGCCAGTGAAGACCGTGGCAAAGAAGCCATTCAGAACCTCAGCCTTCTCCAAGTCCTGTGTAGCCAGTTCTCCCAAAAGTTTCCGGAGGCAGCCTACATTTTCCTTAGTCTGTTTTTGACCCACTACATACCTATAAAATCCCTTCCTATTATCTTTAACATCCCTTGCCAAGTTTAGCTCCAATTGGGCCTTAGCTTTCCTAACCTGGTCCCTAACTACCCTGACAACATCCCTGTATTCCTCCCAGGCCACCTGTCCTTGATTCCACCTTTTATAAGCCTCTTTTTTCCTGTGAATTTTTCTCAGCAGCTCCTTATCCATCCAAGGAGGTCTCCTGGCCCTCCTGCTGCACTTCCTTCTAGTCGGGATGCAACACTGCTGAGCTTGTAGCAGGTGATCCTTGAATGTTAACCAAGAGTCTTGGGCCAACCTTGCCCTGTAGGGCGATATCCCATGGAACCTTGCTAAGCAGGTTCCTGAAGAGCCCAAAGTCTGCTCTCTTGAAGTCCAGGGCAGTGAGCTTACTGCATGCTCTTCTCACTGTCTTGAGGACCTCAAATTCGACCATCTCGTGATCACTGCATCCAAGACTTCCCTGGAGAGTCACATTTCCAACGAGCCCTTCCCTGTTGGTGAGCACGAGGTCAAGCAGGGCACCTCTCCTCGTCGGCTCCTCTATTGCTTGCAGAAGGAAGTTGTCTTCCACACAATCAAGAAACCTCCTGGATTGCTTGTGCCGGGCCGTACCGTCACCCCAGCAGATGTCAGGCTGGTTGAAGTCCCCCATGAGAACAAGGGCCTGTGAGCGTGAGGCTTTTCCTATTGGTCTGTAGAGTTCTTCATCCACAGGTTCCTCTTGATCAGGCGGTCTGTAACATATCCCCACAGTAATGTGTCCCATCACCGATTTCCCCTTAACCCTGACCCACAAACCTTCTGTTAACAGATCACTTGTCCCAGGAGAGAGTTCCATACTCTCCAGCCTATCCCTAACATAAAGGGCAACTCCCCCTCCCCTCCTACTGGGCCTGTCTTTTCTAAAAAGCCTGTAACCTTCCATTCCAACACTCCAGTCAAAGGAGCCATCCCACCATGTTTCGGTGATGCCTATTATATCACAGCCCCGTAGATGTGCCCACATCCCTATTTCCTCTTGTTTATTCCCCATGCTATGGGCATTTGTATAGAGGCATCTGATCCGAGCTCCAAATGAAGCCGGCTCAGTGGCTGGAGCGGCTAGAATATTACTACATTGCTCAGAGTATTTATTATAGGTGCTGGCAACTGACTGGGTGTGTTGGGATGGAATGATGCTCCCCTCCCCAAACACAACCAGTTTAAAGCATCATTGACATGTCTGGCAAGCCCCTCAGCAAAGCCACTCTTCCCTTTCTTTATCAGAGCAGTTCCACCAGCCGCCAGTAGGCCTGGCCTACAAATGTGGGCCCCATGTTCAAGACACCTAAACCCTTGACTATGACACCATCATTTTAGCCATTTATTAACCTGTCCAATCCTCCTTGCCTTTGGAAGGTCCTCCCCTGTGTCTTGGACAATTGTCGAAAAGACTATCTGAGCTTCAGAACCCCTGACCACCTCTCCCAGAGCTCTGTAGTCCTTCTTTATACTCCTCAGGCTACTACTGTCTATATCCCTAGCACCCACATGTATCGCTAGAAACGGGTAATAGTCCGTGGGACTTACTAGAGCAGGCAGCCTCTCCTCAACATCCCTGATCCGTGCCCCAGGTAGGAAACACACCTCCCTTGCGACCGGGTCAGGCCGACAGATGAGCGCTTCTGTCCCTTTCAAGGCAGAGTCCCCTACTACTACAACCCACCGCTTTTTCCTGGCGGCACCAGTAGAGATCTTCTGTACCAGTGCACCAGCCGGCTGTTTCTGGTGCAAGTGCATTTCCTCATCAGCCCCCTGCAGGACAGCAAAGCGGTTCTGGGTGGGTACAGCAGATTTAGGAGGAAGCCCCTTGCTTTTAATTGCTCTCTTCCTCCTTTTGTTGTTTTTTTTTTGTTACTAATTCCCAGCTTCCCTGATCAACAGCCCCTTCTTTCCTCCATGAGTTAGAGGGGAATCTTGAGGCCCCTGTGCTGTTTGGTCCTGGAGCAAGCAGTCCTGCTTCCTCTCAGCTTCCCTGACATCTTGCAGCTTACTGACAGCATCCCGTAGCTCAGCCACATGCTGGAGAGGGCCTCCATCAGGGAGCAGCGAGCGCAGCCCTGCCCATTCTGCACCTTTCCCTCACAAGACCAGTGCAGGCACTCTCTACACTCCAAGCTCTGCACCGCAACCTCCCGACTTACCGGCTCTGTCTGGGTGCCTACGCTGGCCACCACCGGAGCGGCCAGGGCAGAGCTCCCAGACCAGACCCTGGTCGTACAGCGAGTGCTCACCATCCCGCTCGCCTGCCCACGCGAACTGCTGCGCAAACTGCCTCAGCCCGCTCTGTTTGCCCGCTCCTGGTTGCCACGCTCCCTGGGTAGATTTTTAAGCACTCACAGTTGGTGCCACTCCTCCTGTCTCCGCCCCCAGTGAGTCACCTCCTCGCAGTAGCTGAGCTCTTTGCAAGTCCTGTCGAGGACTTGAGGCTCCCTCCTCAGTGGCTCTTGCCGCTCTGTGGTGAGGCTTCTGGACGTTGACCTCCCCTGGCTCCGCTCCAGTGCCACAGGCGTCCTCTCTCAAGGCACCCCCCCTCAGCAAGTGACTAACAATGGCCACTGATGGCCGGTTTGAATCTTCCACCGAGCCTCCTGTCTCCTCCCCTGGGGAGTCACCTCCTCGGGGTAGCTGAGCTCTTTGCAAGTCCTGTCGAGGACTTGAGGCTCGCTCCTCAGTGGCTCTTGTTGCTCTGTGGTGAGGCTTCTGGATGCTGATCAGTCCCGGCTCCGCTCCGATGCCACAGGCGTCCTTTCTCAAGCCACCCTCCTCAGCAAGTCATACAGAAGTTCCATTCTTGAGAATGGGTTTAAGCCAGGAAAGGCCTCTGAGAAAACAGCTGTAAGGAACAAGCATCCTAATGGGCAGAATAATACAAGAATCCAAGGGCTGAAAGGGAGGACTCATGAATATCTGAAGTACAAGCTTCAAATCCTGTACAGAAACTTCTCAGATATGTGACTATGTACAATACTATTAGACAAATGTATATTTTCAGTAATTCCTTCAGGAGTCAGTGAAATTAGGAGCATGTGGAAATACAAGTCTGAGAAAACAGCAGATGGTAATAAGAGATAAATGTTAATAAACTTACACAAAAGACCAAGTTCTACAGGTCCTTCCACTGCAGAAGGTATTCACACTGCAGTGGTTTGGAATAGAGTACTGCAAAAGCTTCTCACAATCTGATATGGATCAGGTGAAGCACTTGACCTGAGCCCTAGGACATTATATCCAGGTGGATAAATCTCTTAAAATCTAACTTGTTTAGGAAGCTTTGTTGCTCATAAAAGAGTGGGAAACCACCCATTAGCAAGCCATTCTGAGAAAAGAAATGACAAGTCATTCTCAAGTCAAAAGGCTTTCTTGTGGTCCCAAAGTACATGAGAAGGCACCTGTATGTGACAAGAAAGTCACAAGATGAATGAAGTCAAAAGTAGATGCCACATGCACTTACTGATCTATGAAAGAGGTATGTATGTCAGAAGCAGCACAGTAGTATCACTGTACACTCACCCACATCACATTCCAGTAAATTTGGAGAACCTTACATTTTATGGTACAAACAAGGTGTTGTAAGAAACCCATCTTCCAACAGTAGATGGCTGAGAAGTGCAGAGGCAGTGCTAAGATGGAGCTATTTTAAGCTGAACTTCTTCACAGAGAGTGGGGTTGAAGGAGGGGACAAGTGAAAGTTTGAGGCCAGATTGATAACAGAAAGTTGCGAGGCAACATCTTGGACCTGGGTGCCAGGAAAACCCAAATTACTTATTTCTGACAAAAACAGAGTATTAAGTGCTATTTTTTAGCAGATGGAGCACTGGATAGGAGGAATCCCATGGCATTTGAGGGCTACCTGAGCATACAAGCAAAACTCTTCAGAAATTCTAGCCAAGGAGGTCAGCATTTCAAGAAGGCAAGGAGAAACATTGAGACATTGTTAGGGACCTCTTTAACCATACCTTCTCAATGTAAAGTGGAACCAAAGCATGCAAGGCATGTCTTCAGAGGAATGAAGGTTGGATCAGAGACATTTAATTCAGCTGAATGTGTCACAGCTGGCTGACTCCGAAAACCAAATATCACCCTTATCATGCAATGGATGCAGAAACTCCAGAGTCTAGATCCTTGCTCATATTTTATATGCAGCTTTAAACAGCAGCAGTGTTGCACACTCAAAGACAGTACAATTCCACAGAACAGAGGATGAAAATGGTAGGTGTTTTACATGTGACATAGACCAAAAAATCTTTCACTGATGCTAGGGTTCTCTTGCTTTATGGACATCAATCAGCTATCTCAATCTGCAGGCTGACTGAAAAGAATTTAAATTATTTTATGTTTTGAGTGACAAGAAGGATAGGAAAATCCGGAAAATCCTCAGATACCTAATAAGCAAAAACTTCCACATACAATAATATATTTATTATAAAAATGTATGTATGTGCCATCAAAGAAGTTTATCTTTTGTGTTCTCCAAGGTCAAATATCATTTCCCTGTTTCATTTTCAATCCTGTCAACAAGCATGTACTTGATTAAATTTGTTGGAAATAGTCACTAGATATATGGAGCTACTCATGCATTATTATTTCCAAGAATTGCACCAAATACACCTTAAATTACATATTTAAAGGATTCTAACAATTAGGTAAAAATCAACATGCAAGACATGCACACATTCCTGAATGCAGATGACTTACACTATAGAACAGGCTTTTTCCCCTGCATTTAAATTTTCAGCAATTCACCAAACATATGTTCAGACACTTGCTCTAATTTCTGTAACCAAAGTCAATTTCACTTCATTTTTTTTAAATACTCAGAAGAAAGTGAAATGAAAAACATAAGAAAAAAAATGATAGTGGACTCATTTTTACCACCGGGTTGAAAAGAATCTCAAAAGGTCATCAAGTACACCACCCTATCTCACAGCCCTGTCTGTCTAGTTTGTTTTCACACAGCTTAGTGAAAGAAGCTCCACAGTCTTCCTTGCAATGGCAATCCCTTCGTGTTTACACTATACCTGAAACACAGGAGGAGTTCAAATCTAAACTGTTTTGAATTGTATCCATTACATTGTTGAGCTGCTGTGGACGTAGCCAAGTGATCCCTTTCATGTCTGTAGCAGCCAAAAGTTACAGAACTTCTTTCCCTCACAATCTTGACTAGAAGAACCTTGATTTCTTCAAGTCTTTGCTGATAAGTCTAGCAAATATTGCATATAAGAACTCCCACTTATCTATGAGATACCCTTAAAATAAGATGTATTTTCTTCAAGTAGAGTCCCCAGAATTGAACACACTTCTTTAGCTGATGCTTTGCAGAATCAGGTAGAATAGAAATGCCCATTCATGTGTCTATCAGGCTATATCCTGTTCATATAATCTGATTTAGCATACACTTTTTCTTTTTTTTTTTTTTTTTTTTTTAGTACAGAAGCATGATATTGTTCACTTGCACTTACTTTGGAACTGATTTTAAGTCATTACCCAAGTAATCATTCCATATCCAGTAATTCTTAATTTGGATTCAATCTTACCTTCATAAAGTACCTTGGATATGATTTACTGAATTGTACTTATGTTTTTAAGGCTGCATTTGTAATCTGTCAGGATCCTTCAATTCTATCCCCACTGCCAAGCCTACAAATTTCAAACTTACCATATGCAAGCTTAACAAACATTCTCAATTACACAAGGCTCTCAAATAATGAACAGATACAACATAGACATCTATGCAATACCATTTCATGTTTGAAATTCAGCAACAACATACTTCATTTCAAATTGGTTTACACTCTTCTTCCTACAGTAGATTCATCTTGATTACTTCCGAGGATATTTAAAAAGAGCATCAAAAACAAATGTTTAATGTCATGACATAATGTCATGGGCCTTCTGTCCACAGGGCCCAACAGGTCTAACAAAAGGAAATCAAACCACTCAGAGGTACTCTCAGCAAATCCAATGATATTCTCAGCCTATCAATGATATTGCAATTACTTTTCAGAGTGTTTATTCTGGAAAAATCATGCTGGTGTCATGTGTGTGCTCCCCCCCGTGCCAAGCTGGGTAGCCCAGTTTTTTAGAAAAGTCAAATTTGTTTCTCTCCAATTTTCCAATACCTCATCAATTCTCCGCGCACTTAAAAAGAACTAGAAGTGACATGTAAAACTATTTGCAAGTCACTTTAGATATTATTCCAAGCTGTTCCTAATGCAGCTTGTTTTAAAAATGGGTATGCTATTAAATTTGAGATGCAAAGTTTTACATGTGAAGATACATGTGTAGTCAAGTTGATCCTCGTAAGTGTATGTATATTTTTTAATGTTTCTTTTAGAAGAAACTATCTGAAGAACACCAGCATTAGCTTACTGCCACTTCAAAGAATTATTCCTGTATCTATTACCATAGTACATAATACACATATTTGGAAGCATTATTATATTTATTTTTGAGATTATATATTAAACAACTACCTATGCCAGTTTTGTTTTCTAAATCAATGTCATGACATTAACTTTCATTAACAGTATACATTACCTGGAAAGCTTTCACACAATACTTCTATAGGGGTTGCTCGTTTTGTGTCCCCAATTTTCTGGTAGCGTTCTTTTAATGTATCAGCCTGACACAAGAACAAAAGAAGCTTCTGAAGTTATACAGTTTGCAGGCAAACTTTCAAAAAGAAAAAGATCATAGTAAGAAAAGTTGATGATCTGAAAACAGGACAGAGGAAGATATCAAAAGACCACTACCTTTAAACCTTGCCATGGAAGGCTTCCTCTGAGGAAATACATAAACATATGACCTAAAGCTTCCAAATCATCTCTTCTACTTTGCTCTGAAACAAAATTCAAATCTTATTAGAACATTCAATCTGCATAGTTTTACATTATATTTAAAAAAATCAGCTTCCACATTATGTAAAAATAATTGGGAGTGCAAAGTACTTGAAGTCAAACTGAACGCATGGTGGGCTTCTTGTGTACTATGGACCCCCTTAAGAACATAGCTAAAACAAAAAAAGCAGATGCAGACTGCAGATATATTAATCTCAACAATACCTGAAACGGATTATCTTGTTGAAATAAATTGTTTTATTTTAAAATGTATTTTGAACCAGCTGGGTTTTAATTCATATATTTTTTTACCCATTAGCTGTGAACTTGAAACAATGTAAGACAGCTTTAACTAAACTCATTTTTCCTCTATAAAATCATGAAAAAGATGGTCTGTTCCTCAGGGACCCTTATGGAATTTCTGAGTAAGCTAAAGGTGGACTGAAGAAGGCTCAGAAGTCTCACTATTTGATCAGAAAGCAACAGAGAGAGAGGCAATTACATACAGCCTGCTTTCACTCCAGCTGAGTTAAAAGCTAAGTTACATAAGACACCATCTGACATGGGTACAATTTTTCATCTGTAGTAGAGCAGTGTTAGTCCATATGCTGTCCTGATGCAACCACATAGACTAAGAATGCAGGAATAAGCAGTAGACTTCCATGGCTCTCATGAACTGGAGTCAAGGAAACATTGATTCCAGTAGACTGTACAAATCTTGTACCCTTTATCGGACAGGCTGTCCAGAAAGTGAGTATTTCATAAGCACTGCTCACGATATATGTTTTATGCAATGCAGCGCACTTTATGTAAAAAAAAAAATAAAAAATCAAGCATAAAAAAATGTAACTAGTGTGTAACATATGGCCCATCTATGGGCAACACTAAGGTATTGGACACAACACAAAAATGTTTTGCATAGTTGTATTTGGTCTTTCCTAAGGGGTAATAATTCCTCTCTTTTGCATTAACTTCTACAGGTCACGCTGATAAAAATATTAAACTCTTCTTAAAAAAAAAAAACAAAACACCAAATAAACCACCCCTTATTGAGGCAATTGCTCCTTCACTGGGGTCCTTTCTACAGACTGAGAAACTCTAAATCTTTACCCTGAAATGATTTCTAATTAAGGAGATTTTTATTTTATTTTTTTTATAAACTTTGGACCACTGAAGATACTTCTGTAGGATAGTTCTGTGGGAAATACTTATAGGATACATCACTGCATTCACAGTGCCCTCAAGACTCCTCTATGGGAAAGAATTTTATCGTTTGCTTTAATTTGGGGTAAACGGAAATGTTACTTAAATCCACTTGAGTTCTTCACTGACCAATCTGGAGCAACAAAAAAACAGGAATCAAATATCCTTTCCTAGGGATGGAATTACAAATTTCTTTAAGATAAACATGAGAAACAATAAACTTTAATATTATATTGCCCTTGTGGGAAGCAGGGCCCCTGAAAATTGAAAAAAAAACAACAATCAAACAAACAAAAAAAACCCCACCAGCAGTGGACTTGGTGAAACAGAAAAGGATTTCAAGCATCAGCTGGAGAAAGGGCTGCTGATGTATGCTGAACCTAGTGCATCACAACTTAATGAGATTGAGAGGTTCTGTTGCACAAGCAATCCATGAAGTTCCTCAGTAATGTGGAAGACAACTTCATCTACCTAGTAATAGATTTGCCAAAAAGGACAGGTGCCATGCTTGGCCTTGTACTCACCAACAGGGAGTGGCTGGTTGGAATGTAACCCTCGAAGGCAGCCTTGGCTGAAGTGATCATGAGATGGCCGAGCTCCTGATCCTCAGAACAGTCAGAAGGGGATGCATCAAGCTCACCACCCTGGACTTACAGAGAGCAGACTTTGGCCTCTTCAGGAACCTGCTTAGTAAGGTTCCATGGGATAAAGTCCTAGAGGGCAGGGGGCCCAAGAATGCTGGTTGATTCAAGGATCACCTGCTCCAAATTCAGGAGTGTTGCATCCCAACTAGAAAGAAATGGGGCAGGAGGCCTCCATGGGTGGATAAGGAGCTGCTGAGAAAACTTAGAAGGAAAAAAGTAGTTGGTAAAAGGTGGAAAGGAGGACACGCAGCCTGGGAAGAATACAGGGATATTGTCCAGGAACCTAAGGACCAAGTCAGGAAAGCTAAGACCCAGTTAGAATTGAGTCTGGCAAGGGATGTCAAAGATAACTGGAAAGGCTTCTATATGTATGTAACAAACAGAAGACAGATTAGGGATAATGTGGGCTCTCTTTGGAAGCTATCAGGAGAACTGGCTACGCTGGATTTGGAGAAGGCTGAGCTTCTCAACGACTTCTCTGCCTCAGTCTTCACTGGAAAAAGCTCTGACCACAACGCTCAAGTCTTGGAAGGCAGATGCAGGGACTGGGACGAGGAAGACTTAAGAACATGCAGCAGGAGAGAATCAGGTTCGAGAGCATCTTTGCAACCTGAATGTGCACAAGTCCATGGGACCTGATGAAATCCATCCACAGGTCCTGAAGGAGCTGGTGAACAAAGTTGCTAAGTCACTGTCCGTCATATTTGCAAAATCATGGCAGTCACTGAAGTTCCCGATGACTGGAAAAAGGGAAAAAATAACTTTTCAAGAAGGAGAAAATGGAAGACCTGGGAAACTACAAACCAGTCACTCTTACCCATTTACTTAGCAAAATCTTGGATCCAGTTCTCCTGGAAAGCATGCTAAGTAAGGCACATGAAAAACAATGAGGTGATTGATAATAGCCAACATGGCTTCACAAAGGGCAAATCCTGTCTGACCAATTTGGTGACCTTACTATGATGGGGCTACAGAAACGATAGACAGGGGCAGAGCAGTTGACATCATCTACCTGGACTTGCGCAAAGCATTTGACAATGTCCTGCATGACATCTTTCTCTCTAAATTGGAGAGACACCATTTTGATGGATGAACCACTTGGTGGATAAAGAATTGGCTGGATGGCCGCACGCAAGGAGCTGTGGTCAGCGGCGCAATGTCCAGCTGGGGAGGAGTGGTGCTCATCAGCGGTCAGTGCTGGGACCAATCCTGTTCAACACGGTGACATGGACAGTGGGATTAATGCAGCCTCAGCAAGTCTGCCATTGATACCAAGCTGTGTGGTACAATTGATATGCTGGAGGGAAGGGATGGGATCCACAGGGATTTTGAAACGCTTGAGAGGAGGGGCAGTGCCAACCTCATGAAGTTCAACCAAGACAAGTTCAATGCCCTACATCTGAGTCAGGCACAACCACAGGCTGGTCAGAGAAGAGAATCAGAGCAGCCCTGCAGAGAAGGACTTGGGGTTGTTGGTTGATGAGAAACTGAACATGAGCCAGCTTCAATGTGTGCTTACAGCCCAGAAAGTTTACCCTATCCTGGGCTGCACCAAAAGGAGTGTGACCAGCAGGTCGAAGGAGGAGATCCTGCTCCTCTGCCCTGCTCTCAGACTTGACCCCACTTGGAGTATTGTGTGCAGTTCCGGTGTCCTCAACATAAGAAAGACATGGAGCTGTTGGGAGCAAGACTAGAGGAGGGCCATGAGGATGATCTGGGGTCTGGAGCAGCTCCTGTATGAAGATGGGCTGAAAAAGTTGGTGCTGTTCAGCTTGAAGAAGAGAAGGCTGCTTGGAGAACTCATAGTAGCCTTCCAGTACATGAAGTGGGACTGCAAGGATGCTGGAGAGGGACTCTTCATTAGGGACTGTAGTGACAGAACAAGGGGTAACAGGCTCAAACTTAAATAGGACAAGCTCGGGTTAGATATAAAGAAGTACTTTACTTTGAAGTTGGTGAGGCACTGGTGAGGTTGAGTAAAAAGTGGTAAATCTCCATCCCTGGCAGTGTTCAAGGCCAGGTTGGATGGAGTTTTGGGTGACATGATCTAGTGTGTGGCATCCGTGCCGATGGCAGCAGAGTTTGAACTAGGTGACCTTAAGATTCTTTCCAACCCCAATTACTGTATGATTCTATAGAAGGTAATACAATCACAAGATGACAAACACACAAAAAAACTTTCATGTACATAGTCTTTTTTCTTTTAAGGAGGTCACCTGAACCTAGCTAAGTAAGTAATACACTAATATCTTTATATTTAATTGAAGATCTATAGAAAAATTAATCATCTCAATGGGTTGATTTTAGTAAAAACTAGAATCCCATTCAGCAGTCTATATCCAGAAATTATCCTTTTTTAAGCATACACAGTAAAGTAACCATAACACAGGTCAACAGACATTTGGTCATTCATTATGAACACTGCATTCCCCTCCAAATAAAGTTCTAATACTTCCTATAGGAATGATGAAAGCGTAGAAGCATACTATCTGGATCAGAAAACACATTATTAGCTACCTGGATGATTACACAGCTTGATACACAGACTCATTATTGTAATCACAAAGTACACAGCAAGCCTACACATCCTGAACTATCAGTCTTTTAAATATAGCAAAAATAAATTTGAAAGTTATCATCCAGAATTTGTAGTTTTACTAAAAATAATATAATCCCATACAATAATATATTTTGAGAGAAAGAATAGCACTCCTTCCTGTCATGGTTTAAGCCCAGCCACAACTCAGAACCACGCAACTGCTCTCTCACTGTTCCACTTCCTGCCCCCCTGCTCCCAGAGGGATGGGGAGGAGAATTGAAAGAATGTAACTCCCATGGGTTGAGACAAGAACAGTCCAGTAACTAAGGTATAACAGAAATCACTACTGCTACCACCAATAATAATAATGATAAGGGAAATAACAAGGGAAGAGAATGCAACTGCTTACACCTGCCAAACGATACCCAGCACAACTGGGCAGTGATCTAGTCCTTTCGGGTAACTGCCCTCACTTTATATACTGGGCATGGCGTGCTGTGGTATGGAATACCTCTTTGGCTAGTCTGGGTCAGGTGTCCTGTCTCTACTTCCTCTCGGCTTCCCCTCCTCCCTGGCAGAGCATGAGACTCAGAAAGTCTTTGGTCACAGTAAACATTACTGAGCAGCAACTAAAAGCATTGGTGTTATCACCATTGTTCTCAGGCTGAGAGACAAAAGCACAGCACTGCACCAGCTACTAAGACGGTGAAAATTGACGTCTACTGCTGAACCCAGGTCATTTCCCAAATAAAACCAGGAACCCTGAATTCAATGATTCAAATATAAAAATGAAGTTCTACACCCATTTTATCATAAGGACACATCGTCCTTATGTCATGCTGTTAAGAAAAATGGGAAAAAATTTGTATCCTTAATTAAGGAAGCAAAGATTTATTTATCTCAGTTTGCATTAGAAGCACTGTTTCATGTGATTATGGATTTACAAGGTTAGCTTACACAGGGAAACGTATTTGTCTACGGCAGCTAAATTCCTGCCCCTCAGATCCAGTGATAACTCCTTGAGTACAAGAAGGAGACTAGGGGACTTCCCATGGGAGTCCACGTTCTGGAAAAGGACTTCACTCTGCACCACTGACTCAGTGACATGTAGAAATTGCTAAGACTCCTGGAGGCCTATCACCACAAAGCACAGCTTGTACCTGCAAAAACATCAGTTTTCTCTGAGTTTCTGGAATAACTTGGTGATTTAGGCTAATACAATTTTAGGTCCAAACATTTATTTACAATAAAACAATGCATTAAAATTGAGCCAATATAGAACTATTTTTTTGCTGGTTTAGATTACAAAGAAGACTGGTCCCTAGAAAACTGATGTTAAATCTAGATCATGACTGCTCTGGTAACAGAATAGATCTACTATAAAACTAAGGCTGGGGCTCTTTTGATTTTGTACCAAAAGTACTGTTTAAAGTAATTGACTTCATTTGGCCTTTCAATAAGCATTAGAAGAGCTGAGTTTCATTCCCAAGAGTCTCAGGGATCCATTGTAAAATAGCTAACCTTTGCGTCAAAAAAAGGACAGTGGTTGTTACAGAGACTATTAGAGATAGTCATATTAAAGCAAATTCATGTGACTTTACTTTCTGTAGCCAAGTATCTTAGACAACAACCCAGTATACTGTTTTTCTGGATTTAGAGAAATCCCCAAACTATCAACAACTTAGATTTCCACTAAATACAGAAAATTGTAGGACTTTTACAGATGCACATTTTTGTCTTCCTTAAGCTTCCAGTCAGAACCTACATTCTCTGAGATCCCTCTCTTCCTTCCTGAAAATGAAGAGGCCCAACTTAAACACATACAGCATGGGAAACTAAAAAGGGTTAGAGATGCAACATGAGGAACAAACAAGAGGAATTAGAGATGTGTGCACATCTACGGGGATATGATAATAGCTATCACAGAAACATGGTGGGACAAGGGGTAACAGGTTAAAACTTAAACAGTGGAAATTTAGATTGGATATAAGGAAGAAAGTCTTTACTGTAAAGGTGGTGAGGCACTGGAATGGGTTGCCCAAGGAAGTTGTGAATGCTCCATCTCTGGTGGTGTTCAAGGCCAGGTTGGACAGAGCCTTGGGTGACATGGTTTAGTGGGAGTTGTTCCTGTCCATGGCAGGGGGGCTGGAACTCCGTGATCTTAAGGTACTTTCCAACCCTAACTATTCTATGATTCTATGTGCCCAGGCCTGCAGGGCTCCTGTGTGGTGAGATGGCTCCTATGACTGGAGTGTTGGAACAGAAGGCTGCAGGCTCTATAAGGAAGGACAGTCTGGAGAAACAGTGAGGGGATGTCACCCTCTATGTCAATGACCAGCTGGAGTGCACAGAGCTCTGTCTGGAAATGGATGAGGAGCTAGTCAAGAGCTTATGAGTCAGAATTAAAGGGAGGGCGGGGACGGGGGACATTACAACAGGGGTCTGCTACAGGCCACTCAACCAGCACGACTGAGCAGATGAAGCCCTCTATAGGCAGACAGGAGCACGCTCACATTCACAAGCCCTGCCTTCATGAGGAAATTCAACCACTCCTTTATCTGTTGAATGGACAACGAAACAGGGTACAAGCAATCCAGAAGGTTCCTGGAAAGCCTTGATGATAACGTCCTTCTTCAAGTGAGAATCCAATTGTGAGAGGTGCTGTGCAGTATCCTTGCTACCCTTGAGTTCAGGAGAACTGACTTTGGCCTCTTGAAGGATCTGCTTTGTAGAGGACCATTGGATAAAGCCCTGGAGAGAAAAGGGAGCCAAGAAAGCTGTCAATATTCAAAGATCACCTTCTCCAAACTCAAGAGTGATGCATGGTGACAAAGGCAAGTCAGGCAGAAACACCAAGAGGCCTGTGTGGATGAACAAGGAGCTTCTGGACAAACTTCAGCATAAAAAAGGAGGCCTACAGAGGGAAATAAGGACAGGTAGGCTGGGAGGAATGCAGAGAAATAGAGCAGCCAGGAGTTAAAGCCCTGACAGAATTAAATCTAGCCAGGGACATCAAGGGCAACAAGAGCTTCTGTAGGTATATTGGTGATAAAAGGAAGGCTAGAGAAAATGTAGGCCCTCTCCAGAAGGAAATGGAAATCTCTCTAGGACATGGAGAAGGCAAAGATACTCAATGATCTTTTTGCCTTGATCTCCAACAGAAGAGCTCCAGTCATGCTGCCCAAGACACAAAAGGCAAAAGCAGGGACTGGGAAAATGAAGAACTACCTGCTGTAGGAGAAGATCAGGTTCAAGATCATGTAAGGAACGTTAAGGTGCACACATCCATGGGACCAGAAAAGTTCCTGCTGACTGGAAAAGGTAAACTTTAATACCTTTTTTTAAAAGGGGAAAAAAGGAAGATGCAGGGTACAACAGGTCAACCAGTCTCACCTCAATGCCTGGCAAGGTCATGGAGCAGATCCTCTTGGAAACCAGCAAGGCACTTGGACAATAAGGAGGTCATTGGTGACAGTCAACATGGCTTCACTAAGGGCAAATCACACCTGACAAATGTGGTGGCCTTCGATGATGAAGCTACAGTGTTGGTGAATATGGGAAGAGTAACTGATGTCATCTACCTGTACTTGTGCAAAGCATTCAACACAGTCCCACAGGACAGCCTTGTCTCTAAATTGGAGACCTATGGATTTGATGGATGGGCTACCTGGTAGATAAAGAATTGGCTTGACTCAAGGAGCTGCAGTCAAAAGCTGGCTGTTCAAGTGGAGACTAGTGACACTCCTCAGGGGTTGGTACTCATACCAGTTCTATGCCTTTCTGAAATCTTTACAGTGATGATGGTAAACCATGCAGAGAAGCATAACCTCATGTAATGAATCCACTTCAGTTCAGACTCAGATCAGTGGTTCCTGACCTGATTATTCTGCAGGCATTTCTTGGGTGACAACTCATCATCAAGATCTCTGAGGTCTAACAAACACTGAAGACTATGAATGGGAGCTCTTAACTTCCATAGCGTCTCCTTCATGTGGAGTTTGGTTTTGCTATGTTTGTTACTCCCCTCTAAAAATGCAGCATTTCTTTAATTTGTGAAGTAGGATGTACAGAACGCCATCAAAACTTGCACAAATTTGCCAAGGTCCACTCTTCTGAGGAGTATATAGAAGGTGACACAGAGTTACTGAACTTTGTGTAGACAATAGATTCAATAATCTTTTGCTCCAGAAACTGAATTATAATCAAGGGTTTCTGGCTGTTTTGTCCCAGGCTGGGACACTGTACCTGAAATAATTTTGTTTATGTGAAAAATAATGTGGCTTTATTCAGATCGCTGTTTGAAGGAAATACAAATATTCTGCAGCCCTTAGCATGTGACTGGTGTCCTTGCTTCTATAAGGTAGTTTCTCTCAGAGACAAAATTTCTCCACACTTCATAGAATCATAGAATGGTTTGGGTAAGAATGGACTTTAAAAGATCATCTAGTTCTAACCCCTCTATGATTGGCAGGGTTTCCCAAAGCCACATCTCACCTGGTCTTGAACACTTGCAGGGATGGGACAGTCGCAGCTTCTCAGGGTAACCTCATCACAGTAAAGAACTTCTAAGTTCTAATCTAAATTTCCCCTCTGTCACCTTAAAGCCATTTCCCCTCATCCTATCACTACACGCCCTTGTAAAAAGTCCCTCTCCAGTTTTCATGCAGACTTTAGCTACTGAAAGGCCACAGTAAGGTATCCCCTGAGTCTTTTCCAGGCTGGAGAAGCCCAGCTCTCTTAGCCTGTCTTCATAGGAGAGGTGCTCTAGCCCTCTCAATCATCTACGTGGCCCTACTCTGGACTCCCTCTAACAGGTCCACATCTCTCTTCTGCTGGGGGCCCCAAAGCTGAATGCAGCATGTCATGCGAGTGGAGAAGAGGGGCGGGATCACTTCCCTTGACCTGCTGGCCATGCTCCTTTTGATTCGCCCCAGCACATGCTTGTTTTCAGGGCTTTTCAGGGCTGAGAGAGCACACTGCCAGCTCATGTTTTGTTTCTCATCAACCAACACCCCGAGTCTTTTTTGTGGGCATACAGCTGCAAGGAAAGATAGCTGTCAGCTCTGAAGTAGCTAGTATCTAACAAAATCAACTTTTGGAGGCTACTGATCTCTGATTGTGGATGACGAGTGTTTTGATACTGAGTTTGACCTTCCTGAAATTGCAGCAGAAGAGCAAACTGGGTAATTGTTTCTCAGCTGCTCCATGGATATAAATCCACTTACTGTGCTTAGCAAAGCAAACTGCATTTCAGAAAGCTCTACTGCTTGCTACAAGACTTGGTTAAATATTAGATATTAAATGTGTTTCTTTGACAAAAATATTGTTGAAATTTTAGTATTCCTCATGTATAAGTAAAATAATATACACTGGTGCTTCATATACTTATCAGAACCTCTCTGAAATACCCATTAATCAATTCTACACTTTCCACAGAAGTAACTCTAAAAAACTGGGAGGGAGAAGGGGGGAAGGACTGTTTATTTGGGAGAAAAGAAGGCTCACAGGAGATCTTCCCACTCCCTAGAGCTACCTGAAAGGAGATGCAGCAAGGTGGGTGTTGGTCTTTTACTGAAGTAACAAGAGATAGGACAAGGCAAAATGGCCTCAAGTTGGACAAGGGGAGATTTAGACTGGCTATCAGGAAAACATTCTTCACCAAAATGGTTGTCAAGCACTGGAGCAGGCTGCCCAGGGAAGTGGTGGAGTCACCATCCCTGAAAATGTATGAAAGACGTGTAGATGTGGCACTGAGGGACATGGTTTAATGGTAGACTTAGCAGTGTTAGCTTAAAGGGTGGGCAGTTAGCAGTTGGGTATTTTCCAACATAAATGATTCTATTTTTCCACGTTAACATCAATTCAACAGCTACAGCTGCTAACCACAAACTACCACAGTCTGACTTTATTGATAAAACACCTTATTACTATTTAAAAAATGTGAATGGTTTCTCATTTGCCATATTAACACAAAGTAACTGTGAGAGCAACCTAATTAGTGGTTACCATGCAACTTGTTTACACAAATTCAAAGGTGTCAAACCTTTTCACTAGAAAACCTCTATATAACTGGAATAACCAAATCCAAAAAGATACTGCTTTGAGTGCTCACATATTATTATTCAATAACAACTTCTCTATATATATCCCCTGCCATTTCTTTTGTGCATCATATTTACAACACTAGCGTAACTTTTAACTAGTCTGACAAAACCTCATTAGCAGCATAAAAATTAAAAACCACCAAGAAAATCAAGAAATCAGCATAAAATATAAATTACTTTTATTCCACTACCTGGTGCATTTCAAAGGGCTCAAAAAACAGGCACGATAGAATTGAAAACATATGGTCTTGCAGTCTTTTTACTTTGGTATCCTTAATAAGCACATCTGCCTACCACCCACCCAACCTGCTATGGTATGTTTCTAATGTGAAGATGTTATGATACAGAAAGATACACACATTATCCTCCTTTTATGGATATCTGACAAAAATAACTATTGTTTGCTGAGACATAACCATGACGATTAGCAACTCAGAACACCATATTCCCATAAACAGTATTTCTGCAAGGACAAACCCTAATTTTGCACATTATACAAAGCTTGCAGTTATTATGACTATACACTGAGAAAAATTACAACTTGAAAACATGATGATTTCTGACAAATGACAGCTGTTGCATTCTTTCTGCACTTAAAAAGCACACATACCTTTTCCTAGATGTGTATTTATACTCATGTATCTAGCTGTTCCTGTAAGGCTCTTGTGTTCCCGATATGGTATGTGCTTCTTTGTTTCTGGATCTATATACTCCTTTGCCAAACCAAAATCTATAATATGAATGATTTGCTGTGTTTTGTTTCCAGGTCGTCCTATTAAGAAGTTCTCAGGTTTTACATCTCTGTATATCAAGTTCTTTGAATGGACATATTCCATACGAGAAATCTTTAATAAAAGAAAGAAATGATAGTTTAGTTTAAGCTTCTGGCTGCCACATTAAGTTGTGGTAGAAGCTAAATAACTTGCATAGACTTTTATATTTAGAGGAAATCACCCTTCACATCACCTGAAAACCTAAGAGCTGTTGCTCTTAACAAGGTGTCTCCCATTTAAAGTCAATGAAAATTGTGCACATCCTTTAAAAAGATACAGTATGTGGTATACTGGAAAATTGCACGCTGGACATGAGACACAAATCAAGTATATAATAGAAGTTACCTTCTTTAAGAACAGCTGGTACCCAGTATATTTTGTGCACATTAAAACTAAAACCAAAAATTATGCCATCAAGTAGTGAGAAGAAAGTTCCCTTTGGATCTATTACATGTTAAAGGTATAAACAAGAGAAGCAATGGGAGCTCACCAGTATGCATATAACCTCAGCTCTAGCCGGATCATTTTCTATCAAAATGTATATATACAGGAAGAACAGCAAATATTGAATAAAGATGATCTGTGATAATCTGAGCATTTTAAAAATGAACTTTGCCAGTCTGGTTGTAAATAAGATGAATGTGTCTATAGTTGCAGGCCTGTTATACAATTACAGTAATGTTTTAAACAGCTATTCTTACCCTGCTTGGGTAAAAATATCACTACCTATTTAGGGAAGTGGAGGTTCAGTATCATTAATTTTTCATGAGAATTTATTTTAAACACATTCTATCAAAGTAAACAATGCAAGCTTTATTTCCCTTTTTCTCTCTTTCCACATCTACCTATCATCAGATGGGAACCAAATCAGAAAAAAAAAAAATCTTTGTTTAATAATTCTATCCTATTTTAGTATTTCTGGATGGGTTTGGGGATTTGATTTTTTGTTTGCTTGGTTTCTTTCTGAGAATGACCAGGAAAAATATTTATGCTACTTTAGGAGTCCCATCATCCAGCTCCTTTTGTGAATTAAAACTACTTTTATTTCAGGAAAATTTGGGATTTTTTTTTTCTAATTGAGTACATTAAGCTAAAATTCATCATTTCAGACTGTGATTATGAGAACTCAGAAGACACAATGAAATATGTTCATGCAATCATTCTTGAACAAAGTAACAAGAACAAAGTAACTGAAAGTGACATAATATTGTCTTCCTACTAAAACTGCATGGTGGCTCTTTAACAGCCACCAACACCAATTTTAAACACGGACAGTGCAAGTCTCTTAAACGAAATAAGCATTTAATACATTGAAGACTGATTTAGTTATTCTAACAAAAACTCAAGATCTATTCTACTTACCAACTGTATGGCTATCATAAGGACGGTTTTAAGAGAAAATGTTCTACCACACAAGTCAAATAAATCTTCCAGACTAGGTCCAAGTAGTTCTAGCACCATAGCATTATATTTGCCACATGGGCCAAAATAGTAAATCTGAGGTATTCCATCTGGAAAATAAAGATATGAAGTAATTATAAGTGATCAAGAAAGACCAATGAACATATCAATAAAATTCCTATCTGATTTCAAGCTGATCTGAAGCTAAAAATACATTTTTCACACAAAAGCAACAATAAAACCTCATAAATACTACAGGTAAAAGATAAAACAGGAGTAATGACAGTAGTACCAGTTTCATTAAATATTTTATGATTATTACATGTTTGACTAGTGAAAGACTTAAAAAATTAAAATCAGAAGGTTTTAGGTTAACTGTAAATTGAAGCAGGATTTTAAAAAGGTATGAAGAGAGGTTTAAATAAGCTCCTTCCTAAAAAAAAAAAAAAAAAAAAAAAGGCATTTAAACTTTTTAAATTAAGGCTACAACAGAACAACAGATGTACATTCAGGAATAAAACTACCATAGCTATAGAAATAATTTAAAAATACAAAACGAGTACTCAATCCCCAGGTTTAAGGAGACATTAAGTCTGGACTTCATAGCTTTCTATTATCACCTACCTTTAGAAACCAGGCAATCTCAAAGTTCAAAAGTATCAACACTCAAAGACTTATGATCCAATTTCGCTTTTGCCTTTTTGTACATATGGATTGTGTGACTATATAATTCAAAATAACTTGATATCATTGTCTCTACTGATCTTGCACTTCCTCATATGTACAGAACCTCTTCCTCATTCAGCAGAATAAATTTTCTTCACTTAAAGCTGGTTAGTTGAGATTTTTTTTTTTTGCTCTTCAATGTACATCCTCTGTGTTTCATTTACTCTGAATATCCAACTCTGTGAAATGCATTTTTCCTTCAATGTGAGGTATTTTATGGTGTTCATTGTTACAATACTGTACTACACAGAACTACAAAATCTATTTTGAGAATACCCCCTAATGAAATACTGGATTTCACTTTCCATCTCTGTAGATCAGATGCAAGTGTAAAAATTAAACCATCGCTAATTCTGGGTGGTTTCTGAGGTACATCAAAAGTCCCAAGTTTTTCATACCTTGTCACAGCACTACTTACACTCAGGGCACAGATTTATAATTGTGTCCACAATAGCTCTGGGTTAAACAAAGAAAAAAACACAAAAAAAACCCACATCAGAAAAACCCAAACCCTTACTGCTTTAGGAAACTACAAGCAAATAAACACAGCATTTCTGAGACCATTCCAACTAATCTCTTTTCCTAGAATTGAGACTAATGAAAACATAACCCCTAAAAATCCCGTTTAATTCTTCAATTATCTGCAGAGTAGAGCTTCAATTTATTTTTAAAATATGTATAATCATACCCATATCTGTACTAATACACTTAACACACACAATCATAACCATATCAGAAAGACTGCACAAGAGTAGACTACTATTACTAAAAAAAGAGCACAGACCACATTGCACAACAGAATATGGTACAAGGTAGTATTCTTAATTTTAAAAATACCATCCCTAATTATAATTACCCATAATGATAATGGATTCACAGAGCGACAAGAGCCACTGAGGAGTGAGCCTCAAGTCCTCGACAGGACTTGCAAAGAGCTCAGCTACCCCGAGGAGGTGACTCCCCAGGGGAGGAGACAGGAGGCTCGGTGGAAGATTCAAACCGGCCATCAGTGGCCATTGTTAGTCACTTGCTGAGGGGGGTGCCTTGAGAGAGGACGCCTGTGGCACTGGAGCGGAGCCAGGGGAGATCAACGTCCAGACGCCTCACCACAGAGCGGCAAGAGCCACTGAGGAGGGAGCCTCAAGTCCTCGACAGGACTTGCAAAGAGCTCAGCTACTGCGAGGAGGTGACTCACTGGGGGCGGAGACAGGAGGAGTGGCACCAACTGTGAGTGCTTAAAATGTACCCAGGGAGCGTGGCAACCAGGAGCGGGCAAACAGAGCGGGCTGAGGCAGTTTGCGCAGCAGTTCGCGTGGGCAGGCGAGCGGGATGGTGAGCACTCGCTGTACGACCAGGGTCTGGTCTGGGAGCTCTGCCCTGGCCGCTCCGGTGGTGGCCAGCGTAGGCACCCAGACAGAGCCGGTAAGTCGGGAGGTTGCGGTGCAGAGCTTGGAGTGTAGAGAGTGCCTGCACTGGTCTTGTGAGGGAAAGGTGCAGAATGGGCAGGGCTGCGCTCGCTGCTCCCTGATGGAGGCCCTCTCCAGCATGTGGCTGAGCTACGGGATGCTGTCAGTAAGCTGCAAGATGTCAGGGAAGCTGAGAGGAAGCAGGACTGCTTGCTCCAGGACCAAACAGCACAGGGGCCTCAAGATTCCCCTCTAACTCATGGAGGAAAGAAGGGGCTGTTGATCAGGGAAGCTGGGAATTAGTAACAAAAAAAAAACAACAAAAGGAGGAAGAGAGCAATTAAAAGCAAGGGGCTTCCTCCTAAATCTGCTGTACCCACCCAGAACCACTTTGCTGTCCTGCAGGGGGCTGATGAGGAAATGCACCAGAAACAGCCGGCTGGTGCACTGGTACAGAAGATCTCTACTGGTGCCGCCAGGAAAAAGCGGTGGGTTGTAGTAGTAGGGGACTCTGCCTTGAAAGGGACAGAAGCGCTCATCTGTCGGCCTGACCCGGTCGCAAGGGAGGTGTGTTTCCTACCTGGGGCACGGATCAGGGATGTTGAGGAGAGGCTGCCTGCTCTAGTAAGTCCCATGGGCTATTACCCGTTTCTAGCGATACATGTGGGTGCTAGGGATATAGACAGTAGTAGCCTGAGGAGTATAAAGAAGGACTACAGAGCTCTGGGAGAGGTGGTCAGGGGTTCTGAAGCTCAGATAGTCTTTTCGACAATTGTCCAAGACACAGGGGAGGACCTTCCAAAGGCAAGGAGGATTGGACAGGTTAATAAATGGCTAAAATGATGGTGTCATAGTCAAGGGTTTAGGTGTCTTGAACATGGGGCCCACATTTGTAGGCCAGGCCTACTGGCGGCTGGTGGAACTGCTCTGATAAAGAAAGGGAAGAGTGGCTTTGCTGAGGGGCTTGCCAGACATGTCAATGATGCTTTAAACTGGTTGTGTTTGGGGAGGGGAGCATCATTCCATCCCAACACACCCAGTCAGTTGCCAGCACCTATAATAAATACTCTGAGCAATGTAGTAATATTCTAGCCGCTCCAGCCACTGAGCCGGCTTCATTTGGAGCTCGGATCAGATGCCTCTATACAAATGCCCATAGCATGGGGAATAAACAAGAGGAAATAGAGATGTGGGCACATCTACGGGGCTATGATATAATAGGCATCACCGAAACATGGTGGGGTGGCTCCTTTGACTGGAGTGTTGGAATGGAAGGTTACAGGCTTTTTAGAAAAGACAGGCCCAGTAGGAGGGGAGGGGGAGTTGCCCTTTATGTTAGGGATAGGCTGGAGAGTATGGAACTCTCTCCTGGGACAAGTGATCTGTTAACAGAAGGTTTGTGGGTCAGGGTTAAGGGGAAATCGGTGATGGGACACATTACTGTGGGGATATGTTACAGACCGCCTGATCAAGAGGAAACTGTGGATGAAGAACTCTACAGACCAATAGGAAAAGCCTCACGCTCACAGGCCCTTGTTCTCATGGGGGACTTCAACCACCCTGACATCTGCTGGGGTGACGGTACGGCCCGGCACAAGCAATCCAGGAGGTTTCTTGATTGTGTGGAAGACAACTTCCTTCTGCAAGCAATAGAGGAGCCGACGAGGAGAGGTGCCCTGCTTGACCTCGTGCTCACCAACAGGGAAGGGCTCGTTGGAAATGTGACTCTCCAGGGAAGTCTTGGATGCAGTGATCACGAGATGGTCGAATTTGAGGTCCTCAAGACAGTGAGAAGAGCGTGCAGAAAGCTCACTGCCCTGGACTTCAAGAGAGCAGACTTTGGGCTCTTCAGGAACCTGCTTAGCAAGGTTCCATGGGATATCGCCCTACAGGGCAAGGTTGGCCCAAGACTCTTGGTTAACATTCAAGGATCACCTGCTACAAGCTCAGCAGTGTTGCATCCCGACTAGAAGGAAGTGCAGCAGGAGGGCCAGGAGACCTCCTTGGATGGATAAGGAGCTGCTGAGAAAAATTCACAGTCTCGGAAGGCGGACGCAGGGACTGTGAAAACCTAGACCTTGAGCCCACTGTACGAGAGGATCTGATTCATGACTATCTTAAGAACCTGAACGTACACAAGTCCATCGGACCTGATGAAATCCATACGCGGGTCCTGAAGAAGCTGGCGAATGAAGTTAAAAAGCCACTGACCATCATATCTGAAAAATCATGGCAGACAGGTGAAGTTCCTGATGACTGGAAAAAGGGAAATATAACCCCCATTTTCAAGAAGGGGAAAATGGATGACCCGGGGAATTACAGACCAGTCAGTCTCACCTCTGTGCCTGGCAAAATGTGGGAGCAGATTCTCCTGGAGGGCATGCTAGGGCACATGAAAAACAAGGTGCTTGGTGACAGCCAGCATGGCTTCTCTAAGGGGAAAATCCTGCCTGACCAATTTGGCGGCCTTCCATGACGGGGCTACAAAAGTGATGGACGGGGTGGAGTAGTTGACATCATCTGCCTGGACTTGTGCAAAGTGTTCGACACTGTCCCACATGACATCCTTGTCTCTAAATTGAAGAGACATCAGTTTCATAGGTGGACCACTCACTGGATAAAGAACTGGCTGGATGACCTCACTCAAAGAGTTGTGGTCAACGGTTCAATGTCCGCCTGGAGATCAGTAACGAGTGGTGTCCCTCAGGGATCGGTGTTGGGACCAGTCTTGTTTAATATCCTTGTCGCTGACATGGACAATGGAATTGAGTGTGCCCTCAGCGAGTTTGCCGATGACACCAAGCTGTGTGGTTCTTTTGATATACTAGAGGGAAGGAATGCCATCCAGAGGGACCTTGACACACTTGTGAGGTGGGCTGATGCCAACCTCAGGAAGTTTAACTATGACAAGTGCAAGGTCCTACACCTGGGTAGGAGCAATCTCAGGCAGAGCTACAGGTTGGGCAAAAAGGAAATTCAGTGCAGTCCTGTGGAGAAGGACTTGGGGGTGTTAGTCAATGAGAAAATGAACATGAGCCAGCTTCAGTGTGTGCTCACAGCCCAGAAAGCCAACCGTATCCTGGGCTGCATCAAAAGAAGCATGACCAGTAGGTCGACGGAGGTGATCTCTGCCCCTCTATTCTGCTCTCGTGAGACCTGACTTGGAGTATTGTGTGCAGTTCTGGTGTCCTCAACATAAAAAGGACATGGAACTGTTGGAAGAAGTCCAGAGGAGGGCCACGAGGATGATCAGGGGACTGGAGCATCTCCCGTATGAAGACAGGCTGAGAAAGCTGGGGCTGTTCAGCCTAGAGAAGAGAAGGCTGCATGGAGACCTCATAGCAGCCTTCCAGTATCTGAAGGGACCTATAAGAATGCTGGGGAGGGACTATTCATTAGGGACTGTAGTGATAGGACAAGGGGGAACAGGTTAAAACTTAAACAGGGGAAGTTTAGATTGGATATAAGGAGGAAGTTCTTTAGTGTGAGGGTGGTGAGGTACTGGACTGGGTTGCTTGGGGAGGTTGTGAATGCTCCATCCCCAGCAGTGTCCAAGGGCAGGTTGGACGAAGCCTTGGGTGGCATGGTTTAGTGTGAGGTGTACCTGCCCATGGCAGGGGGGTTGGAACTAGATGATCTTGAGGTCCTTTCCAATCCTGAATATTCTATGATTCTATGATTCTATGATTAGAAAATATATTTGTACACATAAGAGGATATCATAACTCTAGAATTCGAATTTTCTGCCTTCATTTTCTGGCATGGTGTAATTACACATGGAAATGTGGATATATGTTCAGCAGTAAATTAAGTTATCCAACAGATGTACGGAAACTTCAGTTAAAAAAATGAAAAAAAAAAACCCAAACAAATAAAACCCACCACAAACTACCTAAGCATATAAAGAGAAATAAAAACCTTGGAATCTGGAAGGAGGTGTAATGCCCTGAAACATATTCAGAGAATCTCTGTTCCTCTATTTGCAAGTTTAAAGACATTAACTCCAAATCATGCTCAAGAGACATTAGTTTCCTCTATTAGAACTGCATCTGCTCTGTGCCTCTTTGTAACATTTTAAAATACTAAACACGCTTCAAAAATATAAAAGCCAGAAGACTGTTGTTACCAGCTTCCACAAGGCAGCTACGGAGTACTGTGTCTAAAGTTTCCCATGTTTATAAAATAATTTCATATTAAGAGTTCAACGTGCTAGAGGTTTGTGATGTTTTTTAATCAAAATAGTCTTACTGCTTTTGCTGAAATACAATAACCTAAAATCCTTCTGTTATTTGCATTATTTCTTCCTGTCCCTAGATCGCCAGAAGAAAAGTCAGAAAGTAACGTTAAGAAAAGCGTATCTAAGGTGCTTTTTTCCCCACAACAGGTATGCAAATGTAAGCTCTTTTATAAAAGTCTTCAAGAATAATGGGTTAAATAAGAAAAACAAAGAAATGAAGAACTATTTTATTGACAGGATATTGCAATACTTATCACCACTTAGAAGCATGTACTTTATTTCCATTTTTAATTAGTCTGACTTCAACTGCACTTTTCAACTGCACACCAAAGCACTTTGGTGTAAGCATATAAGAAGGAAATACTGAGAACTTGTAACATGCATTCCAGCCTTCCTTCTGTGAAATTACAGAAGTCAGTGTTCTTATATATCTTGCTCAAAATCAGTTTTTTTTTTAAAAAGAGGTATCTAAATTATGTGCAGAATTCAGTACTTGTCGCATTGATGTCATTATGAAGTTAAAGTAACGTCCTATTCTTTCACCACTGAAGAAACCTACCTATGGTCAAAAACTAGTGCCACATACTCCCACTTCATTACTAAAACACCTAATTCATTTCTACATTTACAACTCAATACCGTGTCCTTATTTTCAGATTTGAGTCACATCTGCTTATCTCAAGATATTTACACTAGCTCACAAATAAAACATTTTAATTTTAATGGACTCAATTTACTAAAAGCCATTTACAATGCTTAATGTGACTGTGTATCAATTATCATGTTAAGATCTTTTATGGCACATTTGCACCAGTACTCTGCAAAGACACAGTTCAACAACTTGTCACAAACACAAGTATTCCTACTAAGACTACCGAATCTAGCCCAAATCCTCTGAAAGTAAATGAGTACAAAATCCAGCATAGTGCCATATATGGTTTATGACTTGAACTGAAAAAGCATACACAAAGCCAAGCTTACAAAAAAACAAAGCAGAATACACAGAAGGCCATACAATCTCCAGAAATTTAGCACTTTATGGCTACTGAAACCATGATGATTCACGGCAATGTAAAACTCTAAACAAGGAATAAGACATCATGTAAGAAGTATGACTTCAGCACTGCTAAAATGCCATGCTAGAGGCACGTACACAATACTTACACTATATTTCTTATTTACAAAAATAGGAATAAGTTTGCAAAAAACAGAAAACAGCAAAACAAGTGTAAGATTTTTCTAGTACAATACATCTAATATAACCAGCTATTTAAATTACTAAAACAGAATTTGTCATACATTTTTATTGTAAATTTTATTAAATCAAATACCCATCTAACATTGTGGCCTATAAAGTGAACAATAGAGCCTCCTTCAAAATTACAGCTACCTATTACATTTTATACAAAAAACACTGATTGAACTCTGAAATCTGTATGTGATGTCACATTCAAAAATTAATACAAATTTTTGCATTCTGCCAGACTTATGGCAAATGATTATTGTTTCTCAGAAACTTTAACATGCACCTATATAAGCTACATTTGAATTTAAGCAGCTACCATTCTTGCCAGATCCCTTTCACTTACTGTAAGGAAAAAAAAGTACTTTAAATATAAATTGAGAAAAATTTTTACATTTCCTTAAGCCAAATGCTAGAAAGCACTGGCATAAAAAAGAGAGACTGCCAGCAGCATTTTCTCTAGTTTTTGTTGGAATACACTTAAAAACCCCCAAACATCGAGTTATCATCATCATTCACTTAGAAATAAATATTATCACTTTTATATTAATAATTGAGCAGCTTAACTTTTCTGTTAGAAGCGTGTCAGTAGCTGACTCAGTTTTTTCCCCAAATAAGTCACCACAAAACCACAGCAGTCATCAGTACAGAGTAACAATGCATGTGAAAAGATACCTCTTCAGTCAAGAGATTCATACTTATTTAATAGATTAAAAAATACTTCAACTGCTTATTGCTTATTCTCCTACATAACTCCAGTCAAAGTAGAAAGAAAAAAAAAAAGCAGTATAGCATTACAAAAAAATAAAATTAAAAAAACAAGTTTTCCATTTAAAAGCAAATTCTCAGTTACCTATGTAAGATTATAGCTTAAAACAACATTCATGTGAAATTACAAAAAAAGAGAAATTCAGTCTGCATTTATATTGACTGTTAAGATATATGGACAGCTTATGAAGTGACAGAACTCAGACACACAAGTAAGAACTCATAAAACATTATTTACATATGAAAAACTAAGATTACTGTGAACTGAGTTACTCTGCAGTTAACAGCATTTTGTCTTCAACTTTCATTATTACTGACTGTTAGACTCATAATGCAATTGATTTAGAAATTATATGCTAAAATCTGAAATTCTACTGAATTATTACTATATTTAATTACGTACTGGGAGCATTCAATTAATTAATATGTTCACACATGTATCACCATCTTCTTTTCAAACACACTTCAAACACTGGTAACTTCCCTAAATTTAATCCTACAGTAGCAGCAAATACAAGATGCCAATTCCAAAATATTTCAAAAAATGTAAAATAACATGTGTTATTTTACATTGTTTCTGTAAGACCCATGAACAAAAATGATCAGTTGTCACATTAATCCAGCTACAACATACTTCTAGCACTACAATCAAACAGAATTGTTACTAATGTGCTTCCTCGTGATATTGTAAAAATCAATACAGCAAATAAAGTACAATCTACCATCTGAAAAGAAGAAGCATACAATCATAATAAAGTGATGATAATTTTATCCTGGGAAGAGTTATATCAGAACAGATGCTGATACACTGCAATGACACTATGCTGTGCTGCATTTTTCCACAGGCTGAAGGGGAAGGCAGAGGATTAGGTAGAGATGATCTCAATAGCAATCTGAAATCCTACTGGTTTCTCCGACACAAAAGTTTCATTTTTAGTGGTTCACAGTGAATGATTTAAAAATTAAATAAATAAATAAAATCACCTATCACTATCTTAAACACAAGATACCTTCTTCAACATCAAACACAAGGGAAAAAAACATTAACTATGTTACTTTTATACAGTCAACACAAAACTGTGTATTATACGTAGCGTAACAAATCAGAAATTCAAAATATTTCAAACTGACTTGACTAGATTCTCAACAAACCCCACCAATTTGGAGAATCTTAACATGCTCAAAATGCTTAATTACCGAAATAGTGATCTGACTCCACTCTTCTACAACAGCACTTCACCACCATGCACAAATGTTTAGTATTTCCATGGCTGCAACTTCTCAAGACTACATACAGACTTGTTCTTACACCAACAGCATTTACTACTGATACTACCCAAGTATCTGGTAACAATTTTTGTATCTTCTAACCCAACAGTAATTATTTTGCTACCACTGTCTAACTAGTATAATTCTGTTGTGTCTAAGGCAGGCCCTCATGACTATAAAATGGAACAACTTATTTTAGATGGCAATGCAGAGTACATTTACCATGCAATTGATAGTACCAAACCACAAAAGAGACTCTCATGTACAGAATGTAATACTTAGCATTCATTTCATATTGGCCATAACCTTTTAAAATCAGTATCTTTCTCCACAGTGCACTAATACATAACTTATACATGCACTGGCTAATAGTTACCTTGTAAGAAAAATATTTGACTCCCAGTTTTAAGCCTGGAAGTGTTAACTAGCCTTCAGCTGAAAAACAGAAGTACAAAAGAAATTAGATAACATTAACAATACTGAACATCTGCCTTCTTTGAAACATTAATGCAGCAGTTTCAGAAGTCAGATAATCCACAGCTGAACAGCTCTTTTGTCTCTTTCAAAAAATTATCACAAATGAAAAAATAAAATCTGACAATATGCATCCCTTATTGCTATAGACAAGTACTATAGTAACAGCCTGTTCTTAGTAAAACAGCAGCATTTCAGACACAAGCTGTACTAAGGCAGGTTAAGCAGCAAGAACTGCCTGCTATTCTTTTGTTCTGCTTTCCAGAAGGGCAAGTACAAGAGTCCTCATTCACTTGTAAAGACTTCCAGCCATCATGATTAATGACCTACAGAGTTATTGAGAGATGTTAGAAAAAACAGACTATAAAAGTTATATAATTCTTAGTCTTCAACAAGAACAATACATAACTTCTTTAATGTCTATACAGACACCTTATGGCAAAAGGCAATTGAACCATAAATACCGGCCTGTCAAAGAAAGTCAATGAAATAAAGTATTTTAGAAGGTTTCACTAATAAGGTTTTAAGTTTGAAAAATTAAAAAAAATTCTGAGCTTTACTGTTCAATACTCAAATTGAGTCACCAGTTACCGATTCCCCACCCCCCCCCCCGTGCTTCCCTAGTACCTAGTAGGAAAGCACGCAGAACATAGGTGCAGTCAGATTATAGGCACTTTGCATCAAATACATTCATAACTCATCTTCTTACCATGAGGAGAAAGACTGATAGCATAAAAGATGTCCTCAACATAAAAATGACATAGTACTGTTAGAACAAGTCCAGAGGAGGGCCACGAGGATGATCAGGGGACTGGAGCATCTCCCGTATGAAGACAGGCTGAGAAAGCTGGGGCTGGTCAGCCTGGAGAAGACAAGGCTGCGTGGAGACCTCATAGCAGCCTTCCAGTATCTGAAGGGGGCCTACAGGGATGGTGGGGAGGGACTATTCATTAGGGACTGTAGTGATAGGACAAGGGGTAACGGGTTGAAACTTAAACAGCAGAGGTTTAGACTGGATCTAAGGAAGAAATTCTTTCCTGTGAGGGTGGTGAGGTACTGGACTGGGTTGCTTGGGGAGGTAGTGAATGCTCCATCCCCAGCAGTGTTTAAGACCAGGTTGGACAGAGCCTTGGGTGATATGGTTTAGTGTGAGGTGTCCCTGCCCATGGCAGGGGGGTTGGAACTAGATGATCTTGAGGTCCTTTCCAACCCTAACTATTCTATGATTCTATGAAATGATGAAGAAAAAAAAAATCAACAAAAAATATAAAACTGGTTTCTATTAATTTCAGAAGTCTTAGTGCAATTTCTGGTGAGAATTCAAACACAGTTTAAATTGAAATACTGCACTTATGACAATGTATCAGGTTTTCTTATAATTCATACTTGGATCCTAAGAAAATAACACTTTCAGCTAAAATTTTATTACAGTGACAGACATTTTAAAATCTATATGTAGGTTTCTCATTCAGCTGAGTAGAAATTTCTGCATACTGACTAAACTCAAACTTCATGAGGAGAGCATGCTCACAGTTATTGAATAACAAAATTATGGCAGAAAAGACAGCAATATGCATAAAAATCTCTATTGATATATTAAACGAAAACTTAAACAAAAGCTAAATAATGACATGACTAAACTAAGCCATATATTTAAACTAATTTAAGAACCCTTATTAACAGGTTTTAGATCCATTCCCCTGAATAATTCAAAATGTTTCAAAAATGCCTCAGAAGTACATATAATGTTTCCTTGTTTAAGATTCCTCCTTTTTTTTTCCCTAACACCTACATGTTACACATTCACAGGCGTGTTCATTAAAAAGCATACTGGAGAGTAAAGTTACAGATCATAAACTTGCTTTAAGAGTAGATTCTCCCCAAAGGAACAGTTTTGAAATGTTAATGCTTTCTCATACAAGTCAAAAAGTACCTTTTATGAAATACAAAGAATTAATACTCGTAGCTCAAAAGTCCTGTGTACAGAAATTGCACATCTATCATATTTCATGTATTTTTCCCTTTTTCTTTCAGGCAGTACAACTATTAAAAGATCCCTTAATTTTTTTTCACTCAAGAATGTCTTCCATCTTCCTGTCATTCAAGATGCAGAATAGCAGGACTCTTGTGACAGACATTAATTTAAAATTAAAAAAGAAAAAAAAAAAAGGAAAAAATCTAAGTCACAGTATCATTAGAAAATAAGAAAAACAGACATTGCAAGAATAAGTAAGTAAACTTCTAGTAGGCAAATACTTCGTAGTAGACAAATGCCTTGTTCCATCAAGGGCACTCAAAAGATCAGAGTAAGAACTAAGATGCTCTGTTAAAAACATTTAGAAGGTAAGATAATCTGCCGCTCAATAAATTTTCTTGACTTGCTGTCAGGAAGACACTTTGGAAAAATAACCTTATTTTCTTCTAGAACTATTCATTCACATGTTAATGCCTCTGCCTCCTCCCCATACCACCTGCAAATAAACTGGTATTTCATAAGGGCTAAAGGTACTTCATCCCTTAGGCTTCAGGTTATTTCACACTGTCATGGGTTCAGCCGTGGCAGTCATTTTTCTCCTTCTTGTAGCTGGTGCAGTGCTGTGTTTTGACTTCTGGGCTGGGAATAATTGCTTGATAGTGAGCATGTTTTGAGGGTGTTTTTGTTCAAGGCCTTTGTTTTTGTTCAAGTGCCTTTTGTTCAAGGCACGTGTTCTGCCGGGGAGGAGGGGAGTCCGGGAGGAAGGAGAGACAGGACACCTGACCCAGGCTAGCCAATGAGGTATTCCATACCATAGCACGTGATGCCCAGGATGCAACTGGAAGAGAGAGAGCTGGAGGGGTAGAGCTCTGAAGAAAGATGGAGGAGGGAGCATGCGGTGCTCGGCCGGGCAGGGTGGAGTGAGTTATGGGTTGGTGGCTGGTGGGGTGTTGTATTCTTTTTGCTTATTATTTGCTGTATCATTATTATTTGTAGTAGTAAATGGCGGTAGTGATTTTGTGTTATGCCTTAGCTATTAAACCGTTCTTATCTCAATCCGTGGGGGCTACATTCTTTGGATTCTCCTTGCTAACTCTCCGGGAGTTGGGGGACTTGGTTTAAACCACGACACACACTAAGCATGAATAGTAGCATAAACTGTGGAATTAACAGTTCTTATTTGTGAAAAATTTTGCTTCTATGAAATAATGTCTCTGCTTAGAAAATAGTGAAATAAAAAGGAGTATTATTTCCTTTTCACAAGTTGATTCTGAAACCATTTTTTAATAGTTACTTGCTACTAATACACATGTATGCATATATACATGAGAAGACTAAGTGGGAAGGCTATTTAATATAATTAAGTCTACACTTAACTATAATGCTATCAGTCAAACTACAGTAAAACTTGTGTGAATAAACAGCTAAGGAAACGACTATTTCACCATGATTAAGAAAGGCTACAAATGTAGATTTCTATAAGCCTAGAAGTTAGACGGTTCCAGACAACTGGAACTGCTAGTACAGCGAGTAATTATTTATCAGAGAAACCTATCAGCTCACAATAACACACTTCAAATAGTTGTTTGAATAGCTGTTTTACACCTCCTACAATGAACTCTTCTGCACAATGTGCAGGTAAACATTTAGAAAGTAAAATAATCTGCTGCTAAATAAATTTTCTTCACTTGCTGTGAGGAAGATATTTCTTTTATATAAACTTTCCTCAGTTTACTCTCTTACGAAAGTACAACCACTGCCTATAAAGCAACACTATCTATATGGGCAGATCTGCATTTAGAATCTCCTGTTCTAGATAGGAAGTATTAGCTGCTTCCTGAGTTTATCACTTTCCGCTGCTATGTCTGTTGCTGTTTTATATAGTTATACATGGTTTCCACAGTTGGGTAATGTCCCTAACTTGTGGGTTGCTATCTCTTATTAGTTAAGCAGTTAAGATCTCTGTTTTACACTTACTGGTTATTTCACAATGCTAGTCTAGAGTATGCTGACTTTGTACAACTACTTAAAAAAAAAACAGACATTATATACCCTGATGACCTTCTCCAATTTGCAAGCATATAAGACTCGATGGTTGTTCTGCAGCTTGATTTTCCATCCGTGAACAGGAATAAACAATGCTATGTCTTGCAAAGAATTATCTCTAAAGACTCCTGGTTGCAGAGCACTCCTACTAAATCATCAAAAAAAAAAAATTCTATACGAATCAAGAGTATTGGAAAGTATGTCTCCCTAAACAGAAGAGTACAAAATTTTGAAAGCTACCTAACTAGTGAAACACTATCCAGTCTGGCATCAATTATTATATGATCCTGAATTTTAAGTAAAAAAAGTAAAGGCAGTATTTACAAAGTATTAAAACTCACTCTGATGCTCACTTTCACGGCAACAAAATGAAAGTGGTACAAACATGCTCATTTTGTATTTCCCAGCTTTCAGAGATGACTTTTCAGCTTACACAATATTTTATTGGAAGTTTAAGCATAACTTTAAAATCACTGTTAAAAAATCCATGTTGCCTTTGATAATAAAAAAAAACAAATAGTAGAAGTGTGGATAGAGAAATCAGTTATTAGTACTCCACTTTATAGAATCAATTTCTACATTATTAAAAAATGGAAAAATTAACTAACTACATGAACTATGAAAAACTATTCCAGGAATCAAAGGAACATTTTCAAGGAAAGTACGCAAGATTTTTTTTTTTTCCTAGGATATAACTGGTTTAGGGAAGATTTGTACTTACTTTCATAGTTAAGGAAGCTTCATATCCTGCTAACTGACCGCATAAAATTTTGTGAAAGGTACAAAAGTATGTGAGAAGTTTTAGATACAGCTCACATGTAAAAGCAAAAGGTGATAAAAGGATTCAGGCAACCATTATAAGAATACACGTGTAAAGGCACCAAGGGGAGTGAAATGAGAAATTAAAAACTTACACTGCATTTAAACTTTTTAGAAAAGTATTAAGATGCTTAAAATTAGTAATCAGCAACTTATACTGTATGTAAATACTAGAAGTAAATAAAACTGGGACTGAAGGTGTTCAAATATCATAGCACTTTAAACAAAAATGTGATTAGTACACTAGCAGTTTGATCACTTATAGTGCTTATTCAAAGAGACCACACTGGGAATAGTCTAAGACTGCTTAGTTTTAGGTGTACCCATATGCACACACATCCTGTGATATTTAAGACTTATTTAATAAGCCTTAGGATTTTACAGACACACTTTAAAGAGTAGAACAAAGATTCTTACAATATTAGAAAAATATATACATTATCCACTGACTCATGGGGCTTTCTTCTGCTTTAAGTGGAACGTGTTGCCCAGAGAAGCTGTGGCTTCCCTATCCCTGGCATTGTTGAAGGTCAGGCTGGATGGGGTTGGAGAAACCTAGTCTAGTGGAAAGTGTCCCTGACAGTGGCAGAGGGGTTGGAACTAGATGAGCTTTAAGGTTCTTTCCAACCCAAACTGTTCTATGATATTAATAAATAGACTTATCCCCCTAAATCAGAAAACTGTCGAAAACTGATCCTGGATTATATCACAGTAAAATGCATGATACTGCTTTTTACCTCCAGATCCTAGCTGCTTGTAGAATCTGTATTCCAAATGTAGCTGTGGTGCTCTCGACTTCATTGGCTCCTGATTTAAAAACAAAAACAACATTTAAAACAAAGCCTCTCTGCCAAAGCCTAAAAACTAATAGTTACCTGCTACCAGCCAAACTAACCGTATGGCTTCCAAGTCACATGGAAAGGTTGAACGTTTCTTCCAAAATGACTGGAAATTAAGCAAGTAAAAAACCTAAACCTCAGTCAGGTGAGACTAGAGTATACAGGAACACTTACATCTTGTATTGCTCCACAAGACTGGGGTCCAACATGCAAACCCAATCACAGGCCCACAATGGAATAGTTAAACAATAATCTATTTCTCCAAATCATATGGGTGATGTGTCATGCAGCTCTCAAAAGGTGACACTGATATGCATCTTAACAGATCGAAAATACTCTCCATAAACCTATTATACATAATAGCTAAATCTTAATTAAAAAAAAAGAAGTTTTGTCCTAGGATCTGGGCGGGGGGGGGGGGGGGGGGGGGGGAAGGGAACCGGGGGAACGGGACAGAGGACGGACAACAAATCACCAAAGAGTAATAGTTTAGCAGAAATCAAGTAGCATTAGTGTACGCTGTAAATCCAAACCAACAAAAAAAAAAGTTTTTAGTTTAAAGCTTTCTTCTCACCACATAATTTAGGTAAGTTAATGAAATCCTAGTTCTGTGTTTTACATACACAGATGTAACAGTCTCACAGAATAAAGTGACTGAGATCAAGCACATGAACACACAAGCAGCCTAAATGAACGCACTCACTTCTCAAGTATTTCCTTTAGCAGAGTAAAGATACATATCACAAGATTCTTAAAACAGTTTCCTACATCATCTTTTAGAATATATGCCCGGTTTCTTGCAATATGTAACATCTTCCAATGTATCAGTATAACCTGGACATTCACAGCATATTATTAACTTTGACTAAGGTGCTCATCTCTTTCGTCATACCATCTTCTCTAGAATCCAATAGCTCATTGTCCAGTGTTGTTTCCCAGTGGCACATCTAGGCCATAGAAACCATAGGACTATGTGTAATAATGAGAAAATCACTCCTCCTCAACCCATCTCCTTCCAACATGCAGATGTTTCAAACTGCACTACTATTACAGCCAAGCAGTACAAGTAGTACAAGTAATCCCTGCTACTGTACATTTATGCATTTGATTTTGCCAGGATGCCAAAGGTTGTGGCCCAGAAGTAAATAGGTGTCAATGTAACAGTTTCTAAGATAGATAGATAGACAGAGTAAATAAATAAGTAAATAAAATGCAACATGTGCTTTTTGTGCTCCAGTGCATTCATTCTATCTGAACACTGGAATTCTTTGCAAAAAAATGAGCATCAAATTTTTAAAACAAAGAGGTGCTGATACTTCACAAACAGAATTACTAAGGTAAGACTAACTGAGCCACCAAAGGCTTGATGGTTATAAGAACACATGAAATTTACTGTCAGGTATTAAAGACAGATATCCCTTAACAAAATGCTTCACTGTAAACATGGGCCTAATCAAATCAGTATAGCTATCAACCTTTAGTACTCAGCTTTCAGAGGTGTAAGTAAATCCACTATGAAGCATGCTACTGAAACATTTTAACCCACTGCAAAACCACACAAGCGTAATTATAAGTTTGCTTTGAGTAGTATTACACAAGTCTGTATACCACTCTCTACATAGTCTCTAAATAAAGCTTGTAATTTTGCCTGCTAAGAAGAAAATATTTTAGTCCATAAAACTGTCAGCTGCATGTCTGCTGAATATACTAAGATAAGACACTGGCTTATGAGCAGTTTGATTTTCTTCAATTATACAGTTTTGCCTTCAACTGATAGTACCTTAATAACTTAATTGCCACTCAATATTACAAGATGGCCCCACTATAAGGGTGAACAATAGCTTGTAGATATTAAACCCATTTAAATAGAAAAAAAAATCCTAGCAAAAGGAAGCAGCTTCCAATTTTTTACATACACATCTACACATTTTCAAATTGATGCTACCTGTTCCAGTCATCAGCAGGAAACAGTTCTGGTAAGGTTCTAGAAGGCAAATGTTCTAAAATAGTTAAACAAGTCTACTTGACAAGTGCACACCAGCCAAAGACTGAAGTTAAACCCTGTCTAGCAGAGAGACAATACTTTTACTCCCTCCAGTAATGGTGAAAAAACTGTGGTAATGTGTACTTGTAGTCCACTTACTGGCTAAATGTCTTCTGGAATTACCTTATTTTTGTAAGGAGGCTTAGGTATCTTCCTTACTGTTGAGTAACTCCAAACATACTGAGGAAACACAACCTTAGGTTCAACACAACTTGTGAGAGGGCAAGCAGTGTAAGTTCTTCACATAAAATTTGTTTTGTTCCTGTACATCTGACTTTGCAGTATGCAGTGAACTACTTATAAATGAGAAAAGACAGATGGATAAGGATAAACCAAGACAAAGGCAAGTTAAATGTAATCTTCCACCATACTAGTGAAGAATATACCACCATAACTAAACTTTAATGAATAAGTTTAAAAAGCTACTAAAGAATTAGAACAATGGCAAATACTAGATCTTTCCTTTTTATTAGTATTTTAGCATCTAAAAATAAGCTTGGGAACACGTAACTGCTCAAACATCATGTTAATCCCAGAGGACTCAGAAGCCAACTCTTCCTCATACCAAAATAAATTAACGTATTTTGTTTACTTAAAAAAACCTCAAGTCTTCTTACTGAATTAACAAGAAAGAACTGTTCCAGGATTCCTGTAATCTTCTGTACATGACCTCAACTATGCTACTTTTACATTCAAGTCTAATAATTTCAAAGTTTCTATGTTAAAAAAATAGCTTGTTTTGTCCCAGCAAAACAGTATTTCTCTCTCATAATGAGGGACTGAGGGTTCTGCTGCCTTCAAAGAACTGATACATAATTTACTAAACACCAGCTACTTGAGCAGCAGAAACAAGAGCTCCTCAGTTCCTCAGAAAGGTTCTTTTGAACCCAGTGTTTTCTATGCTTTTTTTCTTTTGTAGGATGCTGTCCTGGTTTGAGCAGTAGCAGTCATTTTTTCTCCTTCTTGGTAGCTGGTGCAGTGCTGTGTTTTGACTTTCGGGCTGAGAACGGTTGCTGATAGCAAGTATGTTTTAAGTTACTGCTCAAATGTTTGGTTCTGTCCAAGGCCTTTCCTGAGCTCATGCTCTGCCAGGGAGGAGGGGAGGCCAGGAGGAAGCAGAGACAGGACACCTGACCCAGGCTAGCCAAAGAGGTATTCCATACCATAGCATGTCATGCCCAGGGTGTAACCGGGAGAGAGCCGGAAGGGCTGGAGCTCTGGGGGGATGGAGGAGGTATCGGTCGGTGCTCAGTGGGGCAGGGTGGGGTGAGTTATGGGTCGGTGGCTGGTGAGGTGTCGTATTCTCTTTACTTGTTATTGGCTTTATCATTATTATTTGTAGTAGCAGTGGCAGTAGTGATTTGTGTTATACCTTAGCTATTAAACTGTGCTTATCTCAATCCATGGGGGCTACATTCTTTGGATTCTCCTTCCTAACTCTCCGGGAGTTGGGGGAGCAAGGGGAGGGAGTGAGTAACGAGCTGTGCGGACTTGGTTTAAACCACGACAGATGCACTCAAACAAAAGGGTAAAGACATGTGAAATGTGAAATCTGTTTCAAGTTCATAATGTGTGGCAGTTTTCTGCAGTTATTTTTGTGCCCAACACAAGGCTGAAGGGCTCTGAGAAAAGAGGCAGTTTACTTATTCTGAACTTAAGGTTAAAAATTTTCAAGAGCCCTGGCATTGACCCAAAGCACAATATAAACACAGTTATTACTTACTTTTTGTCTTATTAGTAATCCAATGAGAACTCAGTATACCTTCTCTCTCTACTTCATACTTTCTTAAGCAACAGGAAACAAAAGCTATTTCCAGGAAAAATATCTTTAAGAGACAGGGCTCTTGTTACAGGAAAAGATCAGTTTAATAAACAGAGTTACACTTGATTTAGATTTAGTACAGTCTGCAAGAGAGGTTCTGAAATGCCATCATTCTAGACTGCACTGATTTTGTTAAAAAAGGATTAAAAAAAAAAAAACCCAACCCACCATGATACCATTCCAGCCTTGGAACCAACCACTATCTTCTTTCCACACCCCCCACTTAGAATTTTAAGGACTAAAATTTTAACAGCTACATAATTAATGAATCAATGAGTTAAAGATTACAGATTAATGAGCAGTACTTCACGTTTGCTATCTTTCACATTAAGATAGAAAGAAAAATAGACTTATTTCCAGAAGCAGATCAAGCAGAATTTCTTCATTTAATATTTCAATAGTGGCTAAGCATCCTGCAGAGGAGGTAAGTCTGGGCTATGTAGAAATTTGTCAAAGGGAAAGGGAAAAAGAATGAGGGAGGGGTAAGAACTGAATATGGAATAGGAGGTTTAAGTGAAGTAGAGGGTCATATAATAGAGGAAGCAAATTTAACAATAAATGAAGAAGAGTGGAGGACAAGTATAATTCATGTATATCAAATCCTTATTGCTGAAGAACTACCTGATCACAAGAAACCAATTTGTATATTAATAGACCAGCAGAAACGTACAAACACCACTAGACACTGCACAACTGATAAAGTCCAGGTGTTAAGGGTCTCATTCCAGTTCTTTAAAAAGTCTGTTCAAACCTTTCAAAGCTGAGTACCTGACCAGACCATAATAAAAGAGCCAGATTAAGAGTAAAATCCTGGAACTGTACACATTTTACCAGAATAAATATACGCCTTTACATAGAAACTTTATATATATAAAATGCATACATTGTATGACCACAAAAAAAACCTGATTCGACAATTTCATTAAACCAGTAAGTCATGAAGTTGACATAAGCATCATAACCAGGAACACACAGGTATAATTTTGATCATAGGGGAAACAATAACACAAGAAAAACTTTAAGTCAAAAGAGTAGTTATAAAATCCATTTACATTTAACATCAGAAGCACTCCTGCAAACTGCTGTATAAATGCAGTCATTATACCTCATGCTCTTGAGAGAAACCTATACAATCCTCCTGCACTAGAGTACACTGTTACCATCTATATACAAAACATCTGGCATAGGAAACATCTTGCTGCTCGCAAGAAAACAGTAAGTCAGCAATGGAATGCTACCATGATGAATATTATTTTAGGATGCTGCAGGAGAGATATTACCACAGCCATAGGTGCCAAGGGTAACTGCTCAAGCTAGAATACATATATAATTCAAGTAACCCCATTCAAGAGGGCTAAACCTGAACTATAGAGGTACAAAACAGAGGAAATTAACAGTGACTCATTTAGAATAACAAGTACTGAACATAGGCCTAATAACTGCTCTCAAAGCACAAAGGGAATAAGCCCAGAGATAGGGAAAAAAACCTGTTAGGATTACATTTTAAACGGGAGAGGACTGTACACCACAAGCAAGTGCAACCTACCTAGCTGTTAGTAAAAAAGTCTTGGCACTGTCTCCAATAGGAGGAAAAAAAAAAAAGTAAAAAAAGCAAAATTCACCTAAATCCTGCAATTTGATGCAGCTGCCTTTAACAGATTGAACCTTGTAGAGATGAAAGCTATAAGAAAAAAAAAAAAAAGAACCATATGAAAAGAAAATGTTAGTTCTACCTGCTAGCAAATGTATTTTTACTTTAGAATGATGATGCAAGCTCCAGTGTTGATCTTCTCTGTGATCCCTTCCATCTGCTGTTTATTGCAAAGACACTTCAGCTTTTCATACCACTAACATAAGAGGATAACTCAAAAAATTAACTACATATTCAGAGTTCAAGCACTAGTAATAAATTACAGACATACTTTACTACACTGGCTCTTTAGTGACTTTGAAGTAAGTTATTCAATAATGATGCATCAAGCTTTTTCTACAGTTCTAAGATTGAGTAGTTTGGAAACAAAGTAAAAGGTGAAAAGCATCTTTGAATGTTTAAAGGGGTTGAAATAGTTGCCGAGTTTATTAATAGTTATATATATAATGAAATGGTTTCACCAAAACCCCACTGATTAGATTAAAAAGTTCTCTTGCTCCACATCATGAAGTAATTAATTAAATAAAACTCACTACCTTGCAAACTATGCCTAAATGTGCTTTATATTAAACAGCCTTTAACTAGAAGATTTCTCAGACCATTTTCAAGTTCTACTAAACATACAGAATAAGTTCAAGATATTTTAAACAAAAATTAATTTAAATCTGGTGTAACATACACATACACGTCCTCAAAACTGCATCCATTGTTTCTCCTTCAAGCTGCAAGCTTGAATGTTTGAAATCTGTTAACTACTTTCGAAATAAAAACTGATATTGCTATACTTGCTTAGAAAAATATTTATAAATATTTTTCAGGAGTTTGTGGTATGTATTTGTAACACTTTTCAGATTCCCCATCTAAAGTCATGTATTTCTGTTTCCATAGTTTACCTTTCACTTTATGGAACCAGAAATTCACCATACTATTCCACGCAAAATTTTCTGTTCTACTGCAGCAAAAGGAAATTAATGGAAGTCCTAAAATTCATTCAATAACAAAAAGTAAACAACTGAATTTCACCTTGAAATACACTGGTTAACAAAAAAAAAGTTATTTACCACGATGTTAAAAAGTATCCAGGAGCAAAACATGAAGTAAACCGAGTACTTTGGATTAAAGCATCAGAAAATAAAGAACAATGACGTATTAACAAAATATCCATATTTACCATGCTTGTAAGTGAAGGAAGCATTTTACACATCATTGCAAATAAAACATGTCTGTCAAAACAGATATGCAATTCCAATATTACAAATGAAAAATATTTTGGGGCAGGAGTAAGGGTGTTAAAGTAACAAGCGGTCTGCAAAATTTCCAGAGCTTCTCTGTAGTCACCTGAAGTCAGTTGGTTTCACATTAAATTTGGTGTTCCTCTACTTGTTGCATAGAAAAAGAATCTACTAAGATGCCTGCTGAGCTTATCCTTGATGCAGCAGTTAATCATCAGCTTCACAAATACAGACATAGCTATGAGAACAGTGACAATTAACACCGCTTTTATTCAATGTGGACCAAGAATATAATTTTATTCAATGTGGATCAAGAATATAATTTCTATCACTAACTGCTTTCATCTAGTCAATTGAAAACATACAAGACTATTAAGGATTTCAATTAAACCATTATATATGAAAGGAAAATTATGATTAGTTTCTTATCCCAAATACTTTTTTTTTAAAAAATTTACTTACCATTTTAATTGCCACATATTCATTCGTGTATAGATTTTTTCCTTGAAAAAAAAAACAAAAAACAAAAATGTGAGACATTGGCTTTCTTTTTCAAGTAAAATGCCACTTAAACCTTGAGAAAGCCTTTGAAATATTTTTGATTGAAGGTGCTAGGTGTCCTGCTAGTGATTAAAAAAAAATGTGGCTTTATTAGCCAGATACAACACTTTGAAGAGAACTTTATTCTTGAATAGTGCAAAAAAAGGCAGTTTCAGCTATTTCATAAAGTTTGCAAAAGTTTTATACACTAGAAGAGTTGAAAATTAGTAAACCAGTGTAAGTAGGATGTGATATTCTACATTTCCATATTGCTGAAAACTGTTTACCATTTATTTTTAAATTATCATATGGTTTTGGAACACCAGACACTGATTAAAGTTAGAATTAACTAGGATTCTTTTTTTCCCCTCAATTCTGTTATTTACTAAGCTTAAAGTTACAATAAACAGGATAAGGATATTAACAAGTTAAATGCTTATACCATTTGGAAAATGTGTCTTGTGCTCTTAAAGTGATTCTGTAACTGGATAAGCATATTTCAACAAGCTTTTATTCACATCGTATGCAATGACTAAGTATCACACAAGCTTTACAGGTGCAGAATTAACAAATAGCAGGCAAAGAATAAAATAAGTTGTCACTTCTAACACTTTCCAATTATCTACAGTCTTCAAATGAGTTTTGTGCATACTGTTTTTAATGAGAAGCCTTTCTAACACTTTCCAATTATCTACAGTCTTCAAATGAGTTTTGTGCATACTGTTTTTAATGAGAAGCCTTTCTCTTTTCTCTGTACTGTTATTCGTATCTGAATATTCCATGTTTAGCTCAGTTTTGTTAAAGAAAACAGGGAAAAGATCCAGACCAAGGCAAAATGGTTCCCTGTGAAGGCAGTTACATTTATAGCCAGACTATGATCTTGGCTCTAACACTTGTGAGACACTTTTGCAAAGGTGAAAAAAAAAATGCATTAAAATCAAATGACTGTTAAGGAATCATCTTTACAAGCACAAAATTACCTGAGGGCTTTACAACAATAAACATAGTATCAGAATAGGCAGCATGACTTGATCTGACCACTGAAAGCATGGGTAACTCCAAGACCTACCCAGGGCCCCAAGAAATCCAGACATCTTCAGCTATTTCTTATAGTCATTTGAGTTATGTTTTTAACAAAAAGTGTGCTTTGTTTGAAGCACAACTTCACTGCTTTAACAACTTTATTTCTCCTTTAAGTTTTTAAGATTCAACCCTAAAATACATGTTCAAAACATATTCCTGTTTGCAGGAGTACATAAAACAAAGTGCTTGTGTACATCCCTGTAGGAAGGATGCCCACTTTAAGTTACCTGCTACTGTAATGTAAATGCAAAAATAAATTTAAATCAGAATCTCTAATACCAATTTTAACTCCTGCTTTCATAAACTTACATTTAACACATTTTGACCCACGAGTAACAGTAAATATTTGAAATATCTACTATATGTGCAGATAATGCAGACATTAAAAAAAGAAAGGTTATACTTGTCCTGGTGGCTAATGCAGGCCAGTACACTAAACTATTAGTTTCCTCCTATTTTACTTGTTTGTCATATTTTATGTCAGTACTATCAGACTTTAAGTCTTAACTACACCAATATTGTATTTAGAATGAAATAGATTATTTCACTGGTATCTGCTGCAAGCAAATTGAGTTAATCTGATATTGATCTGAAATAGGTAGTCAACTCTGTACATTGTGAACAATATAACCGACAGGAAAAAAATTAACTTCATTATTTTACAGTTGCCTTCAGTAATAAATATGACATTACAGGTTGATTTAGTCCATGGAGTGGTTTAAAAGAAAAATTAGCATTCAAAGCCAGTTTGGAAAAGTTCAGGGAAAGCTGAAGGCAGTTTCAGCTTGACTTGTGACCCACAGTGGTACACAACACTGTAAAGGTCAAAATATATCGACCTTGTTTTAACTACTAATAGGAATAACAAGAGTACCTCTTATTGAGACTGTGTTAAATTCACTATCCCCAGTCAGAGCTCCCAATGTTATCTTTCATTTCTCTACAGTATTAATAAGCTAACCTTGTTTACATTTGAAGTCAGACTTGATAAAGGCTCCAGAAAGCACTATACTAAAAACACATCACATTTTATGCAAGCACTATATTAAAAACATTGTCTCAAGGACAATGAGTAGTTCTACCAGAGGCAGAAGATCAACAGAAACACAACAGCTACACAGCCCACCATCCTACTTTGTAATCCATCTCTCTTTAAAGACTCAAGCGGTGCATTAACTCAGGACTTACAGGAATACTGGAATAAATTTATGCCATTAATTGTCAAGTTACATTTGCTAACACATCCAGAATCCCAGATCTTGAAACCCTGCTAATCATACTATCATATGTAAATTTAAGCCCCCCAAACTAAATATATACTCTTCCAAAAGCACACACCCACCATGTAGTCTCTATCAATCAGTGGGAAACTAAATGCCTGAATTACCTATCTCCCAGATTCTCTCTACAGATGGATTCTCAGAACCCCTGTAACAGCAGCTCACTCTGCAGCCTCACTACAGTGCTGCTGATGGAAAGGAAATCAAGAAATCCACATGTCTGCTATTAAAAACACTGTAGCAGCTCCTACATGAGACCTCCAAATCACAGTTCTATAAGCAAGACCTACAGTAGAAGGATGTGTTTCACATACACCTAGCTCCAACTACATCTTAAACAAACTGCTTCAGGAAGCCAGGAAAGGTAGCAAACTACACTAACCATTAAGTAATTTCCAGCATCTTGAAAAAGACGATTGAATTTAGAATAGCGCAGCACATATTTACAGAAGATTTTTAGTCCCAGAAATTCTACTGCTACAGAGATTCTTATGCGATAGAACTTGCCCTTGTCAAGATCAAGCCAGAAAAGATCTGCAAGGCAAATTTAACCTATCTGAAGCCTGAAAGTAGTTTGAAGAGCTATATGGTGTGTTCATGTAGACATTTTCATGCCTGGACTGCGTAAAATGGTTGCAAATAATGTAAACTGAAATAAAGAAAAAAGAATCTTACCTAACCGTAGTTCTCCAAAATTACCACATCCAATTTTTTTACCAACTCTGAAGTTTGGGCCAACCATTAACACTCCAGAATTCGAAGAACCAGTTCCACGTGGATTGTGGCCTGACCTCCCACTAGGCCATGCCATTCTTTCATCTGGCTTGTCCTTGTCTTTCTTTTTATTGTCCATGCCAAGTTTACGGTACTCCACCTTGATTTCTTCTTCCTTTTAAAAATCAGTATAAGCAAACTCCAGTTGGACAATGTGAGGATGAAAACATCACTAGTGAAGTGCCCAGCTGATTACTGGCACTAAGCAGTCAGGAGCAGTGTGTTCATCCCATTCACAAAACTTTGGTAGTATCTGTAGTAAAATCTCCAGAATGCACACCACCAGCAATATTTACTAGTTTTTAGAGGAATTCTGTTAAAAGAAAAACACAGTTTTTCAGTACAGTAAGAATCTTGCACAAATTACACCCCCCATCAACTAATCATACAATTGAGCTGTAACTTGTTATATCTGCTTTACAGATCCTTCATGAAAAGCACTATTGTAAGGTTAACGTTTCTGATTGTAGTCTCCATCTTTCTAGCAAGAGATGCTAGCACAACTGAAGAGAGCTAAAAATTCTCAGGGCTTAATGAAACAGTTGGAAAAAAAAAACAAAAAACAACAAAAAAACCAACAAAAAACAACCACAAACAAACAAAGAAAAACCCCATGATAAAAAACCCTACAAAGCTACTTCCTGAGTAGGTAAACTCACTTAAAATTGACATTTAGACACTCATCACATTTTATGCCAGCTCTGCAAAAGAAAGCATATTATCTCTTGTTTCTCCCCCTGTCCAAGTAGTATCTGTTGATCTAAGGAAATGCTCAAGCTGCACAGTTATTGAAGATACAGAAAGATATCCTAACTTCAAACAATTTCACTGTCTTTTGTGAATTATAATTTTGGAGATGCACAATTTATGAACTCATGACAAGGACATTTCAGTTCTTTCAGTAACTCCTACAGTTCCCTGCCTCACTTAATTAAGTCATATATTTGCTTCCCCACTCCCCTTGTCCACCATTTGGCATAATTACCGAGACACTAATTCCAATGCAGATTTCAGCAAAAGCATAGTATCAGCTTACTCCTTGAATAAAGAATGCCAAGAAATCCCAAGAAAGCTTCTATTTTTGTGTTTTCCATAACAATAGCAGATACTGTTTTCTATTTGTCAACAGTGGTTTAAAACCCCAAAATTAAGAAGATAGGTGGCTACTAGATAGGCAAAATTTCAGGGTAAGCTAAATATCTGTTCGTAACTATTTTGCTACGTTTGCTTCAATGTCAAGAATACACTGCAGAAAAAAATATCCTCTAAAACTAATGTAATTTGTGTGCTGCCTATTTTAAAGATAGTCAGCAGCAGCATATTTTAAACCCTTTGATCTTAAGACCCTTTCATTTTCTTTAATTCATTTCTCATAAAGTCACTACTCCTATCATAGCTTATTACAACGTTTAAAAAAATATCAAAGAGCCGGTAAAGATACCAAAGAATATGAACAACCACAAAAATAATTGTATCTTCTGAATCATGAATATTCACAGCAGGGTCACAACTAGGCAGTATTTCAAAACCACTAAATCAACAGCTGACCAACATATAACCTGTACTATTAAAACCTCGTTTGAGAACAATTGAAAAACATAATTACAGATTCTAGTCCAAGCAGACTTAATCCAAAGGAAAGGATTTCAGCAGTGAGTCATGAATGCAGTGGTGTGGTATGGTACAGACAGAGGCATTTAAGATAAAAACACAAACATATTTGGCTACAACATAATCTTGACAGTTCAAGCACCACCACTAGATACTCTGAAATCCCTTTCCAAACCACTGACCTGAGAAGAATATACTTAGGGGAGTTAATCGGCAAACTTTTCTCTTTCACTACGCTACAAAATCTAAGGAAGAAATAGGAAAACTAGAAATGGAGTGTGTTAAGGTAGGACTTCAAGAGCACCATTTAGTACTTAGAAAGAAGGCCAGCACATTTGATGCATCAGAATGCATAAAGTACCAAAGAAAATAGACTTATGTTCTGTATCTTATTGGCTCTCCAACGAGAAATAACAAGGTGCACAACCCTAGAATTTTTAGTGCCAATACATAGGCTTCATGACAAATAGAAGAAATGCTCCTAAGCACAGCATATTAGTGTCATCACCAAAGTGTAAAAAAAGCATAGAGTTACTAACACAATGCTTTGGTATCCTCAGGAGCAGTCAAAGGCTAAACTGTCACTATTTTCCACATACCAAAATCTTTGTAACACCAAACAATGAAAAACACCTTGGAACAGTGAAAGGCTCTAAGAGTTCATACCAATGGGCTCCACAACAGAACACAAGGACTATAGATGGAACTGGGTGTGCAGGCAAGCCAGAAGAAATCCAAATCCAATTTCAGAGCTAATAGGATTCTTAGCTTTTAAATTTTCCTTAGCTTACCTGAAAGCACATAAACAATATCAGATGTCAAATGAATTTAAAACTGTATTCTTCTAACACATAACAACTTCATTGTAGAAGCATAACACAGTCCTCATTTTCTCATTTATTTCAGACTTCCCCTTTTGGTCTTTGCATTTAACTATCACCTGAGCATAGCGTGTAGTTCACTGAGCAAAAAACTTTGCTATAACAGGCTGGGTTCTGAGGGTGCTGAGAAGTAAGTCATCAGCAATACAGACTAGCAAACAGGCAACATGAGGACAAAGGGCATGAGAAATCCAGTAGCAGCACTAAGGCAGTAGGGATCTCTTAAAGCATTTGTAAACCAAAGAAAGTCACTGGAAAAACTTCCAATCTCACACTATTTCAGCTCATGTAGCCAAGCTGGAAACTCAAGGCCAGATTATTTAGTATTCGCCCAAAGCATTATTAGCTGCTCTGTGTGCATGCTTGTCCAGAAGAATGCTAGCAGTCAAGAAGACACTGAAGCTTTGCCAGTAAGATACTAATTTGCACAATACAAGGTTTTCTACTTAGCTGTAATCATAGAAAGAGCTTTAATTTCTAAAGTATGAACCATAACCGAGCCTACCACTTAACAGTATTAAGCTGCCAGAGATGAAGACTTGCAATACATTTAGAATCTTCATTTTAAAAAAATATCCTACGTGCACACCCAAATACCTTTTTCCACAATACAACAATTTGTAAGATAATGTATTAATTGAAACAGCCAATTTGGAACAGAATCCTGTCTAAGAAACCATTACCAGTATTTTTTAATTCCAGTCTTCATTCTGAAACAGAAGTTACAGCAGGGAAGTTTCAGTTTCAAAAACTGAGCTCAGTTATGACAAATATCTTTTTGCACTTCTCCCCCCCCCTTTTGCTTAATCTTTAGTGAGGTGCCCACACAGAAACTCACTCCCCCTTCTCACTGGAGAACCAGTAAGATACTCCTCCTCCTCAAAAAGAGAAGAAAATAAGATGAAAGAGCTCATAGTCAAGATCAAGACAGGGAGTTCACCCACCAATTACAGTCACAGGCAAAACAGATTAGATTTGGATAAGATTTATTGCCAATTAAAATCAGGTAAGATAGTAAGAAATAAAAAGGTTTGAAAGCACCTTTCCCCCACATCCCTTCTTCCTTGGCTCAACTTCACTCCTTCATTTCCCACTCCTCTACACCCTATCCCCTTCTATAAGTAGCAGAGGGGACAAGGAATGGGGGGTTACGGTCAGTCCATAACAGCACCTCTCCTGCTGCTCCTTCCTCCTCATGCTGTTCCCCTGCACCAGCTTGGAGTCCCTCCACAGCAGAGAGTCCTTCAAGAACTGCTCCAGCACAGGTCCTCACCATGCAGCACAATTCCTGCCAGAAAACCTGGTCAGTGTGGGCTCTTCTCCACACGCCTTAGCTTCTGCCAGGAGGCTGCTTTGGCATGGACTCTCCATGGGCTGCAGCTTCCTTCAGGATCTATCCACCTGTTCTAGTGTGGGGTCCTCCATGGGCTGCAGTGTGAATATCTGCTCCACCGTAGAACGCCATGGGCTGCAGGGACATAGCCTGCTTCACCACACTCTGCACCATGGGCTGCAGGGGAATCTCTTCTCTGGTGCCAGGAGCATCTTTTCCTCTCCTTCTGCACTGGCCTTGGCATCTGCAGGACTGTTTCTCTCAGAGCTGCTGTGCAGCCTTTTTTACCTTTTATTAAATGTTTTTCTGCAGATGCCACCATCTTCACTGCTGGGCTCAGCTGTACCCTGCAGCATGTCCAGCACAGGACAGTCCTGGCTTCTCCTCACAGATGCCACTGCAGCCCTCCTACTAGCACCTGGGTGCAGACACCCAGTGGATTTACAAGCTCACAACTTGTGTCTTCCAAATTTATAAAGTTTCAAAACCTGTAACTGCTTTTTGAAAGTCACAAGTGCTTTCCTTAGAAGAAACAGCCTACCACACACTTTTCAATTTAAGTATCCACTGTTTCCAGAACTTTTGTGTCTGCACTCAGACCCATCACAAGCTGCTTGCCAAGTGGCACTTTAAAAACTGAGAATGCAGTAATAGAAAAGATGAGTTATAATGCTTTCAAGAGACAAACATAAGCATTAGCTTCAGTATTGACTAAGTAGCTTAGTTTTGCAAATGCTACTATCATTTTGAGAGCAAATCACAAAGCAGAAAAAATACTCTAATAAAACTCAATAAAATACTTATGTAGTAAATAAACTTACTACTGAATTCTTTTCTAAAAAAAAAACCTGTGGAGACAGTGTTCTCACAGGAGAACGGATATTTGGTACATGAGCTCTGAATAACTCTGAAAGATACAGCAAGGCTGTGGGAGGCCCGAGGAAGCTTAAGCAAGCAAGATAAGAAGAAGCTGTAATTCACTGAGTTATGAGAACTGTGGACTGTTGGCAAGCGTTCGAGGTCAAGTTCTCACACCTGTGCTTAACCAATTATGTGTTAGTCACTAAGGGTCTTCAAGACAAGTATCCAATCATGATATGCCAAATTGTTGTAGGTGTGTGTAAGCAATAGTACATAAGGAGTTTATGCTTTGCAATAAATGGCTTTTTGTCTGATCATATTGGTCTCTGAGTCCTTTCCACGGCAAAAACCAACTTCATAATGTTTAAGTAACACTTTATTGACTGCTTCACTTAAACATAAGACAACATTGCATGAAACCAATACATTAAAGACGCACAGTTTCCAAAAATGCACCTATTACATGCACAAATCTGCTTATGGTAACATACGCCTCCCCACTTTTGCTGCTGAATCAACAGATTCAATTAAACTGCTTTTTTTATATGGACTGAACTTAGCACCTTTTATCATATTCCTGCTAAACAAACATTGTAAGCACAGTGCATTTTTCATATGCTACATGTTAGAAGACAAACAGTATTGCTCCCACAAGTTTCTCCAAGACACAAATCATAGAATCATAGAACAGTTAGGGTTGGAAAGGACCTTAAGATCATGTAGTTCCAACCCCTGCTGGTGGCAGGTACACCTCACACTAAACCATGCCACCCAAGGCTTCGTCCAACCTGCCCTTGGACACTGCTGGGGATGGAGCATTCACAACCTCCCCAAGCAAACCAGTCCAGTACCTCACCACCCTCACAGTAAAGAACTTCCTCCTTATATCCAATCTAAACTTCCCCTGTTTTAACCCGTTACCCCTTGACCTGTCACTACAGTCCCTAATGAATAGTCCCTCCCCAGCATTCTTATAGGTCCCTTCAGATACTGGAAGGCTGCTATGAGGTCTCCATGCAGCCTTCTCTTCTCCAGGCTGAACAGCCCCAGCTTTCTCAGCCTGTCTTCATACGGGAGGTGCTCCAGTCCCCTGATCATCCTCGTGGCCCTCCTCTGGACTTCTTCCAACAGTACCATGCCCTTTTTATGTTGAGGACACCAGAACTGCACACAATACTCCAAGTCAGGTCTCACAAGAGCAGAATAGAGGGGCAGGATCACCTCCTTTGACCTGCTGGTCACGCTCCTTTTGATGCAGCCCAGGATACGGTTGGCTTTCTGGGCTGTGAGTGCACACTGAAGCTGGCTCATGTTCATTTTCTCATTGACTAACACCCCCAAGTCCTTCTCCGCAGGGCTGCACTGAATTTCCTTTTTGCCCAAGCTGTAGCTGTGCCTTGGATTGCTCCGACCCAGGTGTAGGACCTTGCACTTGTCATAGTTAAACTTCCTGAGGTTGGCATCAGCCCACCTCACAAGTGTGTCAAGGTCCCTCTGGATGGCATTCCTTCCCTCCAGTGTATCAACCGAACCACACAGCTTGGTGTCATCGGCAAACTTGCTGAGGGCGCGCTCAATCCCACTGTCCATATCACTGACAAAGATGTTAAACAAGACCAGTCCCAACACCGATCCCTGAGGGACACCACTTGTTACTGGTCTTCAGCAAATGTTCTTCTACAATACTTCCTAACAAAATAACCTGCAGCTACTTGAAATAAGTAGAGCGCTACTGCAACAGACAGTCAGAGATAATCTCCAAGACTCAATTTGGAGTTCTGGAAGGCAGGAAATCTTTATTGCAGCACTGGGCACTCGCACAAATCATTTTGCAAAGGTGAGCACGCCTGGATTCTACAAGCAGCATCCATATATCCAATGAACTTATGCGTATTTACAACCTTTCCATGAAATGCTTTATATATTCACTAGATTTCCTGGAACTAATTTTAAAGTGCATGTGTATTTTAACTACACATGTGCTTTCTTGCTGAGTGGTGATCTTGAGGGGTCTTCGGTGGTTGCTGATAGTCTTCCTCACTGTGTCCACTGACTGACCTCTGCGCTTGTTCATGTGGAAAAGACTCCTGTGAATTACTTAACATCTGTGCCTGCATTTTAGGTCAGTTTGTTCAGATTTGTTCCTTATTTCTTTATCTTACAGAACTGGCCCCATCTGTCTTAGTCATTCCTTTCTTATCTTCACACTCACTTACTACAGGGGGATGAACTGGCCCCATCTGTCTTGGTTACTCCTTCCTTATCTTCAAAGTCTACCCTTGTTTTATACATACCCCAAGGCTGCACCAGGTGATCTTGCTCTCAATAGAGCAGTCCCGGTTTACAACCTATCATCTTAGCTTACAATTAATGGAGAAGTTTTCATTTACAACTTAGCATTTTTAGCTTACAAGAGCACATAAGACTGTCTTCATATTCCTGTACAGCTCCTGTACAACATTTTATGAAGTATTTACCTTAGAAATACCAAAGGCATTCATGGTTGTATTTATTTACACTGCACTTACCTATGACAGTTATACTGTTGAATGCAGTATCTTTTCTTCACCATAATGGTCACATTCTAGAGGAAAAGCAGACTATTGGATTACATAGCCAGAAAAGTAATTACATCTTAATTAGAAATTAGATCTACAACCCACGTAGGTTGAGGATAAAAGATGAAACAGACTAGAAGAGCCACAAGGAAGCAGTGAGAGTAACTGAGATGCAAAAATCAACATCAGCTAATAGATGTGTTATTTATTTGATGGACTTTAATCCTAACCACTGTAGAGAGACTACCTGAAAAGCAAGGAGAGGACCGGCGAAAGACAAGCAAGAGTGAAGACATTAGCTAGCCATATGTTTCAGTTGACTTACAGAATTACACACCTAACATCTGCTCGGTTTTAGAAACATAAATGAAAATCAATGGCAAAAGACAGCCAGGCTAATAGTTCACATCAACACATGACTTAAATACAGAACATAATAGTCAAATTAACCAAACAAATACAATCTTATCCACAGGATTATAGTAATACCATCCCAAAACAAATTCCCAATTTGCAATGAAGAAGTATGTGAGGAAAACTGCATTTGTTGGGTCCATATAGACTTTAACTATTTCTGCCAGTACTGGCTTTACCACATTTGATGTAAGAAGTCAAAGGCAAAACTTATCAGCTTGGATTCACCAACATGTTGGTGTAACTGAACTGCTAAATTTGGAAATACAGTAGCTACTCCTAGTTCAGCAGGATTTGCTCAGTTCTCTGCTCATTAAATGAACATGCTATAATTAACCGACAAGCATTACCCCTTTCAAACTTTTGTACATTTCACCTCACAACTCATTAATGTTCATTCCACATTGCAACAGGTGATTAAATACTTCTTCAACAAAGCCAAGGCAAGGACCAAAGGGACCGTTCCCTTAAGACGATATAATGGTTTGATAAGCAACTTAGTGATATTTGAAGACAGACGGACAGCTACTTCTTTGAAGGGACATTTTTACTCTACAGAATAGGTTTTACATATCGATGGTTTGCACACGAAGTTTGCCTTCTTAATAGATGAGAAGATTCCAACTTGGAAAATCCAGCCTGTTTGAAATGTTTGTTCTGCACTCTCTCTGCTGCATAAAATTCTACATGGTGAATGAGTTTCAATGGTACTATACAGGTGCATAAACAAAACCAATATTTCAATTCACCATCATACTCTATTTTTTGCGGAAAGTGATGTTGTGCAGTTGTATAATTCTGAAGAACTCAAAACTCTGAAAACTCTGTAAGAATACGTACAGAACTAAACATACAGAAATTAAAATTAAGCAAATATCTCCCAAACGAATTCACGGTAGGAAGAAATAAGTTGTTTTTTTTTTCCTCTAGCAAATAGATTATGATCTCTGAATGATTTACACTTGAAGAATATTTACTTAAACAACTAAGGAAAACTGCCTGAAGGAACTAACAAAAACAATGTAATATTATATACATGGCAAATAAATGGGGGAGAAAAACATACTCAGGTTCTATTCTGTTTTCTGTTCTATTATACACTCCATACATTCAACAACTTTGCTATCGCTCCAAATTCACACATCACCCTAAAGAACAAATTATATATTTAGGAAACATATCCTGCCACAGAAAATCCATGAAGCAAAACTATCTTTACCTAAACCGACACTGGAGAAATTTTCCTTTAAATCCTCTTAATCTTTTCCTCCTTGATTCAGTATTCAAAACCTAACAGAGCAGTGCAACACCAACTATAAGAAAATAGGGTAATTACAAAAAGTCCCAAAAGTTCTATCAAATTTTCTAATCATATTTGTATTAAAGTTCTCTTTTTTCAAGCATCCTAGTAACAACTGCCAGTTCTTTACATTGCATCACTACCAAAGATCATACTCATCTGCTCAAACACAAACATTCACACCAGCTGGTGGAAAAAAAAAACAAAAGCTCCATTTGCACTGGCAATTTTAAAGCACTTTTTACTTTTATCATCACACAAGTATCTCATATTTCTTACTAACCCACTCTCATGGAAGAATATTCCCTTCAAAGTTACAGTGAAAGTCAGATTATTGCCAGAAAACAGCAGGCTGCTAGAATTCGAATTCTAATATTGGCACACAGGAAGCAGCAGCACCGAGGTAACATTTTAGACATCTCTAGAAATACAAAGATATCTATCTACACTTCTCTCTGGATATCAGCTGAAAACATCCCAATTAACACTACCAGATTATATGCCACATAAGAACCCTATTCTGCTGATGCGTGATGAAGATTTTCTAGAACCCAATATAAGTAAGGATAAAATACTAACTCATTTAAGCACCTTATTAATACAACTCCGAAATGATTGAGCCTGCAGCAGCACCACCACTGTAATTATGTGCAAGTTTATATATTCTGACATTAACTTTCTAATATGCAAGTCACCTTTAAAATAAAAACTTAGTAGCTACTTCATTCCTCTTTCATGTTCCAGATTTATGTTTAAATAAAACTATTAGGACAACATTAAATGTGCTAAATAAAATATTCCACTGTTAGGAAGTGACAAAGTCAAATAAAACATGCAACTGTAACTGCTTCCTTAAGTATCAGTCACATTAACTACAAGATCCCACATCACTGCTAGTATCAGTATACTAACATTTTTCTCTAGTTTTAGAAAAAGCCTACAGTAGCACAAGAAAAGGGAGGAAAATATTCATGAAACAAAAGGAAAGACAGTAAAGAAACACCTCCGGTTTAAGCACAAGGCATTTAAAAAAAAAAATCACTCAAGCTCCTACTACTTTCATAAGTAGCCAGGATTATCTCACCCCTTAAGCCTTCTATAATATCAACCCATTCTAGATTAACAGAACAGTTTTGGAAGGCAAAAGAACAGAATTTATGAATTTGGGCATGCAAATGAGATTATGAGCATTCCTGAAAATTATAATTTTTTTAAATATATCTATTTGTTCACTTTTACAGATTTGAAAAATTCCCCCCATATAACATTTTCATGCTTGAATGCAATTGTACATACACACAGCCTCAGTCCATACACACATGTAAATGAGAGTTCACACAAAGAAGCAGCATAATTGAAAAGGTAAGTCCAAATGATTTATTAATGAATGAAAATTTACACAAGCAAGCTTTCTAAAAAGCCATGTTTTCCTGGCAAGTTGTGTATATATTAAAAAAAAAAAATCAAAAAATACATTTCTCTTTTACAGTATCAACTGCCATAATTATTTTCAATGTCCATAATTAGGTCAAGATTCTAGAATAAACTTCTAAATTTGCACATATATCTCAAATTCCCTAGAGAAAGTTCATCAGCAATGATATAACCATGTATAATCCTTCTTTACTACACAACATCAAACAGAACACCTTTATTGACACATTCAAAGAACTCTCCCTCAATATAAAAACTAACCAAGATACATCTTATCTTTATTGAAACTTGTTTAAAAAGCCCATTCTAGTCAAGGTACTGTAATTTTTCCTGGTACAAAGTCTAAAGTCACATGAAGAAATCTATCATCTGATCTGTACATTTAATTTTGCCACTCAAAAGACTACAACCTAGCCAACAGTAATGCAGCCTTCTCCATAACCCAGCTGCTAGTTCCGGTGAAATACTGTCACATCATTAAGACATGTACAGCACCCAGGTCACCCTACCTCAATACAATTCTTCCCCAAATGACAGACCGAACTAACAAAGTAACAACTAAGATCCCTGAGCAATCTCTTCATGTCTATAAATGTAAGTATCAACAACCAAAGACTGCTATTTTCTGTTCAGTACATAAATACTCATATTTTCTCACGGACCTAGAAGAAAAGTTTGGCTGTAATCCATAAATCCCACTTCATATAGGCTTTCAACACAAAATCCCACAGACTTCAATTCAGGACTCCATGCAAGCGAATGCACTTACTTGGTTCAAATTTTTGTGCATGCATTCTTCTCACAGGATCACATAATCATCACTTCAGAGTACAGTTGAATGTTAGTTTTCAGAAAGGCATGGTATAACAGAAGGAATAATTTTTTACAAATCTAATAATGACAGCATTAAAGCTTAATTACTATAAAGCTAAGAAAGGAGGTTACTGATGATTAAGCAGCATTCCAGTAATCTTTTTCACTCCTCTGACACCACCCCCCACACACTGAAACAGGGTATGCTGTCCACAGCTGACAGAAAGCTAATGCTGAGCTAGCTAATGCTACATAATGGATGTTTCCATTTACTACATTAAGCATTGTAACGTCAGCACTCAACTGTTAAAGCAGAACAACTGAAAGGTATAGATCAGTTTAAGGCTAGGCCAAAGAAACTGTAAAATTAACACATCCAAAAGATGTGTTAACAAAGCAAGGATGGCATGGCATTCCATCTAACACCGTAACTACATTTGAAGCCGAAATTAAGCACAATAGTGAAGCATTCCAGCACTATATGGCAAAAAAAAGGAAAAAAAATCTAAAAGTACAAAAGACAGTAATTCTGTTTTCAGGTTATAACTTAGAATAAGGTATATTATGTGCTCCAGCATTCCAAAGTGATTGTAAACAGCAGTTTTCAAAATTAAAAGTATATTTAATTCACTGAGACCAACTCCTTCTCACCATTATCTGTAAATACAGTCACATTCTACTGTAAGAATTCAGAGAAGTGACAAATTCAAGTTAAGTTATTTTAACTCTGGAATCTTATAACTTGCAACTTCAATCACATCACACATTAACTACCATGCTGCTACACTCCTGAAAAACAAACCTAGAAAACAAGACATCAAATAGTCATGCTTGACAGATCACGATGTGATCCCATGAACTGGCTGGATGGCAGCATACAAAGAATTGTAGTCAATGGCTCAATGTCCAGCTGGAGACCAGTAACAAGTGGGATCGGTGTTGGGACTGGTCTTGTTTAACATCTTTGTCAGTGATATGGACAGTGGGATTGAGTGTGCCCTCAGCAAGTTTGCTGATGACACCAAGCTCTGTGGTTCGGTTGATACACTGGAGGGAAGGAATGCCATCCAGAGGGACCTTGACACACTTGTGAGGTGGGCTGATGCCAACCTCAGGAAGTTTAACTATGACAAGTGCAAGGTCCTACACCTGGGTCGGAGCAATCCCAGGCACAGCTACAGCTTGGGCAAAAAGGAAATTCAGTGCAGCCCTGCGGAGAAGGACTTGGGGGTGTTAGTCAATGAGAAAATGAACATGAGCCAGCTTCAGTGTGCACTCACAGCCCAGAAAGCCAACCGTATCCTGGGCTGCATCAAAAGGAGCGTGACCAGCAGGTCAAAGGAGGTGATCCTGCCCCTCTATTCTGCTCTTGTGAGACCTGACTTGGAGTATTGCGTGCAGTTCTGGTGTCCTCAACATAAAAAGGGCATGGTACTGTTGGAAGAAGTCCAGAGGAGGGCCACGAGGATGATCAGGGGACTGGAGCACCTCCCGTATGAAGACAGGCTGAGAAAGCTGGGGCTGTTCAGCCTGGAGAAGAGAAGGCTGCATGGAGACCTCATAGCAGCCTTCCAGTATCTGAAGGGACCTATAAGAATGCTGGGGAGGGACTATTCATTAGGGACTGTAGTGATAGGACAAGGGGGAACAGGTTAAAACTTAAACAGGGGAAGTTTAGATTGGATATAAGGAGGAAGTTCTTTACTGTGAGGGTGGTGAGGTACTGGACTGGGTTGCTTGGGGAGGTTGTGAATGCTCCATCCCCAGCAGTGTCCAAGGGCAGGTTGGACGAAGCCTTGGGTGGCATGGTTTAGTGTGAGGTGTACCTGCCACCAGCAGGGGTTGGAACTACATGATCTTAAGGTCCTTTCCACCCCTAACTATTCTATGATTCTACACAAGTATCATGGTAATACCAGCAGTACTGAGTATTATTCCTTTTTTATGAGGCCAGACCTCCAGAGGCACATACTGAAATTTCACAGGCTTTGACAACGTGGAACTACTGAAAATATGTTTTTGTACCTCTGCTTTTCTTCATCCTGATCTTACCAAAACCTACTTGCCCTCTCAACTATTCCTGAATCACTTCCTATGAAATCGGGGGAGGGGTGAGGAGGGAGGAGGAAAAAAAGTGAAGCAAAGCTTTCTATAAAAACCAAAGAATACTGAACATGAAAATATGTGGTGTAAATTAAAAGTTCCAAGAACAAAACAACCTGGTTTCTACTGATACCAGTTTTGCAAGGGTCGGATGAAAATTAGCTAGTTACACCAATTTTAATTTAAAACAAATTTTCCATGCAGTAAAGTGAGAAAATGTCCGTGTCTTGATGAGTGCACTGTGTAGTTACACTCTTATTAATTAGGGCGCCTGAGATAGAAGAGTAAGAAAATCGTTCCTCAAAAGCAACAATATTAGCACAACTTAGCTCTCCACAGATTAGTGTCTTAACACCACAGAGCTTCATCAAAGTAACTTCAGCCTGTTGACTATCTTCCATGTTTCCACAGCATTCCTAGGCCTCCCTGTGTTACATATTGACGTTTATTTTTTGCAAAACCCCTCTTTTTTTCCCACAATAAAATTCTTACTTTCACTTCCAGCAAAGAAGAGATATGTACTATAGTTTGCCCAGTATCGCAAGTTGGAAGCTGAATAGCTCTCAAGCTACTAACCCATAGAACAGGTAACATCCATCCTTCAGTGTGGATAGTTGACAAGTATCTACTATTACCTAAATTAGGTTTTATTAAGCTTGTAGGTACATATCTTCAGAGGCATAAAAATCTAAGCTTGGTTAAAACTGCCCAATATGTTCCACATTTGTATAGGCAGCAGATGAGAGAACTGCAGATTGAAAACCTATAGCCCTAAAAAATACCTTTTTATTTCTTTCCCTCAGAGAAAATTCCACACATGATAAACAGATTTTACACAGAGCTCAAAATCAGAAAATTAAAAGCAAACATTAAAAGAGCATTTCTGGAAGGCAAAGACATTTACTTCTCCGTTCTTTGGCCCTTCTGTTTTCCTGCTGGTAAAATTCTTCTCCTCCTGTTTACCTGTAGATTCTAGTTTCAACACTCCATGATTTAGAGATACCTCAGCCTACTGGCAGCAAATGTTAAAACAGAAGTAAAAATTTTCATAACCTGATGCATTAAGCAACCTACTCCTGGAACGCTTTAAGAAATTACTGAGTAGCAATTGTTTGAGGCAATCTTCCACAGAAAGAGAATAGAAAAACACACTGAACTGCTTTGTTTTCAAAAGCCAGTGTTAGCAACACACAAGTATGATAACACCAATGGTCGAATTTAGAGTGAAAAATATCTCCCATGTCCTTAAAGCAACCCTGTCCCTGATTGAAACCTCTATAATATTACTTCTTTCCAAGATTACTCCAGAATTTAAATGGACCTTATCTAAATTTAATGTTACATCAACAATGCATGAAATTAATTATTACTTAATTTTAAGATAGTGGAACTCCTCTAAAGCAACACTGATTACCATTATAAGATTGTTCCATATCATTACACGAAAAAAAAAAAAAAAACCAAAAAACAAGAAAAGTCTGTTCAAACAGGAAAAGTCTTTCACATTCAAATATAACAATCTAATTTGAAAAACGCTTAGTTCCTTAAATACAGAAAGGTACTCAAGATTTTTCTACACATAACAATACAATATTAAAATTGTAAAAGGTACTTTCTTCTAGGCTGCAAGGGTGCATCCTACCCAGGAATAAATCACAAGTTCCAGTGTCACAAAGGTACCTTGCCAAGAATCCCATTCTTCTGAAGCATATGAAATACAAAAGTATTTTTCTACAAGAATACAGCCCATTCAGCCCTCCAAACATAAGGGATGAACATTTACAAATTAGCACCTCAAACCTAAACTGAACCAAAAGAACAGTTTTAAGGCTACAATATGATCTAAGTCTGAAATTTTGTTTTAAAAACTCATAAAATGTTTAGGGTTGGAAAGGACCTTACGATTATCTAGTTCCAGCCCCCCTGCAATCAGACAATATAATGGGGTCAGCATTATGCCTCTCCACTGCTGCATCTGGCCACAGGTACCTGCTGCTCTATTTCAGACCAGTCTCAGTGCTCAAACACCTCTATAGAGAAATGAGACTCACTAACCTAGTAGAACATTCACATGCTCAACAGTAACTTGCTTCTGAACAGAAGCTGAATCAGCTCAGTGGAAGACACATACAAAACTGAACAGCCAGGGATAAGGTAGGGGTAGAAACACCTGTTAGTAGTGAAGACAACCTTCCCAACAGCCTGCAATATCATTTCAATGACTGCTGTTTCACAGCTGGTTTAGTGCATCTCTGAAAAGACAGCACTTGCTCACAATGACCTCCATAGCCTAACTGCCACAAACATCACGATTAACTACGCCTCTGTTTGAAACTGCTCCATTTACTTTCTCTTATTGTACATGGTTTACTGAATGAAGAGCAGGGCACCTCAGGGAATAAATACAGAGACTACAAGAAATTGTGACAAACCACACACTTTAAACTGGAACCCAAGCCCTGCTTGTCACAAAACATCTATTTTCATGCTACTGAAGAGGACATTAACCTCACTGTTCTACTCCACATCCTGTCTTAATCAAAAATAATTCAGCATGTGGTTGATGAAGAGTATAAATTCCCACACAGGAAATTACATCCACTTAAACTGGGGAAAAAGAATATCCCTCCTAGAAAAACTACATTAAATTACTAACAGATTTTAGCTAAGCAGTATAGTTATTTTAAAAGTCTTGGTATGTTAAAAGTTTAGGTCAGTAAGCTTAGATGGAAAATCATAAAGCATAGGAAAGCACTGTTGTAATTACATTAGTGATGTTTTACATGAAGTGAGAGTAAGTAATAAACCTGATATAAGGAAAGCAAGTGCCTGGAAAACATAGGGTTAAAATACTTTTACTTTAACTTAGGTCTAACATAGAGAACAATGTTTGTGTTGTATGCCTGTGGTGTGTTAACAGAATTTAGTAGTCTTACTAACAAGAGGGAATTACTTCTTTTCATCCTTCTAATGAGTGACTTATTTCTTACCATCCTTCTAACTATCAGTTAGTTTGAAGACTGTGACTCCCAAACATCTGCTAGCTTACGATACTCCTTGCCTGCCCATCCTGTTCTGCTTGCAATAAATTTTGCATGAAGGTCACACTATTCTAATCTTTGCTATCAGAAATTTGCAGATATGGTTGGTTTCAGCTAACTTGTGGGAAGAAGACTTACTTCATCTAGAAGACCCCTGCCCATGACTATCAGAGGGCAGTGCGCAAGCGCCAGACGGAGGAGACTTATGATAATGAGTACCTAAACTAATTATAATATCCCCACTTGTAGAGTTGTAGAGTCTGATTCTGTGCTTCAACCTACCTGAAATATGTAAATCTTATTTGTGTGTCTGTTATGGTCTTCTAAGATCTACAGTTATCTGAGTAAATGCTTTTTGCAAAGACAGTTCTAATTGATCAATATGTCTTCTCCCATTCCTAACAACACTGCACAAGGCAGCAATAAGATACTAGGCACACAAATAGCAAAAAAAAACCAAACAAACAAAAAAACCCCATCATCTTTCCATACTTATAGGGTACACAAATTTGGATAAAATACCCCTCTCTGAACAGCCAAAAAGCCAAAAGTGGATATTATTTATCTTGTATTAAAAAGGTTTCCTAAAAAACTTGCATGCTGAGCTTTTTTTCATATGTAGATATATTCAAAAACAGCTAAAGGAATAAACAAGGGAGACAAATGTGGATGAAAGGTAAATGTGAAACGAGAACCACGTACCATGAAATGTGTTGCTTTGTGCAATGGATAAAGGATAATGCAGTTCAGTAAGTACATTAGGAGAATGCACTAATAAACATAGATCTGTAATATTCTGAAAGTGTTGCATATATAATGTTCACAAATATTCTCTGCAGCTCTTCTTAGAAAGAATCCACCTACTCATTCATTTCAGCTAATGAACATATCAATTGAACCCTAGAACTAAATACACAGGTGAGCTAAATCTGATCAAAATAAATTAACCTAAATTTTTTTAACAAAGCTGAGTATTACTTCCTAAGACTTTCAGAATATCCTTTTGAAAGTACTGCTTTGAAAAGCTCTCTTAAGTAACCAAAGTGCAAACCAATTCTACAGCATAGACTGGTGTGTAATGTTTCCTCTTCTACATTCTCCGTGTGCAGAAGAGGAGACATGGAATTATAAGTGGCTTACCTAAGGTCACGGGGAGGGACAGATGTTCCAGTCACTGTCTTATCTGTGATCGTCAGCCTTGCTTGTAGCTACTTTCTTCCTAATGTGCTTTCATTTATAACTGCTTAGCTTAAATACATACATTTTTCTCCACTGCACTATTTCAGCTATAGCCCCATAAGACCCTAGAGCCCCAGTGACAATGTCTAGGATGCCTCACAGAACTGCACTCAGAAAAGAAGCTCAACAGCAGCAGGCTTAATTTCACTGCATTGGTTCTGCAGCAGCACTGAGGAAGCATTAAAATGTCTGCATTAAAAAATAAAAAAATCATCAAATTAAGGATTGCTAGAAAGTATATGACAATTAGATAAGTTATTTTTTTGCCTTTTAATAGATCAGATAAAATAATTTTATAGAAGTCTCAAAACATTACTGAAAGAATGTTAAAGGTCCAGAATCAAAGCAAACTTGTAATTCTTACACTTTCGCCAACTCTTACAGGGTACCTTAGTTGCTCCTTGGGAGTGTATAATCCCATTTTCATTGATAAATAACCCCTAGATATCACATTCAGTTTAAGATCACCTAACCAATGTCTCCTCGTGAAAAGCATTATCCCACTCTTTCCCTATACACTGTGACAGCTCTTTTGCTCACACAGCTGCAGGTGGGGTACACAGGACTGACTGAAAACTCTTGCTGGTAGTTTCCAGCTGAATCAGTGAAAATGTAAATCAGCAGCAACCCAAACACTTTCACAACTTCATTCTTCCTGTGTTTTCTGTGTGCCTTTAACTGCATTATAATTTTTGTGTGTGCCATTCCAAAGCAATCAGTTAAAAGCAAAAAGAAAAACCTAAGGAACAAGAAGTAGCTATATGTTTTGTCTGCAACAGACTGAAAAAACTGATTTGCTGGTATGACTTATTAAAAAGAAAAAAAAAAACCAAAAAACAACTTAGTTAATACAGCTATCAGTACCCTGTTCTTCAGACAGTCAATTTTTATGCAATTACAAGATACTGGAAAAAAAAAAGAGCTACTGCCACTTCCCTATTCTTCATATTTAATATATTGTTTAGTTATGACTTTGATATGACACCAGGAGACTCCCTAAAATTTTATTAAAACACAATTTTAAGACAAAAGTAAAGATGCTACAAATGTATGTAACTTTGATACTTTTCATCACAGAAACAACTTAGTATAGCCACAACTGAAGCATAAACAATCCTATTATCACAGGGAACACTGCAGATGCAACTGAGACACTAAATTTTGATACATTGCATCAGCTTTAAAAATTTATTTAATCTAGTTACAAAAATATTAAAAAATGAAAAACTACCACAAGAAGTAAATTCAATCTTGTTAGTTGTACATGAGAAGGCTGGATGAAGAAACGTTGCTTGTAGGTTCAGTGACTTTTAAGAGAATAACATCTTCAAAAAAATTTTAAGACAGGGCCTTCCAAACAGGTTGAATCTTTTAACTAACCTTGAATACCTTTATCTTGCTCACACAGGAAAAAGTGCTACAGGATATATGATGTATCTGGCACTCTAGATTCCGGAATTAATTTACATGTTATAAGCATTTGCTTATAACAGTACAGAACAAGACAAAAAGATTCATTTCATTAACTGAATTAACTGAAAGTCATTCTCAGCTTATGAATTTGTCTGCTGTTGACCAAATAATTCCTCTATTTCAGGCCAGCACAATAAAATACCTCTTATTTTCACTGCAAATACTGTTTCACTTGTTGAAACTTCTTCCTTCAAAAGAAACTGACAAAAGGATGTTTAGGTCAGCAGAAGGCATATCCTGAAATATAGTTAACAAAGAAACCTCAATCTCATCTTTTACCTCTGAAAGGAAAAATCACATCCCAGCGCTGTTGAGGATTAAATATGCCTGCCAGGAATTCATTAGTTTTCAGATAAGGTGTGAGTGTACGGGCCAGATAAATTGTTTACCCCTTCAAGTAGTCATAATGCAGGTAGCAATACCCAATACACTTAACAGTGTGCCTCACTTCTGATCACGCTTAAGAGCATGCAAAATAAAGGATAATTTTGCACTGTGTACATTTCAACCCAAATATCTATTTACAAAATATTTTACATGCAAAATGTGTATAAGAAAAAAAAACTTCGATTAAGGGTCTGCCAGGGAAGCCTGAAAATAAGCTTTGTAAAAGTTTCATTGCAAACCACCTAAAACAACACTCTTGAGATTTTTAATGAATTAAACTTAAAACCAACATATATTCAGAGTGCGTTTGCAAATAACGCTTAGATAAGTAAGTACTGGCACCTTAGTTTGCCTCTAATCGGCTAACCAAGCCAGTACAAATGCACTTCAGCAACCTGCTTCTGCAGAACGGTGAAACGAACTTACTTTGCTCCTACACCACCACTAAGTGCTCGGTGGAACTAACCACCGCCAGCAGCAACGAAATCGGCGATCAGCAAAGAAAACGAACCCGCCGCGATCAACGCTCCCTGCTCCTCAGGGGAGGGCAGCCGAAGCCTCCTGCGACAGCTTTTGCCACCCAGGAGAGAAGCGACAGGAACGCGGGGAGCCGTTCCACCGCCCGCAGCGAGCTGTCACGCTGCTCCGCGCCGCCAGTCACGGCCCACGCTGAAGCGATGCCCCCGCCCGGCTCGCCCGGTGCCCTCCCGCCTAGAGGAGTGGGAGCAGCGAGGACTCGCGCTGGCTACGGGACAGCCGGCGCCGCTCTCCCCACCCCACCACTCCTTCCGATCGCCACCTTCGAGCCCGCACACACAGGGCTCTGCCCCCGGGCTACCGGAGCGAGGGGAAGGGATTCACTTAAAAGGCCTCAGCTGAAAGAGATGCTGCAGATGTTGCGATCAACGCCCCTCCGAAAGGCGGCCCAGGACAGCTACATACCGGGAACTGCTGTGGCTGAGCGTGGGAAGCCGGCTGCACCGTGCTGCAGGGAAGAGGTTCGGCGGCCTCGGTGTCAGTCCAGCAGAGTGGGCCCCGCTCCCTGCCCTAATGCCGGAGCTCAGAGATGGATCCTGCCGCAAAGGACGCACTCGCGCTGCGCCGAGGCAGGGGGCAACCAAGGCTACAGCCCGGATGCTGAGGGGCGCGCGTGGGCGGAGCCTTCCTGAGAGAGACAGGAGAGGGAGCATGAGGCCGACAACCACCGGCGCCTCCAGCCATTCTCTGCGGAGATTGACAGGGTGCTCTGACCAATCAGAAGGCGAGAAATGCACGCCAGGCCTCGGGAGAGGGCAGAGCTTGCTGGTGGGCAGAGGAGGTAACCAATGAGGGAGGGGCCGGGAGTGGCTGTGTCTGGTAGGTGCCGCCTTAGCGCGGAGGGACTGATAGCGGTCGCTCTGTGCTCGAAGTGGTCTGCAGTGGGGACGGAGCTAGAGTGCGGCTTGGGGCGGGGGTGTGGTCTGGGCTGCTCCTCGCAGCCGGTCGGTTCGCCGGTTCCCCCGCAACTGCGAGGTCTGTTTCCAGAGGAGGCGCGCGGTGAGTCTTCCCGCCGCAGCTGCTCGTTACCCTTTCCTTAAGCCTCGATGAGCTGCTGCACTTGGCCGCTCTCCTCAGCAGGGGCAAAGGTAGCTGGTTAAGGTGGGAACGGCGTATAGAGTCTGCCCTGTGCCCGGGCGCGGCTGGGTCCCTTGCAGAGAAAAGGCGGGCGCGTCTGGAAACACCTCTGCTCAGTCCTCTGATGTCCCCTCCACTAGTATCCAGAACGCCAGTACCCTTCCGTGCGGAATGCTCATGTTTGGTAGTTTCTCGGCAATGCTATTACCCATCTTGTAGTTCTCTGGTCAGGGAAGAGTAGCATTTAATATACTGAGGGTGGTTTAGGTTTTTTTCCATTCGAAAACTTAAAAATAGCTTTAAAAGTTTATTAACAGCTTTTTTTTCTCTTTGTTTCTGCAGTGATTATAAATATAGAGAAGAGGATGAAAGGAATAACATGGAGCTTCGGACAGATTGAAGTATTGATTGTCCAAATAATTTTTTAAGGAAAGTTTGCATCTTTCCAGAGCTTTCTAGAAATCTTTCCAGGACAAAGAATATAGCCACAAGAGACTTTACAGAAGTCATTTGCTCTTCTTTTCCTACATGTATTTCCTAGTCTCAGTTGAAATTTAATTACTTTTGCCATAAAATCTCTATCGGCAACCTGTGCCATGATACTCCCATTAAAAAAGATATGCTTATGTTTAAAGGAATCTGGTTATTTAAACCTACTGATAATTGCCTTGAGGCAATTGTAAGGGTCTTTTCCAATCTAAATGATTCTGTGGTTTTGTGAACAGGACGAGCAGAGTAGGAATGACTGCAAGGACTTCATAGAATTGTAGAATGGTTAGGGTTGGAAGGACCTTAAGATCGAGGGCAGGTACATCTCCCACTAGACCAGGTTGCTCAAGGCCCTGTTCAGCCTGCCCTGGTACACTGCCAAGGCTTTGGCTGACATTCTCTGCCCACTGGAATCCTTGGGAGGGAGCAGGGCTTGCAGGAGTGCCTGAGCCTGGCTGCGGGAGCCTCCCTCGGCCGTAGGGAGAAAGGGCTCCGCTGACTCCCAGGCTGAGAGTGCAGGCAGCGCTGTCCTCAGCTGACCAGACCCTAGCTGTTGCACAGCGTCGCAGGAGGGAGCCCCGCAGGCTGTGCCCAGGGCATGGCCACCAAAGCAGGAACACTTCCCACTAGATCAGGTTGCTGAAAGCCAGGTCCAGCCTGGGCTTGTACAGTTCCAGGAATGGGGTAGCCACATGTTCCCTGGGCAGCTCGTTCCAGTCCCTCACCACCATAACAGTAAAGAACTTCTTCCTTATATCTAACCTAAGACTCCCTTTTTTAAATTTTAACCCATTGCCCCTTGTCCTGTTGCTACAGACCGTGATGAAGGGTTCCTCTCTGACATCCCTGTAGGCCTCCTTCAGATACTGGAAGGCTGCTGTGAGTTCACACAGCCTTTTCTTCTCCAGGCAGAACAGCCCCAACTTTCTCATCGTTTCTTCATACAGGAGGTGCTCCAGTCCCTGATCATCCTCTTGGCCCTCCTCTGGACTTGCTCCAACAGCTCCATGTCCTCCTTATGTTGAAGACACCAGAACTGTACACAGTACTGCAAATGGGATCTCATGAAAGCAAAATAGAGGGACAGGATCAACTTCTTTGATCTGCTGGTCACACTCCTTTCGATGCAGCCCTACACACATTTGATATCTGAGCTGTGAGCACACTGAAACTGGGTCATGTTATGTTTCTTATCAACCAACACCACCAAGTCCTTGGTGAACCAGAGCTACTCTGAAGCACTTCTCTGCCCAAACTGTAGCTGTGCTTCTGATTGCCCCGACCCAGTTGTAGGACCTTGCAGGACCTTGTGGGAACTTGTAGGAACAATGCAGACAGGTTTGTGTTGTTTTGCATTAAAGTTTTCCCTCTGTAACAGATGCTTTCATCAAAGAGTAAGCATATACTTAATTGCCATTAGTATTGCAGTATCCTGTGAGACACGTAAGCAATCCACTTTTACAAGCAATTAAGCAGAGAGAAAAATAAGTCTTGGATTACTACAATTCCAGATTTGTAGAATCTGTTGACAAATTTTCTGTCAAATTTAATCAGAAATGGACTCCTCAATAATAGTCATATGCTTTTCTCAACCTTTTCTAAACAGGCAGTCGTAATATAATAACAAGTGGAGACTTATTTTTATAAAAAAGCTGGAGGGTATTTTTCCAGTTAAGTTATGGTTTCTGATTTTTTTTTTTAAATTCAATTCCTTGGCCTTTAGTTCAGCTCAGCAGATTACTTAATAACCTGTAATTTTAGGATTCAGGTGAAGTACATAAGGCACAATTGAAAGATGTCTTCCACATCGCAGAATTTTAAACAAAAAGTGCATCTCTGGGGTGCTAAGAAGGCTGCAATGGTGAAGAAAGTGGGTGACTACTACGTGTAAAATGTGTTTCTACTCTTAATCGTTACGAACAACACAGATAAGGCATGCTGTATGTCAGGTATATAAGACAAGAAATCAGTGTGATGGCTTTGATTTTATAATGTGGTTTAACCCCAGCTGGCAACTAAGCCCCACAACACTGCTCACCTAGCCACCTCCTAGTGGGATGGGGGAGAGAATCAGAAGAGTAAAAGTGAGAAAACTTGTGGATCAATAAGTGAAGCAATAGCTGTGCACACAAAGCAAAACCAGGAATTCATTCACCACTTCCCATGGGCTGGCAGGTGTTCAGCCATCTCCAGGAAAGCGGTGCTCCATCATGCCATGGGCAGGCAGCTCCATCATGTGTAATGGTGACTTAGACAAACAACATCACTTTGAACACCTCCCTTCTTTCTTCCTTCCCCTGCTTTATATGCTGAGCAGGACACCATATGGTGTGTGGTCAGCTGCCCTGGCTGTATCTGCCCCAGCTTCTTGTGCACCTCCAGCCTGCTTGCTGGTAGGGAGTGTGAGAAGCTGAAGTACACTAAGTAAGCACTGCTTAGCAATAACAAAAACACCCCTGTGTTATCAACACTGTTTTCAGCAGATATCTGAAACATAGCTACTATGAAGAAAATTAACTCTACCCCAGCCAAAACCAGCACTAATGTGATGCATCCTGCAGTGTACATGCATGAATGCTGTTCCAAGTGGAGGAAAAAATACTTGAAATGTTTAATCCTAGACTGAGCATTATTGCCTCCATGGACTCCTTTGAAAATTCCTGCACACACAGCAAAATAACAACTTGCTAGATACCATGCCTCTTAACTTTTCAAAGCACTTAATTTTTAGGAAGTACTTTCTTATAAAGTTGACAAGATATTTCATTCCCTGTAAAATTACAACTTTCAGTTTAATATTCATCATTTTGCACTGAGATTTCAACAGCCATTTACAGAAGCCTACACAATTTCATTTATGCAATGTTTCCCAATGAACTTATTCCTTCATGCTATATTAAAATAGTCAATTATTAGATACTAGTAAATGAAAAACTTGCACAAAAAAAACCCCACAGGCATAACTTCTGCTTTTTATGTATTACAGTTCAGATTTCTCTTAAAAACGTCTTCCAGTTTGTTAAGATCTTTGTTCTTTTTGCACACGTGGAAGAAATAATCATAAAATTCCTCCTTACATCCAATGTTTTAAACTCATATTCAGTTCTAGATATTGGTCTTTTTTCCACTGTCATATGACTTAAGCCAGTCAAGCTCATTTATACTGATTGCTCTCACTGTGGTATCTTCAGCACAGTCCTTTCAGATTTCTGCCATTCAGGATCCTGTAACTTAATCCACATACCTAAGAAGATCTCAATACCTAAGAATAGAGCTAAACAGGCAGGAATATAAGCTGCTGCAGTAAATTCTTTCTTCTGGATCACCCAAATTAATTTTGACTCCCTTAATATTTGTTGTTCTAGGCCAAGAGTTCCCAGTTACTGATACAAAAATTACTGCAGAATACTAAACTACAGAATCATAAGCCAGCACTTAGCAAACTTTTAGTTCTATGTGGAGAGGCAGTGGAGAGAGTCTATTCCTGGCTGCCTTGAATATGTGCCTACAAACAGAGAAAACAAACAACACTGGTTATTTTTCATTTGTTCTAAAGTTCATGCAGCTTGGCAACACATACTGTTTGTGAAGGAAAAAGACCTTACTTGGCTGCACTCCACTGATTGCAGATTGGGGTTGAGGTACACTTGTAGGTTCCAAAATTTCAGGACCACAAGTAGCCTTTTATAGTTCTCTTCGGAGTGCAGAGAGTGCAGCAAGGAACCTGGACTTAAGACCATGAGAGAGAAACGTGGGGATTGTCTTCTGCTGTGCTTGACTGGGGCCCAGCAAAGAATCGGGAACTTGTGTGATTGCATGTGTAGTACTGTCATTTCTATGGTGACAGCAAAAACCCTGCCTAGTTTGAGAATCACTGTAATACATCATCCTCATACATCATAAAATTTTAGGAAGTTGTCATTACTTTAAATAAAAAAGCAAACACAGGCTTTGGCTGTTTATGTGGTCTGACCCACATGTAAATATACTACTTTGTTTCCTTAATCCAAAGTTGTCAGTTGAGCTGACTTCTTAGCAGTCTCCTCAGAACTGCTTATAACCTGAGAGGAATACTGTTATGTCAGCAAGAGACGTGAAAAAGTGCTATATTCAGGCTGACGTCTTCTACGCTAATGGACAATAAGGAGTTTTTAAAAGCTGATGGAAATCAGCTGCATGAAAAAAGCAGAAAGAGGACATGTAGATCTTCACTGGTGCCTCATCTGAACTGCATCAAAATCTATTTTAGTACAGCTGGGGAAATAACCTGTTAAACTGTATAATGAAACCATTACAAGTCATAGAATCATAATCATAGAATGGTTTTGGTTGGAAGGGACCTTAAAGACCATTTATGGTTCCAACACCCCTGCCATTTGACCAGGTAGCTCAGAGCTCCATCCAACCTGTCCTTGAACACTTGCATGGATGGGGCATCCATGATGTCTCTTGGACATGTTCTAATGCCTCACCACCCTCATAGTAATGAACTTTTTCTTAAGATCTCATCTAAATCTATACCTGCCCATTCCATTTTGTCTGACTACCTCATACCCTTGTAAAAAGTCCCACTGCAGCTTTCATGCAGACACCCTTTAGGTACTGGAAGTCTGTGCCCTGTGTTCAGCAGTAGACATCATTTTTCTCCTTCTTAGTAGCTGGTGCAGTGCTGTGTTTTTCACTTTCAGCCTGGGAACAATGCTGGTAACACCGATGTTTTCATGGCTGCTCAGTAATGTTTACTCTGACCAAGGACTCTGTGAGTCTCATGGTCTGCCAGGGAGGAGGTGAGGTCGTGAGGAAACAGAGACAGGACACCTGATCCAGGCAAGCCAAAGAGGTATTCCATACCACAGCACATCATGCCCACTATATAAACTGGGGGCAGTTACCCAGAAGGGCTAGTTCACTGCTCGCATCAAGCTGGATATTGGTCAGCAGGTGATGAGCAGTTGTATTCTCTTCCCTAGTTATTTCCCTTATCATTATTACTGGTAGTAGCAGTAGAGGGTTTGTGTTATACCTTAGTTACTGGACTGTTCTTATCTCAACCCGTAGGAGCTATGTTATTTCGATTCTCCTCCCCATCCCTCTGGGATCAGGGGAGGAAGGAAGGAGGAGTGAGTGAGGAGCTGCATTGTGGGAATTCTTAAAGAGCCAAGGCTTCATAGTGAGCGATCCCAATACCCTGAACCTTATTACTGTAAAGTAAAAAGATTCTTGGCAGGCATAAGCAAGATCAATTGTCTTGTTAGGTCTCTGTACTTTTCTACTGTAAACGTGCAGAGAATGATCTCTGCCAAGGTTGTAGTTTCCCACTGTATTTTTAGATTAAGGTATTTAATTGCAATTATAACAAGTTATAAACATTAGCTTTGTAAATGGTAGTAACCTTGTCATGGGTTGAGCAGTAGCAGTAATTTTTTCTCCTTCTTGTAGCTGGTGCAGTGCTGTGTTTTGACTTCTGGACTGGGAACAGTTGCTTGATAGCGAGCATGTTTTGAGGGTGTTTTTGTTCAAGGCCTTTTCTGAGCACGTGCTCTGCCGGGGAGGAGGGGAGGCCAGGAGGAAGGAGAGACAAGACACCTGACCCAGGCTAGCCAATGAGGTATTCCATACCATAGCATGTGATGCCCAGGATGCAACTGGGAGAGAGAGAGCAGGAGGGGGGAGCTCTGGAGGAAAATGGAGGAAGGAGAACGCGGTGCTCGGTCGGCCAGGGTGGAGTGAGTTATGGGTCGGTAGCTGGTGAGGTGTTGTATTCTCTTCACTTGTTGTTTGCTGTATCATTATTATTTGTAGTAGTAGTAGCAGTAGTGATTTATGTTATGCCTTAGCTATTAAACCGTTCTTATCTCAATCCGTGGGGGCTACATTTTTTGGATTCTCCTTCCTAGCTCTCCGGGACTTGGGGGAGCAAAAGGGGGGGAGTGAGTGAGTGAACTGTGCGGATTTTGTTGAAACCACGACAAACCTCTAGACTAACCAATTAGAGCTCAGTATCCAAGGCTGTTACAAAAGAAACCTAAGGGTGTAAGGGTATAAAAGGAGCACTGTATCTGAATAAACTTTGGCAATCACTTGATCACATTGATTGTCTCTGCGTTGTCCATGACTCCTGCCTCAACACTGTATGGTTCTGAGTTATGAGCTTGGCTTAAATCATGGCAGTCTGCTCTAAGGTCTCCCCTGAGTCTTCTCCAGGCTAACAAGCCCAACTCTCTCAGCCTCTCTTCATAGCAGAAGTGCTTCAGTCGTCTGGTAATCTTTCTGGCCCTCCTCTGGACTCATTTCAACAGGTCCACATCCTTTTTATGTTAGTGGCCCCAGAGCTGAACACAGTACTCCAGAGAGGAATAGAAAAGAGGAATCACCTCCATTGATCTGCTGGCCATGTTCCTGTTGATGCAGCCAAGCATACTGTTGACTTTCTGGGCTGCAAGCACATGCTGAAGCTGGCTCATATTGACCTTCTCGTCAATCAGCACCCTAAGTCTTTCTCCTCAGGGCTGCTCTCAATCCAGTTGTGTTTGGGATTGTCCCGACCCAGGTGCAGGACCTTGCACTTCTGTTTGTTGAACCTCATGAGGTTGGCATTGGCCCACCTGTCAAGTGTGTCAAGGACCCTCTGGATCCCATCCCTTCCCTCCAGCATGTCAACCACACTACACAGCTTGGTGTTACCAGCAAACCTGATAAGGGTGCATCAGTCCCACTGTCCACTTAACCAACAAAGATGTTGAACAGCACCTCTCACATTACTGACCCTGGGGGAGCACCACTCATCACTTGACTCTACTTGAACGTTCAGCCATGGACCACAACTCTTTGAGTGTGACCATCCAGTCAATTCCTTATCCATTGAGTGATCCATCCATCAAATTCATGCCTCTCCAGTTTAGAAAAAAGGATGTCATGTGGAACAGTGTCCAATGCCCTGCACAATTCCAGGTAGATGACATCAGTCACTCTTCACTTACCCACTAAGGCTGCAACCCTGTTATAGAAGGCCCCAAATTTGTCAGGTATGATTTGGCTTTAGTGAAGCCATGTTGGCTGTCACCTACCACCTCCTTATTGTACATGTGCCTAAGCATATATTCCAGGAGGATCTACTCCATGATCTTGGTGGGAACCAAACTGAAACTGGCATGTAGTTTTCTAGCTGTTCCCTTTTTTAAAAAGGGCGTTATATTTCTCCTTTCCCAGTCAGTGGGAACTTGTCCTGGGCTGAGCAGTAGCAATCATTTTTTCTCCTTCTTGGTAGCTGGTGCAGTGCTGTGTTTTGACTTTCGGGCTGGGAATGGTTGCTGATAGCAAGCATGTTTTGAGTTACTGCTCAAATGTTTGGTTTGTCCAAGGACTGAGCCTCATGCTCTGCCAGGGAAGGAAGGGAGGCTGGGAGGAAGCTGGAGACAGGACACCTGACCCAGGCTTGCCAAAGAGGTATTCCATACCATAGCACGCCATACCCAGGAGGTAACCAGGAGAGACCAGGAAGGGCAGGAGCTCTGGGGGGATGGAGGCAGTATCAGTCAGTGCTCGGTCAGGCAGGGTGGGGTGAGTTATGGGTCAGTGGCTGATGAGGCGTTGTATTCTCTTCACTTGTTATTGGCTTTATCATTATTATTTGTAGTAACAGTGGCAGTAGTGATTTGTGTTATACTTTAGCTATTAAACTGTTCTTATCTCAACCCGTGGGGGCTACATTCTTTGGATTCTCCTTCCTAACTCTCCGTGAGTTGGGGGAGCAAGGGGGGGAGTGAGTGAACGAGCTGTGCGATTTGGGTTTAAACCATGACAGAACTTCACCCACCTGCCATGTCTTCACAAATATGATGGACAGTGGCTTGGCAACTTCATCCAGTATAATTAATTTAATTAAAGCTGATACAGACTTTTAAAAATGGATCTTTCTCTTATTAATATAGATTTTTTTAGAGTAACTTTTTCTTTTAGTAGTATAAACTTCCTTATATTCTCTTCACCCTATTTTCAATGTTTTAGAAATTAAATCCACAACTCTTCAAGTTCAATTTTTAAAAAACCACGCAGAAGAAATACTTCTATGATGTAAACATCTTTCATATTTTTCATGCACTATATCTTTGTGTTTATTTTTCTCTTTTAATGTGGGAGTACAAATGAACTATTTATGTGTTTCAAGGTATTCCACGATATTTCTGCTTCCTTTTATAATAGCAATTAGTCAAGTTCTAGGGTTTTTTAAATGCTGCATTTGCTAATATGTTACAAAACACACTATAAATTGTATTTGGTTTTTATGCCAGCTGCTAAATGATTCACCGTGTGGCTTCACCAGTATCTGTGGTTCTTCCTAACCCTTTCCTTGAAGAGAAGCAATGAATAGTCCTTTGCCTGAATGTAGATTCTTACCCATCTTACCCCCAATATCCGCCCTCAAATCATGTTCTCTGGTTTATAAATTGTCTGAATTCTATCTGAGATGATCAATTGTGAATTAGTGACAAATCACTAATTCTTGGTGCATAGAGAGTACAAACAAAGCAACTCTTCTGCAATGCATAATTTACTTTTTCCAGCCATTGTTCTAACTGCTGTTCCTTGGTAACTGACTCTTCCCCCTAACCATTTCCAGACAAGCTTTGTGGACAACAAAGCAAACAAAAAAGTTTATTAGAAGCATCTGATAAAAGAACAGAATAAACTTTTTGTATTTTTTTTTCTGTAGACATTTCTGCCTCCCTCTCATCATCTTTTAGAGTTGTTGCTCTTTCTCACATGTCAGATGATGGCCTTCAGTGTTTTCCAAAGGAAATCCCACCACTGTCTGTATTCTGTCTGCTTCCCATGAAACTCTTTCATTCTGAGAGATCAGACAAAATATTTCATAACAGTACCAAGTTAATTTGTTAATTAACTGAGTATAGTCAAAGGTCACAAAATGCAATAGGAGATCATTTAAATAGGAAGTATATGGGGGAACAGACCTGTATTCAGACGAGAGGACTCTTTTTCTTTTTTTTTGCTGAATCACTCCAGCTCTTTCCAAAGACACATACTTTTCTTTCAGTGTCATATAACATTATCAAGAATATCCTGTTACTTATTAGAAGATCACATATTCTAAAATATGTGTAAACCCGATTTCTAGCACACATCAAGAGCTTCCTCCTTTTCAACACAAAAGACTCCTGTGCGCCACCTTAGGAATCTTTTGGAGTCTGTATCTGCCGTGTGATATCTTTTGGAGTCTGTGTATGCTGTACCTTTGACTATCCAGAATCGCAAGGGTTCCTTTAGAACTTTACTCTTACATACCAAAACCTATGCCATTTGTGTTTCTTATTTACATTTCAGGAATCATTTTCCAGCCTTGTTCTATAAACTGTGAGTTTCCATTTCCACCTTTACATAAAACTGGTTATATTTATGGAAAAATTAATGGCAAATGATGAACGTGCTCAAGTCTATCACTGTACTGAGCAAACAGAACAGATTCTACAGGTTTTCCACCTACCTTTTGGCTTTCTAATTCTCCACCCAATGAATAGCATTCCACCCATTCACACTAAAAATTTTTCCTTAACTTGAGGAATTGATCATAAACAGAGCTATATAACAAAATTATGGCTGTACTACCTAGACCAGTAGGAGCTGGAGAATTCACTGAAGATATGTATCCTATTATACTTACAGAAATGGATGGGAATACATATTTCTCATTAAAATGTTAAAGAGAAGCAAATCATAGCTGTCATCACCTAATCTTGTTTTCCTGTTGGAAATAACTAGTTTTATAGTAGTAAAAATTCATACTTAGATTTGTATTGCTTTTGTTTGGTTTTCCAGATATAAATATTGCACTGGATTGATCACTGAATTTATACTTTCTCTGAATGTTGAGATCAATGAACTATATTGCACAAACAGGAGATCAGGGCAGAACCTGGCCCTAAAAAACAACTTTGCTGATAACTTGCATTCAAAAGGAGATTCTCTTGGCTTTATTTATGTTTCTATCTATGCTGTGCATTTCTTAAAAGTTTATTCCACAAATTATGAATTAGAATGCTTTCAGCCTTTATTTGACAATTAGCCCTAAAGATGCCTTATGTATCTTTTTAAGATATGGCTATTATATTTCTGGACATTTCATTCATATGGATTTGGAGGGCAAAGTAAAATTTACTGCTTCATCCAGAAACAGAAACCATTTATACCATTAGGTGGAACATACAGGACAATGTACTAATTGCTTGGCTTCTGAGGGGGGTGGCTTCAGAAAGGACGCCTGTGGCACCAGAGCGGAGCCGGGGGAGATCAACGTCCAGACGCCTCACCACAGAGCGACAAGAGCCACTGAGGAGGGAGCCTCAAGTCCTCGATAGGACTTGCAAAGAGCTCAGCTACTGCGAGGAGGTGACTCACTGGGGGCGGAGACAGGAGGAGTGGCACCAACTGTGAGTGCTTAAAAATCTACCCAGGGAGCGTGGCAACCAGGAGCGGGCAAACAGAGCGGGCTGAGGCAGTTTGCGCAGCAGTTCGGGCGGGCAGGCGAGCGGGATGGTGAGCACTCGCTGTACGACCAGGGTCTGGTCTGGGAGCTCTGCCCCGGCCGCTCCGGTGGTGGCCAGCGTAGGCACCCAGACAGAGCCGGTAAGTGCGGAGGTTGCGGTGCAGAGCTTGGAGTGTAGAGAGTGCCTGCACTGGTCTTGTGAGGGAAAGGTGCAGAATGGGCAGGGCTGTGCTCGCTGCTCCCTGATGGAGGCCCTCTCCAGCATGTGGCTGAGCTACGGGATGCTGTCAGTAAGCTGCAAGATGTCAGGGAAGCTGAGAGGAAGCAGGACTGCTTGCTCCAGGACCAAACAGCACAGGGGCCTCAAGATTCCCCTCTAACTCATGGAGAAAAGAAGGGGCTGTTGATCAGGGAAGCTGGGAATTAGTAACAAAAAAAAAAACAACCAAAGGAAGAAGAGAGCAATTAAAAGCAAGGGGCTTCCTCCTAAATCTGCTGTACCCACCCAGAACCGCTTTGCTGTCCTGCAGGGGGCTGATGAGGAAATGCACTTGCATTGGAAACAATCGGCTGGTGCACTGGTACAGAAGATCTCTACTGGTGCCACCAGGAAAAAGCGGTGGGTTGTAGTAGTAGGGGACTCTGCCTTGAAAGGGACAGAAGCGCTCATCTGTCGGCCTGACCCGGTCGCAAGGGAGGTGTGTTTCCTACCTGGGGCACGGATCAGGGATGTTGAGGAGAGGCTGCCTGCTCTAGTAAGTCCCACGGACTATTACCCGTTTCTAGCGATACATGTGGGTGCTAGGGATATAGACAGTAGTAGCCTGAGGAGTATAAAGAAGGACTACAGAGCTCTGGGAGAGGTGGTCAGGGGCTCTGGAGCTCAGATAGTCTTTTCGACAATTCTCCAAGACACAGGGGAGGACCTTCCAAAGGCAAGGAGGATTGGACAGGTTAATAAATGGTTAAAAGGGTGGTGTCATAGTCAAGGGTTTGGGTGTCTTGGACATGGGGCCCACATCTGTAGGCCAGGCCTACTGGCGGGTGGTGGAAGTGCTCTGATAAAGAAAGGGAAGAGTGGCTTTGCTGGGAGGCTTGCCAGACTTGTCAAGGATGCTTTAAACTGGTTGTGTTTGGGGAGGGGAGCATCATTCCATCCCAACACACCCAGTCAGTTGACAGCACCTATAATAAATACTCTGAGCAATGTAGTAATATTCTAGCCACTCCAGCCACTGAGCCGGCTTCATTTGGAGCTCGCATCAGATGCCTCTATACAAATGCCCGTAGCATGGGGAATAAACAAGAGGAAATAGAGATGTGGGCACATCTACGGGGCTATGATATAATAGGCATCACCGAAACATGGTGGGGTGGCTCCTTTGACTGGAGTGTTGGAATGGAAGGTTACAGGCTTTTTAGAAAAGACAGGCCCAGTAGGAGGGGAGGGGGAGTTGCCCTTTATGTTAGGGATAAGCTGGAGAGTATGGAACTATGTCTGGGGACAGGTGATCAGTTAACAGAAAGTTTGTGGGTCAAGGTTAAGGGGAAATCAGTGATGGGACACATTACTGTGGGGATATGTTACAGACCGCCTGATCAAGAGGAACCTGTGGATGAAGAACTCTACAGACCAATAGGAAAAGCCTCACGCTTACAGGCCCTTGTTCTCATGGGGGACTTCAACCACCCTGACATCTGCTGGGGCGACGGTACGGCCCGGCACAAGCAATCCAGGAGGTTTCTCGATTGTGTGGAAGACAACTTCCTTCTGCAAGCAATAAAGGAGCTAAAGAGGAGAGGTGCCCTGCTTGACCTCGTGCTCACCAACAGGGAAGGGCTCGTTGGAAATGTGACTCTCCAGGGAAGTCTTGGATGCAGTGATCACGAGATGGTCGAATTTGAGGTCCTCAAGACAGTGAGAAGAGCATGCAGTAAGCTCACTGCCCTGGACTTCAAGAGAGCAGACTTTGGGCTCTTCAGGAACCTGCTTAGCAAGGTTCCATGGGATATAGCCCCAGAGGGCAAGGGGGCCCAAGACTCTTGGTTAACATTCAAGGATCACCTGCTACAAGCTCAGCAGTGTTGCATCCCAACTAGAAGGAAGTGCAGCAGGAGGGCCAGGAGACCTCCCTGGATGGATAAGGAGCTGCTGAGAAAAAATCACAGGAAAAAAGAGGCTTATAAAAGGTGGAAATAAGGACAGGTGGCCTGGGAGGAATACAGGGATGTTGTCCGGGAAGTTAGGGACCAGGTTAGGAAAGCTAAGGCCCAATTGGAGCTAAACTTGGCAAGGGATGCTAAAGATAATAGGAAGGGATTTTATAGGTATGTAGCGGCTAAAAAACAGACTAAGGAGAATGTAGGCCCCCTCCGGAAGCTATTGGGAGAACTGGCTACACAGGACTTGGAGAAGGCTGAGGTTCTGAATGATTTCTTTGCCACGGTCTTCACTGGCAAAGGCTCTGACCACAGCACCCGAGTCTCGGAAGGTGGACGCAGGGACTGTGAAAACCTAGACCTTGGGCCCACTGTACATGAGGATCTGGATCGAGACCATCTTAAGAACCTGAATGTACACAAGTCCATGGGACCTGATGAAATCCACCCGCGGGTCCTGAAGAAGCTGGGGAATGAAGTTGCAAAGCCACTGGCCATCATATTTGAAAAATCATGGCAGACAGGTGAAGTTCCTGATGACTGGAAAAAGGGAAATATAACGCCCATTTTCAAGAAGGGGAAAATGGATGACCCGGGGAATTACAGACCAGTCAGTCTCACCTCTGTGCCTGGCAAAATGTGGGAGCAGATTCTCCTGGAGGGCATGCTAGGGCACATGAAAAACAACAAGGTGCTTGGTGACAGCCAGCATGGCTTCTCTAAGGGGAAATCCTGCCTGACCAATTTGGTGGCCTTCTATGACAGGGCTACGGAACTGATGGACGGGGTGGAGCAGTTGATGTCATCTACCTGGACTTGTGCAAAGCGTTCGACACTGTCCCACATGACATCCTTGTCTCTAAATTGGAGTGCCATCAATTTGATAGGTGGACCACTCGGTGGATAAAGAGCTGGCTGGATGGTCGCACTCAAAGAGTTGTGGTCAATGATTCAATGTCCGGCTGGAGATCAGTAACGAGTGGTGTCTCTCAGGTATCAACCTGTTTGAAGCCATATTTTTCCTTTTACAACCCAGGTTTGCACACCTCTAACACTTCTGGGGGCAATTTTGGCCATAACTAACTCGTTTTTGCACTTCTCTATCCCTTTGGAAGCCATTTTTGGTCATATCTACCCCTCTTTAAGCCATTTTTAACCCACTTCAAGCCATCTTTGGTCATTTCACAGCCAGTTTTGCACTTCTCTAACCATTTTTAAGCTGGTTTTGTCCATTTCTAACCCATGTTTGCTCATCTCTAACCCTTTTAAAGCCAATTTTGACTAGTTTTAAACCATTTTTCACGACTTGCAACCTGTTTGAAGCCATATTTTTCCTTTTACAACCCAGATTTGCACACCTCTAACACTTCTGGGGCCAATTTTGGCCATAACTAACCCGTTTTTGCACTTCTCTATCGCTTTTGAAGCCTTTTTTTGCCATTTCTAACCCTCTTTAAGCCATTTTTAATGGTATCTGTGTTGGGACCGGTCTTGTTTAATATCTTTGTTGCTGACATGGACAATGGAATTGAGTGTGCCCTCAGCAAGTTTGCTGATGACACCAAGCTGTGTGGTTCTATTGATACGCCGGAGGGAAGGAATGCCAGCCGGAGGGACCTTGACACACTTGTGAGGTGGGCTGATGCCAACCTCATGAAGCTTAACCATGCCAAGTGCAAGGTACTACACCTGGGTCGGAGCAATCCCAGGCACAGCTACAGGTTGGGCAAAAAGGAAATTCATGGTAGTCCTGTGGAGAAGGACTTGGGGGTGTTAGTCAATGAGAAAATGAACACGAGCCAGCAGTGTGCACACACAGCCCAGAAAGCCAACTGTATCCTGGGCTGCATCAAAAGGAGCGTGACCAGCAGGTCGAAGGAGGTGATCCTGCCCCTCTAGTCTGCTCTTGTGAGACCTCACTTGGAGTATTGTGTGCAGTTCTGGTGTCCTCAACATAAAAAGGATATGGAACTGTTGGAACAAGTCTAGAGGAGGACCACGAGGATGATCAGGGGACTGGAGCATCTCCCATATGAAGACAGGCTGAGAAAGCTGGGGCTGTTCAGCCTGGAGAAGAGAAGGCTGCGTGGAGACCTCATAGCAGCCTTCCAGTATCTGAAGGGGGCCTACAGGGATGCTGGTGAGGGACTATTCATTTGGGACTGTAGTGACAAGACAAGGGGTAACGGGTTGAAACTTAAACCGCGGACATTTAGACTGGATATAAGGAAGAAATTCTTTCCTGTGAGGGTGGTGAGGTACTGGAATGGGTTGCTTGGGGAGGTAGTGAATGCTCCATCCCTGGCAGTGTTCAAGACCAGGTTGGATGAAGCCTTGGGTGATATGGTTTAGTGTGAGGTGTCCCTGGTGATGGCAGGGGGGTTGGAACTAGATGATCTTAAGGTCCTTTCCAATCCTAACTATTCTATGTTTCTATATCATTGCCTTTTCATTAATTCAAAAGAAGTCTGATTTTAAGGGTTCCTTTTCGCTCTGTGTTACCACTACTATATAATTTATTATATAATTTTCTCCTGAAACTCAGTAATGATGTGCCAAAAACATAGCTATTTCCACAAAACTTACCTTCTTTATTCATAAAAAGTAATAGTATAGTAAGCAAAATGATAAGCTCAGGGATTGAGGATTACCATGACAAGATCAAGGACATTTCTATGAACTGCATTTCTGTGAAAGTCCTTGCATTTGTGATCTATTCTGAATTCTGAAAGCTGCTACATAATAAAATTGGAATGCATGGGAAGGGTAGAGAGGTAAATACAATACAAGGGGGTTTTTATACAAATAGGTTGCTATACTCATATTATTAGACTTTTTTTATTTTATATTTTTATTTCCATGGGGAGAGTTTCTCAGGAATTTAGATTTTACTTTAATCAGTTAAATTGAAGAAATTTTTTGTCAATCCAAAATCATATAAGCAAATTTCTAGTTTTACAGATTACACTTTATCCTTAGTTATTGCTTATCTTTAAAGATTGCAAATGTTATATATATTCTGATTTATATTCCTATGTAAGCAAATGAAGCACTGGAATATAACTATCTTGAAGCAGCTAGCAGATCTCTGAATTGTCTAGCCCATATATTTCTTAATTTTCCCTCCTTTGCTTTCTGAAAACAAAGATGTATCAGTGCCCAGAGGTATCAAGGCATACTTTCTATTTTCATCTGAAGAAAAGTTCACTTCCCTATTCTGTTAGGAAAATTACTTTGAAAAGATACATTGCTGCTACTTTGTATTCATGGCAATCCAATCTGAAGAAACATTAAGAACACACTGTCTTGGAGTTCATCTCGCATTTCAACTGCTACCTGATTTGGTCTTGTAAGTGTTGTCCAGGAAAGTTTATCATTGCAGCATCTGAAAAATCAGATTGGTACACATGTCTATGATATGTTTAAAATGCAAATCAAGCTTGGATTTATATAACTCTTGTTTTTAAGAAGTGAAGTGGCATTATAAGGTAAAAAATTGAATGGTGACATTTATCTAAAGAAAATTGGAAATTCCTTCGTATTAAGCCAATGTACCACTGAAGATCCATCTCTGTGTATCATCTAACTCAAAATTAATTTACTCTTTTCAAAGAGTAAGCAATTTACTCCTTTCAAAACACTGCACTGAAGGTTTTAGGGTTTGGAGGTTTTTTTCAGTTCAAATTGGGCGTAAGTCCCAGTCTTTATTTCTCCTTGTGGCAAAAGAATATTGTAGTTTTGGGTAGAATCCACACTGCATAAAGGTATTTAATCCCAGTTCCACTATATAGTTTATGTTGCAAACAAATTAAGAATGTCCACTCCATTGACAGTAGGACATGAAAGCTATCTAGCAGGACGTGGCTCCCTGAGTTTTTTGAAGGTGTGGAAATTGAGAAATAATGACAATAAGGTGTTAGGACAAAGAACAGGAAATCTCAGCTGGGAGAAGAGAGGGGAGGAGGATATGCCTTAAGGGCTCTAGACCAACATACTTGTTGTGAGAAAAGCATATCTCATCTATTTGTAGTGTAGTTAATAAAAGCTCTGGCAATATGAAATGTATGCATTCTGCTTCTTTCCCTCTGAATCAGAAATGCCAGAAGGAAAAAAGTATAAGGATCTGGGTTACCAAAGCATCACTGAAGTTCACAAAATCTAAGCAAGGAACTATATGATTAACCACACAGGCTAGACTGAATACAGTATGTTCCTGAATTAAAGATAATGAACTATCCTTGTGCCTGGAACAATCCCTCCAGACTCTAGAAGAAAGGTAATGAAGAAAAAGGCTTGGATTCTATCAGGACATATCTGTAGTTGAAAATAGATGTCAAAAGAAAAAGAGTGGAATAACCTTAAGGGACCACTCCAAGCCTTGAAAAGGTTTCAGAAATAACATCCCTCTATATTAGTACTTTCTAATCTTTACAGTATGTTTTTGTGTGATTCTGCCTTGCCATGTGACATTATCCAAGTTTTATGATCTGATCCATTTTACATCTGTTTATGCCTAACACAAATCCTGCAAAAATAATTTCACTTTTTTCTTCCAGTTGTAGTTTTAGGAACATTTATAATTATCTGTCAATAATGCTGTATTTTTCAGCAATATCAATTTAAATGTGCTGAGTTATCTTTCCATTGTAAATTCTCTACTGCTACTTCTATTACAGTAATTTCAGGGACTAGAGCCTTGTAGAGATATAATTTGGAATCTATGTAAAATTCATTACATGTTCCTATCAAGTCATAGGCTGTAGCACTGCTTGTGGTATATGCTACAATGTATACTGATAAATGTATATTTTACATTTATCATCATAGCTTTATTTCTGCTATTATTAAAATTATATAAACTTCTGTATATTCTACAAAAAATCTATTTATATAGATGGAATTCTCAATTATTTCACTAGTTATGTGCCTTTTCTTTTTTGGCTCACAAAGCTAATGCAAGTGAACCATAAGAATTTGTAGAAATTATTAAGTATTTTCTTCATGCTATTCAAGTGCTATTCAGTTGATACTCTATCCATTCTCAGACAGCACTGTAAAAATTATTATAGCAACTCTTACCAGGCTAATTTCCCAGTCATTTAGACCATTGTGACAAACACACAAACAACAAACAGAACCAAAACAAAATCCAGCTAAGCTATTACAGCAAGGTGAAATACTTTTTTGTGCCTGCACACAATATTGCCAGAATTGAAGTGTTGCTTACCCGGTTTATTTTTAACATTCAGCCAAAAGATAGAAGAACAGAACATGCTTTTATTCTCTCTCTGAATAAAGTTACTACTATGCAAAGGAACCATTCATCCCCTCAGCTTTATAGCCTTTCTAGAAAAATGTACCATTATTTTATCCAACATTGCCTAACACAGCTTTTACAATTCTGACAATTCGTTCCTTATTTTTGTGACTTACACTCATGTAATTTCTTGAAATCATAAAATAACTAAATCTTGAAATTATCAACTTAAAATTGTTGATACATGGAATACAGGTATTAGACAATTAGACACTGTTCAATTAGAAGCCCTTAGAGATCATAATTTCCAACTCCTTTTACAAAATATACCTACATTAATTCAAGACAATGCTTATCTAATCTTTTCCTAAAAGATTTCCAGTGACCATTTAATTGGGAACATAGGCCAAAAGTCACTCTTACCTTTAGTACTATTGTCAGTCTATAAATTCTATGCTACTGAAAAATTATGGACCCTGAAGATTAAGCCTCATTTTCTTTATGGTGATGATATTTATATTATGATGTTGCTTCCCAAATCTGTCAAAAAGGATAGGCCTATAAGTTAAGTTAAGCAAAAATATATATTCGATAGTTGCAGCTGAACTTCTACATTAAAAAAAATCAGGAAAATGGAACTAAGTTAATACTTAAGTATCTTCACCTGAAATAAATTATTCAATGTCCCAGTCTAAAACCCTTTTAAAGGCAATGGAAAAACTGTTGAAACTTGAAATGTTATCAAGCACTGGAGTGCAGGGAAACTTAATTTATTAGAGTTATTTTATGTTTAGATGTAAGCACCCAAAATATATGGTTGTGAAGACCAAATTACAAATAGACAATCAAAAATGTTCCAAACCAGTAAATAGCAGAATCACACAGGTAAGTGTAAACTGAGCAATCCAGGGAAAAAAGGAACAAATAAGACAAACTGCTGTGAATCAAATTCTTTTAACCTCTGCACAGCATTACATTAGAAAAACAAAAATGTATGTATGTTACACAGTAGTAAAGTATTACATTAAAAAAAATAAATAGTGTGTACAGGGTTAACCTCCAGGGATATTATGAAAAAACTATTATGTTCACTGACTTATCTAATAATTTAATTCATGTTTTACTTGATTTTTTTCTTTTCATTCAGGTAATTTTTTTTTTCTCTGGGAATAATTTTTTGTGATTTTTTTTTTTTTTGTCATGGAATGAAAATGTGAAGGAGTCATCAGGTGTAATTTCCTCCCTCAGTATGGCAAGTTTTGAGATCTGGAGGACATACACTTCTCTACTGAGTAGAATGAGTGCAAGCATTCAATTTTACAATTGTAAAGTTATATGCACTCCCACTATTGAGAAGTCATGCAAAAAATCTAAGACCTAACACTCCCAAACATATTAATAGCTTTTCTTCCACATGAATTATCCTGTTCACTTCACTAGGACTGCTTACATTTTTCAGGCTCAGCAAGATGAGGAGTGTTGACTTCACTGGTTAAAGAATCACTTGATAAGATAAAACCAAGGCAGAAATTTCTTACTATTTAAAAATACAGAAACTTGTTAAATTATCCCTAGAATACAATAAGGTGAAAACTCACTGCAAATAAAGCAGATATAAATAAGCAGGTCTCATGTAAAATCAGACATTTTAAGTGGCCGCTTTTTCAGCTTTAGCTTGACCAGATAAGTCAACATTATCCAGTGTATCTTTTGTTGTCAAAGTACGATTCTTCTTAACATCCTTCAGCCTGAGGACTTGATGTCATCTTCATGTCATCTTCATCCTTCATACCATAGAATCATTGAATCATATAATAGTTAGGAATGGAAAGGACCTTAAGATCATCTAGTTCCAACCCCCCTGCCATTACCAGGGACACTTCACACTAAACCATATCACCCAAGGCTCTGTCCAGCCTGGCCTTGAACACTACCAGGGATGGAGCATTCACTACCTCCCCAAGCAACCCATTCCAGTGCCTCACCACCCTCACAGGAAAGAATTTCTTCCTTATATCCAATCTAAACCTCCCCTGTTTAAGCTTTAACCCATTACCCCTTGTCTTGTCACTACAGTCCCAAATGAATAGTCCCTCACCAGCATCCCTGTAGGCCCCCTTCAGATACTGGAAGGCTGCTATGAGGTCTCCATGCAGCCTTCTCTTCTCCAGGCTGAACAGCCCCAGCTTTCTCAGCCTGTCTTCATATGGGAGATGCTCCAGTCCCCTGATCATCCTCGTGGTCCTCCTCTAGACTTGTTCCAACAGTTCCATATCCTTTTTATGTTGAGGACACCAGAACTGCACACAATACTCCAAGTGAGGTCTCACAAGAGCAGACTAGAGGGGCAGGATCACCTCCTTCGACCTGCTGGTCACGCTCCTTTTGATGCAGCCCAGGATACGGTTGGCTTTCTGGGCTGTGTGTGCACACTGCTGGCTCATGTTCATTTTCTCATTGACTAACACCCCCAAGTCCTTCTCCACAGGACTACCATGAATTTCCTTTTTGCCCAACCTGTAGCTGTGCCTGGGATTGCTCCGACCCAGGTGTAGTACCTTGCACTTGGCATGGTTAAACTTCATGAGGTTGGCATCAGCCCACCTCACAAGTGTGTCAAGGTCCCTCCGGCTGGCATTCCTTCCCTCCGGCGTATCAATAGAACCACACAGCTTGGTGTCATCAGCAAACTTGCTGAGGGCACACTCAATCCCACTGTCCATGTCAGTGACAAAGATGTTAATCAAGACCAGTCCCAACACCAATCCCTGAGGGACACCACTTGTTACTGATCTCCAGCTGGACACTGAGCCATTAACCACAACTCTTTGAGTGCGACCATCCAGCCAGCTCTTTATCCACCGAGTGGTCCACCTATCAAACTGATGTCTCTCCAATTTAGAGACAAGGATGTCATGCGGGACAGTGTCAAACACTTTGCACAAGTCCAGGTAGATGACATCAGCTGCTCCAACCCTGTCCATCAGTTCCGTAGCCCTGTCATAGAAGGCCACCAAATTGGTCAGGCAGGATTTTCCCCTAGTGAAGCCATGCTGGCTGTCACCAAGCACCTTGTTGTTTTTCATGTGCCCTAGCATGCCCTCCAGGAGAATCTGCTCCCACATTTTGCCAGGCACAGAGGTGAGACTGACTGGTCTGTAATTCCCCGGGTCATCCATTTTCCCCTTCTTGAAAATGGGCGTTATATTTCCCTTTTTCCAGTCATCAGGAACTTCACCTGTCTGCCATGATTTTTCAAATATGATGGCCAGTGGCTTTGCAACTTCATTCACCTGCTTCTTCAGGACCCGCGGGTGGATTTCATCAGGTCCCATGGACTTGTGTACATTCAGGTTCTTAAGATGGTCTCGAACCAGATCCTCTCATACAGTGGGCCCAAGGTCTAGGTTTTCACAGTCCCTGCGTCCGCCTTCCAAGACTTGGGTGCTGCGGTCAGAGCCTTTGCCAGTGAAGACCGTGGCAAAGAAGTCATTCAGAACCTCAGCCTTCTCCAAGTCCTGTGTAGCCAGTTCTCCCGATAGCTTCTGGAGGGGGCCTACATTCTCCTTAGTCTGTTTTTTAGCCGCTACATACCTTGCATAGCACCTCAGGTGGAGTCCACCACCCATCAGTGCCAACAGAAATTGTGCCCTTGATTTCAGTCCCAGAAATTCCTATTTGGACCCTGGTTACATGCACATAATAGGTAAATCATTCTATTCTAGACATCCATTCTTAATGTGACATGATTTCACATTTTGAAACAGATAAAGCAACAGTACATGATCCTCATACTCTATAAAGATGCTTGCTTTTACTGATAATACACAGCACCAGCAAGACATTTTTTATGACATTATTTGGGTGAATAAACTTGGAAAAAACAAATAAATCTGCAAAATTCTTGCATTTAAAAAAATATTTCTAGCACCGTTTCAATATTTTCAGTGGATTGCTATAACTCTAAAACTGCAAACTGGGAAGAAAAAAAAAGAATTAAAGAACCTCTAGAAAATTATCCGCTTCTATGATTTAACACTTTTTCAGCAATACAAGTAGTGTTTTCAGTCCCTTTGGAACATGCTTTTAGTATGTTCCAAATAGTATTTTAATTTACACTGCTGTATCATTCACTTAGCATTTTACCATTAAAGTCTTATCCAAGAAAATGACAAGTACCAGAATATCCCAGAAATACTTTCTGAATTAGCAATGAATAGAAGCTTCTAGAATTTAAAGTAAATATATTAAACCCTTAGATAAATTCCTTTTTTTTTTTCAGACACTGGGGTCTTACTGATTTATTGCAGAGAAATTTTTGGAGGTTGGAATTATTAACATACAGCAGAAGGGTTATTTGCAAGTATTAACTTGCAAATTCATACAGTATATTTATTCACCCCAGAGGATAATGATATGGAAGTAATATTTTTACCACTTTGCATTTTACTAAAAATGTATGTCTTGAGAGCAGCTACCTTTGCAATCTAGTTATTCTGGTTGCATTCCAGTATAACTGACTTTTTTTTTCAGGGTTATTCAGATGATGCAAAATTAAAAATACAGGCACTGCTAAATTTTGCTTAACTGGCACTGTAAGAGAACATTACTGATCTTTGCACACACTTTTAAAGCCTAATAGCATTCAGACTGAAGGCAGTTGCAAAACTAAGATTTCTTATGTCAGTAGTGTAGTAAACAGGTAGGGAAAAAGGTAAAACATCCCAAATAAATTATATCTTGTTTAGTCTTTGGATACTGCCCAGTTCAAGAAATTATTTAAGACTTCAAAAATGTTTCTTTGACACTGCTATGCAAAGAAGTTCAGAATGGAAGAATCTAGGCTTGGTCACTTTAAAACCATTAGAAGGCACAAGCAAGACAAGTTTTCAAGTATAAATTCTTTGAAGTGGGAAAAATATGCAGCATACAGGACATTCAGTAATATCATATTCTATAACACAAATGTAGGCACTGTCATTTGTATTAAGTAGTCTCCGGCACTTATCCGGCACTTTGTCAGAAATGTGCTATGCCTGCAAGAAAATTGATAATTGATTTAACTTTGGTAGTGAAGAAGCAAACAAGAGACTTTTTTTTTTTTCTTTAATACATGTCAGCATTTTGTACAAAAAAGCCTTGATCCTTATTTGGAGCATCTAGGAATAAATACCAAAAAAAAAAAAACCCAGCTATGGTTGATTTATAATAGCTCTGTGAGTAGCTCTGAGTCTGTGCATTCTCATGCTGTTCGGCACTGTAAATATTTAAATAGTCAATATCCATGGCCATTTTATCATGAAAAATAATTACAATGGCCATATTTTATACTTGCATGAAGAACACTGAAAATAAAGAGCTATGTGTTTACATTATTTTGTTTCAGTTTTCCTTTAATATTTCTTGAAAAGTGAATGGATTATGAGATTCTAATAACTAATACCAGAAATAATACTAAAAATAAGGTAAAAAAGTAAACATAAGCACCTTTGTTTAGCTCTGAGAAGTACTGTAATCCACTGTCAGAAATCCTAGGGACAGCTGAAAAGCTTTGCACAGAGAAGACTACTGAGCATAACTCCAAAAGCATCAAAGCAGGTAGCACAGTTGTCTAAGCCAAACTTATAGCTCCTAGCCCACAAGGGACAGCTATGATTTTTTCTCACTTTTTTTCACCCTTGTGAAAAATCATAGAATCACAGAATGGTTAGGGTTTGAAAGGACCTCAAGATCATCTAGAAATCAACTGAGATATTTACTTTTTTTTTAACAAGACTAGGAAACAAAATCAGTAATTGTGTCCACATCTTGTCCTGTCTGCAGTTCTTTTTGTTAACCATTTTAAATATGGGCAGCACCTCTGGCACTGTCAGGCTGGTAAACTTTCCAGCATAAAAGGAATATATGCTTGCATCCAATGTAGAAGCTAATTTTCAATCAGCTTTGGGTACTTGACAAAAAGCTGATCATGTGATGCAGCAAATAATTTGGCCTTTTCTGCATTTCATTTTTACACACTGCACAAAAGTGATTCAGCTTCTTGAAAAGAAGATAGTTGTTTCACTCCTGTATATTGTTGCCTTTTGACTCTTCTTCCAATCCACATCAATATTGTAAGGAGCCTTTGAGAAATGTCAAAGTAAGCAACTGAGTCAAGCTTCTGGTTTCTCTGTCCTTACAGACTGCTTTCATTGAGCACAAATATGTTGGATTCCAAAGGCAAGGTCAGGAACAAAACCAATCTTTTCCTTCTTTCCTTCCTTCCTCCCTCCCTCCCTCCCTTTTTTCTTTCCTCCTTTCCTCCCTCCCTCCCTTTCTCCCTTCCCTCCTCCATTCCTCCCTTTCTCTCTTCCTCCCTTCCCTCCATGTCCCTCAGTACAGTGAAAGTCTTTGATTCTGCCATACTGGTGAGGAAGGATGTGCCACATAGAACTGTTTTAAGCCTCAGGCATGATCATATTTCCATATTTTTTAACATGTCAGAAAAAGATACAAATACAAAATTATATATCAATGGTTATTCATTATGTAGTATTCTTTACCCTCTGAATCAGTTACAACTATTGCTGTAATGCAACACCATACATGGGTGATAGTAGGAACAATTCCTACAAATTTAGCTAAAGTTGGACTATAATTTTAGAAACCTTCTCTCAAGACTACTGGGAAGAAATCCTTCCAGCCATATCACAGGTGTATTGTAAGACAGCATAATACAGAATATGAAAATGAGAAATCCAAGAAGGCATTAGGAACAACTACAATACCAAAAAAGTGAAAAATCTCCTAGTAAATTTATGCACAATTGCCTGTACAATGTGAATAATTACCTAACTTTGTTTCCTTTTTAAAGATGAGGCAATTCAGGCATGTATTTTCAAAAGTTTTTGGGTTGTGGGTAGTTGAACAGTATCAACTGAAATCAGTGATAGTTGTAAGCTTGCAATACTACTGAAAATCATGAATAATTTATTTTAAATTAGATATCCATAGAGCAAAATGCACTAAACATGCTATTTCCAAAAAAGTGTCCATATATAACACAAGCTGTGCTCCCAAAGGTTTAACCTTAAAGCTGGAGCTAAAAACTATTTTCAACTTAATACACTACAGTCTGTAGTGATGGCATTAATAGAAATAAGTACTGGGTTCCTGCAGTTTTGTCTCACAGACACTGAATTACTATGAAACTATGGTACCATTTACATTTCTTGTGGGCTATTTTTCTATGTTTTCAATATTCTAAAACATTGTAAAAGTACACAGCAATTTCTCCATTACTTCTCAAATGATGAGAAAATCCTTATTCTTCTGTAATATGGTGCTGTGGTGGGTTAAACTTGGTTGGCTGCCAGAAGTCCACCCAGCTTCTCTCTCACTCCCCCTCCTCACCAGCCCAGGGAGAAAAAGACAGAAAAGCTCGTAAGTTGAGATAAAGACAGGTCAATAATTTATCAATTACCATCATGGCAAAAACAGACTTGAATTAGGGAAAATAGAACAGATCCTCCTGGATCTCTTTGTCAAGGCATATGGATGACAGGGAGGTGATGACAGAGAGCTAGGATGGCTTCACCAAGAGCAAATTATGCCTAATAATCTAGTGGCCTTCTATGATGGAGCAATTGCACTGGTGGATAACAGAAGAGCAACTGATGCCATCTGCCTTGACTTCTGTGAGGCCTTTGACACAGTCCTATAAAACACCTTTGTCACTAATTTGGTGACACACATTTTTGATAAATGGACTATGTAATGGATAAGGTGCCATCTTTTGCAGGGGGGAAAGCGCTAAATACTATGTGACTGTTTTCAGGCGCTTCTGTGGTTCCTAACACTTCAACAACCCTTGGCATCTTTGCAGCTGTATGAAGTTCCACTGACATGGTTAGTATAGGGGCATTGCAAATGTGCTTCTGTTTCCTCGCACACCATGGAGGAGACCAAAGCACCCCCCTCCCTCCAACGCCAGTGCGTTGCCCATAGACCTATCTCCAGTGAACCACGTTTTATTCCTTTCTCCCTTGTGGAACTCTGTACTAAGCGGAGGAGGTCCTCTATCCGAGGCTCACCTCATACATATGTGCTCACTGTTGCCATCGGTCCTGGCACAAGAACAGGTCACAGCCTGCAGCCTGGCATCCAGGTAGGCATGTGCACACGATGAAAAACAACTAGGCAAGATTATGAAAACATAGTAAAAAAACCCCAGTATTTGGTAGTGATAGGAGGATTTAAAAAAGTCTTTACTGGAAAAGGTTAATGGTGATGAGATTCTTGGCACAGTTAATACCTGTAACATGAAGGTGAAAGTCAGGCTAAGGCCAGGAGAGAATGTCTGAAAAATAAAGATTCATGAGTTAGGTGGCCTCATTTAATGACTTGCTGAAGCCAAAAGAGGAGATCCCACATGCCATCTGCAGACACAAACAGCCATCAACCAGTGTGGTTAGCCATCTGCTCTTTTCCTTTTGTCCTGGCTCTGGCATTTGTCTGAACCTGTGCTGAACCAGGTCAGCTTGCTAAGTGGGCAAAAACAAGATCCAGGAGCAGTTAGAAGAACCAATTGGTTTTCCATCTGTAGATCACAGGAAGAAAGAAGAGAACATGGAGGAAAGCATGCAGTAATTCTGTTGTAGAGAACACTAAGGTGACCTTGCCTGATGTAATCTATCCACCTACAGGCACATTAAGAAAGATGAGGGCTAATTAAGAGCCCAAAGAAGGGCAAAAGGAAATAAAATCTAGAAAATGGAAGGAACTCTGGGACCTGAGATTATTTATTTCAAAAAAGACTGATGATAAAAATACAAGTCTTTATTCAGGTAAGCACTACCTAAAGATTTGAAAAGGAAAGAAGCTGACCGTGAAGATTTTCCCTAGAGGAAGATTACATCCTGGGTCATTGGTCTGCAGAGTAGGTAAGAATGAAAGTGGAAAAAAAATATTTAACGGATTTGGAAGTTTAGCAAGACAAAATATGGGAAAACAAGAAGTGAAGAAAGACCAGAAAATAGAAGGGAATAAGAAGTAATGAAATATAGCTGACTGTTGTGAGGAAAAGGAGAGGCCTACTGAGAGATATTTTTCAACTATTTTTTTCATCTGGAAATCACTATTGGCTTTTATTTCTGGAATAAGCAATTTAATTGTTTATATTTTTATTTACTGATACAGTAGTTTATTCTGGTTACAAACTGCAGCACTCTGATATGGAATCAACTCATGTAAGTCACCACAAAACAGTATTTTGAGGAATTTCACTGAGAAATAAATTTTCAAATATAAAAGGTTTCCAGGTAAATTGTACATTTTTGTCATCTGTGATCATGTCCCCTTCCTAGCCAAAATGACTCATTTTTCAGAGGCCTGTCTCCAAGTCTTCTTTTAAAAGTGTCTTCTTTTAAAAGTAACTACAGCTGGGTTTGTAGAAGTTGACAGTTACAAACAGTTGAAGATGCCACAGCAGGAAGCAGCAGCTAGGACTGAACTCAGGCAGACTCAACTCAGAAATGAGAAAATTCATTTAACAGTGTATTGGAATCAGAATGAAATCCTCCAAAAGGAAAGGGGCTCTACCTCTCCTGACGTCTGCAAATCACAACTCAGTATCTTCCTGGAAGATGTGCATTACTAACAGAGAAGAGGTTTATGTCAGTGCCGAGTTTTTGCCAGGCTATCTAATAAACTAGAAACTAGGACTTGGACTTGGAACTAGACAGCAAGCCTTCCAGTACCTAAAGGGGTCTCCACGAAACCTGGAGAGGCACTTTTTACAAGCGCCTGTAGTGACAGGACAAGGGAGAATGGCTTTAAACTGACAGAGGGTAGATTTAGACTGGATATTGGGAAGATATTCCTCACTGTAAGGGTCATATTACACTGGCACAGGTTGCCCTGAGAAGCAATGCCTGCCCCATCCCTGGTAATGTTGAAGGCCAGACGGGACAGGGCTTGGAGCAACCCGGTCTAGTGGAAGGTGTCCCTGCCTGTGGCAAGTAATTGAAGCTGGATGACATTAAGGTCCTTTCTAACCCAACCCATTCTGTAATTCTATGAAACAGAAAATTGTAAACATAAAAATGGTTTCTTATGCCACACAGTCACAGCATACATGTAATCTAGGATGTCAGGGGACACTGATACCTGGTATTATTGCTTAACTAGGTGTTACTTCATCGGAAAATAGAGTATCTTCAGAAATGATCTGAGCACTACAAAGCTGCATTTCTCAGGAGCCAGGTGCAGTATCCTCCCCTGAACACATCACAGCGAGAGAAACATAAGGAAACTTCGCTGTTTTAATACACAGGATGCCTTGCCCGAATCGTCCCATTGCTAACCCAGAAAACAGACCGACGGGTCAACACAACCAGAAAAAGCCAACGAGAGAAGTGCGAAAGACATCAGCTGAGGCGCCAGACACCAGCGTCCCGCCGGGCGAAGCCAGGGCGCCGAGAGGCGGAGCCAGGGCGCCGAGGGGCGGAGCCAGGGCGCCAGGGACGCCCCTGTAGCGCCTCGCCGGAAGCGCCGTGCCGTGCGACAGGCGGTGCCTCAGTTGCAAGGCGGAAGTACAGCGGCCGGTGGCAGTTGGCGTTTAAAGGTTCCGAGGCGGTGAAAGGGAGACGAGTGGCGGCAGGGCTGGTGTAGCTCTCGTTGTGGTCTCGGCTCTGCCTCGCGAGCGGCCGCGCTTCCCTGCCTCCGCAGCAGCCCTCGGGCGGAACGGGGAGATGGTTTCCAGGGCCGTGGATCGGCTGCTGATTGTCGTCTCCGTGCTGGAAGGTAACCGGAGGAGTTCGCGGGCTCCCAGCTGCTTGTCGGTGCTTCCGTCCTGGACGGAAAACTGAGGGGGCGGCTCAGTGCACGAGGATGCGTTTTATGTTATGGAATGAGCGGGCTGAGGCTCGCTGCATTCAGTGAATTGCTCAATTAATAACGTGGTGGATGTGCATGTCTTGAAGTAGGATAGACCTCCCCTGGTTTGTTTCTGGGATACTTGCCCAAAACATTATTTAAAATTATATGTAAAATAATATTTAAAATAAGTGGAGTGGCTAGCAGGACTAGGACAGTGATAATCCCCCTGTACTGCACTGGTGAGCCCGCACCTCGAGTCCTCTGTTTAGCTCTGGACCCCTCACTACAACAGAGACATTGAGGTTCTGAAGGGGGTCCAAAGAAGGGCAACAGAGCTCGTGCAGGGCCTGGAGCATAAATGTGATGGGGAACGGCTGAGGGACCTGGGGGGGGTTATTCTAGAGAAGAGAGGCTTGGGGGACTTTATCGCTCTCTACAACTGCCTGAAAAGAGGTTTTAGTGAGGTGGGTGTTGGTCTCTTATCCCAAGTAACAAGTGATAGGACAAGAGCTAATGGTCTCAAGCTGCACCAGGAGAGGCTTGGACTGGGTATTAGGAAAAATTTCTTCACTGAAAGGATAATCCAATATTGGAACAGGCTGCCCAGGGTGGAGTCACTGTTCCTGGAAGTGTTCACAAACCATGTAGATGAGGCCCTTAGTAACATGGTTTAGTGGTGATCTTGGTAGTTGCTGGGGTAATGGTGGGACTTGATGATCTGAAGTGACTTTTCCAACCTAGCTGATTCTGTGATTCTATGAAAGCTTCCTCCTTTTTCTGTACTACGAAACTCACTTGGCCCATGTTGCCCTTTGATCTGGTGGATGCGGGCAGTTGCTCCCACCATTCCTTTGGGATCGAGCCCAAGTGCAGGCAAAGACACCTACACTGTACCGGCCCTCTGGCCCCAACTTCAAGCAACAGCACTACGGCCTTGGTGCTCCCTGGCTGGCCAGACGCCAATGCAGCCAAGGCAGCACACGTCAGGACAGCTTAGCATTGGGGTCAAAATGATGGAGTCCAGCCCATGTGTTGTGGTAACCCAAATCAGTTCATGTCCTCCTTTTATTTATTTCTAAGTAGTACTCTGGTGTCTCTAATCCTGTATTAGCAGTCTACTGTAAGTTTTTTTTAGTGCCTAGCTAGTCATGCTTCATCTTGTATTTCTAATTACTGAGGTGTAATTAGTGTGCTAGTCTGTGGGGTTTGGTGGGTTATTTTGGAGGGGTTTATTTTTTCCCTCTATGTTTTGGGTTGTTTGTTTTTTTAGGGGCTGAGTGCTTTCTCCTTGTCAAGTAAATCTCTGTTCATTTAGGTAGTTTGCCAAGGCAGGTTTAAAATAAGATACTGTTCTCAAACATGTACATAGGCCACACTGATATGTGTAAATTTTAAGTATTCATTTTCTCATTTAAATTATTAATCAGAATGTGAGAGGATACTAAGCACAGGACAAATCCTGCACAACTTCAGTCACTATCTTAATCTAGTAGTGATTCTTTTTCACAACAGTTGCAAAACCATCTATCACTGCTTTCATTAGGTTGTATTTTGCTGCATTAGTGTGGTGCAGAGATAAAATCTGCCATAGAGGAAAAATACTTGGTCTGTCTCTCACCTGTTCATTTGGCCTAAATCCAGTCACAATTTCTCAAAATTAAATCATACCAGTTGCCTAGTTCCTTACTCTCTTTGTTCTTTGTTAATGTCTTGTCTTGCTGTTTCTGTATGCTTTGCAAATATTCTGTTTCATATGCTAGTGTGTGGGGTTTGGTGTCTTTTTTTTGTGCCTGCATAGTAGGAAGATTTTATTTTTTTTTAATATATAGAACACAACTTTAGAATAAGTGCGGGGAAGATGATAGAAGAAATGTGTTTTTATGTAATTGGTTTTTGGCATAAATCTCAGCTCTCGCTATGTTTTTTGTGATGGCACAAGGCAGTTACTCTCTTACAGGCCGCTATTTTCCAAAACGACCCAAGCACCTGCTTATAGTTGAGGCAAAGTTTGATGGTGAACAGTTGGCTACTGATCCTGTAGAGCACACAGATCAGCCAGAATTTGCTACAGAACTGGCCTGGGAACTTGACAGAAAAGCGCTTCATCAGCACAGGTAATACTAGAAACTTCAGTCTAATTTAGAAATAAAACTTAATTTTCTTTTCTTTACCGCTACTGAAATACAGTTTTTCTGTCCCTGTCATCTGAATTCTTTTTTTTTTTAGCTGTGCACTGACCTACCATAATATTGCCACAAGAAACAAAAGTAGTATGTAGCAAAATGAGTGATATAAGGGTATTTTTTTACACTAATGAAATAAAAAAGCCAAGAGCTTATAGCAAATTAATAATTCTATAGTTCAAGCTTTGGATTCAAGCTTTCTTGTGTATATGGTGACAAAGAATTAACTTCAAGCCTGAAATGCCTATGCTAAATTCTTCTGAAAATGTGAAAAATTGAATAAGGTTTCTATAACTCTTATTTAGACTGATAGATTTTAATATTACCTTTGTATTTTCAAAGAATTTTAAAAGGCCATATGATCTTTGAGAAAAAAATGCTTAATGTACCTTGTGCTAGATACCTTATCTATGTCTCTAAGTATTGTTTGGTGCTGTCACAAAGATCTTTTGCATAAGTCCTGTTTTTAAGGTACCTTTACACATAAAATTCCACTTGCATGTGAGGTACAGTGCTTATTTTTTGTATGTGGATGATCTTGCATTTATTTGTCACTAATGATTTTAATAGCACTGAGGGCTTGGTGAGACTCCAGTATACTCATCTTACAAAATCAAGCCACTTCATTTTGTCCCTTAATGATGAATTTTAGACTTTTGGTATAAACTCAGTTTCTGACCTACATAAACTAGCTATTTAACAATTTTGTATCATTGCTATGCTTGAAACTTAAATTTGTGAACAGGTAACTTTTACATTTTGGATTTCAACTGAGTTGTTGTTTCAGGCTGCAGCGTACACCTATCAAACTCCAGTGTTGTGTGTTGGATCCTGTATCTTCATCTAAGGATAACATAGGCTATATTGTACTTGATTTAAGGGCTGTACAGGAAAAGAAACAGGTATGTTATGGGTTTTAAAGCTTTAAAAACTTATGTTTTGACACTGATACTGTTACAGATAGTAGAATTTCAAATAAGGCACAGGCAAAAATTGAGTTGTATTTTGGAGTATGACTCCTAAGTGATCATGTACTTCTCTTGGGTTTTTTTAGTTTTTTTTAATAGGCCTCAGTGGAAGATGTGTTAGGCAATCAGAAGTTCTAGTCCCTTAGCACAGCATAGTATAAACATAATGTAATTATATATATAAGTTCAATCAAAATTCTGTTGTGCTTGATCAAAACATTACTGTGATACAGGTCATAACAGTGTCTTATTTTGTCCTTCATAATGTTCCTGGTGTCCTTAAGGCTTTGTAATCCATATAAATTACTGTGCACTTTAAGCTGAGAACCTGAAGATTGATAGCATACTTTTCTTGCTAACTTGTTTACTGTACAAGTTGGTGCAAAAAGTATGTTCATTTAGTCTTCCAGGAATTGCTCTATAGAATTTTTTAGTATAATAATGTACTTAAAATAGGGCAAACTTTTGGAAATAAAAACTAAGGCGTATTTCTGTAGGTCATAGAACGGTTTGAGAGGGACCTTAAAGATGATCTAGTTCCAGCCCCCCTGCGACAGGCAGGGACGCCTTCCACTAGATCATGTCACCCAAGGCTCTATCCAGCCTGGCCTTGAACACTGCCAGGGATTCAGATACCTACAGTGTCTCTGGGTAATCTTTGCCAGGGCCTCACCACCATCACAGGGAAGAGCTTCCTAATATCTAATATAAATCTACCATCTAAGCTTTTCCCCATTGTCCTGTCACTACATGCCCTTGTGTAAAGTTCTCTCCAGATTTCTTTTTGGCCCCTCTAGGTACTGAAAGGTACTAAGGTCTCCCCTGAGCCTTCTCTCCAGCCTGTCTTCCCTCACTAGGCCTGCATTTTCCCTAGGTTTTATGGTTTAGGGTTTGGGTTTTTTGAGGGGTAGGGTTTTTTTTGTGTTTTCTTTTTTTTGTTTGTTTGTTTGCGTTTTTTGTTTATATTTTGGTTTTTCTACTTGTAGTGGGTTTTTTTTGTGGGGTTTTTTTTTGTTTGTGTTGTTGGATTTTTTTTTTTTGATTGTGGGTTTTTTTTTTGTTGTTGGGTTTTTTTTTGCTGTTTGTTTGCTTGGTTTTTTTGGTTTTTTTTTTGTTTGTTTGTTTGGGTTTGTGTTTTTTTTTTTAATCACCAACATACCCATAGAAGCTTTTCCTGTTGCCCTTAATGTCCCTGGCCAGATTTAATCCTGTCAGGACTTTAACTTTCCTAAGCTGATCCCTGACTGCTCTGACTATTTCTCTCTATTCCTTCCAGCTTCCCTGTACTCTGTAGGCTTCCTTTTTGTGTTGGAGTTCGTACAGGATTTCCTTGTTCATCCACAGAGGCCTCTTTGCTCCATCTTTGTCAGCATGCATTGCTCCTGAGCTTGGAGAGGTGATTCTAGAATATTGAATAAACTTCTCCTTGAGTTTGGAGAAGGCGATCTTTGAATATTGACCAGATTTCTTGGGCCCCTCTTCCCACCAGGCCTTTATCCCCTTGTATTTCACCAGGCAGATCCCTCAAGATACCAAAGTCAGTTCTCCTGAGTTCCAGGTTAGCAAGCTCACTGCACACCCTCCTTGCCCTAAAGATCTCAAATTCTACTGCTTTGTGATCATTGCTGCCCTTGAGCTTCATGTGCCCCACAAGCCCCTCCTAGGGGTCCATGTTCTTAAGTGGCTAAGCCCATGGCTGAGGTATCAGTCCTGTAACAATTTGTTGATTGGCCAGCTGTGACTAGCCCTTTTCAACCCCTTCCCTGTGATCAGGAGGATTGATGAAAAAACTGCCTATGCTCCAGAGTCCCTTACTGCTGCTCCCAGGGCTGTAATCTTTCTTGATACTCCTCAGACTGCTCTTAGTTGAATCACTGGTGTCCATATGAAACAGCAGTGGATAATGGTCGGTCTACTATGTGAGGCTTGGCAGTCTTGGTTACATCCCTTATATGAGCCCCTGGTAAGCAGCACATCTCTCTAAGGAGTATGTCAGGTCAGCAGGTGGGTGCCTCTGAAAATCTCAGGAGAGTTGCCTATTATTATCAGGCACTGCCTTTCCTTAGTTGTTCTGGCTGTTACACAGGGAGCAGATCGAGCTGCCATGCTCAGCTCCAGCATATCTCATGATGTGATGGGTCTTACATCTTCAGTCTGTAGAATGACAAAGTGGTTCTGTAAGGGCACCTCAAGCACTGAGAGAAGTCTTGTCCTTCTGCAGGTCCTTGCCATTGCAAGCTTCCATTCTTCTGCATTATTGTCCCCTCTCCCTTTTATGTGTGCTGATGGGCAATTTTTTGGCTGTAGGTCCACTGCAGTCTGCACATGGAATCAACTATCCAATTCCTTCTTGCTCTTCCCTGATGTTACACAGCCTCCACCTGCTGCAGGAGGTCCTCCGCCTCAGCACACTGTCTGCAGGCAGGTCTACTGGCTGTTCCTGCCCCAAAAGAAAGGACAGGGAACTTCCTGCAGCCACAGATCTACACTGCAGCCTCTCCCTATAGCAGCTCTGTCTGGGTGGAAGCATCACCCACTGCCAGCATAGATGGTGCAGACCCCTGCTGTAGCCTTTATGATGGGTGCCCACCATTATTGCCTTGAGGGGCAGGTGAGTGCCCTTGAGCTGTGTAGATGGTCACTGACTGGTGCCCAGTTGCTGAGTTATGCGGACTTGAAGTCTCTGCAGTTCACAGGTTTAATGTCCCTTCTCCGAAGGTGTGTCCTCCATACACACCTTCTTGTGCAGATTGTCACACCAAGCCCAGGCTGATGCACCGTGCTCTGTTTGCAGCAAATGAAGTAGTGATTTAGTAGAAAAGCTAGAGCAATTTTTCCTGTAAGAGTATCATATTATTTTAATGTTTTAAAAATACTTTTTGTTTTTAATCATGTAGGCACCCAAATGGTATCCTCTGCTTAGTAACAAATACACAAAATTTAAATCTGAAATACAAGTAGGTGTTGTGTTGGAGACTGATTCAAAAGCACTGGTTGGTGGTTTTAAAGCAAAAGAGGCATCTCCTAGAGAAGGGAAAGGTAAGTAACACAATAATATCACTCACTTTGAATTAAAAATGTCCTCACTTCTGGATTCCCTTGTACATGCCTCTTGGGTAATTAGTGAAATGTGTCAAAAATATATTAGAACTCAGATACTAATGATAGCAGGTGTCCTTATGTGCTGTGCTTTTTGGTCCGTTTTTTATCTGGGATCTTTTGCATGCAAGTTAATAGTTTAAAAAAACAAAACCAAACCCACAGAAAAAAATAAAAAACCCCAAACAACTAAAAGCAGATTTTTCTCCCCCTTATTCCCCACCTCAAAAACCTATCTATATAACTTCCAAAGGCTTGAGCCTCTGATGCAACTAGTGCATTTTCTACTACTTGTGTTCTTGCCTTGAGGGGAAGTTTTTCCTAGTGGTAAATTCATCATCTGCTTATTATGATCTCTGGTTTTGTAAAAGAACTCCCTTAGCTTACTTCCTCCTTTCAGGTTCACATCAAAGCACTGGGAATTTTGCATACTGTAAACATTATGCAAGAGCAAGGAACTATTTTAAATGATGTGTTAATCTACACTTCTCTTGTGATCTTTCTGCCCACAATCTCTTCTCATGACACTGGCAGAAAATACAAAATACAAGAAATCACATACGCTTTCATCCAGCACTGTCTTCTACCTCATGTTTTCTGTGGAATAATTGATTCAAAGAAGTTTGACAGCTTTTCTGTTTCTTTTGCTATCTCAAGATTATTTAATGCCATATTTAGGTATTGGAGGAAAACTGATGTGCAGATTTTTCAGAGGCTTAAAGTTAATGTTACAAGCATTGGGTGTGGCAAAGCTAGACTACCCACAGTGTACTCAGTTAAGGAGATGTTTTCCTTTGTATTTTTAATTATTTTCCTTTTTTTTTTTTTTTTTTGCTTCACTGACCTAAGTAGTCTAAAATTTCTAGTGTTTCAAATGGAGCCTTTAGGTTAACTATCAAAAGTGCTGTGGGGCTATTACTGTTTGGTGTAAACTGAGATGCCTTGAATGTATTGAATTACTAGCACTATAAGCTAGCTTAGCAGAATACAATCAGTGTTTATGCACTGAAGTTTTCAGCTGAAAAATCTTTAAATTAAACATTCTGCAAATGTGTGAATGATACATACTTTCAACAATTGAACAGGTTGCCTTATGCAGTTACTTCATTCCTTTTCATGAGTAAAAGAAACAGCATGGTAGACTGTAATGCAGTGAAATAGTCACTGTAATGTTATTCACTGGAACAGTAAAAAAAATTTGCAGGGGCATTCTGCCTTTGAAATAACATCTGTGTTTACCAAATAGAAATTTTATTTGTTTTTTCTTTTTTTTTGTAGCTATGTATACTTAGGGATTTCTTTGTGTGAAATGCCTTGGAAGCATCAACAAGACCTTCTATTTGTAATTTTTCTTTTCACACATACAATATCTAAAAATAAAATGATAGGTAAGATTCCTGCAGCAAGTTACTTAATTTGTTTCTTCTCTCTTAGCATCTGCCCTTCTTTCTGGACTAGACACTAAAAGTATTGTACCAGTCTTGAATGAAGAAGAGGGTTGTCATCAAATTGGACCAGCGGAGTATTGCAGAGATTACTTTGTCTTGTCTGTGACCATTGTGTTTGCCACACAGTTGGAACAGGTTTGTTTCATTGCTTTTAAGTTTGTTTCATAGTTTTTAAGAAGTACTATCTCATGCTGGTATTTTTGCCCTGACATGCTTTATTTCCAGTTAGAATTTTTGTATTTTAAGTTTCCTGTACTAATTAGCTTTGTCCCATATTGAATTAATATATATGAGTTTGGATTTTTAAACTTTTATGTAGTGCATGTGAAATTACAGATAAAAGATCAGAATGCCTTTGGAGCACTAAAATGGCATTTTCTTTAAATCATGAACTTCAGTGAAATGCATACATTTATATCACAATATAGTATTAAAAGTATGCTTATGGATAATATCAGTCTTCAGTGTGGTGCCCACATATGCCCAGGTTCAATGAAGACAAAGTATCTTTCAGATCCATAAGATACATGAAACAGTAGGGCTTATTTGTTGCGTAAGGAAGGATTTACTAGGTAGAATTAAGGCCATGCTGATGTGATTATTTCAGCTTTAGGCTTCAGCTGCTGTGTTCATGCTGGCAGTACCACACTGCTACACATTGTCTGATTTAAAAATAGAGGTATGCCCAAATTACTGTGAAAGTCATGACTCCAAGCCGGTGTGATTTTAATTGATCTGTAACTTAAAGTATATGAAAAACTCTCCTCACTCTTGTCATATTTTTATTTTTCCATGGCAGAATTATAGGGCCTTATGAAGTAAACTTGTTGTGATCAATCTGGGGTAGCTTGCTCCTTTCTAGGCACTGAATTCACAGGTGTAGTGGCTACAGAATGAAGTAGCTATTTTTGGCTCTTCCAGTCTTTATTCAACCATGTAAGCCACATTACATAACTCATTATCTAATCTGCATTGTTTATACTATAAAGATATTGTGGAGGCACTGCTGATTTCTGAGTGCTTGTGCAGTACTTGGCATTATTGAATATATGTCAGTTACAGCCCTTGGTGCTGGTAAATCTTCAAGGTAGTTCAAAGTGGGGCATTTTGCAAGTTACTGGTATACTTCTATAGTAAGATATTTTTCTCTTCAGTTTGATTACTAATATGAAAGTTTTCATTTTGTGTGTGTAGTGCAAACTAAGATTAGTTCAACTACTTGGTAGGTTGAGATAACTTTCAGCTCTTTAATTTCCAAGCTAATACTTAAGGATTACTGTAACTGCACTTTAATGAAGGTAGTATCTCCTTTTCTGCATCTTTTTTAGTTAGTTTCTACTACTATGAAGCTTCCAGAACGACAGCCTGAGTTTTTTTTCTACTATTCTTTACTGGGAAATGATGTCATAAATGAACCTTTCACTGATTTAATTAATCCAAACTTTGAGCCAGAAAGAGCCTCAGTTCGAATACGTAGTACCGTTGATGTCCTTCGAGTTTATTTTTGTGCACAGTCAAAATTGCAGGTAAGCTGTTTCTTCTCAAATGGGAATGAAAATAATGAAAATAGAATATGGCTCAGGCTGGAACCAGAAAACATTTCTCGTTCCAGAACTAGATTGTATTATAGTATTTCTGCTCAAATATAAGTTAATTCCCTTGCTGATATGAAGGAAACCCTAGCAGCACCTAGACGGAGTGCTGTCTCTTCAGTACAGTTGCTATACTAAGCTGGGTTATACAACATGATAAAAGGTATTGCGGAAACATGATATTCCCAAAGTGTTAATGTGGTGTTCTCCAGAGCACGTAGCTCTGGGTCTTGTTCTGCAATCAGGCCATCTGCAACCCACAATCTGGCTTTGTGCTGCCTGTGATAACCTCACCCATACCAGTTGCTTAGGTCACTTTTTTTTAAGCTCTAAAATCACTGTGTCTTCAGCACCCTTTGTGAATAACAAGGGAGGTCTAGTTTTTTTTCCCCACTCATTAACCAAATACTATTTTTACATACACGGCAGCTATATTTGGGCTGTTACAGGATATTACTTATCTTTAGTTATGCCTTTAAATGGGGGATATGGTTTAGTGGTGGAGTTGGCAATATTAGGTTTACAGTTGTACTCATTGATCTTAAGAGTATTTTACAATCTAAATTATTCTGATGCATAATATTAGATAGTATAGAGAGTGTTTATAGCAATCTGTGTCTGGCTCATACTTATTATAAAATGAGATTATTTGATTGAGGGTAGTATAGTTTCTAATAGCTGGTAAGTAAGACAGTGTTATACAAAGTCTTGGATCTGGACCCCTTTAAAGTTATTTTTCTTTAAACTTGTACAGACTATTCTAGTTTATTATCCAAGTTTAAGAATATTCCTGTTTAAATCTTGTTTCAGGTTGTTCTGGGTTTTTTTTTTACTCAACTTTAAATATTTTTCTAATTGCAGTTTTGGGAAGAAACATGGACTGACGTGTTTGGAATTTAAACTTAGTCTATGGTCTTGAAAGAAAGTATTTAATATAACATACGTATGTACACATATGGAGAACTGTGTGTTTTCATCATACTAAAGAATGACTTTTTAAACAAGTTGTCATGAGGTCAGATCCACATCTTGATTTACAGTTTTCTTTCTCCAACTTCTCACCCAGCTATTTAAAATTTAGGATATAGGAACAGACCATGGTATTCTGATCCTTAATGTTTAATATATTTTTTCCAAAACTGAAGACTTTATTTGTAAAAGGTTCTAGCTGCCAGACTTGGGGGGACAGGTGGTTATATGTGGTACATGTGTACGTGTGTATACGTACCCAGGTATGTATATTGGCAGCTGACACATTTTAGCATTAAAGTCTTCATTAAGTGCTATAAATATTAAGGATGAGATTACAGTGTTCTCATCTGCTAAAAGAGAACTGATACATGAGTTTCAAAGAGTAACTTTCACTGAGGAAAATACATTACCTTAGATTGTGGGGTTTTTTTAGATCATCTACTTATGTGTATAAATACTAAGTTGTGGAAGGAAGAAAGAGTTGACTCAAGTTTTGAAAAAGGAATAACGCTTTTTACTAGGGATTAAGAGCACAGTTATTCAAAATCCTTGCTCTTTAGGTGGTGTCTAAATATATACACAAAAAGCTGAGCTTTACAGTTATACATTTTGAATGTCAGTGTTTCAGGGACAAGAATCTGTGCTGTGTTTAGAAGCCACAGACTACTTAATTCGTTTTCAAAAAGGATGGTATGACAGGCCCTTAGAAGGGCAATGCTGTCATTGCTACTGTACTAGCACTGGGCAGTTCCTACCTTCTCAATACTGAAATTTTGTAGCTGTTCCTGCACTTCTCAGAACACTTTTTCTCAGCATACAGGGACTGGACTAGGAATACTCATTTTAATGTGTTGCACTTTTACTACCTTTAGTAGAGGGTGAGCAGACAGTTCAAGTGGAAAGGGACATGCAGTTACATTTAAACACCTTTGTATGTATGCAGATCCATCTTTGCTGCGGGGACCAGTCTCTTGGAAACACTGAAATACCTCTGTCTGGATTACTGAAGAAGGGAAATGCAGAGATGGATCAACATCCTGTGACAATAGAAGGAGCATTTGTCCTTGTTCCACCAAATAGAGCTAAACAGAAACTGCCACAGTTGCCTTTGGATATGGCTCCTACTGTTGGGGTATCCATAATTCTGCAAAGGGAGAACTTGAATGCCCAGGTATAGCTTACACATTTTTCGTTTGTTTAGACAGTGTTGTACATTTTCATGTTTAAGAAAACATAATTGATATTTAAAGTCATATTTGACAGTTAAGTATGTAAAAGAACCTGAAAGAATTAAGTTGCTTTATATGAATATTCCTTCCATTGTTTCATTTTTCTGTGTCAGGAAAATAATCTCAAACTATAAAAATGTTGTAGATGGAATTTTTCAGTGCAAGCCATGATCAATAAGAAAACTATATTACTTCATTCAGCCTGTGATTCCCTTAAATGCTCCAACTGGATCTAATCAGCCACAGGAGAAAGTACTTTCAGCTGTTAAAGGGAAAACAGGGGGCCTGCAGCAGGGATACCAGAATCCCCCATCTCAGGTTAGCCACTCTTCTTCAACACAAGATGAAGCAACAGAAAGTGAAGTGGAAAGTCTTAAGTTTGAAAAAGGCATGAAAGTAAAGAAAAAGGGTATGTAGTATATAACTTCTGTTTTTTACCCAGTTGTCAAGTGTGGTCTTGGATCATGTACTGTGCATTTGTGGTGATAAATTTCAGGCATATAAGCACCACCTGCCTTAGAAAAAAAAACAAAATAAAACAAAAAAAACCCTCCACCCCAAACAGGAGGGAAATAAATGTTTTCAAAAACTGTCATATTCAAATTACTACATTTGGCAGAGCCAGATTGGGGATTGAGTGGTATGTAGGTGATCAGTGGTGTGGATGGTTATCAGCATGGAAAATAACATAAATGCTTGAAATTCCCTGAATTTGAGAATGGAAAGGTTCAGTACAGTGCTCATGAAGTATCTGACTTGCATGAGGAGATAAAATAGTCTAATGTTCACATTTAATAAGTAGAAAGGCAGGGGGAATGTGGTATTTGTAAGATTTCTAATGAATTTACTATGTGTATAATTGTGAAAACAAACATCCATACTGCAGATTCTTGGACACAACTAAGCAACTGAAGTTTTTGTGTGGTTTTGCATTATCCTTTTGCAGGGACTTGATATCCCACATAGCCTTGTAAGACTTCCTTTGTTTTGTTTTTGATTTGAGGATTGGTCTGGGGAGATGTCAGAAAGGATCAGAAGAAAGAATGCTACCATGATAGAGTAAAGCTCATAAGAAAGAATGTTAGTTTGCTAAATGTTACTGAATGTGCATCTTAAGAGATGGTTTATGAATAAAGCCAAATTACTGTATTTCTAATAATACTTGTATTACTGTTTAGCTTTTTTGGAGATTGATCCTAAAGACACCAAGTTCTGTAGAGGAAAATCTGTGTTCCAGAGCATGCTCTCAGGATTTGTCTGCTGATTAAGCCAAATTTTCTTTTAATCATAACTTACCTAAGCAAAAATTAAGTCCTTTATGTGACTGTATCAAGGAAAAGTATTACAAACCCAACAGCTAGTCTGGATTTGCAGTTAAGAAATCCAGGATTGTGCTTTTTTATGAATAGCAATCATTTTATAACTGTCTATTTTGGTAAGGTGTGAAACATGTAATATCACATTTATCTTTCAGGGCTGGTGGCTGAGTCTTGTCAAGTGGTTAACAAATGGTGTACTGAAGAGCTTCCAGTTTTCAAATCACAGGACAGACCAAAGTCACCTCTGTTGTCAGATCTGCAAAATCCTAGTAATGCAAAATCTATTGAATTTAGTACATAGAAGGAAATTTAAATATATTAGCAACTTAAATGAATTTTTGTATGTTGTCATATGGCAGCCTCAAACTCCTGTTCAGCCATATCATTATGCCAAGCACTTCAGTGGCACTACCTCAATCACTTAAAATCATTTTATTCCTATGTTGTGCTAACTAGCTGATGTTGAAGTGTTATTGCATTTTCCTTTTTTGTATTGTTATTGCTAATGCAATTAAACATGCAGGGAAAAGATAAAGTCAATGCTAGGAATGAGGTATTTCTCTTAAAATGGCAAAAAATGAAACATTTTAAATAATTATGAAGAAAGACTCATAGAGCAACTAGCACTTAACAAAAGGCAACTGAGCTCTAACACTTTAACTTTCTTTCTCTGCTTTACAAATTGAAACATTTTTGGAGGATACCTTTGACTCTGTAAAACTTGTAGTTTGGCCTTTTACCCTTTGAAAGCAGTATCAGGTGCCACTGTAAGAACTTGAGAAGCCTGGATGCAATTGGACAGTCACTAACCATAGCTTCTACTTCCTAAATTATAAAATAGATGTCACTGAGGGTAAGTTCTTGTCAAAGGGCATAAGCAGATACACTTTACAGACCAAGCTAGAACATTTTAGTTTATTTCAGTAGTTAAACCTCAGCTTGGGAGCCTCAGTTGGTTCTGCCTTACACGAACACTGCTAATTGACCTAATTCTCTGTGGTTTTCAGTCCTAAACTAAAGAGGTTAATTAATCCAAAGCAAGCTAAGTTAAAACAAATGATTTTTTATAGGCCCACTTCTTCTGCATGCCCTCACATTGGCTAGGAGCAATTACGTAAAATGTTGAAAATCAGAATCTTGTATCATCCTGATGAATGTAATGTGTTGGATATTACTCTAAACTTCAGTGAGATAGACTTACATAGCTTTAAAAATTAAATTAAACCAAGAAAAAATACTATGGCATCTTTTTAGAAGATTTAAAATACACTGGGGCTTTGGTTTGGTTTTTTTTGTTTTTTCCTTTGGAAGCAGTAACTTACAAATAGAGTAGCTATTTTTCACAGTATTAGCTTATATTGCAAAGAATTGAAATCTGTTGGGAAAGCAACCTATCTGTACTTGCATTTAAAAAATGAGACCTAGCTGTAGTATATTTTGTTATTTTGATCAGAAGAAATAATTAAAAATACACACAAATTCTCTATGTTTTCAGCTGATAATGGTCCAGTAGCTTCATCTCAGCCTATCCCTGTGGGTGCATCCAGTTCTTCTGAGCCTTCAGCACAGAAAATTGTTATTCCTGCAGCCTCTCACCATTTTTGCTTTTCAATAGATCTGCGAAGCATACGTGGTCTGGAAGTTGGTTTTCCAATAAATTGCATTTTAAGGTATGATTTATTTTTGTTGATCTTATTCTTTTTAATAACAATATATTTGTTTTTCAATACAAATCCTTCATAATCTGAATGATTGCTGGAGTACGCTACCTGATGCCTTTCAGCTTTAGGTAGCTGATTTTAATTATCAAATTCCTTGGAATGGTCATCTGCCTCATCACTAAACTTCTGAGCATTACAGCATTAAAGATAGTATGTAACACTTCACCTACACTGTAGTTTGCATTAAATCTCACTTGAATATCTGAGCTCAGACAATACATATCATCAATCAGTCCTTTGAGGAAAAAAATAATTAGTTGTCTCTTTACTTTCTGGCTGCCTTTCCAGGTGGCTGAAGGATTAATTCAGTAGCTTTTCATAGCTTCACCAAGAACTTGTAGTAAGAGAGAGATCACCTGGTTTGTGTGTGACAGTGAATCTAAAGGAAGAACTTTCTAATCTTGAAGTGAAAAACCAGTGAAATAAATGCATTATCATTCTGAGATGTAGTTTGGGGGTTTTTGGTAGTCTTTGTGTAGAAGAAGCAAATCTTAGTAGCAAGAAGTAGCATCTTTGTTGCATTCATTTGTGGGGTTACAAAAAAGACAAACTTTTTGGATACATGAGGTTTGTGGCTGAAGCAAAAGTAGAAAACTACCAGTGCTAGTTTTGAACAGATGCTTAGAGATTAATTTGTTACTGATGTCAACATGAAATAAAAGTATGGGAGCACTTTTGGAGAATAAGCAGACATTAGCTGGGAGGTGGGTGCAAAGTTGGATGAATAACCAAAAAGATGAAGGACCAATTAAAAGTAAGGGTATTGAACCCACTATCTGTATGCAGGTGGGGTTTGGTTGGTTTATTAGCATTGCTAGAAAAGATAGAAACTTTCTTTTACCGACTCTGAGGACAACCTACATCTTAGTTTAGGTTGTTTTTAGAGTTTAAGATAAGGAGTTTGTAGATATAGGTACGGTTTTGTAGCTTAAAAAAAATCATCCTACTCGGAATATTAGTGTATTGGTGCCATCTGTGAATTCAGTGGCTCATAGCAGTTTTTACAGTTTGCCTTCCATTTGGACCCTTTTGGTGCACATGATGAAGCATATCTATGAGTGATGATTTGGTTCAACAGTGTTGAATTTCTGTCTATGCATCTCTATTTGCTTTGCGTCTATTGTTCTGACAAGAGTTTGGTTCAATACAATTTTAACTGTTTATCGGGAAATCTGTTCATATTTATGATTCTTGAAGTTTTGTTTGAATTGGGGTGAAATGGTGAGGTTGGGTTGTACTATTTTAAAACAACTTATCTTACTGGTTAAAAACATCATTAATGGTTTTATGTGTAGGCTATATTATTAAATAGTATGTGGAAAGCTACATAAAATGGATGGAATTTTGTCACATAAAATTAAAATTGTTTCAGAAGAGTGACAGCCAATAAATACTATTGTTTCATGCACTTCAGTTTTCACAGTCAGTGGTGAACATGGCAGAAAACTAAAGAGGAGAAACATCTAAATGTGTAAATGCTAAGAAAAGTTGCAGGGTAAATAGCCACATATTTTCAGGATATTGGAAGCATTATTTCATTCAGGTCTAAACTAGCTCTTTAAACAGCTCTGCACAAACAGTTGAAGTGTGGAATTTTCTAGGTGGCAGCATTTGATGCAGCATTTAGTTTTTTAGTAGCTTGGCTGACAGCTGGCATGATCAATTTGAGCAAAGTGAAGTTTGAGAGGTTCCTGGTCTCCCCTTTATCATAATAGTTTATTATAGACTAAGTAGTGCCAGTAGAATAGTTTCAGGCCATACTGTAAATAGTCATAGAATCATAGAATAGTTAGTGTTGGAAAGGACCTCGAGATCATCTAGTTCCAACCCCCCTGCCATGGGCAGGGACACCTCACACTAAACCATGCCACCCAAGGCTCTGTTTGGGATGAAGCATTCACAGCTTCCCTGGGCAGCCTATTCCAGTGCCTCACCACCCTTACAGTTCATATTTTAACCACTGTTTTGTCAGGAATCTACCAACCTTCCCTGTAACTCACAAGTAATTTTTGCTTCATACCCTATTCTGTCACTCATTAGCTATTCTTCTATAAATATTTCAATAGTATATGTAACATGCTTCTGTATAAAAGGCAACTCATAAGTTATGCTGTCTTGAAGACATGCATATTTTAAAAGTTACCAACATCAGTAAACTTTATGCACTTCTCAGTGATACTGCTCTGATTAAAAGGGAAAGAAAAAAAGAGGAGGAAGCTTCAGCGAAAAACTTTTTGCAGCTGCAAGTTAAGCTCACTGAGGCTTGAAAGTATGCCCCTGATTTGACTTTCCTCAGTGATTTAAACTGAGAATTAAAACCTTAATTCTTCAAATGTCTCTGAAATTTTCAAATGGTTCTGAAACTGTGTGTGTATACTCAGTTATCAGTTATTGCATGTTAAACCAGTCTTAGCTGTAAATACAGCTGCAGATATTTTCAGGTGTAAATTGTTCCTTAAAACAATATTCCTTTCTTATTTTTCTCTGCTCACTTTATATAATAATTGCAGAATTTTAGTAGATTATTTCACATGGTTGTGAACATACAGGTTATTAAAGCTCTTTTTTTATCAAAATAACAATGAATATAGATGAAGCTGGATCAGTGCTAAAGTAAATGAAAAAGTGAATATTTGAAAACTAAATTTTGTTACAAGTTTGTGTAAGTTTTGCTAACGTTTGTACAAGTTGAGCTTTAATAAAATGTCTAAACTGGTTTTCTTGTTGCAGAAGGTATTAAAAATTCATAAATTATTTCATTATTTTTGTTATTGTTTTCATTAGGTACTCATATCCATTTTTTGGCAGTGCAGCGCCTATTATGACAAGCCCACCTGTAGAAGTTAGAAAAAACATGGAAGTCTTTCTTCCACAATCCTACTGTGCTTTTGATTTTGCAACTATACCTCATCAGCTTCAAGATACATTCTTGAGGTGAAGACTTAGTTTCTTTTTATCTTAATCACGCTTATCCTATTTTTTTGTTGTAAGTACATTCATGTTCAAGTGTTTTACTTAGGATCATAAATTTGGGAATCTAGTGAGGAATCCAAGTGCTAATGCAGGTGAATATTTTAATGTGTTGCTCTTCCAGTTTCTCAGGTACTTCACTTAAAGTTAGGGACTAAAATTCTTGCATTTATCTCTTGAGTACTTATGCAGGGATCATTGCTTAGAGAAACAAGTGCTGTAAGTTGTTAAATGCTGATAGTGTAGTTTTAACAAAGTGTTGCTTCAAATAGAATATGTAAGGTTTTTTAATTTTTGTTTTTAATACATGATGAATATCCAATGTTCCTGAAAATACAGCAGGTACCCAGGAAGCTGAGTACAGTGTTGAGGGCTGTGGTACCATTTTCCCAGTAGTCCTACCAGCTTTTGGTAGCTGATTAAGATGTAGAATAAAGAATCATTGAACTAGTGGTATTTTGAAAGAGGAGGTGGAGGAGATGTGTTCTGAGTGGCAGTGGCTAAAATATATTTATAAATTAAGATGTTCTAGATCTGTTAAGGTTATTTAGCCAATCACTCTCACTGTATCATTGTCTCTTCTGATAACTGGAAAAAGAAATAATAAGCTGATGAAAGTAAGTGATAGAGAAGATAAAGTCAGTAATTTTTTCCTCTGAATGAGGGGCAGTAAATCCATCTTTTTTTTTTGTTTGTTTGTTTTATTATAACTGGGCTATCACTGATTTGGTAAGTTGCTTTTAGAACATGAGGTCCTTTTCCCAAGTTAATATGAATGTTTCCTCTTTTGTTTTGATGCCTGACACTAAGAATCATTTCTGTGTTTCAGACTACCTCTGTTGGTCGAGTTGTGGCACAAGGATAAAACAGCTAAAGACTTACTTCTAGGGATGGCGAGACTTCAGCTTTCGAATGTTTTGGCTTCGGAAAAAACCCGGTTCTTGGGTAGTAATGGTGAACAGTGCTGGCGTCAGACTTACAATGAGACAGTCAGTGTCACAGCAGCACAAGGGTATAACTATTTGAGAAACCCTACTTACTCTGTCACAAGTTTTGAGGAATTGTTTGCTTAGTGTTTACTTGAATATGGGCAAACCCCAGTATAGGGTGCAGGGTGGGAACAGACATCCAAGTGATTAAAAGTTAAATTGCCACAGGCATGTTGTGCTACCCCAAACCACTACTACAGTCATCATAATAGACCTTTATATAATTGTGATCTTCTGTCAGATTTACAGATTAAAAAAAAATAGTTGAAAAAATGTTATTGAGGCACCTTTCTGTGGAAATTAAATGCTTAGCAATTGCAAGATGCTGCTGATATCCCAGAAAATAGTTAAGACTAATTATCCATAGTATGCTTTTAGATGCTACTGATGCTACTGACTTCAGTGAAAGTTAGAAGAACAAGTATATTTGTAGAGTAGAAGAGGTTTTCTATTTTAGGGTTATATTCTGTGGTAGTAGCAGGGGCTTGAGCCTGTGTACATCAGAAGAAGCAGTGCTATTTGTTATGTTTTATCTGAAGATAAATGTTCATTTACCTAGAGGAGTGTTGATCCTTCTTATGTATCCGAAGAAACGTATTGATAGTTAATTCTGGCCCATATCCTTATTGGAGATGTAAAGTGTGCTAGTAATCAATGTCTAAACCTAATCTTTTTCTGTGTGATAATGGAACTTGATTATGCCTTTAGAAATAAATGTAATTGCTATAAAGACTGAGGCTGGGTTTAAACCTCCAATCCTCCAGGTGATTAAACATATTTGATGCGCAGGAAACTTCAGGTTACTGATACAGAGGCTGATATACAATTTCCCTCCCAATTGGTAAAATACTGATATCTGAGTTTGTTTTAACTTTTCAGTGTGAAAGCCATCATGGCCTGATTCTGTGAAGAGTTACTTTATGATCTCACTGTACATGAAGGCTCCCACTTTCATTACAAAGTTTGCTGAAATTAAGTCTGGTTTTGCACAAAACTTAGTAACCACTAGATGGCATTCTCAGAATGTCATCAGGTGTCTGCATTTTGGTGTGCTGATACACTGCTAGCTTTGCTCTTGGTGTATTGTTGGTTTTATACCGATATGTTAAACTGACTCTATTACTCAGATTTCAGAGGTCTACTGAGTTGAATCTTTTTTTCTTTTTTAAACAGTGACAGAAAGTTGTAAGAATCTGATGCAGTAATTTTTGTTAAATTACATGAAATACAAATATTGCTGGTGGATTTTTTTCACTTGCAAATAGCTGTGTAGAGGACTGCATTTTTATAAAATATTTTAGTATTGTTTTTCTGTATTTGCTGGAAGAGAATATATGTGAAAAATATAGCCATGGTTAATTCCTGCAGCCTTGTTGTAAATTGCTTGATAAGTAATGCTGCAGCTTCCACGATTTAGGTGGCTGTGTAATTGCCTTTGCATAATTCGTAGTTATAACTGAAATGATAGCTTTGTTTCTGACCAAGTACAGGTCTGCACTGCAGTGTACTTTCGTGTTAGACCAGTGATAACCTTTGGTTACATGATTTGTGCGTATTTCTTCTCTTAATATAACTGTGCAGAAAAATACCTTTGTTTACTACATTTTGTTAGTGATTAGAGATGAGGCAGCCAGAGACAAACTGTTCTACTTAAGCAAAAACTGTGACTAATTTGAAATTAGTTTATTAAAAATACCTGTTATCTAGACATTTTTTCACTGTACAGGAGCAGGTAGTACTTAACCTATAAGTGTATTCCAAGTTGTCAGTTCTGTGTGCTGAAGCTTTCAGAAATGAGCTTTTAGTAAGACTGAGGATGGCGTACCACACCTGGTATGCTAAATGACTTATACTGTGGATAGTAGAAAGTAACTGATAACATTTTAAGAATTCATTGAGTGTCTTGAACAAAGTCAGCTCAATACCTGTATTCAGCAGGTATATTTGTTAGATTTAGGACTACAGGTACAATTTAGGATCATTCGCCTGTTACAGGGGTGTAATCAACATAATCGACATCAACATAATCCGCAATTATAGTAAGCTGTTAGTGAAATAGTTTTCCAATGAGAAGTTATCTATTGAAGTCAGAAAGCTGACTGAAGATGTATAAATCCGTCCCTGAGTTAAAACAATAGGCATGGGAGAGCATGTTTATGCTGTCACATAGGCAGACATTTAGAGTCTCTCAGCTTACATGGAATCTTTTAGCACTTCAGCTTTTTGTGTTTGTGTGTTGTCTTGTAATTCATTTTCTGTATTTTTAAGACAGTTTTTATTAACACTCTAATGCTGTTTATAGGTCAGACAGCCGAATAGCAGACCTTTCATATGCTATCACTTTGGAAGACCATGGGCTTGTGAAAATGCAAGAAGTTCTGGTGTCAGATTCTTCTCAAGTAAATTTTACATAATCCTTTTTTCCCCCTTGAATGCTTCTTTGAGAAGTTGGATTTCCAGTTAAAAATCCAATGCTACTGTATCAGTGTGTAGGTGCTGGTCAGCAATGGCATGTCCCTCACATTCAGCCTCGTTGTGCCCAAGAAAATCCTCCAGAACCTCGAGAAACACTTGAATACAAAGCTGCACTAGAGTTGGAAATGTGGAAGGAAATGCAAGAGGACATTTTTGAAAATCAGGTTTTTATTCTTCATTTCCTAAACTGCATGACTGCCAGAGAAGCTTTAACAGAATTGATGAGAGGAATATTTCTTAAACTTTGCCACTCTTTCAAATAAGAACTAACTTTTGTTCATGCAGAATGTTAAAACTTCAGATTTACACAAATACATTTCATACTTTTAATGCAAAGATTGTTTATCTTCTGTATAAGTGATTGAAGTAGGTACTAGACAGTAAAATGCAGAACACACTTCACAATTTCCCCTAAGTCCTTATGAATTACAGTAGATACTCCAGATTCAAATTACTGGTGTTAAATATTAATGCTGCATTTCTTTATTCTCAGTCTAAATCCATTGCTGCATTTCTACTCCTGAAATCACTCTAGGTGTTTTTAGAGGTGCATGCTTCCTTTTAAAAGATATTGAGAATCTAGTGTCTATTTTTTAGGGTATTTTTTTTGAACTTGGGCTTTTTACTTAAAGGTAAGATACCTTTAACTAAAAGGTAAGATATATCTTTCACTATCAAAATCGTACCTTGTTACATACGTAAGTGTACAAAACTTTGTTTTTAATTGTTTTGCTGCAAGGCTTAGTTCTGCTAGTACTCTTTCCTTTGAAGTTGTACATCCAACAGTTCTGATTTGGTTTTCTGGTTTTGGGGTTTTGTTCTCCCTCTTTTTTTTTTTTTTTTTTTTTTTTTAGCTTAAAAAGAAGGAAATGGCCCATATGCAAGTACTTGCAGAAGAATGGAAGAAAAGAGAGAGAGAGAGAGAAGCGTTAGTGAAGAAAAAGGTAAGGAAACTCATACTTGCTGAATGTGTCATTGTAAATATCTCATTGCTATAAAATTTAACAAGATGCTCCGTAATTATAGCATAGAACAAAGGGTCTGTGATTCCTCTTCACACCTGCTGGTATGCTTGCATCTAGTCAACAACAGTGCAAAAAATAGCAAGTAGCCTTTAATTGTATTTGTTCTTTTAGGCCTTTAAGTTAGCTTGCTTTCACTGGGGGCTTTTTAAATTTGTCTTTCACTTGTGTGGTCAAAAAGCACTTCTAAACCCAGCTTTGCATGGAAACTGGTTAGCCTTTATTGTATAAAAGCTCTCCATTGTTGATTTCTTCATTAAAAGCAATGTAAATCTGTAAACAAATTGTCAGTATTTTATACTGTAGCAAGAGTAAATATTTGCCTGCCTAAACCATTCTTTGTATCACAAGGAAAAAAACACTCTCTTTTGTGTGTAGGGTTTTTTTGGTTTTTGTTTTGTTTTGGTTGGTTGGGGTTTTTTTGCTTTCCTTTAGGTAGCAGAATATGCTGATTTGGAAGAACAACTTCAGAAAACCTTGAGAGATCTAGATAAGCGAGAACGGCAGCTTTTTAGTGCTGAATCAGAGGTAAAAAGTGTTTTGTCATTTTAAAAAATGCATATTTGCATGAGCTATTTCTGACAGTTTTGTTGAATTTTCACATTGACGGTTGTGACCTGTGTATAAGAACTGAAATAGACACATTCATACCAATACACATAGGAGCACTAATAATTTAAGCTAAGTTTTATTACAGCTGTACTTTTTTACTCAAATGGAAATTCAGTGAATTTAAATGGGTTGCTAGAATTACAGAACTGTAAATTTTCTCCTCTTAACAGATCTAGAGTGTCAGTGGAGACACTTACATAATGTTACCATATCTCAATTTTAAATTTACTACTGTCACGGGAACATTGTACACATGTACAAGAGTTCTTCAAACAGTTTTTGCTAGGTTAACCATTGAAATAGAAGGTGACAAGGAGATCTGGGAGAAAATGACATTGTCCAGGTTTTATTACCCAGCACTTTGATAGAGTTCCTATTTTATACTACTTTTTTTGTAGTGAAGGGACAAAGAAGATATGGGAGAATCCAATAACTACCATTGTTTCTAGATCTCACTGAATTTCCCCAAAATGTGGAAATGGGGTGCAAGTACCGAGGGAAAGTAGTTGTATGAAAAGAGAAAATAAAACTGTCCAGTTTTGTACTTCATAACAAACTCACAGTTCTATTAGTAAACTGCTGTGATTTACCAGGCCAACACACCCTCTCCTCGTTTAGCCCAGCTTAATCTTTTGATCATAGCTATCCCTCCTGTGCTTGTGAGCAAAGTTAAGAAAGCTCCCAACACATGAACTGGCTTGTTGAGCCTTTGTCGTGTTCAGTACTCAGGTTTCTTGTACCCCTCTAGATGCAGTTTTGCTGCAAAATACTGTCTTAATTTCCTTTAACATCTTTGCAAAAAATCTGTTGATTAGGTTTGGCTGAATGCAATTCAGTCTGAGTAAAAGTATTTATTTTGAGTCTCATAAGTGTTTCTCTCAAAACTTGCTTTGAATTTAGCAAAATTCTGGCCTGAGGGTTTAGAGATAATAAAAATCAGTGGATTCCAAAAATACCTAGACAACATGATGTAGGGTTCATTCAGCAATTACACAGTTTGAAAAATGGGTCTTTAGGAGAGGTTTCTAATCAGCTAGCAGTTATCTGGGACAGTAAAGTTATTCTAGAAAGTTCAAACATGTCAAGGACTGTTTTCCTGTTTAGCTCAGTGAGGAATTCTCTCAATACACTCAGTTTGAATAGTGCAGTCTTACTGACCTAAAATCATCTTGGTTGTAGTTGTGACTTTATCACTTCTGCAATGAAGGTGTGTATTTAGCTTGTTAGTATGTGTCGTGGTTTAAACCAAGTCCCCCAACTCCCTGAGAGTTAGGAAGGAAAATCCAAAGAATGTAGCCCTCACGGATTGAGATAAGAACGGTTTAATAGCTAAGGCATAACACAATAATAATGATACAGCCAATAACAAGCGAAAAGAATACAACACCCCACCAGCCACCGACCCATAACTCACTCCACCCTGCCCGGCTGAGCACTGCGTGCTCCCTCCTCCATTTTCCTCTAGAGCTCCACCCCTCTCTTTCCTAGTATGCATCCTGGGCATCACGTGCTATGGTATGGAATACCTCATTGGCTAGCCTGGGTCAGGTGTCCTGTCTCTCCTTCTTCCCGGCCTCCCCTCCTCCACCTGGCTGGAAAAAGCCTTGAACAAAAACACCCTCAAAACATGCTCAAACCATGACATTATCCACCCCTTATTCCATACCATTCACGTCATGCCCAGATTCCACATTTTCAATACACCATCAATCTTAAGTCCACCCCTCGATCATGAGACATCTCTATGTTGCATCTGTGGAATGATGGCCTGAAGTATCTGGGCCCACCAGGCTCAAAATCATTCACTGTCCCCTTCAGCAGTTCTACAGCTTGCTGCCGGGGACTCTATACAGCTGCCTTCCACTTCCAATGCTTCCAAAGCACTGGAGGGGCCCAGTGGATCAGATACTTGGCCATATTGTCCCACATGCCCTGCTACTCATGACTGTCCAGCCTTGGGGACAGTCTCCTGGTGCTCCTATGTACTTGTCTAACCTTAGACAAGTCCCAAACCTGACTCTGCTTAACTTTTGCGACTGGGGCTGATGTAGCTGCCTTGCTTGCCAGTTCTCCCACCACCAGCTTCTCTTCTCCTGAGTCCGGATCTTCCTTCTCTGCCTTCCTGGGAAATGCTGCGTGGTCTCCTGTATCCTGCTGGGGCTCGGTGGATGACTTCCGGGGAATATTCTCAGACGCTGCGGGGTTCGGAACGGCGGCAGGACTCGGTTCCTCCACTGCCTTGCTGGGAAGTGCTGCGTGGTCTCCTGTATCCTGCTGGGGGTCGGCGGGCGACTTCCGGGGGACACTCTCGGCCGTCAGGGAGTTGGGAATGGCCGTGGGACTCACCTCCCCCGCTGCCTGATCCCGCTGCTCAGCTACTGCCCTGCTCCGCTCCTCCCTCACCTGCTCCCGCTGCTCTGCCACAGCCGTTTGGCTCCCCGTGCCACTCTCCCTGGCAGCCTCAGCTGCCGGCAGCTCCCGGGGCCGCTCCTTCCCGGCTTCACGCAGCCTCACACAGACGAAGACGAGGACAAGGACAAGGATGGCGAAGAGCAACGGGACGGCCTGGTACAAGTCCGAGTCCACGACCACGTCCATCCCCCCCTGCTTCCGGAGCCCCACCATATTACAAGCCTCCGTCACAAAGTACAGTGAAACAAAAACCCTAGCCCAAGCCCCATGATCGACAAACACAAACACATCCAATCCATACACAAAGTACCCAGCAAAATCCCGAAACCGTGAGATCCAGAGAAAAACCTCTAAGAGCCAATAAATCAGCATTGTGACAAGAGACAATAAATCCGCTCAGATCTGTTCTTACCTCAAATCCTCGGGCCCCACGTTGGGCGCCAAAAATGTCATGGTTTAAACCAAGTCCCCCAACTCCCTGAGAGTTAGGAAGGAAAATCCAAAGAATGTAGCCCTCACGGATTGAGATAAGAACGGTTTAATAGCGAAGGCATAACACAATGATAATGATACAGCCAATAACAAGCGAAAAGAATACAACACCCCACCAGCCACCGACCCATAACTCACTCCACCCTGCCCGGCCGAGCACCGCGTGCTCCCTCCTCCATTTTCCTCTAGAGCTCCACCCCTCCAGCCCTCTCTTTCCCAGTATGCATCCTGGGCATCACGTGCTATGGTATGGAATACCTCATTGCCTAGCCTGGGTCAGGTGTCCTGTCTCTCCTTCCTCCCGGCCTCCCCTCCTCCACCTGGCTGGAAAAAACCTTGAACAAAAACACCCTCAAAACATGCTCAAACCATGACAGTTTGTAGTAGAAAAGTGAATATATAACTTGGGTTTAGCAATCCTGTGTAGAAAGTACAGTAGAGATATAGAAAGCTCCATTTTACAATAGGTGAGAATATATTGTAATTTGCAGGTCATTAGTTAAACCAAAAGCTAATAAAAGAATACATAGCAAACAATAGATATAGATAAATAACTGGAATTTCTGTTGTTTAATTTCTGAAAAAGGACAGCAGATTTTGTCATTAATATAGTGACAATTGTAAGAAAAGCTCTTAAAATAAAGCTCATGCAGGTATGGGTTAATAAAAATATATTTAACTTTTAAGCTTCAAACAATAAAGAAAGACTTGCAAGCAGAGCATGAACGAAAGCTACAGGAGCTACAGGATTCTGTGCGGCGAGCCAGAGAAGAATGTGCACACCAGGTTGAGCTAGAAAGGTCGAAAATCAAACAGCTGGAAGAAGACAAGCTTCGCTTACAGCAGCAGGTAAGTACACTTGAATTTCTGCCTCAACATTACTTATTTAAATACACCTTTTTTAAAATAAGGTACCAAGTTGAGCAATGTGTTTGGGGCAAGTGTTTTCTGGCAACTTTGTTATAAATACTTCGTCTGTTTAGTGAGCTGTGTACTGGGATCCATATCTGCCAGTCTTACTCAGTTTGCAATGCAGTGGTTATAACTTTATAACACTGAAAATCAAACAGCAATTACAAGCATACATTATATGTACACTGCTGTGCAGGTTCTACATTTCAGTAACTTAGTAAATTGTTAGCAATCAGCATATAGCAAAACATCTAGGTAGCATGACTTGGAGTTTGATTTATTGTTCCATTGCAAAGGAATATTTCTGTTATCCTTACTGGGGTTGGGTGTGTATGGGAATTAGGTTGTTATGATCTTGTTCTGAAAGTAGTAGTTCAATGAAACCGGGGATCTTTAGACTACATTTTGTCCTGTAGACTCGCTTTTACACTAACTACAAAGCTAGTCTAGCTGTTTTTCTTGCCTGTTAAAGCATACTGTAAAATTTTAGAAGTCAGTACAGGCTTTTCTGAGCAGTTTTAATATTGGACATTAAATATGTTGTTAAGTAAACTAGGTTTTAGTAATGCTCAAATGTTTTTCAGAGTATTTAGTTTATGTAAATTAATAACTTGCTTTAGTGATTTTTTCATTTCTGATACATGAGAGTGATAATCCCACAAACAGCTTTCAATAATTGAAGAATTGTATCAGTCAAAAGCATATTTTTGTATTAGGAAGAGTTGTGCTGGGGGTTTGTGGGGATTTTCGTTGGATTTGGTTTTTTTTTTTTTGGTTTTGGTTTGGTTTTTCTTTGGTTTCTTTTTTTGGGGGGACAGGGGTGTTTTTTTGTTTTGGATGGTTGGTTTTTTTTTACTAAACACAAATACTAACTTACTACTCTTCATGTCAGCATATGTTACCCACAGTACAGTAAAATATTTAAATACAGCTAATGCAAAAATGCTGCTGATATATAAGCTGCTAGTCTTGGCTATGCTATTGAACAATCATTGAACTGAGATGAGCAGTTTCAAACTGCAAAATGCAGTCCTCTTCAAAGTAATAAGTGGATCATTTCTGCATCATAGATCATAGAATCATAGAATAGTTACGATTGGAAAGGACCTTAAGATTATCTAGTTCCAACCCCCCTGCCATCACCAGGGACACCTCACACTAAACCATATCACCCAAGGCTTCATCCAACCTGGTCTTGAACACTGCCAGGGATGGAGCATTCACTACCTCCCCAAGCAACCATTCCAGTACCTCACCACCCTCACAGGAAAGAATTTCTTCCTTATATCCAGTCTAAATATCTGCTGTTTAAGTTTCAAACATTACCCCTTGTCCTGTCACTACAGTCCCTAATGAATAGTCCCTCAACCGCATCCCTGTAGGCCCCCTTCAGATACTGGAAAGCTGCTATGAGGTCCCCACGCAGCCTTCTCTTCTCCAGGCTGAACAGCCCCAACTTTCTCAGCCTGTCTTCATATGGGAGATGCTCCAGTCCCCTGATCATCCTCGTGGCCCTCCTCTGGACATGTTCTAATGATACCATGTCCTTTTTATGTTGAGGACACCAGAACTGCACACAATACTCCAAGTGGGGTCTCAGGAGAGCAGAGTACAGGGGCAGGATCACCTCTTTTGACCTGCTGGTCACGATCCTTTTGATGCAGCCCAGGATACGGTTGGCTTTCTGGGCTGTGAGTGCACACTGAAGCTGGCTCATGTTCATTTTCTCATTGACTAACACCCCCAAGTCCTTCTCCGCAGGGCTACCATGAATTTTCTTTTCGCCCAACCTGTAGCTGTGCCTGGGATTGCTCCCACCCAGGTGTAGGACCTTGCACTTGTCATAGTTAAACTTCATGAGGTTGGCATCAGCCCACCTCACAAGTGTGTCAAGGTCCCTCTGAATGGCATTCCTTCCCTCCAGCGTATCAACCGAACCACACAGTTTGGTGTCATCGGCAAACTTGCTGAGGGCACACTCAATTCCATTGTCCATGTCAGCGACAAAGATATTAAACAAGACTGGTCCCAACACCGATCCCTGAGGGACACCACTTGTTACTGATCTCCAGGCGGACATTGAACCGTTGACCACAACTCTTTGAGTACGACCATCCAGCCAGTTCTTTATCCAGTGAGTGGTCCACCTATCAAACTGATGTTTCTCCAATTTAGAGACAAGGATGTCATGTGGGACAGTGTCTAACACATTGCACAAGTCCAGGCAGATGATGTCAACTACTCCACCCCGTCCATCACTTTTGTAGCCCCATCATAGAAGGCCACCAAATTGGTCAGGCAGGATTTTCCCCTAGTAAAGCCATGCTGGCTGTCACCAAGCACCTTGTTGTTTTTCATGTGCCCTAGTATGCCCTCCAGGAGAATCTGCTCCCACATTTTGCCAGGCACAGAAGTGAGACTGACTGGTCTGTAGTTCCCCGGGTCATCCATTTTCCCCTTCTTGAAAATGGGGGTTATATTTCCCTTTTTCCAGTCATCAGGAACTTCACCTGTCTGCCATGATTTTTCAAATACGATGGCCAGTGGCTTTGCAACTTCATTCCCCAGCTTCTTCAGGACCCGCGGGTGGATTTCATCAGGTCCCATGGACTTGTGTACATTCAGGTTCTTAAGATGGTCATGAACCAGATCCTCATGTACAGTGTTCCCAAGGTCTAGGTTTTCACAGTCCCTGTGTCCGCCTTCAGAGACTCGGGTGCTGTGGTCAGAGCCTTTGCCAGTGAAGACCGTGGCAAAGAAGTTATTCAGAACCTCAGCCTTTTCCAAGTCCTGTGTAGCCAGTTCTCCCGATAGCTTCCGGAGGAGGCCTACATTGTCCGTAGTCTGTTTTTTTAGCCGCTACATACCTATAAAATCCCTTCCTATTATCTTTAACATCCCTTGCCAAGTTTAGCTCCACTTGGGCCTTAGCTTTCCTAACTTGGTCCCTAACTACCCTGACAACATCCCTGTATTCCTCCCAGGCCACCTGTCCTTGATTCCACCTTTTATAAGCCTCTTTTTTCCTGTGAATTTTTCTCAGCAGCTCCTTATCCATCCAGGGAGGTCTCCTGGCCCTCCTGCTGCACTTCCTTCTAGTTGGGATGCAACACTGCTGAGCTTGTAGCAGGTGATCCTTGAATGTTAACCAAGAGTCTTGGGCCCCCTTGCCCTCTAGGGCTATATCCCATGGAACCTTGCTAAGCAGGTTCCTGAAGAGCCCAAAGTCTGCCCTCTTGAAGTCCAGGGCAGTGAGCTTACTGCATGCTCTTCTCACTGTCTTGAGGACCTCAAATTCGACCATCTCGTGATCACTGCATCCAAGACTTCCCTGGAGAGTCACATTTCCAACGAGCCCTTCCCTGTTGGTGAGCACGAGGTCAAGCAGGGCACCTCTCCTCTTTAGCTCCTTTATTGCTTGCAGAAGGAAGTTGTCTTCCACACAATCGAGAAACCTCCTGGATTGCTTGTGCCGGGCCGTACCGTCGCCCCAACAGATGTCAGGATGGTTGAAGTCCCCCATGAGAACAAGGGCCTGTGAGGGTGAGGCTTTTCCTATTGGTCTGTAGAGTTCTTCATCCACAGGTTCCTCTTGATCAGGCAGTCTGTAACATATCCCCACAGTAATGTGTCCCATCACCGATTTCCCCTTAACCCTGACCCACAAACTTTCTGTTAACTGATCACCTGTCCCCAGACAGAGTTCCATACTCTCCAGCCTATCCCTAACATAAAGGGCAACTCCCCCTCCCCTCCTACTGGGCCTGTCTTTTCTAAAAAGCCTGTAACCTTCCGTTCCAACACTCCAGTCAAAGGAGCCATCCCACCATGTTTCGGTGATGCCTATTATATCACAGCCCCGTAGATGTGCCCACATCTCTATTTCCTCTTGTTTATTCCCCATGCTACGGGCATTTGTATAGAGGCATCTGATGCGAGCTCCAAATGAAGCCGGCTCAGTGGCTGGAGTGGCTAGAATATTACTACATTGCTCAGAGTATTTATTATAGGTGCTGTCAACTGACTGGGTGTGTTGGGATGGAATGATGCTCCCCTCCCCCAACACAACTAGTTTAAAGCATCCTTGACAAGTTGTTGGCAGCTATCAATGCTGTATCAGTCCAGGCAAGATATATCGCCAATATTTCTTAAGGCTGAAGCTGCCAAATGCCACCACCTGTGAGTCGTCTTCCAAATGCATTCTTTTGACTCCTTTTTTTTTTAGCTAGGTTGCAATACAGTCACAATCACTTTTTATTTTCCTATTCAAAACAGGCATACTGTATCAGACCAAAGATGCAGTTGGTGAAACACGCTGTTGCAGCAATGATGACATTTAGAGGGCAAGAAAATAAGAAATTAGACAATGAGAAAATAGAGTTTTGGTATATTAGCAATATCATCAAGAGTTACATATGCCTTCAGCCAGTGGCAGCATTTCATATTTATTAGCCATCAGTGAAAGCATTCTTCATGAACTCATGCAATCCTTTTTAAAAAGTATTTCTATTTTTAGTATTGCAACATCCTGTGGCAGAGAGTTCTAAATTTTTATTATGTGTTGTATATTTAAAAGCTTATTTTTGTTAATTTTAAGCTCATTGCTTAAGAATCATTTAGGGCTTGTGCTACATACTGTTCCCAATTGCTTAGGTGCCTGTCATGTTGTCTCTCTTCCAAACAAAGATTCCACTGTTTTTTGCTTTTGTATGAAGATCATTCCTTCCAGCTGATCATCATGTTTGTATTCTTCTGTGCTGTTCCTGTTATTTTGAATCTCTTTCATGCTTCAGTATAAGGAGATGTGTCAGTACAGTTTTCACACTCGAAATGTAGAGCTCCCTAAGTGTCTAACTTATTTGGAAGTGATACACATAGTACTCTACTATACAGGAGGACATCCTTGAGGCATCCACCTTGAACATCGCTCTTACTTCCTGCATGAGGAAGTTGTTTTCTGTGATTTGTGCAGTTCCCTAATGGAGAGGGACCTGAGGTCTCATAGGAAATACTATTTTTGAGTGTTTTCAGAACCAAACAAGAAGTTAAACATTAGGGTAGAAGCTCTAGGGAAAGACAGCATTTTTCATAGCTAAAAAAATTACTGTCTTTGTGATTGGCATCATGTCTGTGTGTATGCTTTAAAAAGCAATAGGTAAAAATGGAAAAATGGCAAAGAACAATATACTTTTGAAGCTGGCTATTGTGGTTATATGTGTAAAGTAACTATTGTGCCATACATTTTTATATTTCTCTTTCCGAGGCATCTTTCTTACATCAATTCTGTAAGAATAAAAAATGCAAAAGGTGAAAATTTGGAAGAAAAAAAGAAGTGCCCCAATAAGTATATCCAAAGTATCAAAATATTTATGTGCTAATGGAAGTAGGCTTTGAAACAGAAATGAATTCTCTGAAACATTTTTGCTCAGTATGAAAATACTTGAATTAACTTAGATGAACATAAATAGAAAGGCAGCATATGGGACCATATCCTGTGATGCAATGCACCACTTCCATCAGCTGTTTTAATGTATTCATAGCTGAAGAAGATTTAACAGAAGAAGAATGTAAGCCACTCTTAGAAAACATCTTAGAAAACTTTTATACCATGTTTTAATATGGTATAATGAAAAAAGCTGTTAAACATTAGATTTGCTTTATCTCTTTTTAGCAAATTATTATGTTTTGGCATAATTTATCAAGTTAACCATTTTAAGATGAAAAGCAAACCACTCTCTTTATAAAATCTTCATTAAACTGTGGAAGTACACAGTGAGGGCAGAGGTACATAACATTAAGTAATTAGTCACTGAAGTCTTTCTACTTCATCCTTTCTTCTAAATCATTTGGCTGTACAAAGTATTAGTTATTTCCTCTTCCAGACATTCCTAAAAAAGTTATGCTGCTGAAACTGAATGAGTAATAAAACTTCATATAGTGGATAACTTAACTGCTAGCTTTCTTTAAGAGATGTGTCTAAATCTGAATAGTTAGGCTTTCTGTATTTCTTCTGCAAGATGTTATAGAAATGTGAACAGTCACAGTTATAAATCTTGATCTTCTGCATATGAGGACAGACTTGTTTTTTCTTTCCGGTACTGAGCAAAGATCCTCTTTTAAATTTCTTCCTATTGCTGCATGCCTTTGTCAAGAAAGCATTAATTGTGAATGTGTAACTTTCCCTGTCTGTTTTATATCAGATAATTGACAACAATATGTTTGTTTGAGGGACTAATGAGTAACTAAGTTCTGTAACCTAATACTTTGTGTGTCGGTTTTTCTGCTAACTTGCTTTATATCTTGATATCTTTAATGTAGCTCAATGAAGCAGAAAATAAGCATAAAATTCTGGAGAAGGAGTTCCAACAATACAAAGAACAGCAAAGTACCAAACCAGAAATTAAGCTACAATCGGAAATAAATCTTCTCACTTTAGAAAAGGTATTTTTGATTTTTCCAGTCTTTAAAACTGTCACAATGGGCCATGTAAAAAAATCTTGCATGATACACTGGTTAATTTGTCAATTTTGGTTTATTTTTTCAAACGATTTCTTCAGACTTTAAATATTCAGATACAAATAAGGCCAACAGGGACCTTATTTCTATACAGGAAGCAGTAGAGAGAGATGTTAAGGCAGTAAAAAAACTAACCTAAATATTTAAATTGCTGCTATCATGATTTATGCTGGGGACTCCTGAGTATTCTGTTTGTAAAACTAAATAAAAATTAAGATTTTCTTGTGAGGCTTAATTTAGACTGGTATTCCATTATGTGTGGTGATGGTGTTTTTTTTTTTTTTAGTATTTCTGAAAAGGCTGTTAGCTGCCAGTGGAATGGAATCACTGTCATAAACCTTCAGTAGATGATATTTGTTCAATTAGAGCCACAGGGTTTTTATGCTCAGAATTATTGTGAAGTTTGAGTAAAACTGTTGACTAAGTTGGAAAACTTGCACCAGACTTCTTTGCACAAAATGCACTTTGTTATATGGACAGTCCGTGTGTTACTTTACGCTTGAATAACTTCTAATAATGCAGGCAAATGATTCAGAATGTGTTTGTCTCTGTAGACCTTTTAAAGTCTTAGCTTAAATATTTTTAGATTCTCTACTTTTGTTAGCTTTAAGAAAATAGTTAAGTTTTAATTTTTTCACAAATTTAACAGTGAATAATTTTTGTCTGATTAAAAGAAAATATCACTGACTCAAAGTTAATTAAAAATGGTGTATTCTTCAGGTTACTATTTTGTGTGCTTCATAACTGGTTTTCTTTGCTTTAATATGAGGGGTTTTTGTTGTTTTTTTTCACAGAATGCATTCATTTTTTTTTTAGTGTTTAACATTTTTTAAAGATTTATTTAGATAGTAAGATCAAAGATTCACACCAGATGTGCAGATTTTAAAGAACAATTTACACAGATATCTGTTTCAAAGGAAAGAATGTAGCAAATATCTTCCATCAGCTGCAGGAAAGAAAGAAACAACTACACACCTTTCAAAGGCAAGATTTATTGATCAATGTTTCTGCTAAATTACTGTTCATAATCTTACCTTAAAAAAAAAAGAGGCTTGCTAAATTGAGAGACTTAAAATTTACATCAGCAGATTTAGTGCTAAAAACTAATTTTTTCTTTTTGTATAGACAGCTATCCAATAAAAATAAGGCTATATTTTAAACAAGAAAATGTTCGTGTGCCATAATATTTATGTTATATTGTATAACAGCTTTAGAAGATGTTGTATGTTGCACTACATAAACACTTTTCTTAAACCAGACCCTTTGTATATATACATCTTTCAGTGATTGTTACTGCTGTTATTGCTTCAGCTGATATGATTTTAATTGCTTTTAGGTTGAACTTGAAAGAAAGTTAGAGTCAGCTACGAAGTCAAAGCTCCACTACAAACAACAATGGACAAGGGCTTTGAAAGAACTTGCAAGGTTAAAACAGGTATGCAGGTTTTCTTTTGCCATACAAGACAACCAAGTTCATTACCAGGGTTGTAATGTGAGACAACCACAACATGTGGTATTTGAAGCAACTTATAATTACTGTTAACTCCTGGCAGTTCTCATTTTATTAGTATTTGTCTTTACAAAATCGAAGCTCTGAGATACACTTTTCTACAAAAATGAGAACAGAAAATTTGATTCTAGTTTGACGCTGAACTCAGGGAAGATCAAGCCTCGAACCTGCAAAGAAGGTTGTCATAGCTAAAAAGCAAGCATGTCCCAGCCATCTTGGTCAGTTAGAGTCCTAACTATTCTGTGTTTTAATTGTAAAATGAATAAAGAGTAAAGATGAGAAACAAAGCTTTTAGAAACAATGGTTCAAGGCTTACTAAAGACTGAAATGAAACTGGAAGTGAAACTTCCTCCTGCTTTTGGAAATTCATATCTCATACTAATGTGGCATGCTTTTTGCTTCTGTGTATTAACGGAGCTTGGGTATGTGTATACATATGACTTGAAATACTCAGTTCAAACCAGGAATAGCAACTTCATCCTCACTGAATCCACGTGCCTCTAGGTTTTTTTGTCATTGCCTGTGTTTCATGAATTGTAGTAAACATTAGCTAAACAGTGTGTGTAAGAATGGCAAGCATTTTCCTTTGGCCTTGACAAACAAATTAGTAAATCATTAATAACAGTTGATGAATAAACCTTGACACAGACATAAAGCTTCAGAAATCAAGTTTTAGGAAAAGGTTTTTGTAACCTGTATTCACTTCTACTTTAGGAAATGTTAGTTATTTTGGTTTGGGGCTTTGGGTTTTGGGGGTTTTGTCAGGGTGTTTTTGTTTGGTTGGTTTTTTGTTGTTGATTTTTGTGTGGGGGGTTCGTTTTCTTTTGGGGGGGGGCTTGATTTTATTGTTGGTTTTGTTTGTTTGTTTGTTTGTTTTTTAAGGATTATAGTTTCTACCTTATTCCCACTGCTGTTCAGTTTTTGAATAGTAAGACTCTAAGCTCATACTCTCCTATTTGATAATTACTCTTTATAATCTATATTTCTCCTTGAAGAGAGTGAATGTGTAGTATAATCAGTAATTAAAACCTCATCTTTATTCGGTGTCTTCAAGTTGGTCCTTTTTTGCCTAGTCATAAAAGCAGTCATGAATTCTCATCTCCAGTTTCTGAGACATCCATGCTTGACAAGATGATAGAAGGAAAAATATAAATCTTATGTCCTGATAAAGATTTTATTTTCTGCATCCATGAAATGCCCAGACTATGTTTTTTACTGCCATATTCAAAAATTCCTACAGAATAAAAGAAAAAAATGTTGCTTGCCAGAATAACACTAGTGTATAGTCATATCAGGTTTTTATTTATTGTAAATTTCATCACCACAGACCTGACAGTCTGAATTTAGTAATATATTAGAATGTTTCAGGTGACCCTTTAGCTGAAAGTCCGAACCATAAAATAAGTTGGCATGTACACTGAATTACACTACTTAAAACTTTTCTACTACAGAACAAACCCTTTCAAAGTAGTTTCTTGTGGTTTTTATACTCCCATGCTTGATCTTATACTTAGTCTATTGATAAAGGATTTAAGTGACTTTAAAGAGCCAAATAAATTTGAAGCAGAGCTGATCAAAAACCATTTACTGTGTTTTAAATATAAATTTGGAAACTGTTGCTTCATGAATTCTAGATTTGCTTTACTTCAGATGATTTGTGCAATTGTTTGACCAATTTCTTGTTTAAATTGGATTAGTACCATGTTAATTTTGCATTGCCTCTGGTGAATAGCCACAGGGCTGTAAGCTGTGCCAGTAATTTGTCACACCAAAGCTCTCTAGAGAACTATACAAAACATTTGTGTAGTGAGGATTAGACGTTGAAAGCCGTATCTTAGATTGTTAATAAATGTTAATGACAAAACCCAGCTGGTAAGTCTTGGAAATGAGATCTAATGCTTTGTGCCCATTGCCAAAAAAATGTTTAAACAGAGATTTCCATTACTCAAAGGTGACCTAGTACAGTCAATTTGTGAATTAAAGAAGCATAATCTACAGGCTAAGCATTCAGTGAAATGCTCTTCTGATTTGCAACCATAAAAGTCAATGGTTCCTTAATTAAAAAGTTTCCTTTTACTTTGGAACTAGTTCTTAGCACACATCTGTGATAGTTTTATATTTTGCAGAATATGAGATATGCAGTACATAACTTAGTAAAGTCATGGGACCATTAATAGAATATGCTCTAAACTTCTCCACATCAGGATTTTGAATGCTAAACACAGGGCCAGTGGTAATCAGAAAAAGATCTAAAATACATGAGAACACACATACATCAAGCTTACCTGTGCTTAACAAAATACAGAAGCTAGTTGAATTTAAACAGAGTTTGTATAGCTGAGTGAAAATAGACTTCACCCAGCTTATTTTTCTTCCCTCCCCGTTATTCATTGCAAGTCTGTATTATTATACTCTGTTCAGGTTTAGGAAGAGGAAAATATCAAAAAGTCAGCTGTGTAATCACCCAGGTAGACTTAACCATTTCCAGACTCTTTGAGAGTTTGCTGACTGGGAGATCTCAATGCTACACGAATGAGACTTTCATAATTTTTATGTATGTGAGCGTGACTTCTGGGAGAAATGAAACCATTTACACAAAATTGCGTAATATCTCCTTACAGAGATCTTAGTTGTTAAATTCAGTACCTATCTAAGTGCAAGAAACAGCATAACAAAAGAAAAATAAAAGCTGGGAGAAATGTCATTTTCGGCAGTTGACATCTCTGCTATAATGTAGAAAACCAAAATCTCAAAATATACATGCATACATTATGCACTGTTAGAGGAGAGACACTGTTTTTAAGCCTTTTAATGTTTGTGCCCTAGACATCTGAAAAACTAGCACTGATGCATAGACCATGTTGGCTGGCTGGCATTCACTCTGTCTTGTCCAGTGTCTTGCTTATCCATTTAGTAATTAGTTTGATTAATTTATAAGTAATTTAGCCAAGGAAAGGATGTAAATCTTTGTTTAAAAAAAAAAGTGGTGGGGGGAGGGTGCAAAAAGTCATGGAGGTCCAAGTCTTGGTTAAAAACTGTGTCTTGAAACCATCCAGGCCCTCCTACTGACTTGTCAGCTCTGGGTTATTTTCAGAAAACTTTACTTGAGTCCCTTAGCTTCAGTCGTAAGTTTTTCCCACAGACTTGCATGGTATGTGTGAGTGGGAGAGTGAATAGTGGCTGCTATTTAGCCATTGTTTAGTCTAGTGTATGTATGTTTACATCTCCCTTTTGGATTTATAGGCAGCTATGGCAAAATAACGATTGTGCTTCCTTGATTGAAGAGCCTCTTAACTAGAGCACCTGGCAGCATACAGGGATTCTTTTATGATCCAATTATAATTGAATTTTTTTTTTTTTTTCATTACTGGTTAATTTTTGTTTAATGCTAGTATTCCTGTAGTACCATGGACTTCAAAAGTTCCCACTGTGCAAGCTCCTAAAATATTACTCTATATCTGAAGCACTACATCAGAGATGCAAACTAATTAAGAAAATTAGTAAAAACATTGAAGTAAATGAAAACTAGTATATGGCTTTATTTGGACTGGATTATTTTGTTTATGGGTATGTAAGAAAGAGGGTGGCAAATATCAAATTAATAAAGGAAAGGAATGTTGATAATAAGTTTTACTGAGGGGAGAAAATGAGCAAAAGGAATAGTGTATTTAGAAGTGCTTTGAAAGCAGGGGAGGAGAAGGTATCTTGGTCAACTAAGAGCATATTGCAGAAATAATTGTCAGTAATTTGCATGTGTTACCTTTGGTTGATCTATGGCTGCCTCAGTGTGGGATAGTTGCTCATGATAATTAGGTGGTAGTGCAAGAGTAAAGTTTCTAGTGGGTCTTATCCCTACAAAGCTGCATTTACTTCAACAGCTAATGATTCTAAGTGTTCCCTTACCTGAAATTTACAAATAGAAAATTCTAAAAGTTTCAAATTATTATAGTTCTCACTGAGGCTTAAATCAACCTGACTGGCTACAATAAGCAGCTGAAAATAATCTTAAATGTTCCTCATTTAGGAAATAATATAGGATCCTATTCTGTCTGGAAATGTAGAGTGTGTTAGTTAGTCTTGACTGAGAATTTTAAGCGTGAGTATGTATGTATTAACATTTGTGCACTGAGGTACACTTAAATACTTTAATTATTACTTAGCTTTTAAGTATACACAGAATAATATGAAGATGTTACAGGTAGGTGTAAAAATGTTGGACTGTATTACTACTTCAAATGTGCAGAAGTTTTATTAATATTGTTTTTTCATTTTGGAAGATGGCATAGTAAATTCTGCTGTATTTCAAGTACTACTGTGCAGCAGAGTTCAGTTCCTTCTTTGGTTTAAAAAAAACCCAAAACCAACCAAACAAAAAACCGCCCAGAAAGTGCTTGTGGCCAAGTGAATACTTTAACTGTGATTAGAAAAAAATGGATTTAATATCTGTGTGTACTCTGTTAAGGTGGCACCATTTTCAGCACTATGATGAATAAGAAATCCTCTCTCATTGTAACAAAACTCATTCTTTTTAATGTCCCTCAATTGTATCGTAACAAAACTGTACACAAATTAATTCATAATTGGCATTCATCACTTCTGATCAAACAGCTCTTGTAAACTCTTGCCATCTTCTTGTATTGATGGATTATTAGGAAATGGGGTTTTGTTGTTCTGCTATGAATGATATACATGGAGCAAGTTTGCTGTTATGCACCCTGCAAATTGTTATGATAGACCTTTAAAGAAGTCAGACTAATGCTGGGAAAGATACTTGAGAATAAGAGTACAAAGTGTGCAACTGAAATTACATGCAGGATCCATCATAAACGAATCTACAAAATCCCTTCTCACTTTCTTCCATGTCTTCCACCCCACCCCCAAGTGGGACTATCTTAAACTGAATGCTAGGGAAATCTTACCTCAGAAAAACATTGATTTCTATTAGTGAATTTAATATTATTGGCCTCAGATGTCGCTGTTCAGGGTCATGGCATGGCATGCTATAGAAATTCTTGACCTGCACTATTACAGGACTGAAATTAATCTTGTCTTTTCCCTCACCCCTCCCAAATAAGGAAATGCCTGATATTTGTCCTGTTTACATCACAGTTGTATTAGTAAATCCAGTTAAATTTCTAATTATGTTTATCTGAAAGGAAGTCCTACCCAGAGTTAAGTTGGAAACAAAATTTACTGAAAGAGTTTTTCTCTATAGAGAAAAGGAAAATTTAACACTTCACATTCAAACTTACTTCCTTGAAAATCTACGGGTATTATCCTGAGCAGTGAGCATGCTTACTAGTGACACTGATACATTTTTGTTTGTTTGGGTTTTCATTTGGTTTATTTTTAACAGACCTTTTCCTCACAGAAAAACATCAAAAGGATCAGGAAATGAATGAAAGGTTTTTGAGGAAAGCTTTGGTTTTCCTACATCTCTCCTTGGCTTTTGCATCATCCTCTTTTGTCCTTTTCTTGGTTTTACTGAACATCACTAAAGATGTTTCTCTGTCAGATATCTTTATGGTTCTGAAACTAACTAGTTTAGTGAGGGCATGAAAAACCAACATACTAAATGAGAACCCTTTTCATAAATAGGAAGTTTTAGGAATATTGTGTCTTCTTCCTGGTGTGTTTGAGCTTAGGACTTTATTCTGTTAACCTTCAGTATATGTACTTCTAATGTATACTCTTTCTTTGAGTTTAAAATGCTCTTTTTATGATCGAATTGCCATTGTTAGCATGTGGCTAAACAGCAGAAACCTCTGGATCACTGAGTGATCTGAATCAAATAGTAACCTATCAACTTGCCATGAAACTTGTAGTCTGCCATGCTTCTTATGCTGAGCACACAGTTATGTCTTTCCTCTGAAGCTGCAATTGTAGGAATGCTCAAAGTCTTTCCTTATAGATCTGAGTAATGCACTACACAAACTGAAGGACTGGATTGGAAGACTTCTAATCAGTGATCAGCTATTTGATCTGTGTGTATTATGTGTCTCATTATAATGCTCTACCAGTAGGCAGGGATGTCCTTTTCTGCGGGCATGTTAAAAGTCTTGCTGTGCAGGAAGTGCCACTTTGTTTTGTGTTAGTTTTCCTGTATTCAGTTTTCAGGTAATGTTTGCCCAATGTACCTTCAAAAAAAATTCTTATAGAATTAATACAGAAATTTGACAGACTTACATTAATACCCCTGCTGCTCATGACAGTAGTTCTAGTTTAAAATAACCTGAACTGCAGAGCAAGATTTTCTTTTCTGAAATTAATCCTTTCCTTACCATCTGCAGCAGTGCACTGACTGAAGCTAATCAAATCTACAAATCAGCATAAGTAGAAGGGCTAGAAATAAGAGATAATTGAAGCTAAATGTGCAAAAGATTTAGATGATTTTTTTTTTTACATAAGAGGAAGATGTTGGCTTTATTCTTATAGATGTTTGGGGTTTTTTTTTCCTACATGTGAGGCAGTTTGCTTCTAGATTGTGGATAAATTGAGATAATCAGATGTGCTGTCCATGTATTTATTTGTACTATAGCTTAATTTTTACTGCTTTTATACCAACCTAGTTAAAATTAGATCATGCTCAGCATTTTATCTTACTATCCACAGCCAGCAAAGCAAACAATGCAGTACAACTATTAAAACAGTTCAGATAATTCCATTAATCTTCATAGCCCATTGCATAGTTGAAATTTGGCTTTACTGTCTGCATAGTGTTGCTTATCCAGGTGCTTGGAAGCCAGAGAATAATGTTATGATATTTGCTGTGATTTTAAAAAAACCTACAAACTTTGTCTCTGTTAAAGTAATGTTTGATCTGTGGCATTTTTAAAAATGTAGTATCTGTCTTTATTCAAAACATTTTGGGATTATGAGACTGTAACATGTTTGCTGTATTGCTTAAGTGATTAATTTCCACTGGTTTAATAACTTGATGTCATGGTTTGAGCATGTTTTGAGGGTGTTTTTGTTCAAGGTTTTTTCCAGCCAGGTGGAGGAGGGGAGTCCGGGAGGAAGGAGAGACAGGACACCTGACCCAGGCTAGGCAATGAGGTATTCCATACCATAGCACGTGATGCCCAGGATGCATACTGGGAAAGAGAAAGCTGGAGGGTACGCTCTAGAGAAAAATGGAGGAGGGAGCATGCGGTGCTCGGCCAGGCAGGGTGGAGTGAGTTATGGGTCGGTGGCTGGTGGGGTGTTTTATTCTCTTCACTTGTTGTTTGCTGTATCATTATTATTTGTAGTAATAAATGGCAGTAGGGGTTTTTGTGTTATGCCTTAGCAATTAAACCGTTCTTATCTCAATCTGTGGGGGCTACATTCTTTGGATTCTCCTTCCTAACTCTCCAGGAGTTGGGGGACTTGGTTTAAACCACGACACTTGAATCATGTGCCTAGTGGGAACTTACCTAGTTTTGGCTTTCAGCTGGTGCTTTTTGTTGGGTGGGAAAAAAACAACCTAGCCAATGCGGTATGAAATATCAATCTAGCCTATACAGAGGCCAGCAGTAGATGCACAAGACCTAGAAATCCAGTTTGGATATCTTTGAATATCCTCCAGCTCTCCTTCCTTTTTTATAAAGAACAGCATGAGCAAGCGGTTGCATTCAGGCTGTCATGTTAAACAGATGTCAGTGAATATATTCACAATTTATTTTTATTTTTCAAGCTAATTCATATGTCCCCATCGTGTCCCACTCTCACATCCACTTTACCCCACTGAATAATTTTTGCTTTGGCAGCCAACTATTTATTCCAGAATGACTTCCTCATTTATGAATATATCAAAGAGTACATTCTTGTGAAGTCTACTTCTGCTTTCTTGCTGTTGTGGAAATGATTAAGTGCTATCTGGTTTTCTAAACCCTGTGAGTAATCTGAGAGGATTTTCCCTGTGACACCTTAGTTTTGTGTTTGGTTGTAGGTAGTGTCTTTGGTGTGGTGTTTTGGGGGATTTATTTTTGTGTTTTTTTTCAGATGGAAGTGACTTTTCAACAAAAGCTGAATTCATTCTTCCTGGTGTACCCATACATCCTGTTAGTTTTGGTTTAGTGCTGGTTTCAACTTGGCCACTGTGGAAGTAAATCGTGCTGGTAGTTTCTGGGTATTCCTAAGAACTCTGTTAAAAAAAAAGAATAAAATAAAAAGTGGGAAAATAATTATTTCTGTTGTGTAAACACCAAGCGTAGTGATAGATTACACCCTTAGTTAGTCTTGTAACTTTGTGTTTGAATGTCATTATAATTACAGAAAAATCTTGGATAAATATTAGCCAGCTGTAGTGACTTTTTAATATTTGCTGTATGTATTTGTAGATTCCTGCTCTAATACCTGTTCTGCTTCAATCTGAGACTGTTCTTCAAACCTCTCCTATGTAAAAAAGGGTGCCTCACAACTATGGAATGTTCTTATGCAGTGAACTCTTGATGAGGAAGGAAGGATTATGGCTTTATCTTCCCCATGTGATTATTTTATGATTCTATCATCTATCAGCTGTAGACTCTTTTGGCATGATTTCTTCTAGTTATATTATTAGTATGTATCCCTTTAACAAGTTATTCTGGCTTTCTGGCTTGTCTCACTGCAGTTCTACCAGTTTGCCTGGTTGGTGTGTTGGATTTAGTATAATATATATATTATAATATATTTAGTATTAGTAATTTGGAGTTATGTACCTGCTATGATTTCTTGTCAAGTACTTCTGGTTTATTTCCTGCTGACATTAACAATTAAGAGTCTTTGTTGATACAAATTCCCTGTAAAATTCAGTTTTTCTTAGCACTTATTGATCATCAGCAGAGAGTGCTTAAGATGCTGGGGGACTAAGATACAGGGAACTGCCTGACTAGACTCTTCCAAATATTATTAGATTGACTGCATAATGAATGTATTCACACGTCAAATTAAATTATAATTTTTTTAGCCCTACAATAAATATGAAACTGATTGTATTAACTGTCAAATATTTCAGATGAAAGCAGTGTCAAAATTACAAAGGTAACCTTGTACTTCACAACATGTCTAGATCCAGGATGTTTGTATAACCTCCTGCCTTATTTTTTAGCTACAGGAAGAAATGTCATTTTGCCTTAGGTCTTCTGTCTCATTCAGAGTAAGAGTGTCATGAGGTCATAAGGAAAATGACCAGAAGGAAAACAAGTGGAGAGGGGGCCATACTTCTTAATAAGACACTTTAATGTCATGAAGTGGTAGTGGACTCAAACCCTAGTTTTGTTACACTGTTTGCATAGAGCTTGAAAATATAGATCCAAGTAAACTTTTAGAATTAATAGATTGATTGGATTTAATCTGCAGAATAAGTTACCTGAAACTTCACACAGAGCTAGACAAACATAAAAGGAATCCTCTCCAGAGCCTTGTTTTCAAGGCTTATATTTTTAACCACAAATTGCAATTTCAAAAAGTAGTGCTTGAAGGTTTGACACTAGGCACTGGTGGAGCTGATGATGGAAGTTTTCTGCATTGATTTAGCATTTTTCTGTTCATTTCTGAATTTAAAATTACAATTTTAGGAATTAATCTAAGGATTAATAAAGGAATAAATCTAAGCACCTTGAGCAGTTCCACGGGTGTAAACTTTGTTTACTGATTTAAACCAGAGTGTGTAAAAGTGTTTGTAACATTTTTGCTGGTTTCTTAATGGGAAGGTATCTGTGACTGGACTTAGCTGATCCAGACTGGACATGTATACTGCAATTGTGGTAGTCACTTGTGTTAGCTCTTTATGCCTATAATGCAGTAAGAGATTCTGTTTAACTCCCGCATTTTTAATACTGTTGAAGTATTGCTTGTGTTGCTGTAATTAGCACTTCTATATGTAATCACATAGTCAACTGAGTTATGTCTTCACCCTGTTTGTTAGCGTGAACAAGAAAATGCAATGGCTCACCTTAAAAAACAGCAACAGGAGTTGGAGCACATGAGGTTGCGCTACTTGGCAGCAGAAGAAAAAGAGCTGGGGAAACCAGACCGTCAAGAGTTGGAGGATATCAGAAATGAACTCAACAGGTATAAAAGCATTTGTAAAGTTTGTGTTTTGTTGGGGTTTGTTTTGGTTTGGTCTTTTTGACCCCTCCCCTCTCTTTTCTTGCCATGTGCCTTGAAATGGGAGATGGCTCAGAAGCTAGGGATCAGGTCAGGAAAGCTAAGGCCCAGTTAGAGCTGAGTCTGGCAAGGGATGTCAAAGATAACAGGAAGAGGTTCTATAGATACGTTGCAAGCAACAGACAGACTAGGGACAGTGTGGACTCTATGGAAGCTAACAGGAGAACTGGCTACCTTGGATTTGGAGAAGGCTGAGGTTCTCAATGACTTCTTTGCCTCACTCATCACCGACAAATGCTCTGACTATGCCGACCAAGTCTTGGAAGGCAGACGCAGGGACTGTGAGAATGAAGACCTTAGACCTGATGTAAGAGAAGATCAGGTTCAAGATCGTCTTAAGAACCTGAATGTGCAAAAGTCCATGGGACCCAATGAAATCCATCTGCAGGTCCTGGAGGAAATGATGAATCAGGTTGCTAAGACATTGTCCATCATATTTGAAAAATGTCATTTCTGGATGACTGGAAAAAGGGGAAAATAATCCCATTTTCAAGAAGGGGAAAATGGATGACCCAGGGAACTACAGACCAGTCAGTCTCACCTCTGTGCCTGGCAAAATCTTGGAGCAGATTCTCCTGGAAAGCTTTCTAAGGCATGTGAAAAACAATGAGGTGGTTGGTGACAGCCAGTGTGGCTTCACTAAGGTGAAATCATGCCTGACAAGTTTGGCCTTCTGTGATGGGGCTACAGAAATGATGGACGGGTCAGACAAGATGACATCATCTACCTGGACTTATGCAAAGCATTTGACACTGCCCTGCACAACATCTTTGTCTCTAAACTGGAGAGACATCAATTTGATGGATGGACCACTCAGTGGATAAGGAATTGGCTGAATGTCTGCATGCAGAGAGTTGCAGTCAGCGACTCAATATCCAATTAGAGAGCAGTAACAAGTGGTGTTCCTCAGGGGTCAGCATTGGGACCGATCTTAAACATCTTTGTTGGTGACATGGACAGTGGGATTGATGCACCTTCAGCAAGTTTGCTGATGACACGAAGCTGTGTGATTCAGCTGGCACACTGGAAGGAAGGGATGGGATCCAGAGGGACCTTGACATGCTTGAGAGGTTGGCCAATGCCAGCCTCATGAAGTTCAACAAAGCCAAGTGCTAGGTCCTACACCTGGATCGGAACAATCCCAGGCACAGCTACAGGCCAGGCAGAGAAGAGATTCAGAGCAACCCTGTGGAGAAGGACATGGGGTGTTAGTTGATGAAAAACTGAATATGAGCCAGCTTCAGTGTGTGCTTGTAGCCCAGAAACCAGCTCTGTACTGAGCTGCATCAAAAGGAGTGTGATTAGCAGATTGAAGGAGGCGATTCTGCCCCCTACTCTGCTTTCATGAGACCCCACTTACAGTACTATGTACAGTTCTGCTGTCCTTAACATAGGAAGGATGTGGAGCTGTTGGAGCAAGTCCAGAGGAAGACCACAAAGATGATAAGGGGGCTGGAGCACCTTCTTTGTGTAGACAAGCTAAGAAATCTGGGGCAGATCAGCCTGGAGAGGAGAAGGCTGCGTGGAAACCTTGTGGCAGTCTTCCAGTATCTGAAGGGAGCTACAAGAGCGCTGGAGACAGACTCTTCCTTAGGGACTGTAGTGACAGGACAAGAGGTAGTGGGTTCAAACAGGGGAAGTTCAGGATAGATATTTCTTTACTGTGAGAGTGGTGAGGCACTGGAACAGGTTGCCCAAAGAACCATCCCTGGCAGTGTTCAAGGCCAGGTTGGATGGAGTTTTGGGTGACATAGTCTCTAGTGTGTATTGTTCCTGCCCATGGCAGCGGTGCTGGAACTAGATGAACTTCAGGTCATTTCCAGCCCTAACCATACTATGATTCTGTGAAATCAAGATGATAATTGGCTGTCAGTCCAGTAATAGAATGGAGTTTAGTGCCCCTTAGGTAAAGATTTCACGTTTATAAAATGTAACAGTACTGCAGTATAGAAAATCTATGCTTAAGGACACTACCTGTTTTTTATGTTAGTCATAGTTGTACAGCATCAGGCTTTTTTCTGTTTTAAATATACTTCAGTTCTATGGATAATTGCTGCATTAAGAAAACAAAGTGTTCATATTTCAAACACATCAAAATTGTAAATCTACCTAATGTTGTCCTCTGAAAACTTGTCTGCAGTAGTTCTTGTACATTGAACCCTGCTTGAATTATCAGAATGGGAGCCTTGATAGCAAGTATTTATTACATATGCATACAGAAAAGGTATTGTTAGAATTTAAGTATTAAGATTTCTTTTGCTAATGGTTGTTTTTCCCAAGTGAGAGGGAATGGTGTTGCCTTTTATAGATTTCTTTATTTTGCTAAGTAGATAACCTACAGACTTGATACAAACATAATCAGAGAGGTTTTTAATACAGCTCATCCTTTGATTCTTTCCCTTTTATCAATATCAGGCTAAAGCAACAAGAAGAAGAAAGAAAGCAGTTGCAAGATGTTAGAGCTAATTCTGCTGGTGGAGTTTCTAATTCTAGAAAATTAAATGAGAACATGGATGATTATCTTTCTCGTCTAATAGAAGAGAGGGATACCCTGTTGAGAACAGGAGTATATAATCATGAAGACCACATTGTGAGTGAACTTGATCGTCAAATCAGAGAAGCTATTGCAAAAAGGAGCATCACTAAATAAAAACAAACAAAAGTTGATAAAAAGAATCAAAATTCGAGCAGAGTGATTTTTTTATAAACCTGTATTACCTTACAAATACATAAGGTAATGCTTAATTTTGCACATTATTGTTAGATCTTTCTGAAGTTAATGTAAATATTTGCAAAATGTGAAGTTAAGCACAGTTTTAAGTTTTATGGTGGTGACAGCTGTTTTTTAATGTTTTTATACTCATGTATACATATATAAATATATTTATGTTTTGTGGTTTCTTCTGAAATGTTTTCTACCTCTTTTTGCATCACCATGGCTATGTTTATTTGTAATATTTTTAGTATGCATTCTAAGATTGTTGGTACATATTGTCATAATTTCATTCAGTTTTTCAAAAGATTTCTTCAGCTGTACTGGGGAAAAATGACATCAGCTGTTTTCTGTGACAGAACTCTTAATTCTGAAGCTACATGCAGCACCAGCCAAATGTCACTTTTTTACTAAATCACAAAATAATCCTTTTTTGCTTCTCTAACTGTAACAAACTAACATGGCTAAGTTTTGTAATAACTAAGGCAGGACTGGGAGCATGTCTCTGAAATTATGAAACTGAAACTGAATCAATTACTAAGTAACAGTACAGGGTAAAAATCCTAGCAGTTTTGCACTTGGACCTATATGGGTGAACCCAGGGGTTCAAAAATATGCATGCATTCTTACATCCATCCCTAATGAGGAAAGATACTTGAGGCACTGCTTCAGTGAATTTATACACTTTAAATTCTGAACACATACACAAACAAGAGCTTTTCTAAGTAAAGATGTTTTCCTGAATCAAGGTCTAACCGCTTTGCACTTACTTAACATGTATTTCAAAGCATATTATCTCATTACCACTTAAATTGTATGTAAGGTTTTGTTTGATTATGGAAGTATGAAGAGAGAGCAGTCTCAAGGTGTTCAGTTCTGCAAAAAAGGTTAGTTTGTTAGCATAATCACAGTTGAAAACATTTTGGTTTCCAGCTTTTGTTCTATTTCAGTAATTTTAAAATTACTTGTATGGATCTAGCTAATATCATTACCTTACAACATTATGCTTTCAAAAGGCATTTTTGTCTGTTCTGTATGCACAAATGTTTATTAGAATGCCAAGTACTGAAAACATCTTAGGATTTGTTACTTTGAGAATGAACCAAGACACCAATGGAAAAAAATCTCTATTTTTTTACAAAAAAAATGAGTGAACTTCCATAGATGTGGCTCTATTCATGTGACCTTTCTGTTTTGTATGGTATTAATTATAAATTATTTTTTAATATTGTATCTGGTTTTGCCTCTAGGTATATTGGGTTTCCTCCTCCTTACTATGGGCATATCTCCAGTTAAATAAACTGTTTGTTCCTTTAGAGAAGTTTTAAACAAGCCATATTCTGTGAAGAATTATTACTTTTCGATACCAGATTTCGTAAGAAATGCTTTTCTAATACTTTGCATGCTCCTATATTTTTCAAATTAGTGTGTTTGAAGAGATCCCTCTCCACTAGCAAATAACACATTCATAAATCGAATACAAATCCTTAAAAAATAATTTTACAACTTTTCTAACATCATGGCTCTGTCATATCGCTGAGGCATGTTCATATGCAATTACTGCAGATTAATTGGGGAGCTTCTATTTTGACAGGAGACTTACTCATGCGGATTTTCTTCAAATGCTCCCTTGCTGGAAGTGTAGTTTCTTCTCCAAACGCTGGAGGGTGCCTTAGACTTGAAGATCACACGTTGTGTTGACTGATTTTTTTGTAATTGGTGATTTTATGAAATGGTATCCTAGAACTTTTCAGGTGTGTTACTTATTAAATAAAATCGTAAATTTTAATAAATATTAAGGATTTTGTGTCTGGTTTGTGACTAAGTATTTGAACAGAAAGTTTTGTTTCCTGTTTCTGGTAATTTGACAGTCTTTAGTGCTTGAATTAATGATATTTCCAAGTTTACTTTCAATGTTAATTTCACTTTTTAGTTCCTAATTGAGTCTCTTCCATGGCTTGCAAATAAAACAGCAGTCATGTTGCTGTGGGGTTTAAAAAGAGACTACTTGGTTGAATTTTCTTTGTAGTAAATCAAAGTATTGAGCGAAATAAAAGGTAGAACACTTTATAAACCGGATCTATAAGCCTAATTAAAGCTATTTGGGTCCATTTTGTCATTTGGAAGATCACTACTTAGAAGGTAAGAAACATGAATTTTGTGATTATTAAGAAAATTTATTTAGCAATTCTGATTTGTAATATAGTTATTACTCTTTGTGATCTTGTTTATATTAGAATAAGAAAAAATGATAGTTTAAGGTATTTTAATTTATTTTTTTCCAGCACTATTTTTCTGTGTTTCTTGAAGTACTCAAGAAACATATTGCAAATCTATATTTGTAATAGATATCTATAGCACAGATAAGCTTGATATTTTTTAAAAAGATATTTTTTATGTTGGGTTCATTTGCCTTTTTATTGCTTCAAAACAGTATTAAAGGTTATAGCTATTCAGTGAAAGAAACAAATACAAATTTTTAAATAAAAAATCTCTTAGAATTTTTATCTTAATCTCTCTTACTTGGCAAAAAGGAATGCCATTTGAAACAGATGCATGGAACCACGACTGAACTCTTAATTCACCCAGTATAAAAAGACTGCTGGAGATGAAGCCCATGTTTATGGATTCGGTTCTGGTCCCATGCGCTCAGAAAAGTGGGCAGGAAAAGGAGCAACATCTCAGCCCTCGTGGCATTCTGGGAAACTTCTACTGTTGATTATAGTGCACCCAGATTTCACTAAGGAAGTTAATGCAATTATTTTAAAACAAGTACTCTTACCAACATGTTTCTGTGAACACAAATGCCTACAAAATTAGTATATGGAGGTGTGGGGTGGGGTGAAGGGTGTTACATGCGAAATCAGTTCCAGCTTTCATCTGCTTTAAAGTTCAGGACCAGAGCTTGCAGTTGGGTTTGGCTAAGGAAACTTCAGTTATATCCTGTATTTGTCCAATCTAGTCTTTTAAAGGAGAAGCATTAGCCCCTGTAAAAGTGAGAGCAGTTAGAAACACTGATCTTTCTTATGATAATTTTCAGGCAGAATATCCCCTCCTGTCTCAATATGTGCTAATGGTGCCTACACTGGGAGGGGATTTGTTATTACCAATCTTTACTATCAAAGAGTTGCATCAAATTATTTAGTACAGGTTGAGAATTGAGGTAGAGAATCTGAAAGCATTATGTTTATACACCTTGATATGGAGCATTAGCTAAGATTTTAAGAACTGTTACAAATAAATAGACCATTTTTTTTCCTGTTAATTGTTACAGTGTTTATCAGAAAAATTCTCTAAAGTCTTAGGCAGTGGAGTGTGTTACGGAAAAAATATTTTAGCAAGCAGTTCACACTGTTTGGCTTTGAAACTGGTTTATTTAAGTACGTTACTGATCTTTCCAGTATATTGGCTTTTGGGGTAAAAGGTATAATCACTGTTTCTACAATACTTTAGCAGGTATTTAATACTTTCAACACTAATACACTTTCAAAACCACTGTTGTGGAAAAGTAAGCAGTCTTATGTCTGGCACTGAGCTTTCGAATATTCAATCCGTATTTCTCCTTCATGCAGCTTGAATGCTCCTTCCTTCCAGCCACCAAGATAAACCTTAATGCACAACTAAAGATGGAAGTCCTTTATCGTATCTTCTAAGTGCTACTGAAGTGTTTATACCAGTTATTACATATTTACACTATTATTTATTTTGCTACTACTGTGCCTAAATGATCATGACCTGTGTCAAGGCTTGGATGCGAAGCACTAGCCCTGCTATTGTTAAAGACAGAACTGAAGAAAGGCGGCTGCATACTTAGATCTCATTTCATTTGTTTCTCCAGGGGGTTGTATTAGTAGTGTTTTCATTAGAAATGTTTTTACAGATGTCGGCTATTCAGATATGAAGTCTCTGTGGTAGAGAAGCAGTCAGGAGTTTGGCATTCAGAACAGAAAGAAAAAAAAATCAACTTTGAGAGACTAATTTATAGAAAAATAATTTACTGACTTTCTGATGTATAAATGTACAGTAACCCCATGGTGGCTTTAATGCAGAGTAGTTGAATTCTTGGAAGTACAATTCTATTCTTAACTTGAAGAAATGATACAACCTATCATTCCCCATCACTGAAGACTAAAGTAGTCCTCATTAATAATGCTTCTGGGAACGTGACACCCACTTATTTGTAGTCTAGTATTTTTTTTTCCAAGTGAAATACCTGTAGTAGTTTGACAGCATTTTAAACAATTTATGTATTACTACAAAAAGTTCTGTTGTAACAATATACATAGACAGTAGATGATTATAAAAGTGTAGTGTTACTGAATGTTTGACCAGAGGGTTTTGATGCAGTTACCAAGACATAACTGCATTGACAAAATAATATGGCATCAAGATTTAGAGTGAGTTAACTGGGGGAGATGGAGTTCCACAGTTACTGTATGTGCACTGAGCTTCAACTGTGTTATGAAAAGACCAGTAAAAACTATCAAGAGGACAATGGGCAGGGACACCACACAGTCTAGACCATGTCACCCAAGACTCTGTCTATACTAGCCTTGAACACTGCCAGGGATGGAGCATTTACTGCTTCCTTGAGCAGCCTCTTCCAGTGCCTCATCACCCTCACAGTAAAGAACTTTTTATATCTAACCTAAACTTCCCCTGTTTAAGTTTGAACCCATTACCCCTTGTCCTGTCACTGCAGTCCCTGATGAAGAGTCCCTCTCCAGTACCTTTGTAGGCCCCCTTCACAAACTGGAAGGCTGCCATGAGACCATCACAGGCCTTCTCCAGGCTGAATGCTTTGTAGAGTTTAGGTTTTGGAGGTATTTGCTTAATAGCTTAACATAAGTGAGATTTTTTTTGTTTTGTTTTGTTTTGTTTTTCACCTCTGGGGATACGGAAAATAATTTTATTGATCACATTTTGAGATGTTGGTTGTACTGGACACTGGACCATTGATAATGTTCACCTAAAAAGCCAATCTTTGGCAGCAAGACTAATATGGTGGTACAATAGCTCATCCAGATCAGGGCTAAAAGGCACCATAGGCTTTATAATTAGATACACCCTGCGAAGGTTGAGTGCTATTCATACCAAGCATGAAGTTGACATGATGCATCTTGTCGAAATAAATAAGACAGCTCAATAGTTTGTTCTTTGAACCAGCTCTTTAAGCCAATGCTGCGGTTGTGCTTTCACAAACATCAGTATATGTTTGGTGTAAACCCCAGAGCCTACTTTCTCCAGGAACTGTGGTGTAGAGGATGTGCTGTTTGAGTCATGTAATGTTTTTGATACTTGCAGAGCAATTACTTTTTTATTACAGTTTTTCTGAATGTGGAGTCACATGATGTTTTAAATACTCTTGCTTTTTGTTTTATCCTGACTTTTCTAATAATAACCTAATTATTGCACTGAAGAAGTTGTGCTAATAACCCAAAATAAATTAAAACATAAGCCAGGATGTCAAAAAGCAAAAACACACCACTTCCACGCGGAGCTGGTAGATATGTATGTCTATAGGTATATCTCCATAAGAGGGCACTGCTATTTGTGCAAAAACTGCATACCTCAGCAACATGCTTGTGAGCCTCTAGAGGGAGCTCTACCTGTCCCATCCTACCACAGCTCGCAGAACCAATGGTGGGCTGGGGGTCTTTTTTTTTTAACTCCATGACTGTATCTTTTTACTGCCTATATACAGCAAATCGTTAAAATGGTCTAGAGTTTTGCCTGAGAATTAAGATTTTTCTGCTGTTGATTCCTATTTCATTTACATATATCATCATGATAAATACAGGTGGCTTCTAGTAGCCTAAGCAGAAATAGGCAGGCTTAGCAAGAGGACATCTTCAAAGACATTATCTCTCTTCAACTGTAAGAGAAAAGCAATGCTTTGCCATCCTGATCAAAATCTTGTGTTGCAGTACTTGATGCAACACAGCAAAATCTTTCCTGAATTGCTCATTAACAAGCTCTCACTGGTAGGCAGAGGGTTGGGCACAAAGTCTGTGGTTTCTCTGCCCATCTTGGTTATAGGGGTGTTGAGTGATCTCAAACAGGGATCTTGGCCTCCACTTCCTATCAGCATAATGGGAATAATGTGGGAAAAGCTTTTCTGTCTGAGTGGTTCACAAATGGCTTTAAACTCAGACTATCTGTATTGGATACAGTCATCTTAATGCCCTAAAAGGGGTATTAAGTAGCTTCTACTCTTCAGCAAATGAGTACAACCTATTTATTTTGCTCTTTTTTAGTAGATAAATCAGTGTCTTCTTTCTTTCTTCTGGCTAATTATCAATTCCTGTGAATGCTGTAAGAAAAAATTGAAAATATTTCAATCCTTATGTATAACTTTAATTTACAGGGGAATTAAGGGAGTCTAAGCATGCCATTTTCCAGTAAGGGCTAGGTTAATCTTGTAGATATTCATTAAGTAACAGAAAAAAGCAGAAAAAAAAGGCAAAATATATCATATGGGGCAGTACTGTTTACTTCTGTTTCTCTGGTAGTAAAATAAAAGTGACTCCTCATTATGTGGATATTTTGATGAATAGCTAGCTGTTGTGGTTTAGGCCTGTATCCTGAACCCAGGACACTAGCTAATGCTTGTTTGTTAGAGTTTGGAAAATAAAAAGTAAAGCGTTGTTTGCCGTATCTTGTCTATTGAGCAAATAAGTAATTGCAAGGGTTTTAGTGAAAACTTTTTATAGGAAAATCATTTCATAACTTATTAGTATTGAAATACAAATAAAAGCAAATCCTTATTATCCTAACAAACATGACAGACACTGTTGGAAATGAGTCTTGAAAGTGGGAGGACAACTCTGAAATGTTATAAAACCAACTGGCCACTGCTGAGCAGATTACCGATGCCCCCATCCCAGATGTGATTGTTCCCATGAGGTGATCACAAGTTCTCCATCCAGGTCTGGAGCTCAGTAGAAAACCCAGGGGTTGCTGGGCCACAGGGGACAGCGGGAGGAGAAGGAAGAGGAAGCAGTGGTTTTGCTCCACTGCACTTGACCTCACAGGGAAGAAACACACTTGCTGCTGCTTACAAAAGCTAAACCTCCCCCTGTACACCATCAAATTCACAGGTTTTTGCCAGAGTGAACTCTTACCTCCTTTCCCCCCTTTTTTGACTTTTCCTGTTATCACATGTACACCTAGTGAAGAGAACAGCAGATTTTCAAATAAACAAATTGGGTGATTTCTTTACAATTAAGAATAATAAAAATAGACAATTAAATATGCATAGAAATTACATGTTAGTTTATATACTTCATAATGAAACCAATCTTGATCAGCATCTACAGAAAATTAGTTTTGTGCTTTTTTTTGAAATGATAGCTTTTATGCATACTCAAGGAGTCATTCACAAAGAGCTGAGGGTTTTTTCTTTCTTGCCCTTCCTTTTATGCTCCCTGAATAAGTAATGCACAACATCTGCCCATTACTCCTGGAAATATCCCACCTCTATAAAAGGAAAGTATCTGAGCTAAAATAAATGTTTGTGGAATAAATAAATAAATAAATAAATCAATGAAAGACTGCCCATGTCTTTATTTTCCTTGCTGTTTATTTTACCACTCAAGTTTCAGATAAAAATGCATTTCATGCTTTTTGGAATGCAATCTATTACAGAGCATGGAGAACATACCAGCGTATGTACCACAAAATAACAAGCTTGTAGAGTACAAGTGGGGCTGCTGTTTACACTGCCAGATTCAAACTTTTAGTTAGATAATTTTTGGCAGAAAAAGTGCCTAGGCTGTTACTTATATGCCAGTTAATCCTTACTTAGAAAAAAAATAAAAGTCCATTTAGGGCTTCTAAAATCTAAGCTTAATTTTTATACTGTGGTAAGAGATGATTTAGGGCATGTCACATTAAGAACTATAAATCTTTAAATCTTTCTTCTGTGTCAGACATTAGGTCTTTAAATGCTAACACTGTTTTTACACAAAAATTTAAGAATGAATACTGAGTTGGAATAAAAAAAACTTTAAGTGGGCTTTGCTCAAAATTTGTAATATTTGAGATCACAGAAAAAAAACAGACATTCAGTGTTATCTGCTTTTATAATAGAAGAACAAGGGCCACAATGAAGAATAGCAGTATGAAGTAAAGAGCCTACCCCTATGTGGTTTAAACATATATATACGTATGTATTTAAATACACTGATGAAAGAAAGATCGTGGTAAACAGAATCCACCCAGGTTTTCTTAAGGCTGAGAGACTTGCATTATCTTACAGATCTTTCTTAATCTGTAGCACAGAGCAGTATTTTGGTGGTACAGCATCCAGATTACATAATGGCATTTTAGTAAGAAGAAACAATGCTGTCTTTGGAGACATGAGAGTCAATGTGTAACCTAGTTCACAGTATATTCCATTTCTGATTCTTTTACCCTTATGAAATAAAAACCAACCAAAATCCCAATGTCATTAGGAGGTTTCCTTATGGAGATTTCTGAAATCTTAATTTATTCATCTAAGTCTTGTAAATACATATTTTTAAAACTTCACAACCCCAACTCCCTTTTCTAGCTCCATTTTTGTTATCACAGTATCTATTTTAATGGCTATTAAGCTGCAATGTCCGTACCTTATCTTTGTCAGTTAATGCATCTAATTCCACCATCCCAGAGGGAATAAACCTGAAGCTAAAGCCTGCAATATATTAAAGAATCAAGAACGCTTATGCAGAACAAACAGAGGATTTAGCTTGGATAAACAGCAGAGAGCTCAGTGTCTTTTATGTCCAGAGCTCAGGACTGGAAGAAGAAAATGACTATAAATCATCCCTGTGAAACAACATAACATAAATGTTGTATGTTTATTTAAAACTTTATGCAATCATGTATCTAGGCTATAGCTCAGTTTCAAAAAGTGCTCTGGTGTAATGAGGTACTGAGACTAGCAGTGATCAAGAGTAAAATGATGTATAGTATTCAACCAGAATTTGCTTATGGGAAGAATGGAAAGCACTTAAGCCGACATCAAGTATCTATAGCTAGTTAAGATCAAGCGGAAGGCTAATGCAATAATAACAAAAACCTTGATAAATTTTTTCCTGTTTCTCTTCAAAATATCACATTTTTTGTAGTGTGACTTTGTTTTGAGAGCTAAGCAGCCAGCAATTTATGTCTTAATTTTCACACTTGAATAAAGGCTGATTTGTTCTGTCTGAGATATGACATGTTACTCCACCAGACTTAAATTAAAAAACAGGCTAAATCTTTGTCTGGGCTTGCATTCTTGGGAGGAGAGCTCTTTAAAATATGCTGCTAGGTTTTTTCTTATAGCAAGCACTCCTGTGAATTCATAGCTAGTGATTGCTCATTTTTTTACTTAGGGAAATTGAAGAGCCACTGATGATGTATTTACTACCTAAGGAGACAGGCAAAAAAATAAAATGCAGCTTTTGCTGCAAAAGAAGAATTTTCCCCCGAGGTACTTTGCACCCTGTACCAGAGGGGAGTCTGAAGTCATGCAGAAGGTAGTCAGCATTTGGCCCCAGCAGCACCCAAGCACCCATCAGGTGCTGTGGCGAAGTTAACCCGTGATCTCCGGGTTGCAAAGGTGCTCAGCCAGGACTGATTTCACTGTGCGTGGACACTGTCTTGCTCACAGCAGTTCCCACCACAGTGTTTTTTACCTGGCATTTCAATGTTTCTGAGGCTGATCATCCTCTGGGAAAATGCATGCTGTAGAACAAGAGATCCCACCCAAGCTGGGAAAGTCTCTTCAGCAGTGGCAGCTTCTGCTGTGTCTGCAGGCACTTCCGCAGCTGCTGCATGCAAAGATTTTCAACAGTGCTTGACAAGTCGGCTATTATTTTGGCCACGTATTTAGGTTTCATGACATCTAGAGCTGATCTGGTGGTAACTTAAAGCCTGAGATGCCCTGCCTTACCAAAAGTAGTACTATTTCAGTTTGCAGGAACTCAGATTTGATGGTGGCGCAAGAACTAATAGATAAAAAGATAGGAAATCCAGCCACACCACTTACATGTTTTATTTTATTTTATTATTTTATTTTTTTTCCCATGAAGACAGAGTCTTGTAGAGATGGGGCTGACTGAAGCACTATATCTGTTAACAAGAACATCAGAGGTGAAACCTTCTTCTCTCTCTCTCTGTTTCCCCTCCACAGTTGACAGCACCGTGTAAAACAGTGCTATAAAGAGCCCAGGCTCGTAAATACTTCCATGCCTATGCAGCTCTGGATGTTTTCAAGCAAATATATTTATTATGTCAATAATAATAAAAAATATTACTTATTCAATAATTCATAATGGTTTCAGAGCTGCTAGAGGCTACTACAGCTCACTTTACTTTAGATAACTTATAAATGTAGATAATTTCAATGACAGACTGAAATTATTTTCTAGTGAATACTTATTTTAGCTTTAATTTTATTATTAACCCAGTATGTTCTAGAAAAGAAAATGATGCATGCTACTGTCTTCCTCATGCTGCTCTCCAGGATGCAAGTTACACAGTCTGTGAGAAGCATTTCGTAGAAGCAAAGTCTTAAATGTTTCTCCATGCCTTGGACACTAGAGCAAACTCTAGGCATTTTTCTTGGTAGCTGAAACCATTTTGTCAGTTCAGCCTCTGGGTGTAAACAAACAAATCTACAAGGAATAGGGAGGGCTGGGGTTTTGCTGTCCCCATAGGAGCTGCCGCTCAAATCCCACACTGGCCTCCGCAAAATATACTCCAGTTGCCCAGATAGGCCCAGCACAGCTGGAGCTTCCCTGTCAGGTGAGGCACCTGAGGGAGGGGTGGGAGGGAAGGGGCTGCCCCTGGGGCTGGTAGGGAGGCAGGATGATGTGCCAATGACCTGGGAGTGCAGCAGAGCCCCATCCCTGCTCCCTAGGCACTGCCACCATCAGACTCCGCCAGCCCTCTCCTAGGGGTGGTTTGTGTGTGTGGGGCAATGGTCTGGTTCTGGTCTGCCCTTTGCCTATACATGGCACATTCTGAAGCAGAAACGACATCAGAAGCAGAAACAACACCAGGAATCTTGAAAATAGTTTAAATTGCCTCTGGAGTTCCCCCTCAGAATATGGAGGGACTGAAACATCTTCTGGAGAGCTAAAGCCAGACAGCGAAAGCCTGGGGGAAGGGGCAGGAGGCAGCAGGAGGATGAAGGGACCCCTAGATCAAAAAACTGGGCCCATATTCCTAAGGCAGGCTTCATACCTTCTCTTTTTCCCTAGCTGAAACACCAAATTCAAGAGATACTCTGAAGCATGTATCTATATGTCAACAATACCAACATTTTAAGTGAGCACTGTTGTAATGATTCTTGAACACTGAAGAAAGTCTTTAATATACATGCAGGAAAACTTAACAGGGAGCAAGTTCTATAAGAATAGCTTTCCTAGCCTGTTGTTCAAAGTCAGTTTTTACAAGCTAATAGGCTTTGAGTTTATTAACAATGTGTTTATACTGAATAAGGAGCATATATTCTATAATTCTTGAATATGAAATCACTTTATTAGTTAAATTTTGCACATGCCACCATGGGAATCCATAAATACAGGGCTGGTTAAAAATAAACCTTGCTATAACACCAATAAAACATAGCAACAAATATTTGAAAGCTTGAACTCTGTTCTAATATGCACAAGAGCCAGGTGGACCCTACTTGGAGCCAGCTCCTCAGCAGAGATGGGTGACAGCAGAGCATGCCCCAGGCCACCCAACCCTGGATGGAGCCAGGGCTATCCCAGAGTGAGCAGCTGAGCTACAGGTCCTGGGGCTTTGCAGCAATGGGCATCCTCCCTTTCCACATCCTTCTGCTGGCCCCGACACCCTGGCTCCCAACGCAGGCACAGAGAGCACCCTCTCGCTTTAATCACTTAAGAAGTTACTTATGATATGCAACTAAATATTTAGTTGTGCAGAGGACAGCTTGTCACAGACAGCTTTGTTGCTAATGTATACAAATGCTGGTATGGCGCTGGCTTCCTCCCTGCGTACACAGAGCTACACACACACTGACCACAGCCTAAATAAGCTGATTTATTTGTTTCAGTTATTTGATAAGTGCATCATACCTCAAACCCTAGGAAACCACTTTAGGAGGATTATAAGTTTTATGATGTGAAAAGATTACCCTGAGTGTGCTGAACAAAGTTTATACTGGGAGACTGTGCAGGAGGTGAGGCATTCACAGATGCTGGGGAAAGAGGGCTTGATAGGAAAGGGATTTTCTTTGTTGCTGCACCTCTTGTTGGATTTCTCTCTCTCTCTCTTTCCTTCCATCACAAGAGTGGCCCCAGCGAGGCTGAGAGTTTTTAACCTTGTGACTCTCCTCTGCCTTCCACTCAATTATGGGAATTTCAGGATCTGTACTTTTTAAAATAAAGGAGCAATCAGTTCACTGGCAAATGAAGGGGAAGGGAGGGGAGAGGCTTGGGGCCATCTGCAAAAGGAGCTCCTCCAGAAGTTGGGGTCTGGGGAAAGCAGCTCAGCCTAGCTTCACCCTGGGGCTCTGTGAGCACATCACCCGAAAGACGCCTCCCCAGGGAGGCTGGTGCAAGCAGGGCACCTGCAGAGTGGCTGGATGCTAGCCCAGTCTTTGGGGGGTTGCTCCATCACCCTGCCCCAGGCACGGACCAGCCTCTACCAGCCCTGGTGCGGCTGAGGGTCCAGAGGGCTTAGCAGAGAATTGCAGAGCTGGAGCTGTGGCTTTGCTCATGGCCTTGAACAGCACTGCTGTTCTCATGGGCATGTGGCTTTGCTGGGCTTGATGCTTGTGTTATGACATGGCAGAGAAAATAAAGGAATTCAGCCTTTTTACCCTTATTGTTTAATGTTTGTCACGCACTCAGGGAATAATTGTAAATAAGGAGGGAGGTTAATTGAACAAAATGTGTGTTTCCACCCATTCTTTTTAAAGAAATGGACTTACACGGTGAATATTTAATATTGTACTAGAGTACAATAACGTTCTCACATTAACAGGGCAGTGTGGAGGTAACCAGGAAAAGAAAGCAACAGCAAGTGGAGGCAGTGCACAGAGTCTCACAGAGGTCTGCTGGTCTCAGAGGGCTTTGCTGAGGTGTTGGAGCAGCACCCAGGGAGAGTGCCTGGGGGTTTTGTTTTCCCACAAAGTGCTCCAGGCCCTGCCTGACCCTGTTTCCTCCTCTGCAGCCTCAGCACAGCAGGCTCTCCAGCCCCAGGACCCCCCTCGCCCTGTCCTTTGCCTTCCCCCACCATGCTGCCCCACAGAGCTCCATTAAATAATGCACTCACACCAGCACTGCGGGGCCCACAGTACTCTGCTGTTACCAGGAAGGCATTTATATTATATTCTGTCTCCTGAGTCTTTCATAAGGAAGTTTTTATGTGTCACCAGAAAATACTGGATAATACACTTTATTAGCCTCATGGTACTGTAGCACATCAATACTTGTCGAGGCCTGATGAGATCATGCTATGATTGTTAATCAGAGTGAAGGAAAGAGGTAGAAGAGTGGAAAATACCTTTAGGAAAGAATCAATTAGAGAGAACAGTGCTGCAGGTAAGCGGGCAATGTGTTTTTCAATATAAAACAGCAGGCAGCCGATCAGCCCATTGCTAAAGTTTAAACCAAACTTTCATGTAATATCAAACATGCCTTCTTTCAAGGACAAAAGAAATACTGCATTAGAAGAACACGCTTGTGATCAGTGAGTGGATCTTTCAACCACTATCAGCTTCCTTAAGACCAGTTATTTAGGAAAGCATTTACATGCAGAGCTGGCTTTAAACATACAGAGTGTTGCTGGGACAGTCTCATTTATTCTTTGTTTGGCTAAAAGGATTCAGCTTTAAGAAATGTCCTGGCATGGCTCAATATTGAATACTCACAGGGAAAGGTGCTCCTGCCTTGGGTTTTTCCTCCTCAGTGAGGAGCTATTTGCTGTGGAGGGAAATAATTAGTTCTCACTTTGTTGCACCTTCTCCTTAAAATCTCAGCACAGGGCCTGACCCTGCTGTCAAAACAATGCTGAGCATCACATGGGCAAGCTGAGGGATGCAGCAAGACCAGTGCCACCACACAGTGATCTCCTGTATGCACCTTCTTCCAGCTGGCGCTTCATTTTCAGAGCCCACTACTTGCCTTGTGCTGATAGTGCACAGCTCCTGTCTGCTGTATTTTCACATCTTGCGCAGGGTCAGAGGAGGGTAAGCTTTTTCTGACAGAGAAGCAGAGGCTGAGTGGTTAATATCTTTTCTCGTACTGTAGCAGAAGTCTGTAGCTGGAGCGCAAATGTCTCATACCCCCACAGATGCTCCTCCAAGTTCCTAGAAGGCTGCTTTAGACTAAGGTCAGTGGGAAAAGCCTGAGATACTTCGGTGACACACTGGGTGAAAACTGTATCCTCCACAGACCTTGTTTTGCACACCAGGCTGAGCATGAAACTACATGCTCAGTGGTTTACATCCCCCACAGTAATGCAGGCCAGACTGAGGACAGATGGAAGGCTGTTGGTCCTGTGCTACCAACCTAGATGGCACTTTGTCTAGTTTAAGAAGTATGAATAGATGAACATGGTTTAAGAAGTACAGATACCTGTACTTTAGACTCTCCTTGCAGGTTTGGTGCCATGTGGAGAATTTCAGGAAAAAAAATGAGAAAATAATGGAATAAGACCATGGTAACTCATACTGGCTGGGTACTTGCACACATCTCCCTACGTATGTCCAAGGATACATACAAATAGGCTTCATTTTGCATGGCTGGGGCCAGCACCCACCTTTTATAAGTGCAATGTTCACTCTTTCAATAGGAAAAAATCTAGAAATACTGTTGCATTGTTCTCAGTACAGCAAGGTCCCCCTCTACTACTTTGCATTCTAGGAACATCATGTTGGGAAACAAATGGGTGCTGAACAGGCCTAGCAGAACAAGTGCAGAGGAGAGAAAGCCATACACAATAATACCTGATGATACAATAGCTCTGACCGATTTGTCCCCAGGGTTATTTTAAGAAATTCATATAGAAAACCCTTGATCTGAGCAATGTCAGCACTTCTGAGAGATTCCCTAGTGACTTTTGGCAGAAGGTACTTCATCCACAGTTAATAAGCTCTCTGTCTTCACGACATGGTGAATGTGCTCTTATAAATGATAGCCACGGTACCAAAGCTGGGGCTTTCATTAGAGGGGACGAGTAGGTTTTGAAAAGTACATTTCCCCCCACTTAAGCTAAATGCATAAGCTCAGTGAGTACAGAGAGAAGCAGGAAATCTCAAAAAGTTTCCAAGTGAAAAAAAAAGTAAATTTTTAAGTAAAAACCCCAGAAAGCAATAATCACAAATTGGTAGGTGTACAAACGAAACATAGTCAGTTCCACTAAAAAGCACTTGTGTGTATTGCTGTGTGAAGGAATAGAAATAAATGTATCTCAATGAAATGCAAGTATGTTTCCCTGTGACCTCTAGGAGCTGCTTATGCTGATGGGTATCTCCCATTTCTGCTCTGCTCTGCTCTGAATGAACTAAGACAATAAATTTAACTATAGCAACCTATTTCTAGGGCTTTCCTGAAACAGAGGTAGAGCCAAAACCACTCCTGTGCAAGCCCTGACGTAAGTGATGACTGCACTGGATATGAGGACGACAAAGCTGTTTAAAAGCATAAATTTACTACCCATTGATTAGCACAATTCCTACAGGCCCCATGAAATTCCTTTAAATGGATATCAGATACAAGAACAAAGCTGAGAAATCAAACACAAATCTGCTTTGCTCAGGGCAAAATCCTGTGTTCATAGTTTACTTCTATTCCTTGTAGAACTATTCCACTTTAACAGTGCATCTGATAAAGAGGGGGGGAAAAAGAAAGGCACTAAATATGCCAGTTTTGGTGGAATATTTGAGTCCAGAAGGGACCATTAAACCATGCAACCTCACTTTTGTCTATCAGAGGGCTTTGCATTTCATCCAGCTATGCCTGGATGGGGTCCAGTAGCCTCTTTGGCAGGAGAACACTTGCCTTGGCTACAGCACGTCTTCCAGAATGACTCTCAAGCTTAATTTGAGGACGTTGGTTTGGGCACGAAGCATGCTGCCTGCACACACGCAGATCCTCCATATCCATGCCAGGCTGATCAGAAAAGAGACCCTCTTCTGACAGGGCCAGATCCTGAAGCAGCCAGCAAGAGGCAGAAAACTTTTCTAAACCCATTTGCAAACGATTTTCACTAAACACTTCCGTAAACCTTCTGGGCTCTGTAATTCAAACTGGCTTTGAGCCCCAGCCTTTTGCTGGCAATGTGTCTTGGCTTGATCTCATGCTCCCAATACTGGAAGCCAAGTTTTGAAAATTAAATTGTTGGGTTGACTATGGGTTAGATACAGTCTTGATCCAAGTATAGCAGTTCTTGAATCTGTACTGATTTACTGTGAAAACAGTCTTCCAATGGCTCTTTGCAGTTTTTCTTCTTTTTCTATCAGAAAAAGAAATAAAATCAGTTCCTTCAAATTGCTTTGCTTTCTAAGGAATTCTGGAATCCTTATGGACATACGTGGCTCTGGCTATTGTAAGATTCCAGAGCTTTTAAGTAATTCCCCCATCCCCCTCCCTCCAATTAGTTTCATGGGAAATGAATATTTCATTTGAATAGAGTAAAAGGTAATAGAAAAAAATGAGAGTGTACAATGTTCATAAAGAAATATGATTACCTGCAACAAAAGTGCTATATACATACTTTAAAATTCTCTTAAATCAGATAATGAAAAAAGTAAGGAGGAAGGACTTCATATTTGTAGGAAGCTATCCCTCCTAATCAGTGCTGTGAAGAGTCATGACACAGTTTTGTTATTCAAAACTGGAATTTTTTTTTGTCATGGGCAAAAGAACCTGGTGAGATGGGGTTTTAGTTTAGTTTACATTTTGATACAGAGGAATCTTTGCACAGTTTTGTTTTACCATCTCTGGACCTCTTGTGACACCTCCTTCAGGTGCCTCCATGTGTTCTGCCATTGCCATGTAGTGACATTCACGTTTCATTTTGCCCTACTCTCAGACAGGAGGTCACCAGTTTTCTCCCAGACCTCGAGGTTGCTGAGTCTACTGACACCAAATTCATTAAGTGGGAATTCCTGTGCCCTTGAAATAAAATGCAGATAAGAGGCAAATGATAAAAGATTTGTCACCTGTGTTGTGGGGTAAAGAATAACTTAAGACAAATAAAAAATATATGTATGTAAAAAAAATGGTATATTTCTAAGGTTTTGGGGGGTTTTGGTTTGTTGCTTTTTTTTTTTACTGGCTTGTGTTGCTCCTTTTATTTTTGACTGTTTAATAATACAACAGCGTGTTAGTTTAAAGCTGACTTAGGAAACTATGTAGCAGCAGGGACTCATAACTTTTTATACTTCTGGGAACTTGCAGGGGCACTCAAAGTGTTCCCACAATAAGGTGGTCAAAGTGTTAGCTGGTGAGACATCACGTGGCAACTTCGAGGTTCCTATCACTCATCATGCCAGTTTTCTGTTTCTTCCTGACAGTTCATTATATCTCTTGGGAAAGTTACTGTACCCTAAAGAAAGTGGTGTGGGGATAGAATGAGATTATTTGGGCTGGTTGTCATGCTTTGACCGCTTTCCCCACCAAAGAAACTCATCACAGCTCTCCACAGTCAATTATCTTCATCAGTCAGACAGCTGCTGCTCTGCTTTGCACTCATTTAAACCAGGATGTGTTTATATTTCTAATTAATTTGTCATCTTCCATTTGGGAAGCATTTTTGTACAAGCAGTGGAAGTCAGTAGGTAAACCTAAATCTTTGCAGAGGCTACACTGGGATCGTGCTGGCAGGAGCTGACAGAAGGCATCACAGGGACAGGAATGCATCCTTGGAAAGAAATTAATGCAAGTACGTACACAAATGTACAAATGTACAATGAACACCCTCCTCACATATACCTTCTCTCTTCTGCTTTGCAGAAAACAAATGCCTACAGGGGCACATTGCATGTGCAATGCAAGAATGATACTAAAGTTCAGTTCAAGTTCCACATATTAATAAAACTAATGGTCCTATTTAAATGCAATAAAAACATGCAGAGTTGCATTGGCAAGTTGAGAAAGGTCACACTGCAATATGTCAGCTGTAGAGATTTCTGAGGGGCCTGTTTTCTTGAGTAATAGCAGTTGGAGAATGGCACTTATCTGAAGAATGAGAGTGCTATAAGTTTCTGTAAATCAAACTTTAGCCAAAGTTTATATCCATTTTCCACTTCACCACTTTGACTATGGCATACAAGCTTGGCTAAATCCTACTTACATAAGTAGTCCACTCAAATTGATGCTGGCATGAGTGGCACTGTGTAAATGTAGAAGATAGGTTGAGTGACTCCCTGCAAGGAGGGTTTTCTGCTTTCTGCACATGAATATTGGTACTGTTGTGCCTGGGCACACCAGTCCCACATGAGGGGAGAGTAAATTTTTGGGATGGGTCTTACCAATCACAAATTTCTCTGACAGATAGGCTTTAACTGTGCAAGGTTAATGTCAAATTGAGCTGGTGGAAGGTGACATAAAGCTGAAGGACTAAAGTGCAGAAAGCAATGGGTCCACAGTTATCACCTTTTGAGGTTTTCTAACCTTTCCTACACCCTCATGTGATGCACGCCATTAACAGATATCCTTGTGGTTCACAGTTGCCTGGGGCGATCACTGAAAGCTCTTCCAGGTGCTTTGGAGATAAGTGGAAGGGTTTTTTTTCCCTTAAACATTGCACTCTCAGTTGTCAGTACCAGGCAAAAAAGGTTCCTATCCACCACAGCTTCTTGTCACTTGTGTGAAACCAGGTCAGCCTCCTCCAGTTTGGGAAATACTGGAACACGCTGAACATGTCCACTTTGGGAAGCCCCATTCTGTACGGACCTACTGCAAGCAGAGGTGCATGGCAGTGGGAGGTGGTGTGGCAGGGTCTGACTCTAGCCCCCGTGGCTACGGCTTTGCACTGGCAGAGGAAACCAGCTCCTGGCATTGCTCTGCTCCCAGGCACAGCACCCAATGCCAGCACTGCCGCACATGGGGTTGCCTATAGTGGTTGCCTAGCTGCCCCGCCCATGGGCTAGTAGGAAACATGGGTGTCTGTAAAGTGGTTTTTTACAGATTTTATTAAACACTATTATTCACTGGAAGCCTTAGAAAAATCTAATGCTATGTTCACCTCTAAGATATAATAGATGTAAAGTCTTTTTTTTTTAAATCATTTTAATGCGATCATTTGTTGGGCCTTAGGGTAAAATTACATTTCACAGCTCCCTTGTTCCCATGCTATGGTAAAAAAGAGATTGATGTCTGAAATTTCAACTGTATTTGTCTTACAAATTTGCCCGTCTCCCTGGAGAATAATTGTCTCATATCATTTGAAGGCTGGTAATTCCTTTGGAATGACCTCTTTGTTATAATTACAGCAAGAGTACTAGCATGTAGCTAGGCAAAGTGAAAGTTAATGTTCTTGGTTTCTAGCTTTGTTATTTTTATTAAACTGTTCCCCTTTAAAAGAAATACCTGGAGATATGGACTCTTACTCAAGAGGGCTTTTTGCAGATAACACAAAATATCTTTTTTCCTTCAAAACACTTACGTGCATTAACAATTATCTGAAGGCTGCAATGTATTCTTTAAGTCATTGTGCATTTCTGAAATATATTAGTTGAATTAGAGACTTTAATATGTCATTTGCCTCAGGATTATTTATTTTATCCCACTTCAAATGTTTTGAGATTTTCTGAATATATATTCAGCCATGGCCTACTTCATTTTTCTATCATGATATGGGATTGAACTGAGAATAACCTAAATATACCTTTTCCTTAGGAAAGAAAATCCTGTGGAGCTTGGAAAAAATGTAGAGAAAATAGTGAGCAGATCAAAAGATACAGAAAATTAGAAGTGCGCTTGCAGAAGTAACAAAAAAGGCAATGCAATCTGACATACCACTTTGTCCTATTTGTGCTGGTCTCCGTGGACCAGGGGAAGTGATTCTCAGCCTTCAGTATGAGCAGTGCCAGTGGCTGCATGAGCTGAGCAGGCAGGGAGATGCAGAATTACTCTTACCATGATATTCACTTACATGCTCAAATCCTGTCTGTCTCAGCAAAGTGATAAATACATCAAAATATATATTATAAGGTCTATTCTATTCTTGATTTACAACATCAATTTGCTATACTAACCTCTGTTAATGTTGGTGGGAATTTATTTTATAAATCTTCAACACACTCAGAAAGCACGTGGGAGTTAACCTGGCATGATTCTTCTCCCAGTGGCATGACCAGCACCTTACTTCCTTCAGCTTCAGTTCTTCGGCACATTTTTTGTGTAATATTTGAATGTAAAAATACAGTTTGGTGAGTTGGATGGGGTCACATGCTTCATTTGAAAAGTAAGCACAGCCTCTGCTTAATACATTTACTGTATTGTATTTCTAAAATAGCAACACATATCAGTTGTTATAATAATTAACTTAGATTTTATTGGTTTTTTTAGCCCCTCCCCACTGTGAAACTGCAATATCTCTTAGTGGACATACATGCATTATTTATTTGGGGTTAAGTTTTTGTATGTATCATTGCCTTAGACCAGCCCAGTTAAAACACTGTCACTGTTCTGAAAATCAAAGCTCTCAAACATTAGACTTGCCCATCTTCAGTATTAAATGACAGCTGTCTGTAACTGTTAAATAATGACTAAAAAAAGGTAGTAATCCATCTATTTTTGCTTTGCACTTTCTTGAACAATGAAAGCTGAACACTTGTTCAATGTCCTTGAAAGGTGACTTCCTTCGTCAAATGAGCAAAAATTCAGAACTGGGACTTCTGAAACTGGCTGATGGGTCTTCAGGAATAGCCCACACAACCCTATGCTTGTAGGTAGCAAGAAAGTCTTGATACATATTTCGGCAGCTGAGATCATCTTTATTCTTTTCTGTGTATTTTCTGCTGATCTTAGAGGGTTATGCCTAGTTTCCAATTTAATAGCAGCAATATAAAATTTTACATTTTTGGCTGATTTAAAGCATACATGGTTTTTGTTAACTTAGGACAGGAGGGGCTCAAATTTGTGTCATAAATGGCCTAGAACATTCACAGACTTACAGACACAAAGTCACTAAAAATAAAGCTTCCCAAAATCCTTTTAGCTAAATGACTTGATATATTTCTAAAGTAGTCTTGCATGGAGGCAGTCTGGTGACAGAATTAGAGGAAAATGAGAAACTTTGTTAAAGCTTAATGAAAATTAATGTTTTGGCCATTGCACTTGATGGATATGTTGGAAAAATAGTTAAAGTGCTTGCTGTGTTAATGTCAGCTGACATAACAATTGTTTCCAGAGAACCAGACTTCTGAATCCTAGTATAAAGCACTGGGGAACTTGAACAACACAAAAGAATGTAAGGTTTGGAGGGAATGGGGGCAGGGGAAGGAAAGAAAAACATTATATAAGTTTAGCTACTTCCAGTTCATTTTTCTCTATTGAATTAATGAACATAAGGGTGTCTCAGCATAACCCAAGCCAAGTTTGGAGAAAGCTTCAAGACTGCCGTCTTGAGCATAAAAACCATCCCATGCACTTATCAAGCCCCACCAAAAGTCTTTAATCCATACTTATAGTCCTACATCAAAATGAAAACTGTTTTATAGGGCGAAAGGTAGTAAAAACCTTGGGAAGAAAAAAACAAATCCCTTAACTAGCTGAGGGCTGCTCCCTTCACTGAGCTCAGAGGAGCTGAAAGTAGTTCAGAGAGGCTGGCGCTGTGCATGCCCAGCAGGGAGGCAGAAAGGCAGCCCTGACCTTTTTCTCCAGCACGAGCCTGTTGCTGTCCTGCTAGGTGGAGAAGGGCAAGGCGAGGAGCATCCCTCAGCAGTTGCAGCCTCAGTGCCCCAGTTTTTAGTCCTCTTCTGTGATGGAGTGCCCCTTAGCACCCTGGCACCAGCCATGCTCCAGAGGCCCCCGACTGCTCCCAGAAATATCACACCCATTGTAAACTCCTTTCTGTAAGGAAATGTGTGGTTTTTTCCTAAAAGTGCATCATATAGTTCAGGATGTTATAGAACAACTTTATTTGGTCTGGATCGACTGGTGTTTGAGCTGGCAACAGCCCACAGTGGTCCTCTGCCATAGTTATCGTGTTGCATGCACTCATTAACCTCCCTGTATAAAATTATGGACAGAATATGCATGACATTACCAGGTTTTCACAAGTGCAAAGCCCAGAAGAACCCAGAAATAACACACACACACACAAACAAAAAGCCTACAGCACTGGGGTAATTGGAAGACACATCTAGCTATTACTGTGTCAACAACAGAAAGCAGTAACTTTTCATTGTGAGAAACGCTGCATTCATTCTTACACCACACATGCAGAGAAACATCCTAATGTTTTTGCATGGACTGGAGATTTATTAGTGGAAAATGCAGGAAAATATATCATCTCTCTCTTTTCTCCCCCCCTACACATTTTGCTGAAGCCACGTAGGAGCCTCCATGTCATTTCTTTGGAACTGTTCGTATATCACGGCAGTGGGGGGATCTAAAACACACATTTTGTGCAAAGAGGAGCTTTATAGCTCTTGCATCAACTCAAGCGTTCAGCTTTTGTGATCCAGCACAGCTGAGAAAGGGGTTTTGATGGGATGACCCTTGGTTCCCACCCACTACTTGAGCTGTAATGTCCAAGACTGTTCTTTCAGTTTATTGCAGTGGCCCCCAGAGGCAGCTGTGAATCACTGTGAAGTAGAAAATGTTCTTACTGCATGTATTTTTAAAAGACCTGACCCAGTGAGGGCAAGTCTTTCATTATAGACTTCAAGTTTAGGTTTTAAAGTTTTCCTTGTCCTCAGACATGGGAACCCTGTAGGCTGCTACACTCCCAGTGTACATGCTGCTTGCATATGATGTCCTTCCATCGGTTTTGAACTACCCAATTTCATTCTTGAAATTGCTTAAACAGCTACAGCCTTTATTTTACAGGGTAATAGCTCTGATTAGTCCCAACTGTATATATGTTGCTTTGACCATGGAAGTTGTTTGCCATTTCTAAGCCCCATAGGAAGGTTCATCTTAGAGGGTTTCACCTGCCCAGTCTCTAGCGTGTCCATATTCCCCTACATGGGAAATATGATGAAAATGTGAGTCCATTTCCTTGCATGGGAAACAGACTGCAGGAAGACCAAACTCTATACCAGCCTTGCAGTGATTCCACTTACCAAGTGCAAAAGATCATCCTGTCTGACAAAGGCTCTGCTGAACATTATGCTGCCCACATCTTTTCCTGCTCTGTGTTCTTTCAGAGAGGTGGCAGTGACTGTGACATTGTTAGATTCTGAGGCTGCAAGTTCCCCAGCCTGCCGTCAGAGACTCTCTGGAGGGAGAAGTTCCCAAACAATTTAGAAATTATAGACCAGATCATAAAGCTATCATAAAGCTTTCATCAGTCAATAAAATAGGCTTTTCATTTCATAAAAAATTACTCAAACATTCTTGTCTTATAAAAAGAATATTGATGCTGAAACCCTGAAAACTTTGCAGGAATTTTTATTCTCTCTGCTTCTCTTTTCATTTCCTGTTTTTCTTTTCTTTGTATGTGGTGAGCCATTTCATGAGAGCTTTACTGGTTTTTGATCCACTTATGGGTGAGGTGCCTCAAATAGCACCTCCATGTTGCCCATCCCAAATTTCCACCAGGCAGCTGTGGCCTCTTAGAAGCTGTGAAAAGGATATCTTCATCAGACCTCTGCTTCCTTGAAAAGAGAGGAAGAACATGACATTGGGTGGGGAGAAAAATGTCACTTTAAACCCCGCTAAACAGTTTCAAGGCCTCTAGAAGGAGCACCACGAATCGTGTATACCCTGAATGGTCTTCTTGCTGGCTTTGCCAGATGAAAAACATCCTTTCTGTGAAGCACTTGTGCCCATGACATCACAAGGTGCTCCAGCCAGTGCACAGAGTAGGGATTGCCATTTCCTGTTTCAATTAGTTTTAACTTCCCAAATGGAAACCAGAAGCCAATTGCCACTCCTGGCTGAGCCCCACATTGACTTGTACTACAGGACAGCCTGCAGGATGTACTGATGGTTTCACTGCTGAGGATATAGCCCCAGGACTGACCACAGCATGCATATATTAGGACTGTCTTATTACATGAAGGTGTTATTCAAGAAGTATTTAGCTATATTTTCCCAAAGTTTGTATGCTAAGCTCTTTGCAATTTAAATCTTTCTTGTAGGTAGAAAGCCAGTGTTTATATCTGCCTGTGTTATATCTGGCTGTCAGACATTCAGATGTTGCAGACATTCAAAGATTAATACAGTAAACAATTTCAGATATTTTCCTCAAAGTGGTGCTGCATAGGTAAGGCAGAGACCATCTTGTATGATCTGATTGCTTTTATATACTTGTTTGACATCAGTAGACACATGAGTATTTCACCCAAAAATGCTACTCTGAGTTTTGCTCACATAAATATTTTGGGACTATCTGTCGAGAAGGTATCTGGAGAAATCAGTAGAGGTCCATGAACAAAAACAAACAAAAAAATGAAGCGAAAGAGAGACCAATTCATCACATAGCTTATTCACAATGAATAAATTGGCCCACTCCGTCTCTATCTCCACACTGGCAATACTGCACAGCAGCTGACAGCTCTGGGGTGATGACAGTCAGGAAATCAGCTCTCTACAGCACTGTCCTCTTCCCATGACTCAAACTTCTACAATTTAATAGTAAGGGATTTTAGATTATTGCTGGGCAGTTGATTGAAAGTTGCTGTAGCTGTTTTCAAAACGTTATAAGTAAAAGTGATGTGATTTTGAAAATGGAAAACTATTGTATGAAACTCTTTAGCACCAAGAGAGCTTCCTGGACTGTGGCCATAAACTGCATTTGTTCAAGTCAATTTTGCATTAATCAGTGTGCTTTGAAGATTATGTCTTATGTTTTTTTATTTAGTGGGTCATATATTTTAAAAAGTGCCTTTAAGTGTCTTGATGAAACAGATTAAAAATCCACTGTAATGCCTAGGTGGCTGACAATGTTAATATATAGCAGGTACACTTGCATTTGCAGTTTAAATAATCTGGAGGAGATGCTTTATTATTTCTGTTTAAATTTTATCAACAAAGATCCATAATATCTGGAAATAAAATTTATAGTACTTGTCTCCCATACCTCCAAAAATATTATTGAATGTTTTCCAGTCACTCAACCACAAAATTAGACTTTTAAACAAAGTTTTCCAACTCAAAATTATATAAATTATCTGCTGTCTTTTTGCCCCACTAAGAGAGTATGAAAATTAGCTGAGGCAGTCTTTCTGGTACCTATAGAACCCACAAAGAGTACTCTAACCATCAGCAAAAATGTGGAAGTCAGGATGTAGCAGATTCCAGTTTTCTAAATCTTCACAAGCCTGATGCTGCCTGTTCAAACATTTTTGGTCATCACTGGACTTCTCACAGCAACAAGATTTCATCTGACCTTTCTAGTTCTTGCTGTCATGGACAGTTCTGCTGTCAGCAGAAGCACACTGCAGTCTCACTTCTGCTCCCAGATGCAAAAGTGAGTACGTATGTGAATAAAGATTTCAGCATTCATCCCTCCATTTCCAAGTTAAGGCGTGTGGGCAGAGACATGTCCTTTGAATACCCAAAAGACAAGAGCGAAGGGCATAGCAGTACATACATGCTTCCTCAGCCAGAAAAGTGCTTCTGGCATCTCACATATGAACAGGCTAGTGACACTTCGCCACAGATTTTCTGTGCCCTGGCTCTGGAACAAAGAGCTCACTTGCTCACCCCAACCCAGAAAAAAGTAAATTTTCTGCCCAAAGCAGCAATCTGCAGAGGCACGGATGAAGAGGTGCTTGGAGGTGACATCTTGAAGCATAGGAGAGCTGTGTGAGCAGAAGAGAGGAGCAGAAGAGAAGCAGAAGCAGCGATGCAAAGAGGTGTGTGCTTCAGTCACTGCTTACCAGAAATCCAGATTGGGTCCATGGGGTTTTTAATTTATTTTTTTTTAAACCCATAATTTTCTCAGGCAGAAGACCAGCCCCAGGTCCTGCAGTGAAAGCTGCTTTGTTCACATCCCAGAATTGCCTGTCTGCTGAGCTAAGCTCCTGCGGGGAGAAAGCATTCTCCTTCACCATGGCAGGAAGAAAGGATGACTGTAGGAATCCATACATACTTGAGGCCAGGAAGGAGGGACCCAAGCTGTGAATGTGAATATTCACAAAAGCTATTCTCACAGCCAAACGCAAAGGACCAGCTTCAGCTCGGTCTAGGTTTTGAGCACAGATTTTGTTTCATTGCTAGTCTATCCAAACTAATTTGTCCACCTCTAGTAATTTTGCCCAGTGGGCCCTGTCTCACAGCTTTTAGTCTTTATTCAGGCTACATGCCCATTGACCTCAGTAAGAGCTGTGCCAGGATAAAGACTGAATAAGCACTGCAAGACTCAGACTGAATATCTTGAATACCATTTAGGTATGATTACCTATATAAAGATCTCTGTATTTCTTTAAATAAAATCATAGAGAAGTAGGGGGATGATAACAGCTTTAGTGACATGATTCAAAATGCTCACCTCTCCAGTGTAGGTGTGAGGTGGAAGACAGAAACAACCTTCTGAAAGAAATAGAGTCTATGTAACATTCTGTGAGTAGTCAATGGGTAAACAAGGGAAGCTATGTGACTACACAGGAATTATTTAGCACTTTCCTCCAGCTATGAGCAGGACCACACAAATACAGGCCTGTCACAAATATATATCTAAGGAATGATGACTCCAATTCATTAAATTTCGTGGGATTCCATGTGTTTTGCTGGGCTGCTGACCTATTACAACAGTATTAAAATGCACTGGGGTGCATTTTTTGAATTGCAGAGGAAATATGAGAGAGGTCTTTAAATTCTTTGCAGGTACAGCCAAGTCCACCCCAGTGTAACTCTCCAAGTCCATACTGCCACTAAGGTTGACTCAGGCCCTGGGGCTGGAGCAGACCTGTTCACCAACTGCTGTCTTATGGAAGTCATACAGCATCTTTTAAAAGCTGTTCTCTAGTCACATTTGAGTTCCTCTGGTTCTACATTATCATGCAGTTTCATATCACTTCCCATGCACAGCAGCTCTTAGAGGCTGGTCACCATTTGTTAAAACCAGAGGGAGTCTGTAGTGGTACACAGGATGGAACAGCAGGAAAGAGAGAGCTGAAGACTGGGGCTTCGAAGAAACCGGATGTGAGAGCTGGACCTCTAATAAGCTTGAGCTCTCTTATCTTGGCCAGCTCTGAAGTTGAAACTTGTGGAGTTTTCTTGGCCTTCCATCTAGGTCTGACCTATCCTCTGAGAGTATGTGGATATTTTTGGCTTTTTAGAATATACTGCGCAGATCAGAGATCAGAAAAATTACAGCTGGAAAAAAACCTTACCTCATTTAGCCTGTCTGCTGTCTGTGAAGGATCATTCCCTGGGGTCTGTTTTTGTAGTATTCATAACACAATCTAGAACTAGCAAAAAGGGGAAAGTTTGTCCAGAGAAGTCTGACATTTAAGGAATGGTGTTGATTTGGCGTATTTTTGGTTGTTGCTGATGTTTTATTTTGTCTGGATGAAACACACTAGAATTTAGACAGCTCTCCAGTACTAATCTGTATACCTATGCAGAAGAGATTTCCATTACTATTTTTATAATAGCCTGTGTTCCAGACAGGTCTGAAGTAGCTGCTAACTACCATCGGAGCTGATTTTCTTCTGAGGTGAGAATTAAAGACTGCTACATGACATGTGAATAATGCTACACAACAGGGGCTGAAATTTAGTATTTTCACTGCAGTAGCACTTTCCAGTTCAGAATCAGAATATCCACACGTGAACAGTCTCCAAAACAAAACTATAGGAATAACATGGCAACAGCAGTTTAGATAGCATAATGTAAACAAAAAAAAAAAAGAAACAAAACCAAAACCAAAACAACTTCCAAAGTGCCTGCAGATGCTTCTAGCTTGATCGCTTCTAGATCACTTGGGCACCACAAGAATGCAGCAGCACTTCAGATAGGATCTCACAGTGCCTGCCCAGAAAGAAGCCTTGTTGAGGTGGTTTTCTCCCTACTTTCATCTGCTGTGTGGAGTGTGGATTTTGCAGACTCAGCCCTCTGGATCATGCCTAGCAAAAGGGTGGGTTACGGACAGCATGACCTTGGTCTGACAGACTGATGAAGGGAGTGATTTATGCAACCACTGTCATGTCCTCAGAGATTTGTATTAAACTTCCTTTTTGCCAGGTCAAAACTTAGAAAAACTGAGAAAAATAACTTCTATATTTCTCTTGTTCAGAATTGTCATTACAATTAAAGTTTGACATAACTTTTTACAAATTGCATGAGCCCTGTGTTGTCATTGTTTTTTAACAGGTCTGATTCTGCTTCATTAGCTGTCTGCTTCTGGCATAATGCTTTCACCCATCTAATTTACCTGTTCTTAGCTGCCTTGAAAGAAATTCCAAACGGTGAGTAGTAGTTGATACTTCTCTCTGTACCACATCTGGTACTGCTTAAGTTTATGCATAGTCTCTTAGCAGAGTCATTTTCCTTTCTTCAGTACAAAATGAAACATATTGATTATAATTTGTTTCCACTCCCTTTTATCTTTTCTTTTACTAAAAACTTGGAAGACAATATTCAAAAAGTCTTTTTTTCGTTTTCCTTAGTTTCTGTAACAAATTTATATGAAAAGTAACCTTGAATGAAGGTGAAAGGATAAGTTTCACTGTGGTTTTGCCAAAAGTATGTTTTCCTTTATGAAAATCCTCTAATAATCTCAAAATATTGTATAGAGACCTTACAGTCAGGGCACTGAATATAAATCCAAGCGTCACTCAGAGTTCTGCAGCATTATGAACCAATCTAATGTTGCTGTTGGGGTTATCAGTTGATTTTGTGAAGCATGTGCATAACTTTCAATGAGGTGGAGTAAAGGCCCTGAATCAGGAAGCATTGTGTTACCAACTAACGAGTATAGCAGCAAAACTCTATGTATAAAGACTTATAGAATCAGTGGGAATTATTTTGCTCCTAAAAGAGGGTCTGTGAGGGAAAGTAATAGGTGACAAAAATTTCTTCTGTCCTATGACCCTCAGTAACAGTTCAGCTCCAAACTTCCTTTTCATTTTTTCCCTGTTTCCTCAGGTTTTATTTAAGATACAACAGATTTAAGGATTCAATTAGTTTTTGTAACAGAGCTGCTATCCAGATGACTAAGAAGAAAAAAAAGAAAAAGAGTTTGCTTATCAAAGTACTGGTTTTATGTTACTTTACATTTGAAATTAGTTGTTCTTAGTATCTTTTGTCTTCTGGCATTGTAGGGGAAAAATAACAAGACCCTTCCAATGGTAAATTTCAGCCAAACCTGAGGGATATGGTAGCACTACCCAGCTCCCACACCAGGTGTCTGCAGCAGCGACACATCTGACCCTGAGGTGCAATGTGGTCCAGGCAATTAAGGTTACTTTTTCTGTTCTTCATTCCTCTCCTTTAGGTTTTCCACATCTGCACACTCCAACCACATCCCTGGACCAGATGAAAAATAAGGCTAAAACTGTGGCATGTACCATGCAGGGCAACTATCCCTGACATAGCCTGAAGGACTATTCTACACTCTAGTAAGTTAATGAAAGATTTTAACTGAGTTTTAAATTATTTTCTTTTGTTACATTAGCTTTAAACACATTTCCCAAATAACACACCTTTCTCACTCCTTCATCATATAGTAAAGTTTTCTTCCAGCCCACTGCCTACACTTTTCAGTGATATTCTCCAAATTTTTTCCATTTTTATTTTTCAATCTGTTCCCTGTTTCTTATGTCTCTCTTACTGAAACGAGAACTTCTCTTGCAACACATTCACACCATCATCAACTGTCCTTCCCCTTCTTGCTGCCATGTTTTATTCTGTGAGAGGATCCCTAGCTGGACCTTGGGATCAGGAGAGGGAGAGAGTGCCTGGCAGGCTTTCACTGTGATTGGTGTCTGAAAGTGCTTTGTGCAGTTTAGGCAGAAAATGAGAGTAAGCAGAATAAACAGTAAAATGCTGTGAAAACTGGGACTGGATCTTCTCAATTAATGCCTTTACTTGTGTCTTCTTTAGTGACTATGAGCCTTAATAACCTTATTAGGGAGTGTGGTTATTTAAAAACAGTTTTCCTGGCAAGAACAAATACCAGTGTTGGGATGCAGCTATATTATTACTTGGGCTCATGGCTGGTGATTTTCCATCTCTAATGACACACCCAAGACTTGACTATTTTGATCACCAGTTTGCTGTAACAGAGAGGATGGCAAACACTTCTAAAGTGTGATTTTCATGGAGGCAGCTTCTTAACGTTAAGTTTATGTGAAAAAGAAATATAAACAGTGAATAAGGCCCAAATGTCTTTCCAGACAGCCCTCACAGAATGACAAGTAGGAGCACCCAGTACACAGACTGTATGCCTTCCTTTCCACAGTGACATTGCATTTCCTGACTATGTTTTTCATGGATATAAGACATTTAAATGCCACCAGCATTACCCTGTGTTTCATTTTATTTGCAGTACCACAGGATGATGTATTCAGAAATATCTACAGGGAACCAAGAATTATCAGGAGGTTTTCACTGAGGAAAACGAATTATTTAAAGGAGCAGCTGAAATGTATTTCTGTTCTGAATGTCCCCTAGAGCCTGGCTAGTAGCGACATTCAGCTCATAAATATGGACTAAACTCTATTTTCATAATTGATTTGCAGTTCATCTTTAAGTGTTAAGGAGGCCAGGTGGCTCAGCAGAGACTGCAGCTTGATTCCTGTAAAACAAAAAGTCTGTGGCATTCTGCACTCAGGCAAGTTATACCACGGACAGATAAGGCCAATAAGAACACATGTAATAATTCTCATTCCATCATTTTCAAACATAAGTGACTTAGAGGCCCTGATCTTAGTTCTGAATTTGCCTTCTTTTTCATTGATTTTGTGGTATATCTCATGCCCATTGTAGTAAATTCCTGAGATCAAAAATGATGACTCATGAAGCTGAGAGTGAAGTCAATGCCATTGGGATGAAAGAAATTAATAGATGCTTTTGGGCAATCTTTGTGCTTTTCTGTATCTATTATGTAAACCTTTTCATTGCACATGGGCCTCTGGAAGTCCTGGGATGTGATTGCAAAAATATCTCTATGGCTCAGAGTTCTCTTGCAGCTCAGTAAATGCAGAGTGGACTGAGGGAAAGTGAGATACCAGGGATTCTTGTAATTTTTAGGAACTTCCCCGTTGATTAGGTAACAACATACTGCTGGTTCAGTGGTTGTAGAATTGTACTCCTTACAAGAGTAGGCCAGCAGAAATTGAGACAGCATTATCTAAGGCAGTTATAAACTTTAAATAGTAACAATAATAATGTTTACCTATATTCAGAGCATGTTTCCTCTTTGTCTTCTAGAGGTGGAGAATCATTATTGTTGTTACACTTACTAACATTACTGCTTAAGCACTCTTCATACTACCCGAATGCCTGGCATTATCTTTCCTTAGGGGGCTAAGTCACTCAAAGAAAACAATAGTAGATCCTTTGAGAAATACTTTCCATGTTGCATAATACCCAGCTTGGGAAAAATGCTTCACTAACTTCAACCACAGTATGTTCTTTAAGGAGGAAGAAGTAATCCAAATAGGGGTAAAGGAGTTTGCATGGACTTACTATATTAAAGGGCTCTTTGATAGAATTAAACCAGTGCTATCGGTTGGCCATCTAAAGGCTGCCTTTTGCCATAGGCATCACAGAACAACATCATTAGTTATATGATGTGCAGCACTATGGATTGTATTGATTTACTGTTTAGTGACTGAGAGGTAACTGTCAGTGTTTGGATGGCTGAGTGCTGCATCGACACAGATACAGGACTGACTGCTGGAGTTAGGGCTTGCTAGCACGAATGTGACACGAATCTTGCTTATAACAGTGTCCCTGTTGTAATGGGATAATGGGGTTTTAAGTATCACAAGATCAGTCATAAGGCTCTTAGAGAGGTATGTATCCAGCAGGGGCAACAAATAGAAGTAACTCCAAGGAGAAAAAGATCTGAGGTTTAAGCAGAGAGACTATTTCTATTAAGCAGAAACAATATCTGAAATAAGAAGATTGGGTACTGAAATGATACGATTCCTCACTGCTTTCAGTATTTTAATGTTGTCACCATTGCAGTGGTCAACAATGAAACAGCCTCTGAATGGGAAACTGCTTGGTCACACAGCAACCCTCTAATCAAATGCAATACAAAGTGCAGCTCCCGGAATTCCCAACGTTTATAAGCCATATGGAGAAGCATTGTTATAGAAAACTTCCTAAATCTATAGGGCCTTTTAAATTCTCAAATAAGAAGCCTAAGTAATTTATGACTGTGTTGCTAGATGTGGAGGCCAAGTAAACTCACAATGTTGATCTTAGTTGTGTTTAAATTTCTCCTGCCTTCTGGCACTTTGAGCCATAGTGGAAAGAAATAATTTTCTCCTAGCAGCATTAGGCATTTGGAAACACAAGCATACCATGGAAGAGCAGTGCAAACATAAATTATGTCACATGAGTGGTCCCAGAACTGGTGGTAGGGAAGTTTCCTCTCAGTGCAGATCTGTAGTGACGTGCATGGGCACAGAAAACAAACAACCCCTGAGCAAAATGTGGAGCCAACCCTGGTTTACCAACTTTCTGCATCAGGCTGCTTTCATTTAAAATACCATTACAAGGAAACAAATAAACAGAAATCTTGAGCTTCCAAACCTTGTAGCTCCTTACTGCAAATACAATTGTCTTTTTTAGATGATTGATATTTAAAGGCATTCCTTATCTGTATATACAAGCCCATTTTAAATGTTAAGTTTGGGATGGAAAGCAGTATGTGGGCTTTCTCTTCCTGTGCTTTTAATTGCTTTGCAAGTTTCACATTTAGGAAAGAATCTAGCCAGCTCGGCACCCTGTTAGGGATCAGAGCTTACTGAGTGCTTACAGAGCCTCTGGAGCAGAGCAGAGGAGCAGTCGGGGTGCAATCGCCTTCTCTAACGCAGCATGTGCTGGATGGAACCTCTTGGAGCAGAACAGAAGTGATCCATCTCTCTTGGAAAGGTTTCAGTTAGAAGAAGCTTATTTTTCATTCCTTTATGGAGCATTTAATTTTAAACCTAGGGTAAAGACTGTCAGAAAGTCCCAAGTACTACTGTGTGTAAGCAGCCAGATGATCTATCATGTGGAAGATTACCTTGATTTAATGCAAGGAAAAATGCAGTTTGTTGAACCCAGAGACAAATGAAGTACTTATCTGAAAAGTAAGTTTAATGAAAAAATTATGTGTGATATATACATGTTCTTCTGGTGAAGCTTATTGAAGTTATATAGTAAGTTTTCTTTGTAAAAATTTTCCTTCTTTTCTTTATGAACACTCAGCTTTATCACCCTCTTCCTTTCCATTTCCATTTTCTTTTCACTTATGATAAATTTGGATCTTTTGAAGAACAAAGATATAATAAATATTAGGGGAAGAGAGAATGAGAATAAATGCCTGAATATGTACCTGTGTGTACATAGGGAAGAGAACTTGTACTTGTCATCCATGAGTTACATAGATCAGGAAGACTATACACTACAGGAGACAGTTATTAAGAAAAACGTGTTAGAGAAAAATAGTAAAAAAATCATCATAGCTTTTGATTGCTTAAATATGCCATAGATCTATAGTAAAGTGTGATTAATTTACTTGTGCTTCAAAGCCGTCTCTTAAAATCAGTATAGATCATAGTACATTTCCAAGAATGAAAGTAATGAAAACACATATTTCCATGTAATCAAGATTTTTTACTGATGCTTTTTTTAATTTCAATTTTCTTTTTTATTCCCCCCCCCCCCCCCAGAAAAATGTTTTAGCTTAAAAATTCAGGCTTACCTTTCCTTGTTACAAACTATTGTTCTACACGCAAGACCTCACTAACAGTGTCATATGCAAGAAACATGCTCTTTGCCCCGACTAATATATCAGCTGGTTATCTCAAGAAAAAAAAACAATTGCTAAAGTTGTGGGGTATTTTTTAATGAAATGAGATCTAGAGTCTGCCTGTGGTTTAGTAGGGTATTTTAAAAATCTTCAGTAGCACAGATTGTTATTATTAGCTCATCCCATTTCTGAGAATCAGTTTATTAAAATACATTATTATGGTTAGACAGAATTATACATACACTTTAGTTGATACAGAGATTAATCTTTCTGAAAGTTCTCTCAATGTATCCTCTAAACAAGAATACAATGCCTGCAAAAATAGGCCAGTGAGGAAAGAAAACGGTTTGGTGAGGCACTGTTTATTGTTCAATAAATCACAGTCACTATAAGTGACCTGCTGACTTTAAGTTCTTGAGGTCAAGGAACCCTTTGCTATTCCGCAACTTCACCTCTTTTCTGAACCTCTTAATCAAAAGTGTAAAGCCAGAAATAACATCGAACAATCAAGAGCTGGATGATTGGACTGGCTATTTTAAATTGCAACAGCTATGGTTGTGACAGATTTGGGGATAGATTGTATTGTCTCAGCCTCACTAAGTATGTTGAATAGGTTGAGCATTTTGTGAAAACCCATCTCCACCCCAAAAAAGAAATACAATTTAATGAAGCCATCACCTGAAGGTACTTTGACAGACAATTAATTTACTACATGTGCTGCATATGTAAAAGCTTCAGGGATTGAAAAAAAATTTTAGTGTAGTAACACCTCTGCTTTACCCCAGCATAAAAGAAGAATATTTTTAATTGGCTTTACTATATTAACATATATTTGGTACACTATTTTGTATAACTTTTATCCTAATTCAACATGGTAATCACTATCAGTTTGTGTGATTTTACCTGTGCTGTTAATGATACATTCAAAGGTGAGAGGGATACAAACTAAATTATGGGACAAAGAAGTGAAGATTAACAGCATGTAATCAGTGACACAGATTCCATTTCTGTTCTGCAGTTTCTGAAATGTTGTTTCAATGATGATAAACATCACAAAAATAAGCAAGAATCAAGCAGATAAAACCAAAATCAACATTGTTGTAATTAACATGATGTTGCTTGACTTGGTTTTAGTTAATGAGCTAATAATAGAAAGGAGGTTATGCTGTCCTTTACTGGAATGGAAGTAGATCTGTGAAGTTTTACATCTGAAGGCAACCTGTAAGTGTACTGAAGTAGTCATGAGTCTGCCATGGTATTCTGTGGGCAAAGAGCCTGTGTACTTGGGCTGCTTGCAGAAAGGGAGATAGCCAACAATCTTATTCAACACAGAAAAATCCTAAATCAGAAAGGTTTAAAATTCTTCCACAATCTACAGTAAGACTTAATACATATGATAAACTGCACAATGCAGTACCTTCATTAGGACTTGACTTGGGGTGAATGAAGACCATATGGCCACAAAGGCTGAAAGAGATTATCTTTGCAGCCACAGTAAAAAGTAAAACAAGAATTTACAAATCAACAATGTTGTTAAGATTACAGAGAAGAAGCAATTATTAGACACTAAGAACCATGATTTATAGTGTACAAATGGTCATAATTCTGCATTCTAGTAATTAGACCTAGACAGAGAGCATCTCTCAAAATACTTCTTAGACTAAAATGAGCTCTTGAAGAACAGGAATCATGCACAAAGCAGCCCATTCTATGAATAGTTTTTTAATTTTTTTCCCCTAAAATTTATGGAAGAAATATTTCTTAACGGGGGGGTTGGGGGGGGGGGTGTTTCTTTTTTTTCCCTTTTCAATCCAGCCCTTTACTTTTCTAGGACGTAAATCCTGGGAGGGAAAAATTAGGAACAATTTGAAAAATCTTCATTGAAAATGTGCACTTGGAAGAAGATCTTTCTCTGGGAGCATACTATTAATACAGAGCAAAGAAAAAAACATTAGGATGGAAGGCAGATACAATATGTGTCTAAATTTCGTTCAAAGTTGAAATATCTCAGATCTGCTTACCTTCATTAAAGATCAGTGCAGCCTCCTTTCTATCACTAGGTTGTTAAATGAAAACAAGTTAACCTGATGGTAATGAAGTAGATACTCTTTTCAGTTGTATCTATCTGCCTGCCTATTCATGGCACATACATCTTCATCACATAAGCAATTTCAAAAACTGAGATGGGAGTTACATGGTGTTCTTATCACTGACTGATCAGATACTACTGCAGCATTTCATTGTGCAGAAATACAGTGCAGTATTACAGCAATATATTATCCCCATTCCTTAAGATCTTACGTGTAAGCAGAAGAAATTGTCTGCCTATGTTTTAAAGAAAAAAGAAGTGAAGAAAAACTCAGGCAAGCATACAGGCATTGCAAGTATGGCTCAGTGCATGCATTTAATTGTACCTTTTTTTTAATCAATAGAAAGTATTTTCTTCATGAGAATATTAATTTACTGGCTATCTTAATTGCCTTTTATACCACAGGGGAAAAAAAAGGAAAGAATTGCCCCATAAAAGGCTAATGAAAACAAAAAAAAGCTAAATGGCTTCCAGAAGAATATTTGATCACTAGTAGTGTGTGTTGCTATAGGCCAGAATGTTCTTGGCTCCCTAAAAAAAATTCCAGGTTGAAGGCTCTGCATGACTATTATAGTTTGAATCATTCTATTGAAGCTGAGATTATAGAAAAAAAAATATTTCTGGGACTTGTTGTGCCAATATAAACAAATACAAGTTCTTTCCTTAGTCATTTGCAAGATTATTTGGAGAAACTCTACATATGAGGGGAATGATTGAATGCAGCAATATCAGTGGGAAGAGAAAATTAAAAGTATAATAGATGGAAATGATGAGAGCCAAGATGGAAGGGGAGAAGAATAAAGATCGGAAAAAAATTAAATCTATGAGAAAGTAACGGTAAGACTCCCCTGCTGTGGCTGGTAGAGAAGAAGGGGAAAAAAATAAGGTCCTCTTCCCTGCCCATGTCCTTGGACTAATTTCAGTCATGTGTGGGTTTCTAGGGCTTCTACAGTATTAGTTTATTGATGTCCCTAATTACATTGATGGGAAATCAGCTGTAGCTGGGTCTAGATATCTGGTATCCTTAGATGGTTTTCTGCAAATTATTCAGATTTAGAGCAAAAAAGCTACCCATGTCTGTCTCTCGGCTACTTGGTCAGGGATCTACCAGGGATGACCACCAGGAAGTACTGAGAAAGACAAATGCCCCATCCCATGCACTGTATTGTATGGATCTTATTCTTCGGCACCTAATTATTGTTATACATTGGTCGGTGTATATTTCTATTTCACCAGACAACTGGGTATGTCAAGCACCTTGCATTATTGGTTTAGTTTGAAAGGCCATCAAATCCCCTGAAAACATGAAAGATGAGATTGAGCAAGTTTGCTGTCAAAACATTTTGCTGACTGTCCTGCAGCAAGTAGGAAAAGAAGTGAGTCTGAGGCTGGGAGAATCAACGCTCAGTACATGAAGGTTAGAGTGCAGCTTCAACATCTGTGTATCATCAGTTGGATTTGTAGTGTTAAGAAGTCACTGGACTTGTTTTAACTGGCAGTTGCTCAGTGGTGCCCAGGAAGCACCTGTAGCGTGTGCATTGACATGGAGGCTGCTTATCTATATATTTGTTTGGGAGCAAGTGTTCATTTGGTTAAAAAAACCCAAACAACCAAACAGTAAAATCGAAGATGTTTTGGTCTCTTGTACTTCAACACTGGACTGATTCTGCCCCAGATCTCAGTGGACACATACAGTGACAAAAGTAAAAAGGCAGCAAACCCTAAGCCCAGCTAAAAATTTCAGTAAATGAATTAGAAGAAAAATATTAGCAGACCTGAGCCTCACCCCTTCTAAATCAGGCACCCGAAGAGTTTCAAGAAGGTGGACCCCAGGACCCTTTTACATTATAGATTGGGCCATCAGATAAAGGACTTCTTCACCCCATTTAGACATTTGTGTCTCATTAGCTCATGACAGATTATGTGGGTTTGGCAATATAATCTCATACAGCGTGACTCAATACAATTTCTTATTATAAAGAATTTTCCTCGAATGTATAGAAGTTTGCTTTGAATGATTGACTATCCTTGCTACTTGCAAACCAGCAGGCAGCCTGCTGGCCAATTTACCTGAGTATTTTCTCAAGTACAGTAGTTCTGCACAATTATTCTACCATGGTGGTTCTGGTGCTTGTGTAAAAGGAAATATAAGATGAAAAATGACAGCAACTGGAGTATTTTTCTCATACACAAGTAGTATTTTTTCAAGTGGAACAAGGGGTGACTTAGTGAGCTAATCACTGCTCTTTGACATACACAATGGTAGTGAAATAATGTTAAAAATGGCACTGGAAGGTCCATTGCAGTGGGGCATGGCTAGTGCTTTTAGCTTTGTTTTTAGAATGATTTTTTAAAAATGAGCTCAGACATCACTTCAACTGGAGTTTTAAAATTCTGTCTTAGTCCACTAGATGGTGATCCTTGTAAATCAGGATTCAGGTAACTAAACAAGTCTCAGGCCGTCAACCATAAGAAAAAAAAACCCATTTCAGTATGCAGAACAGAAAAACCTCGTTACAATATGACACAATGTGCATCATGAACCTATGCAAACAAATTCCAAAGCATGGCTGAGAATCTACTTGAGCATATGACTACATGTGCCCCCAGCATTATATCAATAAGAGGATCGAGATACAGTCATCAAGAAAAGTGAACTTGATCTCACTCTCTTGTCACTGCAAATCACTTTGTAACATCCCAGCTGAAAACCCCTTTTAAAAGCTCATAATGAAAGCTACAGCAAGGCGCTGTTATTATTTGGGGCTGCTTTTGATACACATGCATTTAAGCATATTTTGTTTTCTACATAGCATGCACAAAATTCCGTATGCTATCTTAACATAAAAAAGGCTTAAGTTATGGTAATAGAAATGTTTTATTAATCAAATATATTTACATTTCTTCATCTTCTTTTTAAATGTGTGCCTGTTGTCTTCATTTAAACACAATGCAATCTTTACAGTTGATATCACAAGAATACAGCTACATGCATGATTTAATTGGTCCTTTGCAGTAAAAAAGATGCAATTTTATGAAGTTTAAAAAATGCAAGCAAGCTGTTTATTTTTTTAATTACGTTAATATTATTATTTTTATTACAACAGAGGACCCCTTCAGCATACTCTACATATATAGGGTGGATTTATAAACTTTTTTAGGTTGGCTTAATCTAAAAATTGGCTAATCAAAAGTTCCAAAATCTAGACAAAATATAAACAAAAAATTTTAATGCAGTTCCAGAATATTTTATTTTCTGGAATCTTATCCACAGAAAGGATTTAGGTGGTACAGAAGAGTGCTCCGATTGTAATTAAAAAAAAAAATCATAGCAACTGTTGACTCTCAAAACCAATGAGGACTTACTTTTGGACTTTCACCTATTTATTTGTCTGAAATCAAATAATTTTGTCAGCTATAAGACAGAATTACATAATGCAATGTCACCATAAAAATAATAAATACTAATTAAAAGGAGAGATGATGCTACCAAAAAGATACAAACATCGTTGCTTTTGATTTTGTAGTATGCAATATGCTGTAATTACTACATTATTCCCAACTTAGTTTTCCTTCATGGGAAGACAAAGATCATATTTGGGGTCTAACTGTAGGTTCTTAAAGGACCTAACATCTTTCTGAAAGGAATAATTTTATGAATGTATAACATTTAATTCCACACTGGAAAAAGAAATCAGAACCAGGCACAGTTTTTAAATATGACTGTCAATGTATTCTGGGTTGGACAAAACAAAAAAAAACCCTAAGAAAACAAACAAACAAAAAACTCCTGACAAATCAAACAAGGAAAATAAAACAAAACACAAAAATAAACAAAAAAATCCCACCCAAAACAAACCCTCAAGCTTGTATTTTTTTACCAAACTACAAAATAGTGCTTCAGAAATTCTGAAATGGCAGGCACATAATCACTACATTTAAAGATAATTGTACTATACTTACTGCTTCAGTTTGCTGTGTGCAAACACATACTGTATTCGTAATAGACCTAATGTACTGTTGTTCTGTCGATACATGAACAGAAACTCATTCAGCATTCAGGTAGAGCAGACAGGAACTAGATTCTGTTTAGTCCAAACCTAGGATGTATTTCAGCTTGTCCATGTTAGTTTTACATTTGCTATATTGTAACAGGATGCCAAAAGTTGTACTTAAGGAAAAACCCACTATGAAATCACAGATTTTCACTGAATTGCTTTTTTATGCTGCCAAATCTGTTCTGAAAGTGCCATGCATAAAATAATACAATAATTGAAATTGTGCTTAGGCATCTGGCACAACATAGTGATTTACACAAGAAAGAATTACTTGGAAGAAAGTAATTAAGTTCTGCAGAAATCCTACTCTGGTGAATAAAAAAAAAAAAAACAGGAAAATCTTGAAATAATTGCTTCACACCCATTCAGGAGAATATTTAGACATGTGTTTAATTAAAAACATATGAATAAGTTTATCTATATTCAGCAGGGATCTTGCAATATTTGTAAGCATATACCTATATGCTATTTGCATTACTGGATTCAAATATAAATCCCTTCTGCAAGAGGCTGAGTGCTCTGCACTACCACTAACCACATCCCTGAACAGGAGAGCACAGTTAGATAATGCAGCAGCATAAATCAGTGATCCAACAGATAGTTCACATTTGCTCTTCAGGGAATGTCATATATCTTTTCGCACTTCTCTATTTATAAATTTCTGCTTTTTTTTTTTTTGGGGGGGGGGGTGGAGGGAGGAGAATGTCTATTTTCTTGCAGAAATGGTCTACAACTGCTGTTCAAATGTTAACCAAAAGCTGGTGCCCCAACAAAAAGTTACTTCACATGAAGTCTGTTAAATAATGGAAGGTGTGAACTACCAGGCTTGAGGGTCTGAAAGGTTTAGGATCAGATTTTGGTTTTTTCTGTTTGATTAGCCTTGCTAGGAATAGAACAATGTTCAAATAGTCACCTTTAAGTTACAATTCTTCCTACCCAGCTTTCCATGCTTCTTTGAACCTAAAAAACAAACACACACATTTATATAGTAGTTAAGAATTTTTCATCGTTTAGAGGAAAAAATCAGGTGAGTGGTAACAGAATTGCTATCTCCCCGTACCTCTGCACTGAGAAACAGAGCTGAAAAGCTCACAGGGCCAAAGCCTCTTAGTGAGATAATCTGGTACTTGCTAGAACAATGATAAAAATATCTCTTTTTTTTCACAATGTTTTACATTTTTAATGGCCAAAGACAAATAATAGAATAATTCCTGAAGTAATTTCTGGCAAAGCTTTGGAAACTTCAGATTCTGCAGTGTATTTTCAGCAACATAATAAACGAACATCCCGAAGTAAAGATGTCTTAGACTGTACATTCTTTTTTACATGTATTCGAAATTTAGTGTATGTTCTTTTTCTACTTGAGCTTTTTGCAGAATTCGTAAATGGTCTGAATCTGTTACTATATTTGTAGCTGATTCTGTCTAGCCCTTTACAGAGTTGGATACTTAATTCTCTACATATTTAAAATCATCCCCATAAATGTTTTTAAAATATTTAGTATAATCAACTGAGCCCTTATGAGCCACCCAGCATTTCAGTTTTGGTGCAAAACTGAATGAATCTGTTTTAATCCCCATAATCTCCACAAATTTATTTTGCAGTTCTACCTTATAATATAGCATGACCTCAGAACTGTTTAGGTTTGCTTCTTGTTGATGGTTTGGTTTTGGTATTTTTTGGTGGGTTTTTGTGATTTTTTTCCTTTTTTTTTCTTTTTTTCTTTTTTTTTTTTACATTTTTATCAAACTACAGCTCTAGCATCGACACAGTCAATATATGAACAAACACTGCTGGTCTCTAAAAGGGAAAAGCATTCTTTGATTAGACAAAATCAGGAAATCTGAAATACATCAAAGATAAAAGCTTGAAAAAAGCCAATATGGAAACTGTTAAATTGAACCAATGTAATGACATCTGAGCTTTTTACATTGATGTTGGGAATATTTTGGCACCCTTTCATTCACGACTGCACCAGGCAAATTTCCATGAAGTGAATGCTATGAGGCCTCCGAGCCATTTACAAAGTATGTGAGTTCAGATTTAGCTTTTGTTTTAAAGCTCAGCCCAAGTATGTTGAAAGTTTCAACTGACACAGGAGCATTTTCAATTTGATACAAACCAACAGAGTAAAAATATCAACGGTCTACAGCCTGGACTTCTGATCAGTTTTTCTGTTAGGATTTACACATAGACTGGAATCTTAAATATTTAAAATACTTTCTACTGCTTCTGTCTTTCATAGCTATTAGACTGAATTTGAGAGCTCTTAGTTTAATATAGCTTTCCTACTGGCTTCATTATATAATGTATGTTTGCAGATATATAACATTCCTTTTTTTATAATTTTTTTTTCCAGAATATCTATGCCAATGCAATACGGTTGAGTGAAACTACTTACATGAAAAAGTGCACACAATATGAGACATGAGACTATGGAAATGAAATGCCCTTTGGTCTGAGAAAGATGATACTGACCCAGATACAGCTCTTGATCACTTCCCATCCCACACAGCAATTTCTATTTTCAAGAATCAAATTAGCCCAGCCCAGCCAAATATATTGATTATACCTGGGTCCTTTGAGTCATGCTACAAAAAAAGGTGTAACAATAAACAAGTCCATGTGCATTCTCAGTCATAACTACAGGCAGAAGAACCCTTGAGATTCCTCACTTTGGCATTAAACAGCAATTATAAAGGCTTTTAGAATTAAAACTATACAAGGTGGGACTCGAAATGTTAACAGTCCCAAGTAACTTGTCAATTGAAATAAGACTTATCCCTAGTCATAAATAAATAATCTCTTTCCTGGTGTCACTTCCATGCCAGGATCAATATCTCTTAACATCTTACTTATTTTATTACTGCTTTTGGTTTTCTGGGACTGATTGAAAGTTGCTCAGAGGAAATCTTTGGTTTTGCTTAAGTGTCCGTGACATTTAATCATGACTTTCCTTGCAGTTTAATTCCAACCAGTCAATCAGTTAATCCACTTCAATTGATTCTGTGCTCTCTGTTATTGGCTTGCACTCATTGGGCATCCTCTGGTGTCGACTCAGCTGCGTGGCTTGTGTGAAGCTCCTCTCACACCTCTCGCACCTGGTGAAGTCAAGAGAGAAAATTGAGACCGAGGAGCTGCTCTGGGGGTGGAGGTGGAGGGGGTGATGGGCTTTGTCTCATCCTGCCTAATCAGAAGAGACACTCAAAAGTGGCTTCAGATTTTACTGGCTCAAGAGGTTTAATTGGTGGCTACTTCCAAGGCCTTGATGCCTATGATGGGACAAGGCCTTTCTGATTCAGAACAGAGGAATCTGTCAATAGAGAGGGGGAAGGTGATTTCTCCAGAGAGGCCTGTCCTGCTGTAGCTCTGATCACTGTCAGCTCAAATAGATAAAGAACAAAAAGAGATTTTTAGGAGTGAGCCATCAAAGAAGCAGCTTGTCTGCAGTTTTCTGCTCTGTAACCCCTAGGAGAAATTGATGACAAATAGAATTTCACCTTCTGCTAATTTAAAATCTACAATTGCCTATTGGAGGAAGAGAAATCACAAAGCAATAATTGTTCAGTGCGAGAACAAGACAAAACTCTTTGTTTATGTGATCTGATTATGCAATGGAGCTCATTTTAAACAGGCACATAGAGTTAGTGGTTACACAATTATCTGAAAGGAACCACACTATGTGAGAAATCTGTGTGTTGAGCAAGAACTTGTAACAGTCACCAGTGTTTGCTTCACTGTCTTTTATGCAGTCTTTCTACCTTGTCCTTTCTTTAGAGAAACCATAGGCTGCAACAAAAACAATGTGTGAACAAATGAATAAAGCCATTGCATTTTGGAGGAGATAGGATGTGGGTTATTTCTAGCCTGGGATGAATCCTCTACCCCTGCTCTGAAAGAGAATCTATTGTATTTAATCTTCCAAATAGCACCCTCTTAATTTGCATTCTAACACTAGATAGTGGTGTTTGATGATTGCAAATATGGATGCAGGAGATTCTTCTTGTATTGTGCTCACTCCAAAAGCTACCTTTGATTTAGTGTGATCTTTTACCTTCAAAGAATATTATCATAAAAGCATCACTAAGATGAATTCTTCACCTTCAAAGGAGAAATGAGGAAAACAAAGGGCTCAGCTGATTCATATTCATCTATCTCTTCACTGATGCAATGATAAAAAATGAACTGTCACTGATCTAACTGCTTACAGAAAAAAAAAGATAAAATAAATATATTTACACATATGCATGATTGTGGAATGTTCTTCACAGTAGTAATTTTTAGTAAGAAAGTTCTGTTTCAGGAACATCTAGCAAAGGCATTACAGAATCATTCATCCAAGCTACTGTACCAATCTAAAATGTCAACACTTCTAAGCTGTGTTTCTTTGATTGTCTTTCATAGAGTATTTTTAGCAGCCTGCTCCACTGTTTAAAACTGCACTTTGATCTTGACAAATGTAAAATGTCAGCTTTAATGTATCAGACCTATCAGCTCAATGAAAATAACTCAGAAGTATTGATTACTTAATGATTTTTGGGGTATTCATTAACGTCTATGTGCAGATCATCCACTCTCCAGAGCTCCTGAAGTGCTGATGACACATTAGTGGACTGCTGATTGTTTATTAGAAAACTGATTAGTTACTGGATTAGTGTGTCAAAATACACTACCTTTCATTGCCTGACAAACTTGCAGATTACTGTATTATTTTTATATACATATATATGTATCTATCACAGAGACATTAGAATCAATTTTAAGGCTGGGGGTTTAACTTAGTCTGTATGAGATATTGCCATCTGCTTGAACTTGATAGTTTTGTTATTTTGATGTCTACAAAGACAAGTGCTTTGTTTGCTGAGTAATAGGAGGCTTGGATCCTTGCCTGAGCAAGCTGTAAATGGTAGTTGCAAAATAATCTACAAAATCAGGTGTGGTAACACCTTATTTCTAAATAAATGACTAAATACATTTCTGGCTAAATAAATGAAATATATCAGGATGCCATGGGGCTATATGTGAATCAAAGTAAGACTATAAGGTGATCAAAACATTGAGCTACTCATTAAAAACACATGCCATGAAGGTGTAGCAGGCCTTCTGACCATTTCTGGAGCTTGCCTGGGAGGCTGGAGCTGGACACTGCATTCACTCAGACCCTTGCATGGGTCTTGAAAGCAGAGTAAGGTTCACTGTATTACTTTCAAATGCAAGTTCCTGACTTTATCCACAAGTTTCTTCTGTCATCAGAATGCTCTAACTTCCCAGCTACAGGCTGCTCTGGGAAACACTCATGCAGGCACAGAAAAGAAGGATGCTAAAGAGAGACTAAAAAAGAATAAATCCCTTGTTACAAGCATCTACCCTTTGGATGGGAGAGATGTGGGTGCCAAGTGTTGCTGCTGGTAAGGCTATGCTATCTGCATTCCAGCCCCTAGAAAAAGTCTGAATGAAGCCTTTGGCAAGGCACCTAATTCCCCTGGCTTTCTCATGTACACAGGTATCCTTCAGATAGTACCAAAAAGGTGCCTAAGACTTTCTAGGCACCTGCAAAGGGTGGTGGTGGTGTTTTCAGGTCAAATAGTTTTGGATATTTAAGTGCCTAGCTTACAGGGAGGGACATGTATTAAGCCCCTGCCTTCTCTTTTCAATGTGTGCAGAGAACCTGTTGCTGGATACAAACCGATAAGAAAGGTGAGGATGATAGTGTCACAGCAGTCTGCACAGCTATCCCACTGTAGGTGGGAATGGTAGTAAAGCAGCAATATTTTTCCTTTTGAGCTATGATGTACAAAACAAAACCCCAAAAGCCAAAACAAACTAACAAATAAAAAAAAAAAAGACAAAGCTGAGATGTCACTGCAGGTACAACAGCTATTTTCAACCTGAAATCTATGATCCCTAGTTTTCATTTCAGTGAGAAATAATGAAAAACACATGGGTTATCCCAGAATCTTTTCTCTAATACTTTTGGGTTGACTCACAAATATTAGATGTTTGCATAAACCTGGTTCTGCAGATAAGGCCCTCAACTATTCTTTAATCTTTCTAAAATGGAATGTATTTGGAGGTAAGAATTTAAAAAAATGGGATGTACAATACTTTTCCTTTCTCTCCTACCTTTTAATTTTTTTCAGAGCTTTGCTCCCAGACTAGCAGCCATAGTGGAGACTTCAGTAAGATAAGAATACACGAAAACTTTACAGTGGTGAGGCTGACTTGATAGCTTGTGATGACATGAAAAGAAATCCCTTCTAACTGGACCTGCAGTCCAGGCAATGCAGCTAAAGCTTTGACTACAGATAACCTCACTTAGCATCGTTATCTATAATGAAAAGCAAATAGAAAAAGTCTTCCACCATGCATTCAAAGTTGCCTAAAGCCTACAAAGAAAACATCTTCTCCCAGAAAAGTCTTTTTAAACCAATCAGATCTCTTTTAGAGGACCTCTTCCCAGACCTCTAAAATCAGTATTTTAAAATACAGTCACCCTATGTTCACCACTTTTAAAAACAGCTTCCAAAAGCAATATGCATACAAACATACACTTAGTGTTTGACATAGCATGCTTAATCCATGCACACTGTAATTTGCCCAAATGCCACTTACAAGCCTAACTGTCTTATTGCATTACAAATGGTGAGATTGCATTCACAGTAGATGTGGTTAACCATCCAGCTAACTGCCCATTTTCACCTATGAAATTGGTTATACCTTTAAAACTATGTCTGTTACTTTAAAAATAGCTTATTTAAAAATAATTTAGTGCTACCCATGCATGCTTGTTCTTGTTAAGAGTAAAAGTATTATTCAACAGAAGTATGTACATTACCATAAATACAGACTTTTTAAAGAAACCTTATCTCACAGGACTTTTCCATTTTACTTTTTTGTTACACTCAAAATCCCTTTTTAAACAAAGATTTTTAAACTAAATTGCATGAGCAAGAAACAGAAATCTTGTCACATTTACAGGTCTTATTTCTTAGAATTTGTTGATTTTTTTCACCCTAAGCTTACTTAATACCATGTCTTGCACGATGGTATTGAGACATCAAGATGAGCTGCTGCTATCTCTTTTTCCTCCAACAGAGAGGGTGGATTATTTTCTGGACAAGATTTCTGCACCTCCTCTCTCAAATGCAAGCAGCCCTGCAGGGGAGGCAAATTTGTCCTTTTGAACAGCTTGCAGGATCAGGGTGTATACATCCCCTTATCTGACTAGCAGGGATTGGAAGATCTGTAGCTCCAGTTTTAGCTTCATACGAAATGACTAGTCAACTTACTGCAGATACTTTAACAGGTCTTCCAGAGAGAAACTGGTACTTTACTCTTTCTTGAGTTTAAGGAATAATCTACATCAGAATCTTGCAAGTATGAAATGATGCCGTATGTTATAAAGAAACAGTATAGATCATCCACATTTTTTGTTGCTCTGCCCTGCAGCTTCAAGAATGGCCAGATATATCCCAGGATATTTAAATACTTCAGCATAAGCAGGGCAAAGCAAACAAATTCCAGATCAATGGTTAATTCCAGTACATACATTAAGCACTTTCATAACTGAAATTGTGCGGTAGTCAAGGCCATTTTGGGAAAGGGGAAAAAAATAACCAAACCAAACCGGAAAAATAATGACTCTAAATGGGGCAAAATAGCAGATCTATTGGAAACATGACAAAAACAGGATGTTAAGGAAAAAAATTAAGTGGAGTCAACAGGGTTACACATAAGTAACACCTTTACATTAAAAGAAATCTATTTTCCATTTTGACCTGGAAACCTCTTCCATTAATTACTAAAATCTATTTACACAGCAACTAGATAAAATCGATCTGATTGCTCACACTATTTTTGGCTCATTTTCCATGGGCTCTGAGCATTCAACAAACTGGCTCTAGAGGAGTCAATGTTTAGATGCTCTGAGTTTCCATGTTTTGACACCTATAAAGCTATCCTAGCTACTACTTCTGGTATGCAAGCTCTTCTGTCCTGGATATGTAGTATTTGGTTCCTGGCTCTGCCCCCTTGCCCCGAGCAGAGACATGTACAGAAGCCATGCTTCCTTCCAGCCGTATATGGAGGCAAAATATCTCTACTGGTATCTCTACTGGGCTTGTTATGAGGGGTTCTGGCAGGCCCCATGGCTGAGCTCTCTTACATTAACCAGACCAAGATCACAGGATAGCAAAAGTAGAAAAAAAGACAAACACAGAAAAGTAGATGGAGGACAGGCAGACCTTGAAGAACTGGGAGAGACACACACACCCTCTATGCGTACTCTCGTTTCTTGCTGGAACACCAGGTAGCTTCCAAATGAAGTGATATCAATACATTACACATTGATATCAATACATTATTTTTCTTCCAAAGTAGAATTGTTCCAGGTAAAACATCCATAAAAATTGTGCCTGTCAGTTCAGCAAAGACATGGGTACAAATATGGAAAATGTGTATTCTTGAAGAACACCTGAAGAATACCTAACAGAAGGTAAAATCTACCTGGGCCAACTGTGTTATAATTGGAGGTGAACACAGAGGAAAAATTATTTCTGAGATGCAGTTATGTACTTGGCTTTAATTTCAGTAAACAGAACCTACAGAAATAAGCAGAGGCTGTTTAATTAAAAAACATCTTGACCAAGAGACTTCTTTTTTTCTTTTCTTCTATCTTGGACAGCTGAACACTACCAATTTATTACTATGATCTTATCAAACTTATGCCACACGCAAGAGTTGCATTTTATATGCAGTGATTCTGAGACTAAAAAAAGATGGGTATTTCTACCCCTTATTTGACCAGACCCAAATTAGCTTTAATGTGAAGTTCCATCTACCTTATCATGTAGACATCAAAGAATCATATTAATGTTCTTACATCATAGCCTGTCCCAGTCTTGACTGTATTTTCACCTACAGTTCTCTGGCAGCAGCTTGTCATTTCACTAAAAATTCAAGTTCTCATCGGAAGACTGAAAATTGTTCAAGGCTAGCAAGGGACCCAGACAAAAGCCTGGCTTAATTCTAATATTAGCCACACCACTGGTTATATCTAGTGGTCTGACCTTGGCTTTCAAGGGAGCCTCTGCTCTGTGCTGGTATGGAGCAGTGATGCTAGTGAACAGCAGCAATGCATTTCCCTCTCTAATCTCAGCTGGCAAAGGCTGTTGGCTTCAAGTACTTACTTGAAGGGCTTTTCCCCAGTGTGTGTCCGGATGTGATTGTTGAGTGTTGTGGCACCAGCAAAGGCACGACCACAGTAACCACACTTGAAAGGTCTGTCACTGGAGTGCGTAACTACGTGGTTCCTCAGCTCTGAAGGCTGGGAGAAGGACTGGGAGCAGTGACCACACTGGTAGGGCCTGCAATGGGAAAGAGAAACACCATGTCATCAGTGTTTTCTATTGACTTGAGCAGGAAATCGTGCAGGCAAGAACATCTGGTCTTCCAAACAATTTGCAAAGAGAACTATGGATTCAGCTTTCTTGGGAGACACCCAAAGCTTCGTGATCTCTTTAGCAAATGTGAAAAGCTTGTGCAGGAATTGACTGAGAGTCTGTGGGCATCCTGCTCCACAAAACATAATTCATCAAGCTATGAGCCAGCATTACACATACATATGCCTTCCTTATTTCTCTCAAACTCAACATGGTACTCCTTCATCACAAAATGCTCCTCACACATCTGAACTAAGAGGTTCATGAAACCCTCTCTCTGTTGGTGTCAGCTTACCTACAAATGTATGTCTGATTGTTAAAACCGTATCGTAGGTAGATTCTGTCACTATTTGCAATTAAATACTTCATATTACTCTGGAGGAATCTAGGTTTTCTAAGATCACCTTTTTCAATGAGAGACATTGGAATAAATAATCACCATGTTACAATTACCTTTCCATTTTCTTACTGCTATTGAAAACATTTGCATCTAATTAACACATTTCTCCCATCCAGACTGAAAACACTTATTTTTATGATCTTGAAATGAAACCCAGAACTTAGGTTTTCAACACCACAATTTGTTAAAAACAAACATAAAAAACAAACAAACAAAACTGACTGATATGTTACAAATTCAGAATCATCACAAGAAGACTACAAACACAGAAAAGAAAGGACAGCAAGGTGAGATAGAACTACTGAAATGCAAATATCGTTTGTAACTAAAATAAAATTTCTGTTTGGTAAAAGTGATTTGATATCAACATCCTGTGTGGCTCTCTTTCTTTTTGACAATTCAATTAAGTTAGCAACAAAGCCCAACAATCTCATCAGACTTTTTGTTAAGAAAATTAAGATTTTTTTTCTAGAGGTATATTAAAAATTTCTACTCTGTACAACATTGTAAGTCAGAGCTCTTGATGTCTGCATTTCTAGAGCAAATGGCCAACTCCAACTTAATTGCTCTCTCTTTAATAAATGTGTATGTTTAAATGGCTGGAAATCAAAACTAAAAGGAAAGAGACAGTGGTGACCAAGCATGTACAATTCAATTAAGTGCAAAATAAAGTGAACAATCTCATTTGTCAAGTGAACTGCTTAATTGTGGCTACTTGCATCACTGAACACAAATACTATTATTTTACAGTGCTTCAGAGCACTGAACCCTGATTGTAGAATTTTTTAGCTTGATTAATAGCTCAGTATTGGTCAATAACTCAATAGCTTATGCTTTTAATTACTTACATTTGAAAATCTAACTGCTCTCCAACAAGTTTGAACAAAATGTATAAAAACTGTGGAAAGGTTACCTAACCTAGATGTTGTGGCCCTTAAAAAAGTACATGAGATATGTAAAATAATATTTTAAGAGAAAAATAAATGCTGAATATATTTCTCTTATTGGAAGACAAGTAGTCACATGCCAGATTTTCTCCTTATTTGAAGTGTGCAGTTAATTTGCACACAAAATATTTGTTGAACTTGAAATGAAAATTAAAGAGCTGCCAAAATAAAGATGATTTGTGAATGCAGGTTTATTTGTTTGGATATTTTTAAATAAAACACATTTAAGCAAAAAAGAACACATAAAGATATTCTGTGTCCAAGAAACATTGATTTTTTTTTTAATAGTGAAAGGGACCATTAACATCTATTAGCCTCTGGTTATCTATTTTTAATAGCTACCACAATAAATGATATAACACTGTATAAAACCAATTAATCTTTTATTTTTTTAAGTCAATGTGATTAATTTCATACAGGGAAAAGTCACATGGTAACTTGCCTGTAAATAGCCAAAATTCTAAACCAGTTGTAACTGAACATTGTGATGCTAAGTGAAATGTTTCTACCCCCTACATTGGCTCAAAACTTATTTGATGCTTACAGAACACATTTCACTGGCTGATGCTGAAGAAAAAGAAATGTGTAAAAAGTCATCTATTGCTAGGTCGCTTTGTATTTTTTCCATTCATCCATGTCTCAGAAGAAAAATTATTGAAGAAGTTACCCTTCTCTTTGCAGGGGATGCATTTCTCCAGTTGATACCCGGGAAATTTTGATTGATACTAAAATGTACAGAGTAAGTAATTTTTTCAATCTAAATATATGGCATACATTAAACAAATCTAATTTTAAAAAGTTAGATTATAAATGCATTTAAATACTATAACTATTTTAAAGTGCTGTATCTAATTTGCCCAGTTGTAGATACAAATATGCCAGTTTTTGACAAGTTTTGGATACTTTTATTTTTTTCCAAGAGCAAAAGAAGTTATTTAATAAGTATAAAAGTTGTAATTTTGCCCTCTGTTAACAATTTTGCTATTCTCTGAAATTTTTCTTGGCAGAAAATGAAATCAAAATGTTGTTTTTTTAAAAAATGAAGTGTCTCATAAGGAGTGAACATGAGCAATGCTCAGTTCAGTGAGTACATTGACACAGGAAAAGCAGGCCTGTCTTTGATGTAGCAGTTAGGCTACATCTTCTGCCATCACTTTGGTCTGAAACTGAAAAAACAAATTAAAATGGTGACTTCTTTATAGTAGAGGTTTGTAGACAGAAGGAACAGGGACATAATAACAAAAATGGTGGTCTTCATAAGCTGTAAAAGACGTGCTGCTAGACTGAATGCAATCCCAGACCAGAAAAACTCATTTCCACTGGAATAACTGAGATCATATTGCACCATCTTGAGCTTCAAGGTATCTATGTGAAATAATTACAGCTGTGTCACAGTCCAGCTGTGTGTTGATGCTCCAGAAAATTTATGTTCAAACAAAATTTACACTTCATATGTGAAACCTACATAACTACAATATTCCTTTGCAGAGGTACAGGCAGATTAGCAAGCATGAAGAACATCAGTTTGATGAAAGAGGTGTACCAAGCTCTCAAAGTACATGCTGACTACATGAAGAAATATTTTGTTCCATCAAAAATTTTTCTTCAGCTGTCATGAACATAGCTTTGAATGTGTCCATCACTGAATTTTTTACAAAGGATCTTGCAGGCTCTTACAGATGATCAAAACCTTCTCATATGGGATTTTTCAGTTACATTTAAGAACAGCTGAATTGATACATAGCAATGTGCAGAGGAGAATGATGTGCTGACAGCCATCAAAACCAGTTCTAATGTTTTTCCTGAACACCAAGCTACATATTTTTCTAGTTCTCTGTCTTTCTGTCTGAGCTTAAAGAAAGGAAATCTACTTACCTAGAAGAAAATTCTCCTGTTAGAAAATTTACACTGTTGTCATTAACCCCATACACCATTAATCAGCCGTCTAGGTTTACTTAACACATAGAGTCCAATGGCTTTTTCTAAAGACCCTAGTCTTACAGCCCCTAACTGTACTGTGGCCCACTATAGAAACACAGACCATTCAAAAGGAAATTCAGGAAGGGGTAACTATAATGCAATAGTTTTCAGGTTTTGTAGTTTATTTAGATTGTGAACTTTTCCAAGTTTTTCAAGTTACATTCTTAAAATGAAAGCAGTCAAGAATGCATTTTGCTCCCTAACCTAGATAATCTCTGGATGATTTTGCTGTTTGGTGATGTTTTTTCCCATCTTAGAATTTTCTCAATTTTGTAACTGTTTTTTTTTCTGGGTGAAAGTACACAATGTATAGGACCAGTATCAAACCTGTGTTCTCCTATGAGGCTTGTTGAATCTCATAAAAACTCATGCTTCAGGCATATTAAGGGATAACAGTAGAAAAATCCATATCTTTACATCTGGAAGAGCTGCAGACATGCAATTGGACATTTAGGTTTATTCTTTTCGGATTTTCACTTACCAAAAGTGACACAGACTCTAAAATATATATCTTGTACTGTTCTTCTGATAGAACAATATACTTTCCAACTTCTGATTTGCAAGTACATCCAGCCAATATAAACTTATTTTCTACATTGTAAATTATTCCTCATCTGAATTATTAGAATCCTGGAAAACCTTATAATTATTTTCCACTTAATTTTCTGATAATTTCCTATATGATTAACAGGTTTCTAGTAAGACATCTTCAGAAGTGAAGTTGATGTTTTCAGAGGCATATGGAATCCTTGCACAATCCTTAAAAGAGCAATTGCTAGTAACAGTGAGCTCCTGAATACCAGTAACTCTATCATTGAGACACTGTCACATGAGGGAGACAAAACAGCACATTGCTGTAATTTCTTCACCTTATAAAAAGCTAGAAAAGCACTAGCTAAAAGAAGAGGGATTAATATGCAGTTGAAAGTGATTTTCTCAATCAATCAATCTGATTCATGTCATGGTCTCAAAGCATGGGAAGCAGGGCTCCACTGGAGGCAGGGCACGGTTTTACAGCAAGGCAGAGAGAAGGCTGTCACACCACAGCCTGTGCAAAAGCTGAAAGCAGGGCACATTGAAAGGGGCCACCAACAGCTTTCAGGGCTAGGCCTGTGTACAGCACAGCATTAAGAGGAGAGCTACAGCCAGAGGAGTTAGGTCACAGTTGTCCTATGGAAAGGTAGTTTCCAAACCTTCATGAAAAGATTATGTAAGAATAAACATTAAATTCAGCATGATGTTTACTTTTATTGAGCAATACTGCATAGCCACTCCATAAGTAGAAATAGAAAATTCTTGCTCACAACATTTACTTTTTTTTAGGTCTGTTCTGTGATATGTTTAAATTAATTAGTGGACACAGAACCTATAAAGGAAAAGACAAACACAAAAAGTTCTGATCCATGATCTTGAGGAAAAAGATCTACTACATTGGCAATTTTGAACTTCAAAGTCCTGGTTTTGGTTGGTTTTTTGGTTGTTGGTTTTTTTTTTTAAATCACAATTTAAGATTGAAGTGCTACTCCAAAACACAAGTATAATAGTATATTTTGAGTAAACAAGAAGTACAAGGGCCAGAAAACATCCACAGTCTATCAGGTACAGACAGAACTTATAGAGTGGATTTTCCCTCAGATTATTAGCTTAAATACATGGCAGTCAGTGAGACTATATATCACAGATGTAGAGATTGTATATGAAAATATGTCAGAGACAGCTCTTGAGAACTGCAGCCATCTGCCTTTCCTCCACACCAATACCTCCTGAATCTGGTGGTCATGGTGGGAAAGAAGAAAGATGCTATTAAAAAGACTGTGTCATTATCAGAAAAGTGGTTGCTGTTTAAAAAAAAATAATTAAATTAAAAATATTGCTCTAAAAATGTTTCACTGTGATCAAAAGCTTTCAGTTACTCCTTTCTGGAGACACGTCAAATAGGATTGTTTGGCATTTCTGCAGTGGCGGAAGAAACAACAACAACAAAATAAAATAAATAGATACACAAACAAATTAATAACTAAAGAAGATGAAATAGATTTCTGACTTCTGCTTCAAGAAATAGGTGCTCAAACTTCTTCAGTCCAGGAAAGGCTTAAAATACGTCTCAAAGGATCTGAAAGTCTCAGAATCAAAATCTTGATGGATTTAAACCTTCACTTTCTATGCTCACTCAGTACTCAGTTACCATTAATTTTGAAGACAAGCTCTACAAAATATAACAATCTCCAAATATAGATTATTCTAATAATTCTCCTTTTTATTCCTAATTGATTATTGTTTTATTTGTTAATTCATGTGCCTGTTAAATAGAACCATTTTTTTCTTATTGCCTAATAGAATTAAATATATTTGCCCTTTTTTTATCTGCCCTCATTCAGATGTTTTCTGAATATAAGTGGATTTCAAGTAGTTGTTTTTGTTTTTGTTTTTAATTTCTCTAGCCCCAGGTAGTCCACTTTTCTCAAATTTCAGCCCATAAAGTGGATTCCTCTATAGATTCAAAAATGTTTTCCCTGCATCTCTTGTGATACGTAATCGGTATTGTTGAAAAACAAATACCAAGCAAGAATAGATAGTCTAAAGTAATTTCCTAGAGAAGATGGGCTCTGCTTCTTCAGTCACATCAAAGAAACAGTGGCTGGTGTAGCTCACAAATTGCTGACAATAAATGGGAAGCTGTTTATCAGTCAGAGCGGTGCTGCAGATGTTGTTGAGAAAATACAAAAGAGAATGTTGCACCCAGGACTTCAGGGTGGCAAAAAGATATCTTGTCTACTGGAAATTTTGTACAACACTTCAGGAATTTTTTATCTGGAGAAATGTTGTGTGTTTAAGGAACTGAAGACAACCCTTTTCCAGCCACTTTATCACTAAATAGCTGATCTACTGGTACTTGCTAAAAGACAAAATGCTGCTTCTGATATAAGATCAACATGTAATGGCTTCTAACCAGGGATATGAGAACCCAGATCCTAGGGCAGTTAGGATGTGCAGTAACTGTTATTCTTGTAATTTTACATACTGAATTAATTGCAGTGAGCTTAAACAGATTCATGTGACTGACATCACACAAAATGCTCAAATTAAACCTATTGTGAAATGCTTTTACAAGAGTTATCTTGGTGGTGCACCTCATGGGAACAAGGAAGGCGTTACAAAACTGGCCGCTACAAGGACTCTGCACAACTTACTTAATGAAAACATAAAGATCTAAGCTACTTTTCAGTACTGAGGGAATGCAGGTGTCACAAATCAAACACTGCAGTATCTAGTATTTACGCAGTAGGTTGATTCTTAAGAGTGTATTACAAACTCACTTAGGTTTTATGTTCTCTTTTTTAAGTTTCTTAAGAACAGGTTTCACAAAAAACAGGAAGCCAAAGAAGAAATCAGTGGAATTAGCCAGTATCAATATTGAGAAAAAGGTGTTAGCTATTATCTTTTAAATCTTCCTGAAAGGTTCTGGGATTCAACATGTATGACTCAGAGTCCTTACTTACACCTTCATCGCAATTCTCCTCAGATCTCCTGGGTCCTATCTCTAATCACTCTTTTCTCTCTTTGCCCCTGGGGGAGCCAACTTGTCTTCTGATATAGATAATTTTCCTACTAGGCTGTAGGGTATTCAGAGCTAAAAATGTTCTACACTTTATTGTTGAAGCTGTTCTGCATGGACAAATTAGGTAGGTGTGGGAGAGACAAAACAGCAAGATAACATGAATCAGTAACCTGCTAACGAGGGTGTTCAATTCTAAGGGTGAAGACTTAAAATACAGCCTGTGTTTCAGGCAATATTTGATACAATATACCTAGGACAAAATAAATAACAAAAAAATCAAATCTCTCACCTCCAAAATGACAGACCCAATTGGAGGATTAAACTGCTCTCATTTTCTCTCTCTGGCAGAATGAATATGTAACTATCCCTTAGAGTGCAGAAAAGCCCCATTAGGATAGACTCTTCTTGCAGTAACTATGATCTGCAGCTTGGTTCTTCATAAAGGAAGACAGAGGTTCAAATGAGAGAAAGGATGAAATCTAAGCATCACACCTTGTTAGGTGAGTCACTGAAAAAGTATGTGGCAAAGCCTCACAATACACTTCTTCTAGACCATCTGATGCAGCATTTTATGGTATACAGTTTCCTTAGGATACTTTAATACTGGAAACATTAGAGTCCATGAAATTTAGTAAAGTGGAACTTTCAGGACCTATACTCTACTTTGTGGCATTTAAATTGGCAGTCACGTCCTACAACTTTCTTAGCATGGCATTTGTTTCTGCCAAGACCAGAATAAAATTCAGAAAATGTTGGAAGGGCTTGTTTGCAATCACAATATTACCAACTCTTTAAATTCTATGAAGATTTGCCCTTAGCATGTCTGACATTTCTTCTTGGGAAACTGGATTTACACTTCGGTATCTCCACATGACAGAATCACACAAGTATATGTGTACATGCATATATACAATCATATACACAAAGAGACATAGACATGCATATAAACATACACACAGACACTCTGTTTACTGGGTTTTGGCAGTGTTTGGTTACATGTAATTCACAATTAAATGCTGCTGTTAGAAGAATCTTCTCCAGAGATTCAGCTGTTCTGCTCATGCCTTCTTCACAGCTGAAGAAGAGACAGCCTTGTGCAGCCTTTTTTATTGAATTAATTTGATTTTTACCTTTTGTCCTGCCAGCTATCAAAATTGTCAAATAAACCAGCTTTGATTCATAAATAATGGTTCCATTATATTTACTATGCCACCAGTCAAAGTACCTGAAATTTTAATTCACTTGTTCAGCTAAATTTCATCCTCAGCTCACAGCCATAAAATTCTGTATTGACAAACTTTCAAACCAACTTTGACTCTGAGGTATCTAGTCAACATTTTTCTTCTGTGTGGATATTAGTTTATTGAATAAGTGGCATCTGTTTTCCTCCACATCACTAGTAGAGTAGGTATTTCCTTTTGACAGCTTTGCACGATTTATGGGTTTGCATGCTCTGAAGAAAAATAGTACTAAGCAAAAAATTCCAATTCATTACCTCTTAGTGCTTAATTAAGTTCATACACATTGCACACTACAGATGAACCCTGAAATGACTGTGACAGCCACTGAGCAGCAAGTTAGATTATCTTTGGAAGACAGAGAGACTTTTAATTATCTTGACCTTATTTTTCCACCTATGATATTCATAAATTTTCCTTCTATTTTGTTGTCTCCATCAGATGTACCAACCCATTCTGAAAACAAGATTATAACCTTAGCTATTGCCTTTTATCTGCACATTTAGGCAACTGTTTTTACAAATAATGAAGTAAAGCAATAGTTTTTATTGTCTCGCTTCACACAGCTGCAGATGAATTGTTGTACAGGCTCCACCTAATAATGGTTTGGTTTTGGAAATGATAACAGCTTGATAAAAGAAGAAAGCAGTGGATCTGGCTATCAGTAGATACAGAAATAGAGCCTGGGCTTTACCTGTCAGGGTTCTGTGTACACACATGCATCTGTAAGAGGATCCGCTGGGTGAAAGTCTTAAAGCATTGCCCACATTTCCAAAGATGCCAGTCACTGAACTCAGAATTTAGTTGGCTTGTTGAAGTTGGGCTTGCAAGAACTCGTTGGTTTTTGACACTGATCTGGTTAAATCCTGACTCGATGGACCCAGACTTATCCAGGAGAGAAAAATTTCTGCTACACGGAGTCTGTGGAAATACTATGGATCGCTGTAGAGTAGCAGGGGATAGTTTGCTACTTTTATTAAATGGCTGTAGGGTGTCTTGTCTGGACATGGCCTCCATTACAGTCGAAGGGACATTCACTGGGAGAAAACAAGAAAAGTAAATAAGATGCTTTTTTAAAACTAATATAGTTTTGGGAGACACCAAAAAAAATACCAACATCCATTTTTCTTGACATTAGAATTAAACAACTTTATTTTAACAGTGCACAAAAAAAAACTGGCTTGAATGAGACAGTGATCTCAATGGATGATGCTGTTTCTGTGACACTGAAGTAAAACCACGCAAACGAGAATCTGAGACCGAAAGGACTCAGAGAAGAATGAATGGAATATACATTTGTTGCACAAATGGGTTTGTCATCTGAAAGAAAATGCTGCTGAACTTGTGATACCCTGACTCTGAATGGTGTAGTCAGCATGTCCAATTGCTATATCACAGACAAGCATGAATTTTGAGAGTATGGGAAAAAAAACCTCTTGCTCAGGCATTCCTTGAGATACAGCAGGGCTTAAATATCTACTGCAGCAATAGTTCCCTTATCCTTTCAAAGGGCAGCCACTAAGGGTATTATACTATTGCATCTCACAAATAGTCACACAGCTTATACAGTACAAAGCCAGTGACTGCCACAACTTATATGATTAAGGCTAATAGCAGTTAGCTCACCATAATACAATACAAAAAGAATCAATTATGCATCAATTTTCCACCTACAAAATAGGTACAAAAGTTGTCTCTAGTCGTAAAAATTTATTATGTTCATCAATTAACTATGGCTCATGAGGCATTCAGCTATTTCAACAACAAATGCAATAGCTGTTCTCACAAAGAAGTAATTTAATGCTGAATTTGAAAGTTGCATGATAAGGAAGGAAGGAGGTCAAACATATAGAAGACTGTTGAACTGCTGCCTCCATCTTTGAGTATCATCTAGTTCATGCAGTGAATGAAGGAAGAGTCCTATGGAAAAATAAGGTCAGCCAATATAAAATTGCACCACAATGCAAAAAGAAGCATAATTTAAGGCTCCTTGGCACAGTACCTCCTCATGCTTTCCATTTTGGCACACTCAGCTTCATCAGATAATATTTTAATGGAGATTTTAAAATTAAATATGGGTTGTGCATATGTCTATGTTTACATATGTTCGCACAGTTACTCTCACAATGTGTATAGGTACACAGCATCTACTGAAGAGGTGATTAAAAACTCCAACTCTATTTAGGTAAGACATGATTCTAGATTTCTAAGGACAAATATGAGAATTCAATTACAGTTATAATAACATAACATTATTTAATCATAGAATCATAGAATCATAGAATAGTTAGGATTGGAAAGGACCTCAAGATCATCTAGTTCCAACCCCCCTGCCATCACCAGGGACACCTCACACTAAACCATATCACCCAAGGCTTCATCCAACCTGGTCTTGAACACTGCCAGGGATGGAGCATTCACTACCTCCCTGGGCAACCCATTCCAGTGCCTCACCACCCTCACAGTAAAGAATTTCTTCCTTATATCCAATCTAAGCCTCCCCTGTTTAAGCTTTAACCCATTACCCCTTGTCTTGTCACTACAGTCCCTGATGAAGGGTCCCTCTCTGACATCCTTGTAGGCCCCCTTCAGATACTGGAAGGCTGCTAAGAGATCTCCACGCAGCCTTCTCTTCTCCAGGCTGAACAGCCCCAACTTTCTCAGCCTGTCTTCATATGGGAGGTCCTCCAGTCCCCTGATCATCCTCGTGGCCCTCCTCTGGACTTGTTCCAACAGTACCATGTCCTTTTTATGTTGAGGACACCAGAACTGCACACAATACTCCAAGTGAGGTCTCACAAGAGCAGACTAGAGGGGCAGGATCACCTCCTTCAACCTGCTGGTCACGCTCCTTTTGATGCAGCCCAGGATATGGTTGGCTTTCTGGGCTGTGAGTGCACACTGCTGGCTCATGTTCATTTTCTCATTGACTAACACTCCCAAGTCCTTCTCCGCAGGACTACCATGAATTTCCATTTTGCCCAACCTGTAGCTGTGCCTGGGATTGCTCCTACCCAGGTGTAGGACCTTGCACTTGTCATAGTTAAACTTCATGAGGTTGGCATCAGCCCACCTCACAAGTGTGTCAAGGTCCCTCTGGATGGCATTCCTTCCCTCTAGCATATCAACAGAACCACACAGCTTGGTGTCATCGGCAAACTTGCTGAGGGCACACTCAATTCCATTGTCCATGTCAGCGACAAAAATATTAAACAAGACCGGTCCCAACACCGATACCTGAGGGACACCACTCGTTACTGATCTCCAGCTGGACATTGAACTGTTGACCACAACTCTTTGAGTGAGGTCATCCAGCCAGTTCTTTATCCACCAAGTGGTCCACCTATCAAACTGTCGTCTCTCCAATTTAGAGACAAGGATGTCATGTGGGACAATGTCAAACGCTTTGCACAAGTCCAGGTAGATGGCGTCAACTACTCCACCCCTGTCCATCACTTTTGTAGCCCCGTCATAGAAGGCCACCAAATTGGTAATGTACAATAAAACCATAATACAAATTAATGCTTTGGTAATACCTTAAATAATGCCAGCTTCTTAACAGAGTTATGTTCTAATACCTTCCATCAATCATAGTGATTCCAATATTATGATATTACATGTTATATAATTTACTTAAGTTGTGGTCCTTCCTAGTCTCTTCTTTTCTGAGTATCTGAGGAGCTATTTTCTAAGTAGAGTTAAGTCCATTGGGTTATCTAACAGAAGTTTCCAAACATATAATGCATCTTACATGTCTCTTCAGCACAAGGAGCATTTTGTATACTTTCATTTTGTCCCAACATCCTCACACAAGAAGTGTGGATATCCTATTCATAGAAGTCCATAGAAGTAATAAGATCGGTATATTAAAGACCTAAGGAATATAGACAGAATTTGTACTGGGTGAAAATACTCCTGTGCAGAAGCAGAAGGTCTGCTCTGAAAGGTTAAGTCAATCAAGCCAGCATCTCTATGCTCAGAAATGAATTTCATCTACTCATGTCAGTCTCTCTGTGGATGAAACTCTGGTTCAACAGCAAGATAGCAAGTGACAATAGTTAGAGATTTTAGCCTTAATGATTTCCTTTTCAAATAAAGGTTTTGCAAGCTTCATGAGAGAAAAAATAATATTTCTATGTTATACACTGCAGAGCATGAGTTTTATCAGCAAACATTACTGCCAGTAATTAAATTTCTTTTAAACTTTTCTCAAGCCCAACAGATTTGGAAACTCAAGATGAAAAAGGGTGTTTATTTTTGACAGTTTAATCCCTGCTGTCTTGCTGGTTTATTGCTGTATGGTTCAGTATTTAAGTTGCTACGAGACACAAGTTCATCCTAGCATTGCTGTTTAAGTATCCAAGTACTTGACCAAAAAAATACGTCTTGTATGTAATTGATTAAGCATGGGTAGCCACAGGGTTACTTTGGACCAAAGTCAATTAGGCATCCATTATCAGTTTCTTCCATCATATAGATACACATAGTTATCAAAATGGAAGTGAGGTCTTTGATGCAAGCTCTAATCAAGTTCCACACACAGTGAAACTGAAGGGTGAGCTTGGATCACCCATCCCCATTAGAAAGGTATCCAGCTCTAGAATGCACTGGGTCTGTGTTAGGGCTACGTACTTAATTTTATTACAATTCCTAACAAACTAAAAATAAAATATTGAGAAGGAGTAGAAGAATGGATGGAAACAGGAATGGCTAGAATGGAATGAGGTTCGCTGTAATTTCAGATTACTTACATTCAGTTATTATTTAGAAAGGCTGGCTTTTACCTTTCAGCCACGAAGATCTCATCTCTATAATCAGTCAGACAAAGCTTTTCTCAACATAGTCAGTGGTAATAGAATGAAGGAGCACTAACAGAGGCTCATAGACCTGCAATACATTTCTGTTTTGGCAAGACAGTATCTTGGAATAGGTCTGATAACAACAGAGGGGGCCAAGCAAATCAGTTAAGAACAGATCAGGAATGAATCACTTAGAAGAGTGATTCTACACACTACCAAGCTACGTGGGGCTGTCATGGTGGAAAATGCACCCATGACTCTATGCATCTATGATTCTATGATTTGGTGAAATCTGCTATTTAAAAGCACATAGCTGCACACTTCCAAAAAACTCAATTTATTTAGGTAAACATACTATGATTTTGAGCAGCTGAAGTGTATCAGTTTCAGGGTTTTATTCTGTACACATCAATCTCACCCTATATTAAATTTAATATGTCCTAAAATACTCTAGGAATATAAATGATTAGGTATGAACCAGGAACTCTGATTTACGGAGGTAGAAATTCAAGGAAGAACTCACAATTTTCATCTTGTGCAATGCACTGGAGAGGGATTCCAAAGAAAGATGTGTAGCTGTCATTGTACCAAACCAACAGCTCAGTGCCCCTGGGAATATCTATACAAGCCCGGTAGAATATATTTGACCTAATAAAGAGAAAAAGAAAAAACAACTAATTTAGAAAGACAGCATTTTTCTCTTATCAGACACAGTATGATACAGCATTACAGTAGAAATCCATTTTGGAAGCCTTTCTGCAGATAACTAAAAGAAAAACTTACTGATTATTTAAAAACCAAATCTATCACTAAGAAATGGCTTTGTTCCTGTAGCACAAAATAGGAAAGAACTTCTAGGCACTTTGTTCCTAGCATATTTTAAACACTAGGATTTTACAAGCTACAAGATTTTATGAAAAGACAAGTATTTTCTTGCACTGTCCCTTTTAAAGTGATTTTAGAAATGCTACAGTTTGCTCACACAGTAGCAGCATCAGAACTCTGCACACAGTTCAGTAAGTTCAGCTGTTTAAAAAGCTTTGCATTTGTCATCTGAAGTTAACATAACATAGGGGAAATAGACAACAATTCTTTCATTTTAACAAGTTAGCTGAGCAAGAGATTTGAAGTAGTGCAACACAGCCTTTCATTATAGCAACATAACTCCAAAAAAGAAATCTTGGAGTGCTAAGTAAAACAGACTTTGACTTAGGGAAATACAAAAATGGGGTCAATCTGAACATACAACCATAAAATCTTCCTCTTTGTGGAACATGAGGTAATGTTGATGATCCTTCAGTAAGTATAATTTAGTGTTAGCGTAAATATGGCATCACATCACTGTGATGAGCTTGTATGTAGCCTTAGACCACTGAACAGGGAGTTGAGGTGGAGGGAAGGAAAAATCCTAGAATCTCCAGTATAAAATCAAGAGCCTTATCCTGATCTTGCACTGGTGTAAATAGCTTCAGAGTGATACTTCTGCGCTTAATAGATTTACAGTCTGGGGGCAAACTCTATAAGATTAGAATCAGGCACATGATAAAATAAAAATGTTATCAGTTTGTAGTGGCTTTTCCCTTAGGCTTCACATAGAACAGTAAAACACACTCCTGTGAGATGGATAGAAATTCAATATATACAAGAAGAACACTCCACTTTCGCTGAAGGATTACATACCAAAATGATACAGTCAAACTACCAAGAAATGACCATTTTTTACAACAGCTTATGTAAGGCTGAAAAACATCTATAGGCCAAAAAAAGAAAAAAATTAAGCCTCAACTGGTTTTCTGAGTGAAGAATTGCTACAAACGTTAGCCTGAAATTCAAGATAAAAATGTTTAGGGTTGGTAGGCTTTAAATTTAGACTTTCTATAAAGAATTGGCTGTAGCGATGCAATTTGTTCCTTGTATAACATTGCAGACACAAGGAGAATCTTTTTACCACATTTTTCATGGCAGTGAGATATGCACTTGTCAACATATTTTGTCACTGCAAAGTGGCTCTTGGCAACAGGATCATAAAGATCAATAAAAAAGTGCAGATTCTCAGTATTTTACTAGCAGCTGCAAAAATTTCATTTATCTTGTTATTTTCCTCACTTACTGCTACCCTGTCTCAGGAGGGCACTGCTAGCTAAGCAGAACGGTTTTCCTACCCTTCTATGAATATCTGACAAAAACTCTTCCCTTTGTGTCTACCTCCTCTCCTTCCCTCCTCTTCCTCCTCCTCTCCTCTTCTTTCTCCTTCTTCCTAGAGCTAAGCATTTCAGTAATTCTTTCCACTGTTATATAAAAATGAAAATCAGAGCCACGCTATAGATTACTAGCATCTCTTAACTTGAGAAAAATTGAGTCTACTTTGTACTTCACCCTTGTAACATTTCATCTCTCAGTTTGGCTTCCCTTAACATAAACACAGCAGCCCAGCAAACGAATGTACTAAAACTAAATGACACACTTTGCCGCTGAAAGAGCAGAACTGTTTTTGAGCAATGGGTGGTCTGTGGGGCTTGGAATAGGCAAGGAAAAAAAAAAGTAAGCATACACTGTCCCTTACAAGCATGCAGAGCTTCCAAAACTCGCAGAAATCTCTGCATGCTGAAGTACATCAAAGGGATTTTTCCCTTTTTGGATAATATTTCCTTTGCTGACATGTATTTAGTATTGTGGTTGGATGACTCATAAAGATTGCTTCATGGCGTCCCAACACAGTTGAAGCAGAACACATGCCAACAAACATTATTGTCAGCCTCAAAATAAAAACAAAACGTTCAGCTAAGGGTCAATCAATCAAGAGCACTTTGAAGAAAATTCCATTTAGATATTACAAATCATAACAGAATGAATTTAAACCAGCTGACTTTCTGTGAGGAGGACGTCCATGTACAATAAAAATTAAACTGGTTTTTCAGTGTCCAACTTTTCTATTTTCTTACACTTGGATGCAGTCACTGGTGATGGATGCCAGTTTTTTAAATTGTGTTTTTGTAGTTCATTTTATAAAGATCTGAAATAATCGAAAACAGATCAACAGAAGGAACTCTAAGTAAAAACTCCATCATGAAAGGAGAGTTGTAAAATCCACTTAATATTGAAAGATGTGTAATGACTTTCTCATGTTCACTTTTCATTTAGGTTTGTCATCTATATATATATGTATGTATATATATTTTTTCTTATTTGTATATTTATGTGTGCATGCACACACCACCACATTGCAAAATAGTTCACAAGATACCTACAAAAATACTCTTTCATCACAGCAATCTTTATTCATTATCCAGTGAGTTTATTTAAAATCCGGTGGGATTTTATGAATAGATATCAGATATTTAAGTGCATAATAAAAGATTTGTAATGTATAAATAGGATTGTTATTTTTTTAACTACAGTATTATTCAGTCAACTGGCCAGAGAATAAAAAAGCTGAAAATGCAATTGAACAATTTTACCATTGTTAAATTGGAACCCTATGGGATAATCAAACTTTATACATTTTATTTTAGCTTGGTTTTGTATGTTTTATTTTTAATTTTAAAGGTACTTTAAATAGTTTAAGACTCTTTCTAAAGAAAAGAAACTCTACTGTCTAAAGCAACTAGCTAAAATCAGGGTTGCTCGTTATGAGTGGCAAGACCAGGGCATTCTTTGATGTGCTTCCTACCACGTTTAAAAAGGCCAAGCAGTTGCTTCTAATTCTGAGCAAAAGATTTGTTTATAGCCATGATCATGTATTTGTCTGGGTTTTCTGAATCTCTACGTGAGTACAAAGTAAAATGCAACATAATTTCTTTACATTTTTCTTCACATTTTGACCTTCTCTAGCCAGCGACATAAGAGACACAAGCACTAGCAATCTTGGCTAGCAGGTGCACTCAAAGTTTACACTTTAAGTGTATGCATGCCTCATGACTGACTCTTGGAAAGCTTTTGGGTTCAAAGCCACTTTCCTGCCGTTTTCCCCCTTCTTCTAGCACATGCAACTTTATTAAGGGCAAAGGGCTGCTTGTGCTGGCTTACTTCTGATTAGACTGTTTGAAAAAGTGCAGAGGTCTCTGTGAAGTGTGGTGGGCACAGGAACAATTTGGGGCTATATTTATTCCAAGCAGCTCCACTCTGCAGCTTTTGTGTTGCTCTGAATGAGCACATTCATAAAATCCCTGTCTCTGCAATCAAAGGCTGTAGTGCTGGTGACAGTTATATTCTGGCTTTTCACTAACAGCATTTTCATTTTTTTGCATTGAGTAAATAAAAATATACTTTACCTGTACTGAACAACTGTTAAATTCTGCTCCCCGCAGTGCCTTGCACATCGGATATACCTCATCCAGCTTGACTTACTGGGTTCCCCACCATCAATAAAGTGCTGTAGTGTTCCATCTTGATCATATATCTGGGGGAGATGTCACAAGGTCAAGTAGTTAGAACAAATCATCAGCAATCATTTTCACCGATTTGCTGGTGTCTCTCTGTGCCTTTTCCAGGAATTTATTGCAATGAGATTTGTTATTGTGTACTGATGCTCTTAGAAATCTACATGGAACAGCAGAAAAGTATTTTGTGGGATGCAAGTTTATCATGTTTCTTTTATCAAGCCAATCTTTTTGTATTAAACATGTTTGTGGTGTCTGAAAGATGTGATCATGTTTCCCAAAGAATATTTAACCTATTTTGACAGTCTGGCCTTAAGTAATGAACTGCCAGATAAACAAGAAAATCTAGGCATAAAGACTTCATTGAAAAAGCTGGAACATCTGAGCAAGGGGCAGTAGTAATCCCTAAACAAGTACCCCTTCCTTCACATCTCAGTTGCAGCAAGAACATGTACTTCAGCAAGCTCACATGATACATTAGGGAGTTGTAGGATTCATAATACCAAAACAAATGAGACTAGAAGGAAAAAGAGATGCCTTTAGAAGCTCTCTTGAGACATATAATTTTTGAAGTAGCAAATGAAAAATCAGTCCTGAGGGAATCATGGTTTTCCTAAACATGACATCCCTGCTAAGGATATGTGAGCCAGTTATGATGATTTAAAAAATAACAGACAGTATTATGTTTATTCAGCACTAGATACTGCCTCTCATATCAAAGAACAAAATTGCTCTGGAAATTGGTTTTGAAATGAAAATACATGTTTCATGTACACCTGTGCTTCTGACTGCTTAAAAATGTAATTTAGAAAGTCCTGATCCTAGTAAAAGTGCATGGTGTTATAGGATTTTTACCTGTTACACCATTACTTTGTTAAACTTCAGCAATTCATCTGAATAATTAAGATCTCATCTGAAGAAAACCTGATATTCAGATGTTTTGCCCCCCCTTCTGCTTCAACAATTCTACCCAAAACATGTTATCCTTTCTGAAATTGCATGAGCCTAAACTGATCTCTTCTTGAAAGTACTAATTCTGTTAATTCAAGGGGAAGAATTTGAATTTAAGATTTCTAGAGAAAAAAATAAAAATCTTGCATTTCTATTTCAATATAAAGAGAATAATCTCAGAAAATACATGACTATATTCAATATTTCTGATTTATTAAAAGCAGGTTTCTTACAATGCATGCAAAAACATACACAGGAATCAAAATCTAGTTCTATACTCCACCACAAGCAAGTCTCAAATTCAGGAGCCAGCCTTGCTTTTGTTTTTGACCAAGAGGGACTAGGAGTAATCAGGAGCAATATATCCACTTCTAGAGCATGACAGACAGGGAAGTCAAGTGTATACAGAGATCCTTATCATTTGTTCCAGAGTGCTTACAACAAGGACCAGGCAGAACCTGACCAGATGCATGTTGAGGGAGCATTCTGGACAAACAAGTTGTCACCCTAATGTGCACTGAGGGGTGAAATAAAGTCAGAGAAATCAGGCAGAGTATTCCAGTAACAGAACACTTAACTTAGAAAGTAAATAATGTTGCATTTTATTTGTTTACTTGTGAAATTGCATAATACAGGTCAAAATCTGTAAAAAAAAAAACCCAAACAAAAAAAAAAGCTACACAAAAAAACCCCAAGAAACAAAACCAACCAACACAGAAATCCTTAACTGCAGTGATTATTATTCATATTACCATCATGCACCAGTTCTCACTCATTTTACAGTTGCCTAAATCTGGAAACTGCTGTACAATTTCCTGAAGAAACCATCACAAAAACAAACCTGTAGCACAACCCAGACACTATGGTGCATTCCAGTACTGCAATCCAGCAAACTATGCATACACATATTTATCTGCATCTGTATTGTATGTACATACACATGCATATGTACTTTAACACTCACAGCATTTGTTAAAAAACTCATGTTAATGAAAATCTTTGACTATCTCACTATATCCATTTAATCTGATGTAACTTTTAATACATTACCAGATCCTCCTGACAAAGTAAAATACCATTTCTCCAACTCTCTATGGAGAATGCATGTGTTTTTTTTCAGTATATCACAACAGTTATTGCTTTAAGTGGTGGAAATACAATTAGATATTTTGTTTTCCTACCTTGATTACAATTGGAAGTGTTATCTAAGCTGCTTATCGATTCTTTTCCCTATTCTGATACAAACTACTTGTTAACTTTTGGGTTTGCTGAGTTTTAAGGGGCTTTCTGATGACACTAAACTGGGAGGAGTGGCTCCCACACCAGAAGGCTGTGTTGTCATTCAGCGAGACCTGGACAGGCTGGAGAGTTGGGCGGGGAGGAACTTGATGAAATTCAACAAGGGCAAGTGTAGAGTCTTGCATCTGGGGAAGAACAACCCCATGTACCAATACAGGTTGGGGATTGACCTGCTGGAAAGGAGTGAAGGGGAAAGGGACCTGGGGGTCCTGGTGGATAGGAGGATGACCATGAGCCAGCAATGTGCCCTTGTGGCCAAGAAGGCAAATGGCATCGTAGGGTGCATTAGGGTGTGGTTAGTAGGGCAAGAGAGGTTCTCCTCCCCCTCTACTCTGCCTTGGTGAGGCTGCATCTGGAATATTGCATCCAGTTCTGGGCCCCTCAGTTCAAGAAGGACAGGGAATTGCTTGAAAGAGTCCAGCACAGAGCCACAGAGATGATGAAGGGAGTGGAACACCTCTCTTATGAGGAGAGGCTGAGGGAGCTGGGTCTCTTTAGCTTGGAGAAGAGGAGACTGAGGGATGACCTCATCAGTGTTTACAAATATGTAAAGGGTGGGTGTCAGGATGATGGAGCTAGGCTTTTTTCAGTGATATCCAGTGATAGGACAAGGGGCAATGGGTGTAAACTGGAGCATAGGAGGTTCCACGTGAACATCAGGAAGAACTTCTTTACTGTAAGAGTGACAGAGCACTGGAACAGGTTGCCCAGGGAGGTTGTGGAGTCTCCTACATTGGAGATATTCAAGGCCCTCCTGGACAAGTTCCTGTGTGATGTACTCTAGGTTACCCTGCTCTTGCAGGGGGGTTGGACTAGATGATCTTTTGAGGTCCCTTCCAACCCTTGGGATTCTGGGATTCTGCTTTTGCTTTAGATGCTTCAAGATTTCTTTTTTACAGCACTTTCCAGTTCTGATGAGTGCACCAGATTGCTGGCAGAGACTGGAATCTGATACAAGAGGACTGCACTCACCTTCTCATTTGACATGCCTTGTGTTCCTCCTTTGCAGTTCCCGTGTAATTAATTAACTTCTTAATAGATTCTTGACTACTTACAGGTAGTTTGCTGCTATGTTACATATAAAAAGACTCAGAATGTGAACCATATTATTGCTCTCTGAATTTAATCCTCTTACTTTGGAATACAATAGAAGCACCTTCTTTTCCCAAGAAAGTAAGTCTGAAGTGTAACCAGCACAATTCAAATAATTTCTATTCTATTTTGTATATTGCCTTCCTTTGTAAACTCCCCTGAGTTTACCCAATGATTGAGATCTAAATATAGGTCAGGTTCATCTTGCAAATACAAATTAAATATGAATTACTGGATTTATTAGTTGCTGGATTGTTTACTTATAATTATTTGGAGGTTATAGATACTGAAACTTTTAATGACAATAATCATAGCAACATATAATGACAGTAATAATAATATAATTTCTAAAGGACATGGTATCTCATGCAAATAATGCTCTAAAATATGTGAATGACCATTACTAAGTAAAATAAACATCAGTTGCTGGAACATCTGTCACTCTGGCAACATATCAAGTGTAGGTAGAACAGTGAAATATTTAAGTAGTATTAACAGAAAAGGCTGAGAGCCTTCTGAAAACTCTAAATTATTTCAGTACTGACAATAATCAGTATTGCTCACATGGAGAGAGGGGAGTAAATTAAATTCTAAAGCTAAAGACTGGTGTTCCGGTTTCTGGTATGGATGCCACAGAATTTTAGAATAAAGAAATCCAAATGTAATAGCATAGCTGCAGAGAAAACCAAGATAAAAAGCAGTTAAAAACAATTTCAAGGAATAGACAGTGAGAGCAAAACTGTTCGCTCATTGCAGTTTCATCCTCTTTATCTGTTGTTTTCTTTTGTTCTCTTTCCATAGTCTGCTAAAGGATTATGTCTTCAGAAATTCTACCTCCATTTTATTTTTCCATACACTCAAATAAAAATGTGTTATCATACCATTTACTTGACCTCTCATTTTCCTTGCAGGCAGAGGGAGAAAAACTGGTCCTGAGACTGGAATCTTTCTTTGCATATACTTTTGTACTGTAAAAGTAGCTATTATGATTATATTTTACATTGCAAGACATCAAAAAGATGTGAAGAAAACCGTAAAACATGCAAGAATTAATTCTTGAGGTTAGTAGGAAACCTTGCTTTTTACTGTTTACTGCTGTTCTCATTGACATCGTGCATAAGGTCATAGGATTTTGAAATCACTCAGTATTAGACTTCTCCCACAAGAAGTTCTACCCTTGCCTTCAGTGGGAAGAGTCAAGATAGCAAGGAGTACTTTTGATGAGTACCTGAACTTCATAAATTGTTGATTGTAACAGTCTGACCACACTGACATGTCAGAAATTCTAGCAACCATACAAATTATATTCTTTTTCTAATAATGTATGAACCTACAAGCCACAGCAACACTGAAACCTTCTTCATTTGCTTTTTGGACATCAGAACTGAATAATCTCTACATTAGGTAAATCTCACTCCTGTGAGACGTTTTGACAAACAGCACTACAAAGTCCTCTACAGGTGACTGTATTCTAAACAGAAGTTGAAAACAACACCAAGAAAAACAACATTTATAAACATGGGTACTAAGCTGACAGTTTGTAAAAAGTGTGCAATTATAGAATCATAGAATCATTTAGTCTGGAAAAGAGCTTTAAGACTAATGAGTCCAACCTTTACCTAGTACTGCCAAGTCCACAACTAAACTATGGCCCTCAGTGCCACATCTGAATGTCTTTTAAATACCTCCAGGGATGGTGACTCCACCATCCCTGCACAGCCTGTTACAGCGCTTGAAGAAATTTTCAGTGAACAAATTGTTCCTACTATCCAATCAAAACTTCCCCTGGCACAACTTGAGGCCATTTCCTCTTGTTCTGTAACTTCTTACTTAGGAGAACAACACCCACCTCACCACAGTCGCCTCTCATGTAGCTGTAGAGAGCAATAAGGTCCTCCCTGAGCCTTCCCTTCGCCAGACTAAACATCCCCAGTTCCCTTAGCTGTTCCTCATCAGACCTGTGCTCCAGGCCCTTTGCCAGCTCTGTTGCCCTTCTCTGGACCCACTCCAGCACCTCAATGTCTCTCTTGTAGTGAGGGGTCCAGAGCTGAACACAGAGTTCAAGGTGCAGCCTCACCAGTGCAGTACAGGGGGATGATCCCTGCCCTGGTCCTGCTGGCAACACTATTGCTGATACAGGCCAGGATGCTGTTGGCCTTCTTGGCTGCCTGGGCACAAGCTGGCTCATGTTTAACTGCATCAATCAGCACCCCCAGGTCATTTTCCTCTGAGCAGCTTTCCAGACACTCTGCCCCAAGCCTGGAAAATTGCATGGGGTTGTTGTTTCCAAAGTGCAGGACCAAGCACTTTGCCTTGTTGAACCTCACTCCACTGGCCACAGCTCACCATCCAGCCTGTCCAGATTCTTTTGCAGAGCCTTCCAGCAGATCAACAATCCCACCTGACTTGGTGTCATTTGTAAACTTACTGAGGGTGCACTCAATCGCCTCCTCCCGATCATCAACAGAGATTAAACAGAACCAGCCCCAGTACTGAGCCCTGGGGAACACCACCAGATTTATCTTCATTCACCATCTCTTGGTATCCTGGCCATCCAGACAGTTTTTACCCAACAAAGAGTACCATCCAAGCCATGAGCAGCCAGAAGAATGCTGTGGGAAACAGTGTCAAAATTTTTACTAAAGGCTTTCCTAAAGTCTTTACTTTTTAAACATTGACAGTCTTTTTCTCATTCACTAAGCAGGTCATCTTGTCACAGAGGGAGGTCAGGTCAGTCAAGCAGCACCTGCTTTTCATAAACACGTGCTGACCTGGCCTGATCTCTTGGTTGTTCTGCATGTGCCACGTGATGGCACTCAGGATGATCTGCTTCGTAACCTTCCCTGGCACTAACATCAGACTGGCAGGCCTATAGTTACCCATACCCTCCTTCTGGCCCTTCTGGCAGATGGACAACAGATTTTCTAACCTCCAGTCAACTGTGACCTCCCCATTTAGCCAGGACTGCTGATAAGTGGTTGAAAGTGTCTCATGAATACTTTCACCAGCTCCCTCAGTACCCTTGTCTGTAGCCCCAAAGATTTGGGTGCATCTAGGTGTAGCAGGATGCTGACCATTTCCCTTTGGATTATGGGGACTTCATTCTGCTCCCTATCCCTGTCTTCCAGCTCAGGGTCTGAATACTCCAAGAACAACTGGTCTTACTATTAAAGACTGAGGCAAAGAAAGCACTAAGTACCTCAGCCCTTTTCCTTCTTTTTTCTCCCTAACATATGGAACTACCCCACCACCTCTCCTTCCTTGCTTATCCCTTCTGAAGAGTTTATAGCCATCCACTGCAGCATGCCAGCTGTGTGAGTCATCCCACCATGTTTCTGTGATGGCAACTGTGTCATCATTTTCCTGCTGCACAATGTCTTCCAGGTCCTCCTATTTGTTGTCCATGCTGCATTGCATAGTTACGTGACATTACATTCAGAGATTACACCTATAAAGCCTACTCCTGACACTGCAGAGAGCAAAGCAGCCTTTGACCCTTTGTCAGAGCCAGCAAGACCTACTGCCTGACACATAATCTTTCAGACATATCCTAAACTTCGGAGTCCAGTTTCCTCTCTATGGGTCATAACTCTTCATCCACTCAGGCAGTGTTTCTTTGTCCATTTGTTCATTTGGAGGTTTGGAGAAAAAAGGCACAGGCAAAAAGGCCCAGGATTTGCATGTCCACTATGGTTCTTTTGGGGCTGGTTCCACTATCTGGCTTTCCTTTGAAGGGAACAGCAATTTTTAACACTTTTGTTGTTGTTTTGTTAATTTTCCATTATAGCATTGTATTCACCTCCTGGAATAACTAGTACAATTCAGTGACTTGACTTGCCTAAGGCAGTGATTGTTAAACAAAATGGCAATGATTCCCAGCATTTATTATGGCATGTATACATTATTTATTTATTAGCAATTCTTATGTCAAACTGAAAGAAAACTGGATTTGTATGCATGACTTGATAATTTACTCATTTAGATTGAGTTCTTTGTAGTACATTGGTGCCTATAGCGATTTGAAATCAACACACTATATAATCACATCCTTTACAAAGACCACACCTCAAACATTGTAATACTTCATAAATTACATACTATCTTTTAAATTACCTATACAGTAAACAGGCAATTTACTCTTTTCCACTATAAAGAAATCGTATTATCCATTGTGATAATCTTAACTTTGATGCCCAGTAAATATTGAATCTGTAACAATCAACTACCCACATAAAACTGGTATGAAAAAAAAATAGTATACATGTCAGCAACCTCATTTTACTCTAAGTGGAAACATTTGGACCAGTTCCCTATTCATCTGTATGGACATTGTTTCAGAAAGACATTAATTATAAATGCTTCACATACATTTCAGTATTGCTTTGTAAGTTTAACTGATTTGTTTTGCCTTCAAACTCTTTATGTATAGGTATCAGAAATAAAATAATAATTATGTTGCAGATAACATCTAAGTTTACTGGCTTATGATGAAATAAGAACACTTTGGTTTTATTATTATGTAGATAGTGAAAGCTGCTCACTACAGTCTTTACATATATGTGAAGTAGTGTCAAAAACTAGCTACTCTAAAGTGCTATTTTTTAAGTAGCTGGATAATATTCTGTTGACATATAGAAAATGCAACAGCTCATTTAAAGAATGATTTTTGCTTTTGAAGTTTTTGTTTTGCATACAAGCTGGTGTCAATTGCTTTATACTTTCAATTATCATGAAGATTTCCAAATGTTTTTAAATGCACCAAATCACTTTGACCTGCTGTAAAATATTAAAAGAAAAGAAATCCAAAATAAGTGAGCAAGGAGGACATTTCAGAAGGCCTCACTGGTTAAAATCAGGTGAAAAACAGCATTTGTTGGCAGTATTCTCCTTGGGATGAAACACCTCTGTGAAAATGTACAGAAACATACACTGACAGCCAATGGTCTTTAACTGCTCACAGTATTCAAAGTCATTTCTTATAATTAGTTATATCTGATATGTGAGTGTACATCTTGTAATATCTCTCACTTAGACCCCAATGCAGCAAATACTCACATGTTGTATATTGATCTCAATGGGACTACTTGTGCGTGAAATCAAGCACCTATGTAAGCAGTTGAAGGATTGGGATCTTATTCCAGAAAATATCATGAAAGTAATGTTCTGCTGATTATGTGGACTTCATTAATTTATTTTGTTTTAAATCATCTCAACTGTTTGTTTTAACACTAGCCCATGTTGATCCTGGAATAGGGAAGAATTACACAAAATGCAAACCAGTGTTGCTGAACAACAGGACAAAACTGGGATGAAGTGGGGCAGAAAAAAAAACACATGAATTCAGAAACTTGCACACATGCAAACAGTCTGTAAAAGCCCAGTGCTCTTGCAGTATCCAGTTATGTAACGTGGCCTCCTCAGTGTGTGCTTTTGCACTCTCCTGACAGGTTCAGTGACAGGACAGAAAAAGCAGTGAAACTCCAGTCACAAGTCATTCTGCAATGGAGACATTTTTGTTTGGTGTTGGAATTTCTATGCTCCTCACTGCACTGCATTCCAGTGCAGCCCCAGTAGCAGAAGACCATGTGAATGCAACAAACTGAAGTTATTCTCTGCAGTCTCATTTATGTGGGTCATGGAATATGAAGACAAAAAGTGTTGCTAATCTAGGGTCAGTGCCCAAGGAGACCAGGAAAAAACAGAGTAAAAAGGAAAAGATGATTTAAAAACAGGGAGTAAATGATCAAATCTGATCAATAACCCAGTGATCAATAACCCAAACAGAAGTCTTTCACACCAGTTGGTTGATAGATGCACATCCCAGTACACATATTAGGAAGGGAGCTACAAGAAGACTCTGTGGCCTGATGCTGGAAACCATCACTCATCTGGAAAGCCTCACTGAACTCACTCAGTAATAAAGCTCCTAAGATGATTTTCGGAGCCCAGGAATCAAGCCAGTTATAGTGAACTTTGTTGCCCCTGGTGCCCTTAAAAACATGACTGCTAAGTAATGACAGAGCTTTGGCAATTTTCTTGCAGTTTCTCAAAAACTTCAGACATTGTAAAGTGAAATTTAAAGGTGTTTGTTTCATATTTTTTTCATTCTTCTACAAGCAACCATTGTCCTCTGTCATTCAGCTGAGATGTTCTTTCAGCCTGTTTATGTACTCATCCAGTAAGGCAAAGAATTAAAAGGGCAGCATAGCTAACCACAAACATGATGTGACAGAGGACCACACTCCAAAGCAGTATGTGCAAAACCAAATTTTGTCTGATTTCTTCACTCAACATCAAAAACTAGGCAATGCAGCTGAAACGAGTGAGTACATAGATCCTAAAGTGACTTACAGATAATTTGGTGACTTTGAAGAAATCACTAAGGACCAAAGGACACTCATAAGTGAAAATCATTCAAAATTGTGCTGATTTTAATATGTGAGAAAGAAGGTAGTTGTAGGGACAACAAGGAAGGTCTGCTGTTCAAATGTGGCTCAGGGCTTACATTACTACTGACCCAGGGGAGGCTGATGGCACAAGGAGAGAACAGGTTTTGATCCCTTACTCCTGTAACTTCTGTGGAGTACACTTTTAGTTTCAAAACATGGTTCCAATCTATGTTTTCATAAGTTTATGCATGAAAGTGTATCTATGTGTGAAATAGCACTTCCAAGAAGGTAGCAGATTTTAGGCTTAGAAATCCTAGCCTCAACCATTAGTGATACTTTCAGATGTTTAAGTCTGGCAATAATTCTGTAAATAAAGCCTGCTACATTAGAGATTTTGTTTGATTTTACTCTGAAGCACTTGGGACTTTTAATTCTTTTCTTTATATTTAGGATTTTTAAAGAACCAATACCGTATACCCTTCAGCATTTTAAGAACTGGCATAGAAAGGTACTTATCTTCCCAAGCACATAGCTCCTAGGATATTTTCAATCCTGCAGTAAAACCGGCAGAAATCCTTATCAATTTAGACTTAATACTGCCATTGAAGTCAGCTGGACTCAAGTTTCTATTTACTTAGACACTATGGAACCCTGCATGCCTGTCTGGTTTTTAGGCATGTAAAAGCAGATACAATTTCCTCTAACTTTCTAAGCAAGACTTCTTAACTTGAGACAGGGAGTTTCCTTTGTATTTGCTATGAGAAGCTATGGTCTCATTTTAAGCCAGGGACAATCAGGGAATCGTGGAATCACTGAGGTTGGAAAGGGATCTCTGGAGATACCTCATCAGTTAACAAGAAGGTGATGACCTCCACCACCTTCACTTTGAGATTCCTGACTCATGGTTCACAGTCATTCTAGGAGGAAAAAAAAAAACAAACCCTGGGAAAAGTAAAAAACTCAGAAATGAGTTATGTTTTAAAAACACCAACTCTGAAACAAAAGCCTGTCTACAATTAACTTCACTTTCAAGCAATGTCAAGTACATTACTTTGTTCTGTCAAAAGCATTGCTGCCTAGTGTAATGCTTGTAACCCACTCACTGGACTAGGGTACAGAAAGCTGTATTCAGAGGACAAAACTGAAGTTTACACTAGTGTTTGTCATGGGTGCTTTTTCTAGTGTATCCCACTGAGCCACCAGTGACTGCTCCAGAATTCAAGCAGATCTCCCTTACCTGTCAGCCCTGCCTTTACATCTTAGATACTTTCCAGGGATTAAGATGGCATGAAGCACCTCTGTTCAGACACTGGAATTGCTGTGCAGATGCCTGGGTTCAGCTCCTCTGCTGAAAAAGCTTTGTTGCATGACCTACACCAAGTACTTAAATTCTATGTCTAGATCCTGTGGCTGTAGAACATAAGGATTTTGATAGTTTGGTTTGGTTTGGTTTTTTGCATGTACTGTTTATTGAAATTCACTCAGAGGCTGTAAGTATGGGTAGGGACACAGTGTATGTGTGAATGTTTATCACACCAGAGCACCCTTTTACTACTACAGTATAGATTCCACAGATAATTCTTTCTATTTTTTTTAAATGTCTCATTAAGACTTACCACAAATGAGAAATTTCAGTAAAAATTACGTATTTTAGAATGTATATTTTACTCTTTTGTGAGTTTTATATAATAAGGCACACTGATATTATTAGTTTGGAATATTTTGGAATGTCTGGAATGCTAAGTTCCCCAGATGATGAATAAAAGGTCAAGTAATAAAGTATATGATAAACTATGCCTGAGATTCTTCATAAAACAAATGAATAATGGCTGTACAAACTGTATTGCCATGTTTTTACATTGAAAAAATGCCTGCCTTATATTATTCCTTCAAATCTGTTAGACTGTAGGATTGTCAGAAAACCAGCATGGTGATACTTAGGAGCTGAAATCAGAGTCAAGAAGCAGATGAAAATGATGCATTAAGGAGTAGTGCTGGTATTGCCAGGGGATGCATAGCACAGAACGTGAAGTAGGATTTTTTTCTTGCAAGAGTGCAGGTCTGGTATTGCTAAGTAACATATTAAGTTTCATTGGAAGAGAGTTTGTTTCTGTGAGGATAACATTAAATTAGAACATTGCTTGAGCCACAGTTGCAGAAGCCCTCCAGAGCTGTTAAGCATTTGGCATATCTTACTTATCTCTCTGGATGGCAGGGGCCGTCAATACAAAGTGGAACATCAATCAATCTGGGGTCTTCTTCAGACATTGCCTGTCAGCTGATCAGAGGAAGACTTTAGGGAATCAGCCTTCCACTATCAGGTTTTGGTCTGTGATCACAACAAGCCACTGAACCTTTTACTTTTCACTTGGCAAAAACATACACACTGGAAAAAAGTCTTGACAGTTCATTCATTTTGCTCCATCACTGGAGCCAGATGATGTTTGACTGAGGAGACCCACCCTCTTTGATGCTGTGCTCTTTTGAGAGTGCCCTGCTGTGAAAAAAATTTTCTCCTACCAAATTAAAGAGAAATATTTCTGTGTCCAGCTGTTAAATGTGATGCTTGCCATTTTTCAGTGCATTGGCTCTCTTCCATCCTGCAGGCTGTGTTTCAAGCCTATCTTTTACCCTTCTCAGCAGCAATATCCACAATATGTTAGTGTCTCCAACTTCTACATAAAATCAACACCAAAAGGGAAAATACAAGTAATACTGCATTGCTATGATCTACAGCAGCAATATTTATATGTTTCTTCTGATTTTTTTTTAATTAAAGACAGCAATCATTTTATTACCTGATATAAAGGATAAAACTTTTATATACAATCTACATATAAAAAGTCAACTTCAGTTTCATTCTGACTGCAGTAGGCAAACTAACCTGAAGCGAAGCAAATCCTCTGTAGAATGCATTTACTGGTTAAATGAGTGTAGCTGTTATTAAAACTTGTTTCATGTGTACTGAGTCCACATCAAAAAAATGGCATCCATTCAGCAGTCCTAGCTCTGTTTAAATTAAGACAAACATCTCATGAAAGCTTGAATAAACATTTAGGTTTAAGTAATCAAGAAAACCTGTATCTTCTCATATTTATTAAGTGTAATTTTTAGACTTATAAAATACACTGTCACAAATTGTGTATACTGTAAACAAATGGTAGACTCATCATTACAATGTTTTGCCTGTCTATTGTAGTGGATGAAACACAGCAGGTTCCAACTACTCTTCAGCTCAAAATTTCCTTCATCCTTTTCATTTCCATATTTGCTGACATGGAAAAAGATCAATGCTTGACAGATTTTGACAAGCTCATTGTTGCAAACCTGTGTTTTGTAATTAATTTCAGACCACTACCAGCAAATCTGAGTAACCGCTCATGTACTCATCACATCTTCACACTGTGAAGGTTAAAACCTGAATAAGAGCCTCTGCAGATGAGAATGGAAGAACTTATTTTGTAAAATTGCATGGATGATAATAAAAATTAAGCATTTCGCCTTTAAGTATCCACATTCTAGACTTATGCCAAGAAAAAAAAATATAATCTAGAAAGATCAGATCTAAAAATAATCAGTAAAGCTGTATCCTGGTCTTCATTTACAATACATGAACTCAGTTTTTTAAATTGTAGAATGATACAGATTTACAAATAAATATAAGTTAGATCTCCAAAAGGCTAGCTTGGAGCCAAGCTTGATGCTGTAGGGCTTCAGGTAGTTCTCAGAAGCTATCTGGTATCTAACAAAGGCAGTAATGGGACTGGAGATGTCTAAGTAGCACAGAGATGCTGACAAGTAACAGTGTTGGCAATTCAGCAGGAGGCATGTTTTCTTGTTCCTAGAATGAGTCAAACATTTTCACTCCTAAAGTTACATACAACACATAAACATGCTTTATAAAAGGTTGCATTTGGATCTACATGTTGTGCTGCTCCATGACTGCATGGAACAGCATGCAGTTACAAGATGGTCTTGTTCCAAGACTACCCTTTATGCTATTCTGGTTCTTCTTTGCCCTTTTTTCTAAATAGATTAAGAAATCTTTTCATTGCTATTAATACGAACTTCATTTTCTATATCTAACCATTGCTACTCAATATTCTATTTACTTGCCTCTACTCTCCCATCAGCCACTTTCTAATCATGTTTCTTTTTTCTGTCTCTCATTTTATCGAGGCAGCAGAAAAATGCCCAAGAATGCTTCATTAAAGTAAAAACCAAGGACTGAATGTAAAGGTTTGTGTTAATCTTTTTTTCTATTCCATTCTGAATTTTTCTGTTTCATCTCTAATATTATGCAGCTTACCTTTACCCTTCCAGCCTTTCTCAACTCAGCTAAAATAATTTTAGGTAACATAGCATTTTTTTTTGTCCCAAACACTTTCAAGTGAAAACATTTAGATGCCTTATGTAGGCTAACAGATGCAGCAACTATATTTAAGAAACAGCAGAATAGTTTGAGCAACAAGTGTACTGCCCTTAAATGTTGACCTTTTTACAAAAGAACTCAAACCAGATGTAGTAATTAGAAACCAATAGAACCAGTGATTATAATCCATGTCAAAAATTTTAACAGTAAAATGGTTAATCCAAAATATTTTACCGGATATAGCCAAAACCTCACAATGTTCGTAAAGCAATAACAATAACAAAATGTTTCGGAGCAAGGTTTTCTGGGTTTGGTTGGGTTCAGTTTTCTGTGGGGTTTGGTTTTGTTTTTTTTTAAGTTATTTAGATTATTTCAACATTTTGCAAACCATAACAAAATGCTTCATTCTAAGTTTACTGAACTTTAAAACTGAAAGGAGTTCTGAACTGAGAAATGAACTTTCTGTTTAGAAAATGTAAGAACAACATGTTTAGATGATTTGAAACATATTTTTCCCAAAGTTTTATTCATCAGAATTTTCCCTGAAACTAATTTTTTATGCAAACTGTTTTAGTTTCTCAACATTTTCTAGAAAAGAAAAAAAAAAAGAAAAAAAAAGAAAGAAAAAAAAAAGTTGGTTTCCTCCTTGAAAAACTCCAACAGTTTGTAACTAATTATCTACTGTACACCAGTGATAGGCTATTACAGCCATACATAAGAACAGTCATGGCACCTAAGAGCTTGCAATCTGAAAGACACAGATAAGGCTAAATGAATTGGGAGACCCAGAAAATGTGATGAAAGCATAACCTTTCCCCACTTTTTTCCTCTCTCTTTCTCGCTTATGCATAATCACAGAAATTCTCTGCTAAAATACAATGAGATTAGTGGTGGGGAGGGGGGGAAGGGGGGGAGAGCAGAAACTTTCCAGTTTTCCCAAGCCAAGCAGGAATTGCCACACTTCTCCTCTGCCAGAAGAGAAAACCTGGGGTTTCCCAGTGGAGTACAGAGCTCTACCAGTTCCCTCCCATTCATGGAGAAAACTATCTCTGAATATACATGCAAACAACTTAAAATCTAAGGTCTTTCTTGGCCTGACAGTATGTCCTGGCTGCCAGCCCATTGGGAAGGTAGATTAATTTAAGCTGCATATTAGCCCATCCATTTGAGGGCAAAGGGGAAGAGAAGGCATGTTAAAGAAAGAGTGGGAGAAGCTAAGCAATGTGTGAAATAATAGAGTCAATTGTATATTCTAAGAGATTCCTCAAGGGGAACATGTTCCTGCTAACAGCAAGCAAATGAGTCCTTGTTCAACTGCTTTTTATGCCTCACAGACCCCATAATTACTGTATGGAGCTGCCTTTTCTAACTGGCTTGACCACTACACTCTTAAGACAAGAGAATATTAAAAATAACCATGTTCTGGCTCCTACCCATACACTCAGATTAACTACTTTCAAAGAATTTGATGAAGCTGTAATAAAAATCTATTTATCCATAAAAAGAAGCACTACTTGTTCTCAAATGACAGATTTATGATTTCATGCAAACATGAATGTCCTAAAGCTCACCCTTTTTAATAAGGAGTCTTTGAAAAGACATAAAATATTTGTCCTAATGAAGTAATGGTTTCCTAAGGTTTTGCTTCTTTTCTGTACTGCCTACAATTTTATGTCTTTGTTGAAATGTGTCACTTTTTAAATAATGATGTTTTCCTAAGTCTACTATATTCTTTTTCTAACCCACACTAAGAAAGCATAATTGTCAGACATTATGTTTTGAGGGTGAACTGACCTCCAACATGCTGTGGATAACGTAAATTTCTTTTTTTATAGTTATTTTGAAAACATTCCTAAACTGAAACCCCTTGGTTGTTTAGTATCTTGCACTCACTCCACCTAACAACAGTAAACTAAGGAGTCCAATGTTTTCAGCCAAAAATTAAAGTAAAAGGTGAGAGGAGAAGTTGAAAAAGTGCTTTAGCACTGGGAGGGAGTAGCTGCTATTAGAGAGTCATGGCCAACTTTAGATAAGACACTGTACTGAGACAGTCCAAACAGCTGTTGCAATCCCAGGATTGTCATCTTAGTCTGATCAAATCTGTCTAAAAACTCTCCAAGAAACTGGGAGTATGGGAAGAGTGAGACAGTAGAGGTTAATGTACCATGATTCTAGCCTCTGCTGACTCATTCTGTCAAAAAATATTGGGGATTGTCCAACAGAATAAGATAGTATGTCACTGTGGAAGATTTGCTTCTTTTTCTCAAAGACTTTTCATTCTCCAATAGAGAGCAGAGAAGGATGTGAGTTACTCCAGGCTTCAAAGGAAAGACATATATTTTGTCCAGATAAGTAAATTGTCTAGTAATCCCATGTGGCATCTGGATAAGAAATATATTATACTTACTAGAAAATTGAGCAAATCCTTGGAATCAAGGATGAATAAACAAACTGACTGAGAGAGAAAGACACTTACCAGAGGCTTAATAATGAAGTACATTCAGGAGCACTCCATAGTTCAAAGGCTAGTTGCTCAGTGAGCAGGACTAATGAAGCCTGTTTTTAGCAGGGATGTGTGTCCTTTGTCCCCAGAACTTTCACTGCTGTAATAATCTCCACTTCGTCACTGATTCCAGTGTAGAATTATAAAAAGTATTTAAATATTTTTCAGTTATTATGTACTTATTATGTCACTGATATCATTGAAATTTCAGCACATGGAAGAGCGAAATGTACAGTGGAGTCTCTCACTATGGATGCAGGAAGAATAGTGTCCTGGAATATCAGACCCTGTGACAGGTAAGTAGAAAAGAAGTATGGTGGTGACAAAAAAAATGTTCACAAAAAACAGTAACTTTTGCTCAACAGTGAGGTATAGATTGGGCTACTGACCTTTGCTGATCCCCATTAATACCCATCTGCATTTTTAATAATCTTCTTCACAGCATCCCAAAAGCATATAACTGGCTTTAGAAGTCATATAATGAAATGTGAAGTAGGAAGAAGGTGAAATCTGGAACACTGCTGGGCAGAAGTCACAGTGTATAGTATGCACACACTCAAAAAATCTCATGTGCTGGACCAGTTGCATAGGCAATAGGTCCAGATGCAGTTCTTGTTTTCCTGAATCTCTGGAAACCTAAGCTGCTGTATGTTTGGAAAAGCACTGTTGCCATGACAATACAGGATAAAATGTGCCCTGTATGCTCTTCATATTTGACTTCACTATATATACAGGATATCCTGTATTACACAGAATGTCTGGCAGTCCTGAAGGAAGAAAACGACATTTCCTGTTGTCATTTACTTTTTTGCTACTTTTTCAATACTTTTTCCACATTTCAGGAGATTTAACTTCTATATCTATTACATCAAACATAGTGAAAATGCAGGAGGGATTGCTGTCTTCCTAGCACTATAGTTATGACTATGAATTATATCAATTCCAATCACTACAGGTAGACCATTAGCAATAACATAGTTTGATTATAGATACACTTCATACACATTAAATGTAAATGTCATCTTTTGTGACATTTTCTCAATCTAAAATGTGATTTCTTTAAAAATGTTCAAAATCAACAAGCAGTGAAAAAACCCTCTCAGCTTCTAGTAAATTTTTAACATTGGAAATAGGATCAGAATCAGACCCAAAGTCATACTGGCATAAGCAAGCCTGAAGATACAAAATTCCATGAAAGGACTACAAATGGTGTCAAAAGGCATCATGCTGCACAATGCAGTGTCTATGCTTCAGTCTCTGAATTATGGGGTAAATCCTCTAAAAGTCAATACAACAATAACCAGCAGCAAGCTGATACCTGGCAGAGTTTTAAATTATTGTGATGATGGGAGAGAAAGAGCAGGAATATATTACCTCACTTAAAACAAATGATTGTTGCACTTTTCACCTGTAAAAAGTATAAAAGATATGTATTGCAATTCCCATTTTACACCTGAGGTAAACCATGACGTTAACATTGCAACTCTGTCAACTTTAATGGCACATCTACATATACCACGCACACAAATGAGAAAAAAATCCAAACCTTATCACATACATCATTCACATATTGCGTGGAGTCAGTCCTGAGATTTGTATTGATTTAATATCTTTGAGAGCAGAAATGAACAGGACTCAAAAGATCCATCATGATACAATTATCCAAAGTTTTTCTTTCAAAATGCATCTATGTGCAATCCTTGCCAAAATAATTTTAACTGTAAATTTGCAAATGCTTGTATTATAAAACTGTACAGATCTAAAGTATACCAGTCAAAGCTCAACTGTTTTATAAGTACATTTAAAATATGGCATTAATATAAAAATTCTATATCATACAACCAAAACAATATAACTTGCTATGGTAATATCTAGATCATTTTTTAAAAAAATAGATAACTCCATCATGTCGTTTTGAACTTCTTCTGACCTTCTGATGGCTACAACTGGGAACAAATGTTATCCAAGAAAAATACTGGTGGCTCTGTATTTGCAAAGCAGTGCATGCTTACACTAAGCAGCCTTTGCTTTAGTAGATATATCAGATGCATTGCATAGGAAAAGGAAGCAGCCCAGTTCTGCTTTCATATATATAAATTGTAATGTATAATCGCAGATTAAATATCCTACTGAGTTAAAGAATGTCTACTGCAATCAAAGTGACTGGGACTGATACAGACAAATCTGTTCTGTCTGTAAAGTAGCTATCTGAGTCACCACAGCAGGGCAATCACAGCAGCATGGGATGTACTTAAGGCTATATACCATGTTTTACTGTAAGTTTTGCATCCCATGGCAAGCTCAGTATTGCTGGCATTACATTATTTTTAAGGCTGAAAAAATTACCTTGATTAAAGCTAGTTGACTTGTATCTGCCCAGAGCTGCAGACACATCTTTGGCGGCAATAGAACATGCCCTTAGTAGATTTATAATAGGGAAAATGGATAACAAATGTTGGGGCACTATAGATTATTTCCTTTGTCCACATGCAGTGTAAAATTAAATTTGTTAGTGACTTAAAGGTAGGATTCTTTTCATGTAACAATAACCATCTAAGAGTAAGTATATAACCTACCCCTATTACCAAATGTCCTAATAGAGACAATGGAAAGAAACTGGCAGCATCAGAGGGCAATACATCATAAGCAAGGTTTATTGACTTTGACCAGATACTTAACTTACTGATATTTAATGTTAGACTGAGAGTGCAAATACAACCTGTTATAAATTGCCAAACCCTGTACAGAGTGCTCAATGCTCAATGACATGAGTGCTCAAAAAATCATCCATTTTTGTGCTTTTATATTGGTTGCTTTCTCATACTTTTAAGGAAAAAAATATATTTATAAACAATTTTTATCATATTAATGTTTGAGTGTGACTTGTAGTACATTTTTACTAGCAAAACAAGAATAGCTTCTATATAGAAATGCATTTATAATTAAACGTATAGCAGCATATCAGTTTCAAAAATTCTTAGCCTCCATTATGACTAAACTATGAAAACATGTTATTAGCCTGTGAAGAGAAATGATGCAAATAATATCCTTTTTTTTTTTGCAATTTCAGCTTTCTTCACTATTTTTTTCTTTTTTCTTGCTCCAGTGAACAGCAGCAAAAGCAGCTTTTAGAAGAGCTGTTGCTGTAATGCTCCTGAAAGCTGCTTCCTTAAAATGACCTTTCCTACCCAGTAATCGATTCCAGCAGGGCAACTCAAAAGCAAAAGAAAAAAAAATCGCTTTTTATCATATTGCTCATAAAATTACTGTATTGGGAAAGCTTTACAGACACATGCTTAAAACTGAGAAAACAAACAAAACAAACCAACAAATTAAAAGCATGCCATTTCCACTCTAATTTCAGGACTTGCCTAGTTAGGATGTCTCAAGTCATTCTCTGGAAGTCTTGAGATAATATGTGAGTGACAAGAACATGAGTATGTCTGAAGTCTGACAATAATTGCATACCACTGCTTGCATTGCAGCAAAGTCTTGACATGGCACACGACGTAAGCATAAAATAATAGAGCCCGGTGAGTCTATTTCAATCTTATGAGATGGAGAAGAAAAAAAGCTTTACTTAAAACCAGAAGCTCTTAACCTTCCACTGGGAGAAGGGACAAAGGAAACATGAAGGATGATGGTGGCTCCAAACTGTCCATCACTCCACAGCAGAACCAGGTTGAACTGGAAGGGCAGGTGGGTTTCCAGTAAAGCAGCTGTGGCTACCTTCCTGACCTGCTCTCTCCAAAGGCATCACATCAGATCACCAGCAGTCCCTGTGCCACCACAGCCTTGTCCCATGGTGGACATAAATATCTTACGAGCTTTCCAAAGACAGAGGTCTTTGCAGATTTCATTCTTAACAGGGGAGAAAATATTGCTGCCAAATCCGGGTCTTTGGGTTGCAAATTTTATTCAACCCTACCCAAAATGAAGGATAAGCTTTGTTCTCTAGCAAAGTCTAGCCAGAAAGATTCAATCCTACAGGAAATTGTTGTGGTGCTTGCAGCAGTATAAGCTAACAGGAACTGAAACATGAGACATGCTACAGCACATCTTCAAAGACTGAACACTGCCGCTTAGAAAAAATATAGTGTGAAACTATGTAACAGTGTCATCTAGTGACTCTTGCCATAATCTTATTTCCCAGACCAGCTACAAGGAAAGTCAGTTTTTACCCTACTGAAGTGAGCTTTGCCCATTCTGTCTATTGATTCTTGGCCTTCAGCTATGGCTAGATTTCAAGGTCAAACTGAGCGCCCCATACACAGACATGACACTTGCAGACAGGTTTCTGATGAGCACACAGACATTCTTAGCTGTGTGTCCGGAAATCCTAGCAGAATGCCAACTCTGGGTGTGGTGCAGGTCCTGTTTTGTGTCAGCGAAAGCATCTGTCATGATACTGATGAAATACAGCTCATGATACCACCTAATGAGACTCCTTTGAACCCAGATCTCCATGTAATCTGCAGAATGTTTTGCAAGGTCCTGCAGACCACCAGCAAGCCATGGACAACACCTTTAAGGCTCTGGTGAAAGCAACTGCAGTTATGAGTAGGCAACTTGGCAGGTTCTTTTAACACCTGACTAGCACAAAGGATTATGTATCTATAATACACCAGTGACTAAATGCTGTGCTGTACCTCCTTATTTCTAAACACACCCACTGAACAGGAGGGTGCTAATCTGTTCATAAGGCCCATGAGAGCCCATCAGCTTGACAATGAAAGAGACGCCTCTCTGATTCTTTCTAGTTTTCATTCTTCTTTCCTGAAAGTGCGCTTTCCGTGTATGAAAACACATAACAAAGACCATTTACAAAAATGAAAAAGCTTAACTAACATATTGCATTCTTTCCTTTTTTAGAGAGATTAAGTTCTTCATGAACTGTGATACTTGCCAAAGTGTACAGTTAAAGGCATGAGCATTTTGTTATTATAATTAATTAAACTGTCAGAAACATTGTCTAAAAGGCATTCAGTCTGACAAACTTGGAAAATCTGGAAAATGTAACTTAAGTGTGACACTTGCCTATAATTCGTGTACCAGCTTACAGGGGTATAAAACATACTGCAACCTTTATTAGCTGTTCATAAATAAAAATAAAATAGAGTAAGATAAAGTTTAAGGAAATGGGATTTTTTTTTGCATTATATTTTTTGTTTCAAATCACAATCACTTCCTTCCTTTGCTTTACACTGTACTGCTTAAGTGCTTTAAATGTTACACTTCAACTCAACAGAAGCTTCCAGAAAAATAAGTACAAGCTTTGTCATTGTGTTGGTGAGCTTTTCCCGATTCTGCTGTGAGTTTACCAGTCAAAATTAAGTTAAAAAAATAAAAAACATCCAGTATCAGATTTTCTTATTTGAGATTTGCATATGCCATGCACCAGAAAAATCTGTGGCATCTAGGTAGAGACCACCATATAAATAGCACAGCACAACAGGCAAACTGGGACACTTTTTTAACCTAGGACACTAACATCTTGTGTTCAGACTCATCACTGAGCTTTGCTCAGAGACGTGAACACTGATTTGGGGTCAGGAGACAGAATCTCAAACCTTGTTAACATTTGAGATGCAGATGAATTTGTCACACCTGGACACACTGCAGGTTAACAATACCAAAATTTCTGCCATGCAGGTGCAATAATTCATTTAGAAATAACTCAGCCCAACATCTCATTGTAGAGGGACATTGTCATATGTTCCTTGTGACAAAAGGGCATTAGCATCTGATAACCATGCCTTTGCTTCCAGTGGTATCAGCTCAACTTCATCTGGGCAAGTGACTGTAGACTGCTATCTCACAACTAATTCTAACTAGTTCATTGTTGGCAGCCCCAGCAAAAAAACTAAAAAGTAGACTAAAAGTAAAAATAAAATTAAATTTAAAAAAAGCACCTGGCTTTCATTTTGAAAAAAGTTATAAGCATTTTCTTTGACAGAACAGTCTTAGAAATAGAAAATAGAAGGGGAAAAAAAGTAAAAAAAAAAAGAAGCTACCAGCATTTCAGTCCAGAAAAGCCCTGAACCTTCTTTCTGTAATATGAATAAAAGAATAGGCTGCTCTGCTTCCTTTCCCAGACCTGATACAAAAGACTGCTTCAAAGGGATCCCAGGGGTCAGGAGCTTTCACCAGAGCCAAACCAGTATACCCTGTCACTTTAAGAAGAGGAAATCTGAAGGTAGCTTGAGCTGCTCTCAGGTCCTTCTTCTCAAGGGGACATGAGGGCCAACGGCACCACTTCTTCAGCACGAGATCTCAGGACAGCTCATGTCCACCAGTCACCTTGTGTTCCTCATCTTCAACACTCCTCATCTCTCCTTTCTCACACTGCCCAGATCCAGCTCTTACTTTCCCACCTTTATTGACTCATTCTTTCTTTTTCACCTTCACACCCCCTTCTCCTTTCTCAGACTTTTCATCCCAGCTCCACTTGGTGTTTCAAATGCACCCATTCCTTTCTAAAACAGTGAAGCATTTGAATACCTCCAACAGTTTGACAACATGTGTGTAACAAATCCCAGAAAACTATATTTTTGGTTTCCTTAAAACTCATCTTCTTTATCTGCTCTCTTTCATGTTTTCTTTTACAGAACTGAAATGATCATGTGCTAGCTTTACGTTGGGGCAGGAATTACTTATTTCTGAAGCACACGACTCCAAGGTGCTGGAAAAAAATGAGTAATAAATATGTAAGATGGAAAAAGATTCTTCTACAAAAAGTTGTCTTAGATCTTAGCCCACTTCATGAGAATATAATCTAACAATAATTACAATAAATCTGGAAGTCTGGAATCCTTTGGAGTATGAGTTTGGGGAACAATTTTTCACAGGTAACATGCTTGATGTATCCACATTTAGATTTACAAGGCATATAAGTGAGGACAACCAGACTGACAGGATTTAACTTCAGACAGTACTTTTTCTTCATAACTGCAAAGAAAAATCAAACACGTATGAATGATGTCCAAAGAAATACATCTGATACACTCATAAAGCTAATTCTGACTTAGAGTATTTATAGCAAAAAAAGGTCAAGATTTTGTATGTGCTGTAGATCCTCATTTGTTCAAAAAATACGTTTAATATTTGACAAGTCCAGGTGAAAAATTTTATACACAACTGGATAAACCACCCAGGTAGTTAAATCAATTATTTTCTGTTTAATTTTGCTATTTGTTTTTCTATCTGAGCTGCCAATTTTCTAACATATTAGAGAAGAAGTAGGAAAGTCTTTTTGATTGATAACAAGCTCAGATTTTTGTGTCAGATCAGTAGAGACTTTTTTCCAAAGTTTGAATTCTGTATGTTGCTCTTACATTCTTAGACAATTATTCTACAAAAATTATTTAAGTGCTCTTTTTTTAGCTGCTTTGACAAGAACACCAAAACAGTTCACATCACCCTTGACCCACAGGGTGTACATCATCTTGTCAACATATAAACAAACACATGATGGGTTGTATTTTAATAGATTCTGTAAATATCAAGATCCAATTCATCAAAAGGTTTGCCAAAGTGACAGCTGTGGGGGTTGTGGTATATGGTTGCCTGTCCATTCAGTGTTACTGCAATAGGATCATTGCAAGAAAATCTGGGCTACTGTTGCTCTTTATTTCATATTATTATGTCTGGGGAGATCTGGGTTAAGCTGCAGTCTGTATATGCCGCTTCATGTATAAGTGAGATATGCAAACTTCCAAGCAGAAGCCACATGGCTAGCTTTTATAATAATCTCTCTCTCTCTCCATCTTTATCAGACAATTCCTCTGATGTGTTGCACTCTGTCAGAAAAGGAGGCTGAGAGGAATTTATAAGCACAGAAACTCTTACTTGGAAGAATGAGCAGAGCTCAGCTTTGATAACGCTTACACACAGACTTGGTCAATTTTCTTGGTTGGCTTTGTAGCTTCATGGATTTTAAAGCCAGAAGGGACTATTCGATCATCTACACCAGGCTGTAGTTTATATGACATCAGCTTCCATCTGGGAAAAGACATAGTAAAAAGGGAGAGGACCACTGTGCCAAGAGTACCTGATGTCCCCATGATGGCATGGAATTGCTAAGGCAAGAAGTGTCCAGATGTGCCAACAAGCCAGAACAACCACATCTGAAGTTGCAGAGCTCGTGACAAACTTGTAAGGCCAGTAGCAGTCTGCCTAGGGCACAAATATGTTTGTTGTAAAATCAAAGTTTAACTGTTTGTGGCCTAATCCCTGTGTCCTTTGGCAAAAAACAGAGAAGAGCAAAAGAGAAAGCAAAATCTGCCTAGATAGCTGAGTGAAGAAATTCCCATATGCTCCCCACTGAAGATGAGACCCTTATTCAAAATGCTACAAGGAAGATGCAGGCAGTTTTAGTCTCCCCATGTATGGCCCAGAAGGTAAAGCAAAGGGTTTGGAAGTTCACAGATCAAGAAGGCAAAGGCTTTGATCATCCAACTCAAAGATGTAAAACTTGATGCATCCAATGACTTTGTGACCTTGCTCAAACCATGACACCTTTTAAAGAGTCAAAGTGCCTCTTTTATGTTTAACTACTGCAGAAAACATAGCTACCTGCTTCTTTTGAGATGTATTTTGTATAACTTCAGCTGTGGTATTTTTTCCCATATGTAGTCATCCATAACAAGAAGACAAATCAGATCTATCCTCTTCTATAATGAAGATAATATATTAAGCTCCATTAAGAACTCCATTACAGGCTTTTTCTCCAGAAGCTGATCACCTGCACTTCCACCTTGTATTTTGTTCTCTTTTCCCACAGTTATCTGGCTGTGGTCCCTAGACAGAAGGTAACTCTTCAAAAATATTTCAGTCAAATTATGGTATGCATTTTATACAATTTATAGTTACCATAACCCTTCTGCTAGAGAGTTAAATGCCATTATGCTGATGGGCAACTCATACAGAAATTCCAGTATGCATGCACAAAGCCAAGATCTCTCTTCTTGTCTTCTGCTGCCTTTCCAACTGTCTCCTCCAGGATGGAAAGTTAAGAGACTGATAAATAAATATAAAAAAAACCCCAAATATTGTCCTCTTTGAAACTGCTATCATTTTTGTTTTGCTGGAATGGGAAGTAACACTGGGATCTTTTTATCCACTGGCAAGTACAATCACCATGAAACAGAATGAAAAGACTTGAAAAATCCTGCAATCTGACACTGGGACAAAACTCAGGAGTCCTGATCTTGGAAGTCACACCATGTTCTCTTTCAGCTCCCCAACACCACCAGCTGCCAGGAAAGTGGAAGGGAGTAAATAAAAGCTTAGAATCGTACAGTGACGTGGTGGTGTGAGCTTACAGCACCCCAGGCTCCTTTTGTACTTTTGCTGCTGTCATGCGCACAAGAGAAAAGATCTGCAAGCTCAAGAATATTGAGCACTACAAAAGTTACCTACCAAAAGTTTTGTACTACTTCCAAGGTTTGAAAGCTTAAAATAGACAAAATACCTAAAATAATGAACAAAAGAGTGGGAAATATCCAGAGCAGAAATCCATGACAACACAAAAGAGAAAAAAATAACTTCTGAATGCTATTTCTTAATGTTTTTCCTCTGACTTTCTGTGGGATATCTACAACTCATCATCAGACAGCACCAGCTCAAAAACTGAATAATAACTAACTAGATCAGCTCATAAGGCAAGCCTAGCCTGATTTGTGAGAGAGTCGTAAAATTACTTGTAATCTCTGAGAACAAAGAGAAAGAATGGCAGTAATCTTCTGAGAGCCCTAACCCTTTCTGCAAACTCACTGGGCACTACATTGCCTTGCTATCCTATTCTCCATCTTCAAACACAGTTTTTTTGACTGCCTGCATCTGTTTGTTGACCTAGTTTTCCCTATGATTTGAAGGTCTACTTTTTTAGCTTCTATAGATAATTGAATTTGTTGAGGAAAAATGGAAAGTAAGATATCTAGCTCTCTGATTTTTATATTGAGATCTTCAAAGAATATGAAGGAGGGAGAAATTCAGTCAGACTTTCAGTCTGTGGCAGTCTAATCTTTGGCTGCTGCACTATAAAGTCTTTCTTACATAGAAGTTTCTCAACATTACTTCCTCCAGAAGTAACTTACCAGGCAAGTTAGTATCAAGTTCCAATGACTGTCTCATTATTTGAATAAAGCAATGGAATTAACTATCAAAATGTTAATGCACATCCAATAGAGCCTTGCTTATGATATAGAATTTTTTTTTTCCCCCCAGTTGATGTAGGGTGACAGCTAGGGGAAGATATGGATGATCTCAACAGCAAAATCACTGCTAATTCTCCAATAAAATTAAACCACCTTCCACACAGAAAATGCCAGAATATTTACCCTTTCCATAGAAAACACTGAGACAAATGCATATCTTTTAGGAATCACAAAAAGAATTTTTAATGTAAGATTTTTATAGTAATAAATAGTAAAATAAATAAGAAATTAATAAAAAGATAAAAATAATTTAAAAAGTAAAACATAATAAAACAAAAGTTAAAAAAGGTAAAAAATAATAAACCAAACATCTTGGTGGTACATACCTTCACTAGGTTGGCTCTAATCATAAATTATTGCAAAGACATGGAATTGCCTCAGTTTAGCTGTCACTCTAGCAGCTGTCTTCTCTGTGGATGAAGCAGCAAGTTTAAATTCCTGATGTCTTTTGTCCCTTAAAACAGATTATCTGACACTAAAGTGTGACTGAGAAAGGGGTATTATTCCTGAACTACCCACCAACCAGGAGCAGCGTGTGGTACAGGAGCAGTGTGCTGCTCAGCTTCAGAGAGGGGAGAAGGCCTTGTAGAAACTTCTTCTGCAGCTATCGCTGTTATTTCAGAATGTGATTGATAGTGTCCTGAGAGGCATTGCTAGCTATTCCTGATCATAAATACAGCCACTCTGACATGCAGGCCATAGTGGGAATGAATGGTGTAAAGTATAGTATATGGATCTGTGAGATTTCAGAAGACGTAAGTAAATAACATGGAAGTAATAAGGTAAGAGTGAAGGATTAAGCAGATTAAGATTCTACAAAGTCCATAAAGTTATCTAACATAACAGTAGCTATATCTTTGAAAAAGAAGACATCTGATTTGGCTTAGCAGCAAACAATGAAATTGTGCATAAATTAGCCTTTCAACAATAAAGGAAAAATCTATTTCAAACAATGAACTAAAACTACTGAAACACTACTGCCTCTGGGACATGTCACTTTGGGGTAATTAGGGCATAAAAATTAACATTTTATTAAATAAACAAAAGCCCACAAAGGTTAAGAAAAGAGTCAGACAAATGTAGTTTTTGGAGGAAAGGGAGGCTGCAGACCTCAGGCTGACCTTCAGCCATCTTTTGTTGAGAATGGCAGACCACAAGGTCAAACAGCTACTCAGCCAGAGTTACTGTCTGAGCCCATCCAGTCTCAGATATATAGCCTATTTTAATGTGTGTTCCACCATATGGTGGGCTAGAGACACCCCTGAGCCCAGGCTATGTGGTTTCTGCTGAAGAACTCTCACTGCTAGCAATTCATTAAGTCTCTAGACTGGGGATGCAATAATATCATTCTAGACAAACAAGCAAGCCAGTTAATATTCCTCAAAAATATGCCTCTTATTTCCAGTAACTTGAATGTGATCCTGGTTTCATGACAAAAGAAAATGAAATTCTGATGAGACAACATTGATGCAAAATTTGAACAGCAATACAGTACCCATTTTTCCCTAAGCATCTTCAAAATTAGTGCATGGCCTAAGGAAATGGCAATGCTCGTCTTCACTTTGGTTATCTTTGTGACGAAATTGCATAAGAAATTTAGCTTCTTAAACATCTTCTGACTTTTAAGCTTGCTGAAAAATTTACAGCAAATTAAACTCTATTGTGTTTCTCCTTGAACAACAGAATAGGTTCAGCTGGGTGAAAAGTTTTGGTCCCAAAACGGAAACAAGGCCTCAAATTTCTCAGGAAGCCCCTCTCACTAGAAAAATGCTGGAGCCAGAATACAGTACTCAGCAATTTTCAGCTGAGATCATAGCTTGGTACACTTTGCCAGCTGACCCAGAAGATTATAGCAATTTTAAGGGAAATTTATAAGTCTGTGTAACTTTTTTGTGTATTTCTGTTATAGCTGGTCAAAAACTAACCTGCAGCCTCCATTTTTCTGCATTAAAAAGCCCCCATCTTGTTAAAAATCAAATTTTTTGCAGGAAGCTATTAGTTTTGCTCAAGTATTCTCAATATGTTTTTGCATTAGTTAAGAAGAACCATATTTATTTTGATGAAATGTTAGTATTTCTTACTGAACTTTCCAAGTGCATGCCATCTAAAGGCACCTAACCAACCTGTACACCAATTTTCCTCTCTGAAATGTCATGAATGAGAATCAAATTCTTTCAAGTTTCATGGTTTTTTCCCCTCAAATGTCAAATTCTTCTCAGAATGTTTGCTCTGAAATACAACAAATTTTTTTTAGAGGTGGAAAATATTCCACTTTGCTACCATACCTGCCACTAAAATCTTGCTGGTCAGAATAAAATAAATAAACTTAAACCCAAGAAAATATCTATATTTTCTCACCAAAACTTCACATCTCCAGTTGGAAATGAAGATGTGCTTTATTAACAACTAATCTTACAAATAAGAAAATACACCTGAGTCCTTATTTTTCTCTAAGCAATTGTGCACAAGTTCCTGTGTGATGTACTCTAGGTTACCCTGCTCTTGCAGGGGGGTTGGACTAGATGATCTTTTGAGGTCCCTTGCAACTCTTGGGATTCTGTGATTCTGTGATCTCTTTCATCTCCTTTTACTGGAGCAATGGAAAAGGGGGCAAAATTCAAGCCATCATGAAACAGAAACAGGAATAGAAATAGAAAACTTTTTAAAATTATTTTTACTTCAATGCTAAGATTTTTTAAATTTTTTTTTATTTTGTGAACTGGTGGTCTGAAAATAGCATCAGCACTGCCATGAAAATTCTTTTGACAGATTACTAAAAACCAGTATCTGCTTTCCACAGTGGATACTGATACAGCATGGAGCAAAAAAGTACATATAAGTAATTTTTTTTTAAAAATCTGAGTTTCACACAACTGGAATATTAGCCTAAGTAAAAATTGAAGTAAGATTCAATTACTTCATTAGTTTTACCTATAACACTTCAGTTAATGTAGGAATTACTTTTTTGTCCAGTTGAAGATTGTAACAAATACTGAACATTGCCCTATTTCCGAATTCAGGACTCTATTACCAGTGAACAACATGAAGAATGGAACCTTCATGTGGCCTCTATTTCAGTCAGAGTTTCTTGCACTCATCATTAAAACACATTTCTCTACTTTGTAGTTCCACAGATGAAATCAAAACACCTTTAGCAATGCCCTGGGATCACTAAATTTGCTTGCTTATACACCAGTAGGTCTCTACACAGAAAATACCAGCTTGAATTACTGTTAAAATATGGAATTGTTTACATACATCTTGCTAAACCCATGCAACAAATATGCAATGTAATATAAACAATAAATTTATGAGTTACAGATTTTTTACAAGATACCAAAAAAAATGTTTTCCTTTGATGCTAATATTCATCTAACTAAACACAATGTGTTGCTACACAGTCAAAGGCAATGCAATCCTGCCTTTTTTCACAATAAAATATTATCTTTAGGTCAAACAAATGCATTTGTACAAGGGTACCTTCTTGAGCTGAGTGTTGCTGTTGTTGTATGGACAATGGCAGACAATATGCAGGTAGCTCTGCGGTTCTGAAGGGCCAGCTGTCCTAACTTAGAAAAAACAGATTTAAGAATTGCAATTAAAGTGATACTGCATTATTCAGTCAGGCTTGAAGACCTGATTAAATCAAAGTTCCTAGTGACACCAATGGTTACCTTTTCTAAACAAGGACTGTCTAACCACTGCAGGACATTAGTCTTGGTAGTTCTTGATCTGCATGAGGCCTGATACAAATTAGCTTGTTGCTAGCTATGACCGAACCTCATCTACAGTTTGCAAAAAGAATCTGCTGTAATCACCTGCAATCACCTGCATTTTAAGGTTTAACATTCATAGGTTTTTAAAGTGTATTTCTTATTTTCATACAAATAGAAAGCACTGTGCTTTGTGGTTGATGGCTAACATTTTGAAGCTTTATTGTATTTGTTTTAATATAGAAAAATTTCTAGAGCATATTTGCTTTGTGACAAAATGTCTTTATTGTGTCTTGCAGAAATAATTGACCCAAATGAAGTTACTATACACTATATTTATTGGTTAGTTAGAACTTTAAGATGCAACAAATAGAATACGTTATTGACTTTTATATCTTCAATCAAATATTCACAGCTGCAATTTGCCAAAATTATTTACCTTTCAATAGTGAATCACAAACAGAATATGCACTATAGACTCAAATGAATGTCTTGGCTATCAGCAAACGAATTACAAACTGAAGAAAAAATAAGCGTTCTGGCTACCATTAGAGTCCATAAATAGCCGATGTGGCTCTCCTTCAAAGATGTGTGATCTTCTACATTAGTAGTCTTTTTCAATGCATAATTGACCTTGAGATGGAGAATAGCCTCATAGTAGAGTGGCCTTTCTTTTAGGGAACAATGAGTATAGATAGTAGAGGATGTGCCTGTTGTCAATGATCATTGCTGAAATCTGCCTATACCACACTAGAACAATCAATTTTGTAAATTATTGCAATAATCAAGGAAATTGCCTAATTTATAAATCCTGGCATACAGCATTTCAATGGATTCCTACATTTTAATGCTGATGCTTTCAAGGCCAAATGAATTGTTGTCCAAGCTGTCACTACACAAAATGATAAAAACATTCAGTCTTGTGGGTAACTACATCTCATGGATATTCAGAACATCAGGTACATAATCACTCATTAGCAAATTCTGTGATAGCTTCAATTTGCAAGTCAACAGTAAAAAGCCACAGTTTCCTTATGAAAAAGCCTTCTCTGGAAGCAAGGGCTAAAAATCACTGAGCATTACTGAAATAATACATTGAAAAATTTCCTAGACTTCTTTGTTCAGGTAAGATACAACACTGTTTAACCTTTTCTTTTATCATGCATGAAAAAGAATAATCTTATCTCTGTAACTAGAGGCAGGTTCAACACTTTTTGACCATGAATCACATCAGTGCTGGTACCATTTGTATAGAAGGGGAACAAATGCAGGGCTTGGTGCCATGGCTGTTGCTGGTAGGTAATTCTACCTAATCTACCCTCCAGCTTGCTCTGCACACTTAAACTGGCTCTGCAGACATAGTTACACTGGGATTGCTATTCTCAGTTAAATCTTAAGCAATTGATTTCAGCCAATAGTGGGCTGCCAGTACTTTACTTACTGCTCAATCTCACTAACCTGACATTTATGGTGTACTGATTGGCCTCTGTCAGTGCTGGTGGTTGTAAATTCACTTTGAAAAGCTTTGTGTTAACAGCCTTCAACCAGGCACTGAGAGGAGCATGAGCAGGCGAGCTGACAATTGCTCGACCTCCTGCCCTTATTACAGTGAGTAAATCAGGCTTTGAGCCATTAGGCTGGAGCCTGAGGCCTACACAAAAAGGATTGACATGACTAAAGGTCAACCTTTGTCACACATATGTAACAATTTGGATAATGGAATTCTGTAACTTATTTGAAAAAAGGTGCCAAATGCGTGGAAGGGAAGTATACCCTGGGCTGAATTTTCCAGCTTTCATGTTAAGCTGTTACTTAACTGTCTAAATTTTAAAGTCCATGCATGTTTGATTCCATGGAACCTGGGGGACCATAACGTATGTATCAGTGATTGAGATAGGCAAAATACTGAACATCCTCACTACCCTGAAAGGCCTATGCTGCAGTTATGGCTTAGGAAATCTATAACCAATGTATTATTGGCATCAAGTATGCAACACATTTTGGACATCCATACATCTCATTAAAATACTGCCATTATTCACCCACTTTGAATCAAAAGTTAAAAGTAATTTCAGGCTTTAGGAACTAGCTTTCATCCAACAATCAAAATTGCTGTTTATTAACTCACTAAAAAAAGAAAAAAAGAAAAAAAAGGTCAAATGTTTCTGTAATGCTGGTGATTGGATCACTTTTGAGCAATATGAAAGGTGTGATCAAATTAAGGGCAGAAATTAGTTTCTATATTTAGTTGGGCTTTATTTCAGTATTTTTTTTGTATTACATAATAAAATCTTCGAGGTGAGGTTATGCGCTGTGGGAAAACAGACTGCGTGATCTGACAATTTAGAAATATTTTTTTTTTTGGGAATAGCATGTGCTGGGGTGCTGGCATATTCCATGCTGTCCACGGAATAATTGTTTTCAGTAATACAGTTGAGTTTCTGGGGCAGTATCCAACTCCCTACCAAAGTTTATTCCAAACTTCACTAAATAGGAAGAGAATCAGACCCTGTCAAATTAGATTTGTTTTGTTGCACATGTGCTTAGGCCTATTTATCTGCTCAGGCATATGATACCTTCTGTACATAGTATAAACATACCAAAGACATGGAGAAACATAAAGATAAGGCATGAAAAAGTCCTGCAAATATCACAGGGTTTCTAAAAGAAACATCAAGGTTTAGTCCAGCTTTTCTAAGAATAAGTATTATCAAACAGAAAGTAGCCTTTATATCTGGGATCAAACTAACTTTATATTGACATTACATAACAAGTCTCTAAGTTGCAAAAGTTATCTGGAAAAAAGTGATGCTAAGTGATTCAGAAATACTAATATTAGGAAGCTCCTTTATAGCAGCTTAGCTCAATTTTCTTCTAAGGTCCATAAATTAAAGAATCAATAGCACCGAATGTGCTCTGGCTGGATTTTCAGCTTGGTAAGCTGCTGAACATGAATGAGAGATGCTTCCAGGATGCAGCATCTGAACTTAAAATCCATGCAAAAGTAAAAATTATTGTGCCATTTTAATAAAAAATAAATGCAAAATGTGACACACTGCACAAAACCCTCAGAAAAAGCAAGCAAACCACAAAATGGCAGCAGCTGTTACTCTGAATAATTTAAGATATAATTGTAACATAACCGAAAGTTTTTTTTCAAGACAAAATTATTTGAATTTCATGAACATGACATATTTGAAACAAGGCTGACAAGCAGTCTAGAATACTAGATGATGGATTGCTGAGAAACATAATTTTCACTTTAATAGATAGATGGCGTGCACATAATTCTATCCCCCAATGCTTTGCTGTAACAGCGAAGTTAGTCCAAAACTACAGCCTTGAGAATCTGAATACAAATCCATCACCATAACTGGAATGAGAGCTTCATTTGAAAAGTAAGGATTCTCTCTGCATATTAATTTGTACAGAAATATACAGAACTCCACATGTACTCTGGCCAGCATGCGTCCCAGCAAAATGCCTGCTCTTGGTCCAGATGAAGTCAAAGGAAGGGTTTTCTTTGACTTCAGTTAGGGCACAAAAAGGTCAGTAGTATCAAAATGGTACTTTATTAAAATGGCATGCACACTTTCTGGTGGTGCCAGTTAATCCTATCCATTTCAGATGAAAATCAATAACACAAGTTTAGTATTTTACATTTACTAATGAATGTCCTGTTATACGTATATTTTGCTTATCCCTATAAAAAAACCTAACACGTGAAAAGTGGAATGGCGTTTCTTCCAGAAAAGCCAACCTTAAATTAAGTCAAATTAAAAATAAAGTGAAAAAATATATTTGACATTCTGTGGCTTTTCCAAAGGGAAAAAAACCCAACCCTCCCCCCCCCCCCCATAAAAACAAAGAAAAAAATATCAACCTCTTTATTCTGACAGAAAGAAAAAAAAAAGACAGCAAACTCTATTTTTAGGTGAATGAAGAAAAGGAAACATAATTTGTCCTTTGGTACATCTGTCAGTAAAAGCTTTTTCATCTAAATTGCATTTGCAGGGGAAAAACCCGTTTATGACTTAGCTGTTTCCAGAATTCACAATTTAAAGTTTGAAGCCCAGAAAACTTTGACTATTAAAATATATAAGCTTTTTAAACTTCTGCATTTTATTCTAATAAAATTTAAGTGTGTATCATATACATTCTTTAAGTCTACTCTTATTAAATTTTGATGTTAAACAGAAAGGGAAAAACATGTGCAACTAGATTAATTTATCTCCAGGGAGTAAGGACACATTAATAATTGAGATAATGTTTTCATATATGTTGGAATCAAGTGTGTCTTTTCACTTCTTTATTAGAAAACACATTAGGGGAAGATTATCTCATTCTCATCAGTAAAACCTAATTGCTGAGAAAGTCTGTTTTCTTTGCAATAACAAAGGGATTGTTCTTATTATTTCAAAATGGGGGAAAAAAAGAAGAAAGAAAAGAAAGAAAAAGATCAGAAATATTATCAAGCAGCGCTGGAATAAATGCTTGTAGTACCAAAGAGAGTGTCTACTTAATACACCCAGTCCTGTTATTGTTTTAAACAAATCAGAGTTTATTGCATTTTTATAAAATACAAGCAAACTCTGGATGGAGCAGAAGTGGGCCAAAGGGGCTAAAAAGAACTATAGCTAAAAAAATTACAAATATTTTTTGCTTTCTGAGGGCTGATCTTTCTGTAAGTTATAAAAAATTATCTTAGCTGGTTGCAAGACAACTCTATAATTTCCCATGAACACCCATAGGTGTCAAGGCCTGTTGTGAGGTAATGGAATGGTATGCAATTTACTCTGAATCACTGTATGTTATGCTGTATGGATTACATACAAAGCAAACACTGAGTGCATGGTGGGAACACTTGTGCAGACAGACTAAAGCATATTTCCATAGTGTTGAACTACACATCAAACGCAGTGCTTCTGATGTTTCCCACAACAAAGGGAATGAAAAAAGACACCAAATCAGTAACAATGCTTAAAAGTCTTTGCAATAGCCCTTCTATCTGGTGCACACAAAGAACTGCAAATGAAAACAAGAATCTATCAACTTCACTTTGCAGTGCTGAGAGAAAAAAAATTAGAAGCTATTTATGGTCCTAAGGAAAAAGAAGTTCTCTCTAGGTCCATCAAGACCTAATGTTGAATAACCGATCTGCGGTCACACTTGTATTTGCAGCTATCGTGAAAAGATCAGTGGAAGAAAATTGTCTAAAGCCACAACTTTGTAAATAGACAATGATGAAATATTCCTTTAACATTTACAGCCATTTAATCCACACTTCTATACCATAAAGACTAAAAGAATACAGGCTATTCAGACATATATTTTCAATTGCTTGTATTTATTTTCATAGATCAGCTTTATAAAATCACACACACTTTCTGATTATTTTCTTTTCCTATACTTTTTCTTTATTCAACATCAGTTCTTTGATAGATAAGGCATACCAAATTGAAAGCCAAAACTAATGAGAAACAGCTAAAACTTTTACCTAGAGCTTACAATATGTGATTCTTTGCTAACAAGTTTTGCTATTAATATAAATAATCCTAGACCATGAGCTGTCCACAATACCTTCTAAAAAACCCAAAATTTAGTCATTATTTTGAGGTAATTCACTTAAAATACACATACTAATTTTTCTAGTCAACAGACAATCTGTGTTGTGTGTTAAGAACAGAAGAGCAAACCCACACAAAAACTCAGCTAACACCTATCAGTGGTCTGAACCTGGCACATACCTCAGTACTATTTCTTCTTTGTACATAAAATATTTTTTTCTTTCTCCCCCAACAATCTTTCTTCTTTTACTGCCCTAAAACAACTTTTAAGTTCATCTGAGATTAGACTAAAAAATTCTTGCCTTTTATAAAGATATCAACGTTTGCAACTTAACTGCGTAAAACTGATCCATAACTTAGGGAAAAAAAAAAAAGAAAAAAATAAGGACAATGTAAAATTCTCTAACTCCATTTATTCTTGCTAAATGTCAATGCTTTATGTAACTTGATGATCTGGCAAGCCTATTTAATTATTTTATATTTTGTTAATTAGCATAGTCTGAACCACAGAATCCCTCTTAATAAAAATAAATCCTCCAACACCATTATATAGTGTTCCATAAAAGAAATACTTTATTAACAACATATCTCAAAATGTTCTCATTATAATCAAGGGGCTTTGGTAGGAACAAATTTAAGTCTGACTTATTTATGTCTTTTATACAAGAGAAATTCCATCTCCAGTGAAGTCAGCAACAAAACTCCCAATGATTATAATTCATCCAGTTTTACCAAGTACATATTTACTGAGTACATTTAGGTGTGTTCTGAAACTGATCTTTTACACCTCAATGTGAAAATCTCCTTGCCACAATGACTTTTTGGGGTAAATACTTTCAGACAAAGATTCTGATGAGTTATTTACTATTTGCTTGCATATAGAAAATGCATAGGAGATACCTACTCATAGGAAGAAGTCACACAGATAGTATGCAAAAAAAGTACGTAATTATTAAAAGAGGTAATCAGTCCCAAAGAGCTAACAAATATTCACAAGTTTTCTGCGAAGAACTACTATATACAATATACTGGCTCCACAACAACAAATATCTGCTAAAAATCCATTCACTTCTATAGTATACCCACTGAAGGCAACAAAAACAGTTTTTGCATCTTCATGGAATCTTTGCCTGGTTTCTGACCAGCAAGAACATCCGTTTTTATTCTGAAGATATGTATTTGGTCTAGATGAGTAAATATCACCTGCAGATCTACCAGCACACCCCCGCTGATTCTCCATAATAGTTAGTCTTGAGGTGAGCAGAAGCTGCAGCTACAGAGCACTAAGCGTAACTATGAAATTACATCTTCCTGCACAATGCAGAGAAGAAATAAGTGGCAAAAGACTAGGTAAACAGTAGGCTGTTTCTGCAAATAAGAAGGACTGACACACAGTGTGTTTAAAGTCAGCATATATTGTCTTTTCTTTCTAAACTAAGTAATCACAAGATGCTCTTGTTAGCATCTGCATGCAAATTGTGCTTAAGCAAAAAAAACCTCCAGTGTTTCACTGGAGAAAATGTACGTGGTCATGAACAGTAACTGGCATGGATGTCCCTGTATGGCCAAATGGATACAAAATGGGTTTAATGATCTATTCTGACAAACCACAGTCACTGTTCATCATAAAATAAAACCAAGTATCATGGGTTGAATGTTTTCATATCAATTATCACTGTTATACTCTCTAACATGGTGACAAGTATATAAAAATATCTCATGTTTTCAGAGAGCAGAAAGTGGCTTTCACATAAAAGCACAGAAAGCATCATTAGGGAAGTGCACAGTCAGTGCAGGACACTAGTTGAACTGAATTTTGAACAAGCACTAACACCTTCACTGTGTGAACAGCAGGACTGCAGCACAGGCTTTGGCGCTTGTTTTGGTAGATTTTCTGGGCTGTCCAAAGGCCATAGGGATGGTGCAATATGTCATCTCTACCCACACATACTACTCAACCTAAGATGATACAGTTAGTATTGTGATCTAAGAGTTCTGCCAGGTCTTGTTACACAGGTCAAAAGGTAAAGTGCAGTATGTGCTGTAACCTTCAGAATTCTCTGACCGTGTCTCTCTATTCCACATTACAGTTCGATCCTCAGATGAAGCTCTGAGGTGCCACTGCTTTTTAATGACTACCTCTAGGGCAGAAAGGTTTTTGCTTGCACTGGCTGCCTTTTCAAATCTGCTGGGTTGACTTACTTATATTGTGTTGGTTTTTTTAATGTCTAGTGAACAGTGGTAATGTTACATACAATTATGTTCAATGTCTACTTCAAAACAATCAAATTTGACAAGGAAAAAAAGCTGAGAACTTACTTCCCAGAGATGCTGAGTGTTCCTGATTGAACCTGCTTGAACCTTCTCTGGCAAGAGCAGGACTCCCTGGAAAGGCCCAATCCAAGTGCCTTGCTGGATCCGCTGAGCCGCACAGATGCCGTAGGCCAGGCCAGGCACAGTGCTGGTGCACAGGCACACCTCCCGAGGCAGGTCCCGGAGCCACTCCGGGATCTCCGGTGGAGGGGCTGCTGCAGCAGCGCTGCTGGTGCCCACCAGGCGCCGCAGGGAGTGCAGGGGCCCGTGCATGGGGCACTCGCCGTTGCGGTTATCAGCACACATGTCACATCCTGTGAGACAAAGAGGGGAAAACACCATCAGTATGGTGCTGCTGACCACCACCACGGTCACTACCATGGGCAAGATCATGCAGATCCCTCTACTTTTCCTATTCAGGACAGCTCAGTGCTCAGACGGTCCTTGCCCTCTGCATGATGCTTAGGACAGTTTTCCTAATATCATCAAAGCTGTGAATAAGAGATCCCAAGGGCTGAGCAGTAAGCCTGCAGACATTTTGCAAGCCTGGTGTGTTCAGAGACCTGACAATATTAATTTATTTTAGCACATTCTTTGAAGATTAATCTTCTGACTAACATAAATAGCCCATTTAAACCATCCCAGTGTGTTTCCGTGAGCCATTTGAAACACAGTCATAATGCCCTACAAGTCCCCTTCATTTGCCTTACCACAGCTCAGCCCAGTGGTTTCATTGAAAGAGGATTTAATTTCATCCTTATTTTAAATGAATGTTCACTCTACTTTTTGCATTAACATGTGTGTGACTGTCTGTTTAGGAAATAAAATAAATAAAACAGCCTTATGAATGACAAATCAGAGCGTGGGCAGACATTTACTTTCCTATAGGCACATCTAATCTCTAAATTAAATCATTACTTATTCCTAGCATACACTTGAAAATTTTGTATTGCATGGGAATGCATGTGTTCTGCCTGTTACACATAGCTGACTCTAGGAACAAAAACAGCGTGTCTGATTTTGTGAGCACCTCTCACGAAAAAGACGCATCTATAAAAATGTTAATTTCCCTGTCTGCTCTTAATAACAGATGGTGTTTCTCTATTTTGGGAAGATCCTATTGGGTTTTTTTTCTTTTTTTCTGAGCACACAAAATGTTGGTTAAAAGTTTCCACTGCACTTTACTGCACATGCCATGAATGTAAAAGTTCCAGGAAAATGTTTCACGCTCAGGAGATCCATTTCTCTGGAGGTATGCTGAGTTAACACAACAATAAATAAATTGACATAAGTTACCATATTCAGCACATTTCACTTTTGTAGCACAGTTAAGGTTTGTTTTCATACAAATTTATTCCAGAAATATGAAGGAAAACCAATAACTATGCCGTAGTACTCATGTAGAATGACCTAGATATTTCCGCTAATAATTTTATGCAATCTATACAGATTCTTACAAAACTAAAGCACAGTATTCAGTATAGAAGCTGGAGCTTCTTATTCTAAGCCACAGACTCAGACTTGCTAGACTGCCTGCAACCACAATTTCAGTTCTCAGGAGTACTGACTCAGCTGTTCTTCCTTCAGAGACGGATATACTCTGTATTATGTAGACCCGTTTCCTACAGAGCCTTCAAAGGAAAACCTTCCTCTCCATTCAGTAAAAGCTGCTAAAGGATAACTAAAGCTGTGTTTTCAAAATATGGCCTCTGATTGCGTTTTCCAATTTTAGAAACACTTTCAAAGCAGCGTTTCACATCATAATTAGTAATTATATAAGTATTAATTAAACAAAATTATGCATTCAGCAATATGGAAATACTCGAAAGTTACATGTGGAAGCTAAGTTCCCTTGAAATCATTACGCCTTCCAGTCTTGCATGTGTTCTTGCTAGGAACTCATCTGTTCAAGTTTTCTACTTGTAACATCAATTACAGATCTTAGCAGAAAGCAAGCAAGCCCAGAGTTGGGCTTCACTCTGCTGGGTGCCCCTGCGGAAGAAGGCTTGCCTATGATACTTGTAAGGGCAGTAAGGTAGTGGTGAGTCTGAGTCCTGTGGCACTGCTGTGCCAGTGAAGCTGCACGGCAAAGTTTCCTAGTGGGGACACTCATAGTGGCCAAAAAATGCCTCTTAGATGGAGGGGTTAAGGTCTTTCCTTAACAATATAATCCATGTAGCAAAATGAGATGTTCTGCTCTCAGCCATGTCAACTGGAGTGGCTGAGGGTGAGATTTGCAGTATACCAGGGAAGAGGTTTCTGGCTAGTCCTGAGAAAAATTATACAGTAGATATTCCTACAGCCATTCCCAGGCAGCAATTATGTGCCAGGATTTCTTTGTTGTTGTTGTTATTTCCACAGCTAATTTGGAAAGTGAGGTATCACCACAACATCTTTTCTTTCCTCTTTGAAACCTGTCATCAAGAAATCCTGTGGTTTTGACTTATCCAAAGATCTCAGGGTCTTCACTGGGTTTTGGCACTGGAGATCATACAGAAAGGTACTTAAATAGGAAAAAAAGATTAAAAACAAAACCAAGCCCAAGCAGGTTGGCATGTGGGTACAGTTTAAACAAATCTGGCATCTTATCATGTATCATCGGACAGGAAAACTGTGGGCTTAAAGAGAAGACATCTAACCATGATACCAACTAGCGCACAGTGCAGGCCCTTGAATATGACCTGTTTGCACTCTTTGACCATCTTCTGGATGCATAATTCTCATCAGAACTATCTGATTATTAATGGCTTTCTTGGAGACACTGTGTCTCTGTAGCAGCTTACGTTACACATGCTAATGCTTCTTCACAACTCTGATCAGGCAATTTCAGTGTCAGTTTCCTGCATCCTGCTACCAGGAGAGCATACATAACTTTTCATGCACACAAATTTTAGTACCTGCTTAAAACAAGGATTTCTTAACTTTGCCCTGACAATATGTGTGCACGAGTAGAAATATATTGATATACATATTTTATAGAAGTAAATTTTATTTTATTTTTTATTTTATAGAAATAAAACATTTTCTTTTAACATTTTCAAGGAAAAGAAATCAAGAAATTGATGAGGAGTGTAAACAAACACTGTGTCACTGTCATTTATCCCTACAGAAACTCATACATGTGATATTTATTTTCCACTATCCAAAACCACTGGTAATGTCTTAACGCTTGGCAGCCACAGTATCTGATCTCTTGCTGTGTTCCTTTCCCTTTGTCCTGCCAAAGCTGAAAATTTGGAAAATTGGACATCTTCTGAAACTGTTTTGGCTTACAGCTTGTTGAAGAGGGAAGGAATCTGTCTTTAATACTAAGCAGTACTGAAATTCTTCTTAGTTGCATGCTTCATATATCTATTTTTAGATTTTATGTAATTGTACAAATATTTTTTAAATTCTCATAAATATTATAAGAGGTGGAAACCCTACTGACGTATTTTACCATGCCTTGATTAAAAAGTTACCATGCATCTTTTTCTCTGCAGTGACTAACTTCTGTGTAATGATAGGTGGAAGGCTTTAACCCAAGCACACTTTCAGTAATGTTAAATTACCCATCTAAAGACCATTGCTGTAAGTAATGGACTTACAGAGAGGACTAGGGAAGGAAGTCCTTAATCAGATAAGGGAAAAAAAGGGAGAACTTCAAGACCTGCACACTACCCTGCCTCACAGAAAGGATCAACAACATTATCTTCATGGGTACTGCAATGTGGGATGTGATAGAGTGCATCAACTTGTTAACAGTATGTGGAAAAGAAGAGGGTTTGCTGTAGTCCACTGACATCACTAAAGTCTCTAAACTGTATGGCAATCTTTAAGACCTACACAGGTGCTGGAAAAGACAAGGTGGGACAAGTGTGGGCTTTCCAGAGAACTGCCACAGAGGTCAATGAGGTGTATTGTGCCCTTCCTCCTCTTTTGATCTCAGAGAGCAGCTCTGTGAGTACAGGCCTTCTCCAAGGACTGCTGAAATTAGTACTTCCACAGGCTGTAATATAGCACTAGTCAAGCCACAAATGAAGACAAGAAAAAGCAAGAAATGTGAGAAAGTTGAGGGATTTACTGAAAATGGAAAAAGCAAGGGGGGCTACTGCCAGAGCAGGGTGTCTCCTGATAAAGTTAGGAGACAAGAAGGTAAGGTCAGTAGGAATGTTCCATTGCAGGCACAGATGCAGCCAGACTCTTTAGAAATAGATCAGTTTCTCACTTTGTACCTTCACTCTCTATAGGTAGGAGGAAGAAGCAAGGAGAAGATTAAAATATTTCCTGGTGGAGCTGTTTGGTATAGCTCTTTGGGGAGGAATGCAATATGTTATCGTTTATTTGCCTCCATAAAAATGAACGCAGTGCAACACCGGCACTATAACTCCATGTGAATACGCTCAAAAGTACTAAACCTAAGCAAAAGGAAAAGCACACATCATTGCCCCCAAAATATAATTGTAAACACTCGCCAACCTAAATAATGCTGCTACTGCATATTTAAAGGAATCTGAAAAGAGAAAGGTTTTGTCCATGAAAGGTATGGCCCAACATATTGTTTTAACCAGCAACCCAGCTGTAACAATAAATGGAAGAAATACATTTTTGTCTCAGCAATAATATGCTTCAGAGGTGCAGTTATACTGGTTACCTGCAGCTTGCTGGTATTAAAGAAGGGTGGCCTCTGACCTTTTGCTTCATAACTCACTGCAAGCATACAGGTATCCGGTCTAAGTGCCCATCATTTCACACAGTATTACTCACTTGCAAGTATAAATCAGTGTGGCTGGCCCGCCGTCCCTGTCTGGGTCTGGGTACCCAGCTAAGAGAGAGGGTGGGCTGGGTGAAACAGTTCCCTTTCATTTGTCGAGGGCTGGAGCTTTCATAAGGATGACGGGTCCCTTCTGCCTCAGTTTCCTCACTGGCGAGATGTTACCAGTCTCTTTCTGCAGAATTAACCGCAGTTTCTCGCAGACTGCCTGACTGGAGGCTGGCTTTCGAGGAAGGGGGACAAGACACAGATGCGCTTCTCCCCCTCGGGTCCCTTTTATTTATGTTTTTTATTGATCCTCGTCACTCGCTGCGGATGACGGGTCCTAGGGGTCGGGTCTCGGTAGCGGCACGGCGCACCAGGGCCCGGCTCTGCCCGATCCCCCCTTCCACGGGTTTTGGCCCCTCCATCTCCCCGCCGCTCCCCGCTGCCAGCCCGGGCCCGTGATCCCGCACAGGCGCAAGAGCCACGGAGAGGTCCAGTCCGGTCCCCCATGCCGGGGTCAGGAGCACGCCACGACAGCTGCATCGATCACCGGTGTGCGAGGGGCGGCCTCGGCGCCCCGGGTCAGGACCGGGCATGAGGGCTTGAGGGGACCGTTTCGCCTGCCGAACGGGTTTCGGGTTAATTTTGCGCGGCTGGCTGGGGGCTGCCTGGGGAAGATGGGTTTCATTTTCCCTGCCTTCGACTGAAGGTATGAATGAATTGAATTTCCGTGTCAGGTATAAGAAGGGTAGGATAATATTGTGTGTAGATAAACCTTGCCACCCCTGCTCCTGAGAGACCCCCATATACAATGTAGAGATGATGAATAGGCTCTGGGAGAGAAGATCGAAGTTCAGTCTGCACCGGCTCCACTCTATCCTACAGAACTATAGGGCAATTAATTTCGGCTTGTCCCCTCATCCTTCATCTCCCGGTGGCACATATCGATGGAGATTACTGCTGATGGACCATTTTATCACCCTAAATAAACAGTCACCGCCTTCTCTAACCTCAATCTAATGTATGGCTATCTGCTATGTTTAAGGGTGCTGGGTAACTAATGATGTAAAATACCTAAATCATACAGGTTACCAGCAGTCTAGAGGAAAAAAAAAAATAAAGTCCAAATATTCCCCACACCGATCCACTTCACAGTGTGTTATATATACACTGTCTCCCTGTAAACTGAATGAGAATAAGCGTGCAAACTGCTTGCTTGCGTGACAATTCAGTTTTACACAGCATATTTATTACAGTGGCAGGTTAGCGCTTCCCGGTGAAGGTAGAAGAGTCGTGGGCTCCTCATCGTGAAAGCCTCTCTCCAGCAGGGAGGGGCAAACCCAAACCCCCCCACTGGATCAAGCCAGAGCCGCACCCCTCAAACTCACCATGGGAGATATCCCCTCGCCGCACCAGCGCCCCTCCCCCAGCGCCAAGGAATACCCTCATCCTTCCAGAATCAGCAGCCAGGAAGAGAACGGTCCCCAGTCGCCTGCCACATTATCAGGGCTTTAACATAATCCTCTTTACTTCCCTGGAAGTACTACAGGGCCCTAATTAGGGGTTTGTTTCTCGATTGTTGTTTTTGTTTTATTTTCCCCCTAACTAAATCACTTTCAATTTAAAACAATTACATACAGACACTTAACCCGCAGCTCCTTGGCCCCTTCCCTCTCCCAAGACCTTGCCGTACTCATTGATATTTGACGATCGAGGCGTGCGTCTATGGGGAAACCGCCTCCCATCCATCTTCCCACGGCGGCCGCACGGCGCCGGGCCGGGCCGGGAGCGGGGACCGGGGCCTACGGCGGGGGGGCAGCCCGGAACAACACCACCCCACGGGGTCCCCCGGCGAGGAGGCACCGCCGCTGTCGCCAGCCCTGCTCCCGCTGCCCCTAGACGCGCCGAGTGAACCCGGCGGGTGCGTCCCTCCTCAGGGAATACGGTTTGCCCCGGAGAAGAAGATGGAAGCTCGGCGCTGGGGGTCGTTTGGGAAAGAAGAGAGAACGGGGAATTCTCTTGCCTTGCGAAGGTGGTACACTTGCAACTAAACCCCGAGGGACAGGCAGCAGCCAGGGGCCCGCTGTCAACTCCAAACCGGCCGGTAGCCGGAGGACCTGCGACAGATCGGTCTCCTCGGCTGTCATGGGGCAGGCTGGGGAGAGTGCCCACCCGCCCGCACCCGGGCAGTCCGCTCCGCAGTGTCGGTGGGACGGCTCGGGGCTGGAAGTGCAGCGGGCGAGTGTAACTCGAAGGCGATCGCTTCTCACCTCACACGCAACCCCGACCTCCTGTCCCTCAAATGGGCATCTCCGATGCGGGACGGAGTCGAGATGGCTGAAAATCCCACCTGGCCCGGACCCCCTGTGTGACTCCTGAGGCAATCGCGGATCCGAGGAGGGGTGGCCAGGCCGGTGACCTGCAGCCTTTGAGCGAACGAGTGAGGGGAGTATGGGGGCACGGCAAGAACCGCGATTCCCACGCTCCTTCCTCACGTACAGCCGGCTTTTTCTGTTTCAGACTAGCTGCCCAGAGTAAACGCACCTGGTCCCAGAAGCTTGAGACACTTGCATCAGAAGTTTTGCTCAGAGACAGCTAACAACCGCTGGAACGAAAGCCGCCTTTAAACGAGTTCCATGGTAAGACTGTTTAGATCTCACTGCAGAAGAAACAAGGGGGCCCGTACTGCCAGCACTGTGCCTGTCCTTCAGACGGCGAACGCTGTCCCGGTCTGCTCTGACGCCGTTCACAAAGGTCCCTTCTGCTTTCCCGCAACCACTTTTAATACCACACTGGGCAAGAAACTACGCCGGTGTCGTCTGCGACTCTGCGGCTTGCTATAATTCCCCTTCCTTCTTGAAAACACAACGCCGCCATCACTTTTGTATCTTTCTTTCTCTTTTAAAAACCTTTATCTTGCAGGTTTACAGAGCTTATCCAAGAAGTAAAACATGCATGTCTGAACTGTTCGGTTGGCGATTTATTTCAGATTCCATTAAGTGCATGTAATTTATGAGATCAAGTTTTCTGCACCCGAGAGTAGAAAATACACTAACACGCTTCACTAGAGGGTGAAACTAGGTACGAGGAAGTGGCTAAAAACAAAGTCCGTCTACAATATAGAAAGATTTATAATGTTAAGAAGGCAGAAAAATCGCTACCAAACTCAGTCAACTTTCTTTTCGCTCTTTAACACATGCACAGAGTGATTAAGACTATGCTAGCATCCACACAGTTTCACTAGTGCGCAACAGAGTTTCATGGAAACTTTCAAAACAAACTCTGCATCTAAAATAAAATTAAACGAATCAGCGTTTTGCTAGGGCATGTGCTCCAGGGTCGCTGGTTTGGGGTATCGTTTGTCTGCTCAACAGCTGTCCTCAAACAGACATTTCAGGGTGGTGAAGAGAGGAGGACAAAAAAAAATAGAGTTTTGAGAAACCTTGGGATAAAAGGGGCTGTTTGAAGCAGTGATTAAAAGTGCATACGCTGAAGCCATGTTTCAGTGTTTTAACGGGGACAGATCCATGTGCTCTGAAAGTTAGCAATAAGTCTGAAAAATTAATATAGTTTATCTAGTTATTTTCACCCAGTGAAGTTCCTCGGTTGCATAGTATCAACAGATACAGAAAGAAAAGACAGTCAGAACAAGATGCTAACCTCTAGTCGATACAGATGTTTAATAATAGGGGTGTCTCTCCCCCCTCCAGAAAAAAAACCACAACCCCCCACAACTCTATAATTCACAACAGCAGTATTAAACGTTTTCTAACCGCCAAGTCCTAAATGAATTCTCACACACAGGCAGACGACTTATTTTTCCTTTTCTCTCTTTTTTTTCCTAGAAAACCAGCTTTTCTTATTAAATGATCATGTCATGCTTTTCCATAGGGGTGAAAACTAAAACTAGCTAGGTGTTAACAAGGTCTGAAAGGGAAACTCCCCGATTAGAGGGAGGAAAACTTTGCCCCAGTCTATCTGATGAAAACTGCAACTTTTCTCCTGCCCAGCTCGGAGCAATAAATGATTTCTGGGTGTTCGGCAAAGCCCAGGATTTTCAAGCAGGAGCAGAATGCAACAAGCAAGGCAAAAAAAAGACAAGCTTCTTCACAAGCCGCTCTGAACCATTTCTGAATTCACTTTCCTAAGCAGTCCTCAGGAAGAAACCCACCCCAAAGCCACCTTCCCCGTGAAGTGTACCTTCCAGGGAAGGACCTGGATTTCAGGCAGTAACAGCTATTACTGTAACGGGGTTACCGCCCGCCTCCCGAAAGCCCTGGGAACCACGCAAAAGCAGCTCAAGGGAGGGGAGAGCAGGGCGGAAGACACTTCTCACGCTGAGAGCGGTTGCGGTACCGACTGCGGACCTCCAGCCTGGAGCGCTCCTGGGCTGCCCCAGAGCAGGGAGAGGCGGAGGGAGGGGGTCGGGGACTGCGGTAAGGGGCATGATACGTACGGTTGTTGGGGTCACTGGTGTGCTGATTCAAGGGGATGATCTCCATGCGCTGCTGCCCGTACAGGTAGTAGTCCAGCTCCTCGGCCGTGCACCGGAACCGGACTGCAGTCCGCTCGCCGCATTTGCTGCCGCCGCTGCCGGCCCCACACACGTCCTTGCCCTGCAGGGGAGCGGGCGCTCCCCCGGCCGGGAGCTCGGAGCTCTGCAGAGGCCCGAAGACTGGGAGCTGTGTTACAGGCAGCGAGGTCAGGCCGGCCAGGGAAGCGGCCTCCGCGGCAACGCAGGAGGAGATGGAGGAGGAAGACAGAGTGGACGAGGAAGAAGAGGAGGAGGCGGAGGAGTGAGAGGCCGGACGCTGGCGGAGGCTGTCAGCTGAGGGCTCGGTTCTCTCGGGCGGTTGAAGCTGAACGAGAGCCCCGCTGCTTTTGAGCTGGCTGCTCTGCGGGAAAAGCTGCTGCCAGTGCTGCAGGTAGGCGGGATCCACCTTCAGGAAAGCGGATCCGCCGGCGTCGCCGGGCTTCAGCATCGCGCTGTCTGCGGAGCAGAGAGGAAGCGGACAGCGGACGTGAGACCCCCGCCCCGCCTCGGCAGGGCCGAGCCTGCTCTGATCTCCGTGCTCGGGCACGCCGACAGCTCGGGGTCGGCGGCGGCACCGTCCCTGCTTCCCGGCCCCTGCCGAGCTCGGTAGGAGAAAGCCTCGGCCTGAAAAGCCCCCGGGGCGGACAGGCGGGAGACGCGGCAGGGCTTTCGCCAGCCGCCGCCCGGGGCATAGCAGGACGCCTGCACTCAGCCTTTCCCTTTCATTCCCTTCTCTCCGTCCGCGGGAGCAAATGACTCTGAAAGTTGACAACAGGGAGGAGGAAACTTCATCCCCACTCACACAAGCGAGTCATTTCCTTCTGCGTTCCACAGCAGCCCTTGCAGAAGGAGGACGGGGCCCGGCAGCGGCAGGGCGCTGCCGGGATGTACCCGCCGTGGCACGGCTGTACCGTGCTGTGCCGAGCGGGGCGGAGGCCCTGCCTGTTTGCCCCGGCACGAAGCTGCCTTACCTGAGCGGGATGCGGAGGATAGGTGCTGAGCTGTGGGCGTGCGGCGGTGCAGGCAGTAGCAGAAGCCTTCCAGTGGGAGGAGGGCTAAAAGGAGAGTCTCTCCCTGTCTTTGTCCGCGGGGAAGCGGGGTGACTCTCCCCCGGGTGCCGGGACCGGCTAGCTAAGCGCCGCCGGGCTCCCTCTGCCGTGGCTGCGCATCGCAGTCGCGCCGGGCTCCTGGCTCGGCTCTGGCAGACTCCAGGAGAGACACGTGGGTTTTACGACAGCGCAAAATACAAGTGTGTGTGGTGTGTACGGGAGGGAGGGGATGGACCGGGAAGTTACCAGGGAGTCTGAATGCAGTGCCCTATTTTTGGCAACTTCCACCACTTTGTTCCTTGCTCAACTTTTAAAGGTATCCCTTTCTTTCCTTCCCTCCTCCTTCCTTCCCTCCCCCTCTCCCTCCCCTTCTCTTTCTCACTCCCTCTGTCCTCCGTCCGCCCGTCCCTCCCTCTCTCTCTCTCTCTTTCCTTCCCTTCCCAGCTATCAGAGCACAGTACCCCGGGAAGAACCGGGCTTTTAACCCGGCAGAAGGTCCCCAGCTCCGGGTCAGGGCTCCCTGCCCAAGCCAGAAGCGGCTCGCATCCTGCCAGGCCCCCGGGAGCAGGAGCCTCGTCTCACTGTCCGTTTGTCCCTCTGGGGCTAAGGTGGATTTCAGAGACCTCCCCGGCAAGTTTCGCGGTACTGGTGCTGTCCCACCTACTTTACTTAACTCGTAATTCCTGGGATAAACTTGCCTCCCGCTCCCCTCGGCTGCCCGGGACCTTCCCCAGGAGGTCCCAACACAGATGAGGGTACACAGCTCCCTAGAACTTCTCCCTCCTCAGACCTTATCCCCTCGAGCGCCAGCACGGCTCCCTCTTTCTCTCCGTCCTCGGTTACAGCATAGAGCGAGAAGTGCAACCTGTGGCAAGAAACTTCTCATCTCTAGCGACTTTTTCTTTCCACTTTGCATTAAAACAGGCATTTTCCTCCCCGCTGCTCAGTTGCTGAGCTCACGTATCAGTGAGTATTTTTTCCAGTTTCTTTCCTACACTGTAAGAAAAACTAGACGAGAACTATAATGTCCTAGGATATATATGGCATGTATATGGTATCCCGTGCATTTAAGACGAAATATTTACACTAAGCGCTTATGTCACCTAAACCTCTCTCTGGTGTCAGAAATGCCCCCACTATCAGGTGTCACGTTGCCACCAAGAGCACCCTTGCTTCCGAACATAACGTGTGCCCCTGATAGTTGTTTCTACCATTCCCTCCATCATGTTTCTAGTTTATTTCTTTCCTACCCTTCATTCTCGCGGAGCCTGGGAAAGCTGCTGCTGTTTAGACTTTGTCTGTGTCTAAGGCAGGACATTTTAACACAAATTTGAGTAGGGCTGGGTAAAAAAATATTTTGACTGGCATTATTTTGACAAGGTCATCCGTCATCTGCTGTATAGATTGATAACACCTAAGTTAAAGGCAAACACGAATAGGAGGGAAAAAAACCCACGGGGTTTTATGGATTGTAAAGTCTCCTATAAAAACCTTCTGTATGTCTTTGGTCAATTCCCTTGAGAGACATACAATAAGTTTCCAGCCCTCTCGCCACATTGCCCTGCTCTGTGAAGTTCTACTTCCAGCGGTCCGTGTGCCAACGCGTTCGCACACCGCGCTGCTGCGGACGCTATGCTGTGAACGGGAGCTCTCCGTCCTTCCCGTCCTCACAGCGTTAGTAGAGCGTCTCGTCCTTGGCCAGCTCCTTCCTGGTCACAATTCTATTCCGCCCATTTCGTCTCTTTTAGTTTTATTTATTTATTTATTTATTTATTTATTTATTTTATGTGCCTCTGCGTTATTGCCATTTTCCTCACCGGACATCTTTTAAGAGTATCGAATTACGTTTAGTGGCATCAATCTCTAAAAATTCGTTTCAAGCTAGAAAAACGTGATGAAGTGGGGGAAAGCTACTAGCTAACGGGCTTAAGTACGTTGTCAATATCTGCACTTGCCTCGAGTTGTTAGCAGAAATATTCCATGTGGGTTCATATTAGGAGGACTTCAGTCTCTTACAGTGTCGGTTTGTTGGGGGTTTTACAGCTGGAAAAGTAGCGCTTCGAGCGATCGAGGTGGCAGAATAACATTTACAGACCGCCTGGCACTCTGGGACCCAGGAACGGGAGGAAAGAGGGAGAGAGAAGCACAAGGCTAGCCTCCTCCTCCCGCCGGTCCTCAGGGCCGGCGGCTGCAGCAGCCCCGGCAGCCGCTCTCGGTCACTCGGGCGGGAGCCGGCGGCCCCATGAGCCTCGTTGTTCGGGTTTGTCCCCTTAACCAAAGGCACGGTTCGGGCCGCGCCGGGGTAGAGTGGCTGAGGGGCAGCGGCGGAGAGGCACGGAAGGACGCGGGGAGGAGTGGAGCTGCGTATCTCATCTGCACAGGCATCGGCTCCTGTCCCGGCCTCTCCAGAGCACCGCTGCACGCAGCCCCTTCACCCCTCGGGAAGAGCAGAGCTAACAGGGGGAGAAGGGGGCTGCCTGGCCCTCAACCTGCTCCTCCCCGGGGTGGCTTCAGCCAGCCCTGACCTCTGGTCATGCTTCCCCAGTCAGAGCGGGCTGTGCGAGCCCTTTTGTCTCCCCGCAGTTTGTCTGCGGTCCATTTGTTACTATTTATTTATTAATTTAAATTTTATTTTCCTCTTGGATGTGACTTCTGTATGCAAAGATTCAGAGGAAAAAAATATCCCAACAAAAAAACCAAACAGAAATAGCACACCCCTCCAAAAAAAAAAAAAAAAAAAAAAAAACCACCAAAAAAAAAGAGACTTCGAGCCGTTTTTAACTCTGCCTCCTCCTCCTCTCAGGCTTTTTCATTATTTAGAGGACGAGCACTGAAACAAATCACATTGACCGTTTGGAAAGCGATCAAGCCTTTATAAAAATCCATTGCCTGAGAATCGTTTGGTGAATATTTGCTAGGAATTTGTTCAAAAGAAATAAATAAGGAGGGTAAGTGTATTAAATGTAAAGGGGGAGCACGGTGGTGTTTTTCTTCATTGATTAATTACCTCTAAAATGAAACAAGCGGGAAGAGGAGCCAAGATCGATAAATTAACTACCCAAATTCATCATTTTCCCTGAGATTTTTTTTTTCCTTTATTTCTTTTCGTTGGTTTGGTTGGTTGGTATTTTGTTTTATTTTTGTTTTGGGGGTTTTTTTTGTTAATAACCTTCAGGAAGGATGCCCGTCTCTTTGGAAACTCGAAGGTTTAATTTTACGCTGGGGGTAGAAAAGAAAGCTAAACCCCCGCTAGGAAGGGATCGTGTCGCGGACACCCTATCTGATTTCGTTTGACACACAATTAAAAAGTTTGCCTTTCATATTAATTAATTCTCCTGATCTGGGGAAGACAAATGGTCGGTTACCTCTGACAGGAGTCCGATAAAGGATTCAGCAGTTTTCCTTCTTGCCCTAGGCGTCTCCTCATTCCAGTTTTAAGGTCATGAGCGGCCGAGTTAACAATTCATTAATACAGACATTTATTCAGATGGGATTCACAGGGATTCGCGCTCTCCTGCATCTCACCGCTTGGATTTAGTATCCCTCGAAGGACGAGAAGAAGAGAGGGAGGAGATGGGATGGAGGAAGGCGCTCCACCATGCACGGACCTCTTTCCATACACATGGTTTAAACGTGATACAGCCAGCGAGAACCGGCGTCCTGCTCGGCAGAGCTCAGCACGGCCCATCCCCGGCCACCCCCGGGCAGCCTGGCGGCACTCGCCACCTCCCGAGAGCTTCCTGAACTGAAGCCGCGCGCTTCCCTCCCCCTTCGTCTTGCCCCAAAAGCGGCCGAGGAGCGGCAGGGGCGGGTAAAAACCGGACCAAAACTCCAGTTCCCGGGACCGCCCCTCACTGACATCGTGCCCTCTGTGTGACACCCCGGGAGCGAGGGGCGCGCTGTCGCTGCCGGTGCCGTGCAGCGGCCGGGACGGGCCCCCAAGGCAGAGCGGGGAGGGATCCGGGATGGCGGCAGGGTCTGTCCCCCCCACTACACACCGGGCGGGGCACCCCGCGGCTCTGCTGCCAGCTCAGTGCCTTGCGGGAGGGAGAGAGACCAAGGGAAGAGCCGGTCCTGGTAGAGCCCGGTCTAGGGTGTCGGGGGAGGAATTAGAGGGTCCCTAAAAGCAGGGACTGGGATCCTTCCCTGGGAGCAGGTGGTGAGACACAGGGAGAGGAGGTCTGCTGCAGGGCTCTGCTCTGAGGTGAGCATACGGCACCTGGAAACGTGGATCTTGGCTGAGATTATTAAATGATCTGGCAGTGGCCACCAAGCAGATGCCAGCCAGATGCATAATGACTTTCTGCCACTATTGACCTGATACGGATGTGAACTAGTGACCCTTGAGGTGAAATGCTCTATACTCTATTAACAATTCCCCAAGCCACCAAATCCCCCTCACAGACAGATTCAAATATTTATGTCCATCAACAAAACAAGCTCTGCTCCAAGCATGGCACACTGCAGATGGCACAAGAAAAGGAATTACTCGGTTGTAAAGACCAAATGAAAATAAATCAAGACAGGCTATACATGTAGTTGAACTTAAAACGTCACAAATTTGACTTCATTTTGTTCCGGCTTTCACACATAGCCTATCTGAAAGTGTTCTCAATTATGTGAGAATTATATTAACTATTCAAATATCCTTCTGAGTTTGGGGTTTGTTTTGTTTGTCTGCTTTTTCAAAACAAATACACAATTTAATCCCTAACAGTGTATTAAGATAGTTTTCCAGATAGGATTATACAATTTAAAATTCATTCTATGGGTGATAACAAGATTAATAGGCAGAATACTTTAAGCACACCTGACATAGTAAAACACAGATTTTGTGATTTTTTTTTTTTTTATTCCCTCATGGCTGAGTGCACGCTCTTACATGTATTTAATCTGCCATAGTTTCAGAAACTTACTTATAGTAAGGGAGCACTCTGAATGGCAGACCTATACAATCCCTGATGTCAAGCTTTCCTTAACTAAGTGACTCAACTTTCTGAATGCTTAAGCAACACTGGGTGACTACTTCAAACTGTAAGACATAGTCTCAAGAACTTTCCTGTACTTAATCTAAAAATAGCTCTCATGAATATGGAATCTATTAAATATGATTGTTTACATGTGACATGAGAATGATAAGGCCTGGACAAAACTCAAGAATAGTAGCATTTCAATGTTTAGTATTGTCATGAGAATGCTGTGGTTTTACCATAATGTTTGCAGAAATAAATGGAAATTATGGGGTTCTGTTTCAGTTCTGGCTTAGCCTCATAATCATGACTCAATGTTTAAGAAACAAAAACCAGAAAAACCTCACACTTTATATTTCCCACTGAACAGCTTTTTCACAATATATACTTTTCTAACATATTTTTTCTAGGTTTGCACTCTGGTAGGTTTGCCTTCGCCCCACCCTTTTTTTTATCCATTCTTAAATTACTGGTGAATCTATTAATGAGGAAAGGAAACAATTGACGACCCCAGGGAACAAAAATTCAAACCAGGGATGGTGTCTTCCTTTGCCTTGCATACCACATGGTAAAAGGCTGCAAGAACATGTCTGAAATACCTGTCCTGCAAACAGTCTTTGGGTGTCTTTTTGGTTTTGTTTTTTTGTTTTGGGGTGTTTTTTGACTATGTCTGGTAAACGATATTTTGCTTAAAGTAAGCCCATTCATGGGCTCTGGCTGGTGGGACTTTCTTCAGTAAGTCAAATTCTGGAATACAAGTGTTCATTCTGATATCATGATTCAGGAATAACTGTTTCAATAAACTTTTATGTGTAGAGAAGGATGTGCAGAGAGTGTAACAGCTCTATTGGAAGATGTGTGCTGTGTACTGTGCATACTGTGAAAAATATCTGGTCCCAGCTTTAACACCAAACAGAAAATTTGGGGCTGCTACAGCAGTATTAATGTATAATATCTTATCAGCAATGGTGTTTACTAGGTAAAGAATAAAATCAAAGAGCATGTGAAGATGGACTTTCAAGGAGGAATATCTGAACCAACAGCTGCAAGAACTCAGTAGAGCTCTTGCAGCTCCATAATAGTTGCTTTAGTTCAATTTCTAGAGCTTTACCAGACAAATATTTGTTTCACTTCCTCAAATGGTCAACTAGTTCCTATGATGCTATCTAGAACTATGGGCTCATGGCAACTGAAGCCCAGAACTGAACACAGAAATACAAGTGCTCAAAGAATAGATCACATAGGTGAAAGAACTGACTTTTTGATAGAGAGAAATCATACTGCAGTTGGTACTTTTCTGCAGAAAGGTTTACTTTCTGACATCTTACAGCATGAATTATTCATTACAAGGGAGTAAAAACCAAAAGAGCTGACATATGGAAATACATGGAATGACCACACACCTTAGGCCAGAAACCTGCCTAAGCACCCCATTGTGAAATCCAGCACTCTTCCCTTCTGATTAATAAGGAGCAGTTTTTCTAGTTTCCTGTTTGCCTTCTGACAACCAGACTGGCCTTGCTATTTTACCTTGTGCATTTGTGCTGAATCTGCCCTTGGAGCTAACTCCTTTGTTTGGAGAAAACAAGTAGGCTCTCTGTATCCTATCACAGCTACTTAGCCTCCATCCAGCTGAACAGACATTAGAGAAAGACCATCGTAAAGCACAAAGCTCTTTGTCATGATTCTGTGAGCTATTTCACATTTTGGTTGGAACAGGTTAGGTGTTCTGCTACACTGGCAATGCAAGTTCTGATTCTTGGATTTAGAAAGAAGAAAGAGTAGAGTGAAAAGAAACACGCTGACCACTGAGTTCAGTACATTACCATTGCAGGAAACTGTGGAACAGCTAAGTCCAAAAAAGTTAAAACTGAAAGTTCTTCTTTCTACTGTCTGCTGTAAGAGCCCTACCATCTCCTGCTTCCTCCCCCCAAAAAAAAAATCATTTGGCAAACTTGAGACTTTTAGTAGAAAAGACAAAACAAAACAAAACAAAAACCCTAAACAACTTTCCAGAATACAACATACCATAGGTATTGAAATGGAAAGACAAACGATACTGTGGGTCTCTGCACTGGAAAATGAACTGGTGAAGGGAAAATGTCCAGGGGACCTTAGAAAGTGAATACTCAACACAGAGCAATCAAAATGTCTTCAACTGTCACTGATAACAACCACAGGAAAATCTGCCACTAGACAAAAAAAATAATAATCAGTTTTATGTCATAAACATCAGAAAATCTTGACCAGGTAAACCAGAGAACCCTCCATAACATTAAGCACATCAATGTGCTTGTAGCAATTCCTGATGCTCGAAATAAAAACACAGATACTTTACCAGAACATGACTTTGCATCAAGTAGAAAAAAACAAGGCAAATCATGCCATTATGATATATACAGGTAGAATGGAAGGACAAAGGAAGTGGGAGCCAGCCTACAGCAGCTGGGATCAGGTAACACCTACAATGGCAGTGGAATAACCATTGAGGGAAATGGAGGGTTAATAAACAACAAGTTGTAAATCTCCATCTGACTTCTTGACAACAAACAACGCAGGAAAACACCAGAGACTTAGGCACTGGCCATCTGGATCTCTGCTCTGCAAACTGTCCACAGTACAGCTATTGGCTAGAAGCGGTAGAGAAACTTGACTAGAATGTGAGGACTCGGCTGGCACTCGCTTTGGCTCCATGTGGATGACTGGATGACATGTCTTGAATAAAAGTTTAATCTTCTGTCTGACAATCACTGCAGACAAATCTTACACATCAGAGATACCAGATAAACCATCTTCACTTGCAAGAGTGTCAAATCTATACATGCAATTCATCCCTTGCAGCTACTACTGTGATCACAAGACTTCAGCTCCTTCCTTAAACCAAGATCAAACCTTGGAATGTTGTTCCTCCCACACTCCACTTCTGGTACACAAGCAGTTCCTCCAGCAACAATTATGGGATATCTCCTTCCACCTAATCCCTAAAGGACTGCCATTGCTGCTTTTGTTCCAGTAAGAGAAGCCCACTACAGAGATCTTAAGACACATTGTTCAGACTGTCACAAGAACATAGCCTGAAGGTCTTGGAGCTTGCAAACTACACAGTTTGCAAACTATGCAATTTGATTTTCTGATGTTCTTTTATGTTCATTATTTAATTTACAATATCAGAAAGTGCACTCTTCGACAGTTTATACAGAAGTCTATAGGACAACATGTAAGTAGTAAGGTACAGGTGTTTCATATTTTGGTAACCTAACCACAGTATTATACTTACACTGTCAAATTTGTTCTTGGAGCATAAGAAGCTATCATCCTAAAAAACTATCACATCTCTTCTGGAGCTTAAAATCTTCAGACAGAAGTAGAAAAAGGAGTCACGTACTTACTCAGAGTATATCAGCCAGACTAATGCAAAACAGCCTCAGAGACAGGTTAATGTAAATCTTGTGCTGAATGGAAGCAACCTCCCAGACTGTTGGTTCTGCTGGCTGAACAAGCTATAATTTTTAACTATGAGAAGATAAAAATAAACAGAAGTTGGTAATTTCTTTACACATACATCTACACTGAGAAATGCTCTGTGTATGCTCTTTGTGGGACACTAAAGTCTACAATACACACAGCCTATGACACTCAAAAGAACATGGGTGCAACTTGCAAAATGACCTCTACCACTCTACCAAAAAGGCATTTGGTATAACTTTAGGATTTTTTTTCTCAACAAAAAAAAAAAGAAAGAAAAAAAAAGAAAAATTCTACTAAACATAAAACTGTAAAATTTATTTGTTTATTTATCTTAAATTTTATTTGCAATATAATGTTTGGGTTTTTTTTTAAATTGAAAAACTCTTCGTAAGGACTATTGTTTCCACTACAGCCTTTATGATTTTGAATTTTCCAAAAGTTAGTATTCTCAACCTATTACATTTATATTTCCAGGAAACAAGTTGCCTAGAGAAGCTGTGGATGCCCCATCAATGGCAGTGTTTAAGACCAGACTGAACAGGGCTCAGAGACACCTGGTTTAGTGGAAGGCTGGAACTAGCTGATCTTTAAGGTCCCTTCCAACCCAAACCATTCTGTGATTCTATGGTTAAAAAAGTCAAAGTCATATTGCCAATATAATGTATGATTAAGAACAAGCAGTATATGCAGTTCAATAGAGTTTTTTCTGAAAGTCAAATAAATTATTACTCATGTTTCTTCTTAATAGACATAGAAAAACAAATTACACTTCTTAAATATGGCTAGATAACTGTGTGACAGTGTGATAAATATTATTTATCTGAAATGGATTCATAGTATTCTGGAATGTTGTCATGATTTTTGATATGAAAACACCCATTTCTCTGGTAGAACAGACTTATACTGCATGCCAAGCAGTCAACCTAGTGTCCTCTGACATTAAAAATCTACATTTTAGAATAATTCCCTGTCTATTCTTATTAAAAAATGCCACACACTTCAATACAATGGTACTATTTAAGGCAAAGTGCCATAAACCCCACTGACTGAAAACATAAAAACATTAACTTAGCTATTTAATCACTCAGGGTACAAGTGAGTTTTATTATAAAGATGAAAAAAACAGACTCATCGCACAAATCCAATCTAATCTAAACCACAACCATCTAAATAAAACTTGCAATATTTTTATAGTTCAAACTGATTTAGGAAAAAAAATTACTTTCAGCAGTCACGTTGCTGTTCTTTCTGTTTCTGAACAGCAATTCCAGTTTCATCTCTAGGAGGAGAGGTGGGTACATTCCTGATCTCATCCTTCTGCTCTGTTAAACTCTGCTTTCCCTGAGAAACCCTGGCATGCACTTTTACAAATGTATTCTTCCTGACATTTTGGCTCCTGATTTGGTTGCCCACCATGCAGTCTGGCTTTTCATGAAACCTCCTGAGAGTTCTTCAGATTTGTGAAAATAGAGAAGAGCAGAGGGAGAAGATTTGAGTAGCTAGCAAGAGAGCCCAGAAACACTTATTTCAGAAATTAGAATTAGGAAATATAAAGATACAAAAGCAGTGACGAAAAAAAAAAAGGTACAGATGATGTTTTCCTGAGCTTTTCTTAGTTCTGATGTTTTTCTTAGTTCTTTCAGGCTGCAAAGCTTCAAAAGAAAGGCTTTACAGATTTAACATAGAGCTGCAACATTAGACTCCCTTCAGTTCTTGTGGAACAATGTAAGTGGTACAGACCATAAAGAAATGTTATATTAAAGTATTTCTTTTATGACTATATAAATAGTTCCAAAGCAAAAATAATAGGACTGAAAGGTAGGAGATATATTAAGGAAACACAAAACATACGCTTTGAGAGGCTCCCTTACTGTGTAAGGTCTTCTTTTTTGTTTAAATTTTTGATAAGCAAGAATAAAGACTAGTAAAAATGGGTAAATTTTGATTCAATCAGCACATCCCGAGTCTCAGTGATTTCAGCAAGACAACCGTTACAATAAACACTATCTAGCACTCAGAGTACAGAGTTCCCATTTTTAAATCAAGGATGTATTGCATAGCTTGCTATTGAGGGCAAATGCCGAAGATTTGCATGCTTTTATCACATACTTTGGGCAAAAGCAGTAAGAATCATCTAAATAGAGATTTATGCCATGGCTAAAGGCTACAGTAATTCTTTTGAATAGTGATTTAGAGGGAAAATGATTCCTCATTCACATGACCTGAAAAAAAGACAAAATAATTATTACTTCTTTTTAACTTTGCCTAATTATATACACATGGTGGTAACATTCACAGACCGAATTCATAATAACCTGAGAACCTCTTTCAGGTTCAGCGGGAGAATTCAGTTTTTCCACAAACCCTTCTTAACCTTTGAACAAAAAAATTTGAAGTCACATTTTCAGAGTGTATATCTCTTCACATGGAGTGTGGTCAATGGTTATTTTCCGCATTTTTTTTTGTGAAAAAGAGTTTTCTAGAAAGGGAAATGGTATGTTGATGTGGTAATATGTAGGTAATTAATGATCTAGGTAAGATGTAGGTAATATAATCTTTCCTGAACACAATTTCAAATTGAGTCACAAAACATTTCGCTCTATTAAGTTGTAGTAAAATCTGCACATATTGACAGGTACAGAATTCTGGAATTTAATCTGATGGCTATGTAATATGTTACCTTTCTATCCTAAGAAGATTGCAAATAAATAGTGGGTCAGTCAGAAGGGATAGACTCTGCATAAAACAGGGTATAATACTGGATCTATTAGATCTGATTCACTAGAATTTTGGAACATATTTTCACTTGACACATGATTAAGGTATATACCTGAGAAAAAGAGTAGTTAGGGAAATGTAGCCACTTAGTATGAATAAGCATGTAGAAGCTACCATTTCAAGAAAGCTATTATTGTTAATTGGTAATATGGTAAATTTACACTGCATTGAAAACAGTTCCTAAACCTTTCACACCAAGACTGGTACAATTACATTTGTTTAAAATCAAAGTTTGACGGTGGTCAGCAAAGTGACTATAAAAAGGCCACCTTCCAACAGCCTTCCTTCTGATCTATATTGAGTATACCTTGAGGTTGTTCTTCCTTTTTCTATTTTTCTGTGACTAAAACATATTTTTTTAGCACTTTTAATTCCTGGTAGTTGTGTAGAATCAACACAGATGTGGCAGAATGAGCTAGATACTTTTTCATTTATGTAAGATAAGCAGATTTATTAGCTAACCTCTCAATCTTTATTATGCATGGTATGGTGTGATCGAAAACAAACCCCAGCTTTTCTTTAGAACACAGGTTGAGTTTTCAGGATTGGCTACATTGAAGCTCCTCAAAAGAACAAATACAATATAGGATATCTGAAAGACAATGAAAAACACAACCCTCATTATGCTATCGTTACAGCCACGTAAAAGCCATGTTTGGAGCATTTTGCCACATAAATCTGTGATAAAAATCACTAGTATTTTATAGCTTGAGTGCTTGATTACTGGACTTATCTAAAATATATTTTTTATTAAATACAATCATAATGTATTATATATTCTTACAAATCTCAGGAAAAAATTACCCAAAAGGAATGGAATTAAGATTTCATTTTTCTAAGCTTTTAAGATTTTTCTTCCTACTCGAGGAAAGTCAGATCAATTACTGAAATATCCCAGATAAATTCAAAACATTCTGGAGAATAGATGTTGACATTAAGAGGACATGATTATATAAAACACTTAAAATAATATGATCTTCAAAGAGGAGTGAATTTTGGCAGTCTTTTCAAGAAACACAACAAATATCAAATGTATCAAAAAAAAAAAGGCTGCGAATAATATCTTTTAGTTGTCTGCATGATAAAAGTTGGTAAAAAAGGGCATTTGATTTACAAGGCAAGAATACCAGGAGTATTGATAAAGAATGCAAACAAGGAAACTAGGTGCAATTCCTTTCTGAAGCCAGCAACTAATGATTTAGATTTATTTGTCTTTGTTTTACATTTTGGGGAAAAGTTGAGCAAAATATCAGTGCTAAAACAGACACTGCACTGCTAAATGAAGTGATCTAACACCTGAATAATTAAACAGACCTGCCAGACTGTATAGCATTAAATTACATCCTGGCACATGGATACCCAGCTGGTAGTGCTGTAAACATAAAATGGCCTGGAAAGTTTGCAAACAATGTACAGGATTTTTATTGAGACAGATAAAGACTAAAAGAAATAGGACCTAAACTTGTTTGTATCTGGAATAGTGTGCACAAAACTACATTATATAAATAAGTTCGGACAAGATGGATGAAAAACCCATGAAACTCCAGCAATGATATGCTTTTCTTCACCATACTATATGTTGATACTGATATCTTGGTTTCTGTTCCCTGACTAGCTACCCTCCCAAGTAATGTAACAGGCAAATTTCCCTGTCTGCAACAGTGTATCTACAGAGACAGTAGTTACTATGCATCTTTGTAAAAAGCTTTCATACCTTCTGATGAGAAATAGTCTACATTAATTGAATTACAGTGGATAAACCCACACACTGGCTGGGAGAGTTGGTTATTAAGCGCCAGACCCCTTCTGCTTGCCTGCTTTGTGCTATGGTATGTAGAAGATACTCTTCAGTGTGTGTGCCTGTGTATATCTGCTATGAGAGAGAGGGACAGAAAGGCAGAATGACTGTGTGCATAATAGATCTCAATGAAAACAAGAGCTAAATTAATCTGGGTTGCCAAGAGACCTAATATTCTATTGTGATCAAAATAATGCCAAAGTAAATAGAGAGGTCAAGCAGCAGCAGCAAAAAATTCATCATCTGTCAGGGTATTAAGATCAAAAATAAACTCTTAGGAATATTGCTTCATAGTGCACAAGACAGGGTCCAGCCTAACAGAAAACCGAGACACCTTCTTTGAAAGACATTGCCACATTTGCAATGTGTTACAATCAGTAAAATAAAAAAATTAAAAAAGAATGATTGAATATTAGATGGCAACATGCTGGATCTTCCAATCGTAACAGATTTTTCTTCTTAAAAACTGGACTGATAATTGTTTTACTTTGTGGCACTATTAAGAAGTTCTCTACCATAAAAGAAAGATTAACAATGTGAGAACCCAGAGGGATTAGAGAATCCAGAAAAACTGTAACTGTTTAGAACAAAGATTTGGCAAAACATAATAGTGCCCTGAGGTGTTGGAGCATAAAATGCCTAAAGCATTTGTAGCTTGAGAATTGTGACAAGCTCAAGATTGGGAATTACAGAATTGTTAGTGTTGGCAGATTCGTTAGAGGTCAGCTGACTCACAATGATCTTAATTTTGTTCTTAAAGTGGGATGTGAACAGTTCACAAAGTTTTGTTGATGGAGGAAGAGCCAGATTAGTCAGCTTCCCTGCAATAAAAAGTTACAAGAGAGTAGGGCAGACTGCCCGACCAGCAATTGGGTTGGAATAATAAGCAAATCTGGCTTGTTTCAAAACATCTCGGAACATATTTATATAGTCCAAACTTGTAACTGTACATGCAGTCAAGAAGCACTCAAACAGCATTTAACTTGTAGCCCAGAACATTCATTTGACTACATCTGCCAAAAAAAAAGTCCATAGAAGTGGTATGCTCTTTAGGACATTATGAGGGTGGCTTGGCTGTTATATATTTAGGAGAAAATCTAGAACTTCCTGAAGTAGTCAGTAGTATAAAAGGAAGGTGCTTTTGTCTGGCAGACAATTATATTCATTAAAAAATAATAGAAAGTAAGGTATTACACATCTTATTTAAGTTTTACTCTGACTTTATTCAATTCAGATTATTTTTTTTTTTAAAAAAATCATCCAAGAATAAATGGCAGGAAAAAATGAAAACAAATAATGGCAATTAGCACCTCCTTCACAGTTTTTATCTACAAAGCCTCTTATCAATATCACTAATATAGCAGGTGACTATCCTCTAGATAAAGAAACCAAGTCTCAGTGAAAAAAACAGGTCTTCATGCTACATGGAGTGAGTATGGATTTAGACTTCATACACAAAAATATATTCTTTGAAGTCAATGGAACAAATGTCAGGTGAACAGCTAAACCAATGTGTAGCATCGGGGGGGGGGGGGGGGGGTTTGCTATTCATCCCAGGTCACAAACAGAATCATTATGAAACAGAATTAGGGCACTGGAGTCTCCCATGCCTGTGCCCTATATAGCTAACCACAAATAGAGATTGCACTGTCACATTTAATTCCCAGCAGCTGAAGAACAGATGACTTTATAAAGCACTGTCCACACCCCTAGCACTTCTAAGGTGACAACCTATGTCAGAACAGCTTTATTTATATTGTTTTCCTTCACATGGGCTGCCTCAAAAGTTGCTCAACTGATGTTAGCTGAGTATTAAACTTTAAAGATAAAAAGGATGAGAATTATGAAGTACAAGGGAAAAATCAGACATGCTGTAAGAGTACCTGAAATGATCTCAACAGTAAGGGGGAGGTGTGTGTGTGTAATAACAAAAAAGTTAACCTGCGCTACAGAAGACATAGAGAGAAGGTTCCTGCACCATACAGGGAGCAGTGTAGTGCCCACACAAGAAACACAAGAAGAAAAAAAAGTTAGTGTAATGCTTTAAAATGAGATCATTGATGATAGTGTAGGACTGAGGCAGACTGACAACACAGGAAAACAGATTTACTTTATTCCATGGCTGTTTTTTCTACAACATGTCAAACAGCTGTGTTCTCCACTGATCTCTCAGGAAGTTCCACAAAGACAGATAATTTGATTTAGACTTACAGAAAGGCATGGAGACATGTTCTGTAGAGGAATTATGTGCTGTCAGGATACCTGTAACTTTAACATTCACAGTGATTATGATTCTGTGCTTCAGCTACAGCCCTATTTCTATCGTGGTACTGAAATAACCTGAAAGCTTAAACCTGGAAAACAAATTCAAACAGCAATCCATACACAATTATAACACATATCAGAAGTTGTTCCAACACAGTTAACAGTGTCTCTCTATCACTGGGGGCATGAGCCTTGTAGGCAAGATTTAAAAGTCCTAGGTATTCTTCAGCTTTCCCTGCTTGTTGTATGAAGTATGTGGTATGCACAAGCAACAATAATTCATAATGAACTAACGACATTCATCTAGAAAGGATGGAGCCCAAAGACCACAGCTTCATCTAAAAGCACAGGAAAAACTGTGCAGTGGTCTTATGCAATTGCAACTGCTAGTAGCCACAGCACTGCAGCATTCAGACTGTTTATTTTATGAATTTCACTCTGGAAAGTCATTCAGTGGAAAGTGGTCCAGAAGTGAACCTATTTCCTTTGCCTATGATCTTAAATGTGATGAATAGAGCCTTTGGTAAAGCTGCTATTCTTAAAATCCTATTCGTGGCAGCTAGATCATAGAGTACAATGTTGCTCTTGGAGCTAACTCTGAGAATGGGACATTTAAGATTTGGGGGTTTAACTAACCCTTCCTGAATTGCCTCCACATTCATATAAGTTTCACCTTGTTTTTCTTACCCTTTTTCCATATTAATTATTAGCAGAGAATTCTTTGCATACTGCTGCATGATGAAGAAGAGGATAAAATGTTGCTGTTTGTTCTATTTTAGGAAAATGAGCTATTTGCTACAACCTCGATGGCTCCAGTGTTTGTTTTTGTAAGTTTAAAGACAGAGCACATATGGCAGTAATTCTGGTATTTCTTCTTATGGACACACTGGAAAATCATATTACTATGTATTTTATCATGAAAAAGGGTTGTAAGCACTAAGTAATAGAAGCTCAAAATCTCAGTGAAAACAGGAGGTTAACAGAATCATGGAACATTTGAGATTGGAAAGACAGCTGGAGGTGATCTGGTCCAACCTCCTGCTCCAGCAGGGACACCCAGAGCCAGTTGGCAAAGACCATGACCAGACTGCTTTTGAGTATCCCATAGGATGGAGACTCCTCCACCTCTCTGGGCAACCTGTGCCAGTGCTCAGACACCCTCACAATGGAAAGGTGTTTTCCAGTGTTCAGAGGGAACTAGCTTGTCCTGCCATGGGGCACCACTGAAAAGAGCCTGGCTCAGGAGAATGAAGCTGCAAAGCCACTGGCCATCATATTTGAAAAATCATGGCAGTCAGGTGAAGTTCCTGATGACTGGAAAAAGGGAAATATAACCCCCATTTTCAAGAAGGGGAAAATGGATGATCCAGGGAATTACAGACCAGTCAGTCTCACCTCTGTGCCTGGCAAAATCTGGGAGCAGATTCTCTTGGAAGGCATGCTAGGGCACATGAAAAACAACAAGGTGCTTGGTGACAGCCAGCATGGCTTTACTAGGGGAAAATCCTGCCTTACCAATTTGGTGGCCTTCTATGATGGGGCTACAAAAGTGATGGACGGGGTGGAGCAGTTGACGCCATCTACCTGGACTTGTGCAAAGCGTTCGACACTGTCCCACATGACATCCTTGTCTCTAAATTGGAGAGACATCAATTTGATAGGTGGACCACTCGGTGGATAAAGAACTGGCTGGATGGTCACACTCAAAGAGTTGTGGTCAACGGTTCAATGTCCAGCTGGAAATCAGTAACGAGTGGTGTCCCTCAGGGATCGGTGTTGGGACCGGTCTTGTTTAATATCTTTGTCGCTGACATGGACAATGGAATTGAGCGTGCCCTCAGCAAGTTTGCCGATGACACCAAGCTGTGTGGTTCTGTTGATATGCTAGAGGGAAAGAATGCCATCCAGAGGGACCTTGACACACTTGTGAGGTGGGCTGATGCCAACCTCATGAAGTTTAACCATGCCAAGTGCAAGGTCCTACACCTGGGTGGGAGCAATCCCAGGCACAGCTACACCTTGAGCAGGTAAGAGATTCAGAGCAGCCCTGCAGAGAAGGACTTGGGGGTGTTAGTCAATGAGAAAATGAACATGAGCCAGCAGTGTGCACTCACAGCCCAGAAAGCCAACCGTATCCTGGGCTGCATCAAAAGGAGCGTGACCAGCAGGTCAAAGGAGGTGATCCTGCCCCTCTACTCTGCTCTTGTGAGACCTCACTTGGAGTATTGTGTTCAGTTCTGGTGTCCTCAACATAAAAAGGACATGGAACTGTTGGAACAAGTCCAGAGGAGGGCCACGAGGATGATCAGGGGACTGGAGCACCTCCTGTATGAAAGATAAGCTGAGAAAGTTGGGGCTGTTCAGCCTGGAGAAGGCTGTGTGGAGACCTCACAGCAGCCTTCCAGTATCTGAAGGGGGCTTACAGGGATGCTGGTGAGGTACTATTTATTAGGAACTGTAGAGATAGGACAAGGGGTAATGGTTGAAACTTAAACAGCAGATATTTAGACTGGATATAAGGAAGAAATTCTTTACTGTTAGGGTGGTTAGGTACTGGAATGTGTTGCCCAGGGAGGTTGTGGATGCTCCATCCCTGGCAGTGTTCAAGGCCAGGCTGGATGAAGCCTTGGGTGATATGGTTTAGTGTGAGGTGTCCCTGGTGATGGCAGGGGGGTTGGAACTTGATGATCTTAAGGTCCTTTCCAACCCTAACTATTCTATGATTCTATTTGCATGCACCCTCCCTACAGGTATTTATATACATTGGTGAGATCCCCTGGAGCCTTCTCTGGCTTTAACAGTCCCAGCTGTCTATAGGAGAGATGCTCCAGTTCCTTCATCTTCATGGCCCTTCACTGGACTCTCACGTATGTCCATGGATGTTGTACTGGGGATTCTTGAACTGGGGTCCAACCATCAACTCCAGCATTAAAACTGCACAAAATAAAAAGTTTTAAAATTAAAATGATACCAAATAGTAGCTTATTTTCCTGATTTGGTATGGTAGTTAATAATACAAATTAACAGTGTAACTTTCAGTGGTGCTACAGGGAATAGTTCTGAGTTAAAAAAGCCAGATTAGGGAGTGTAGGCCTTGAAACAATGAAAAATAAAGTGTAGCTCCAGTTACAGAGAAAAAGGATAAACTCATCAGCATTATTCTCAATAACATACAGAAACATGCAGGAGCCTAACGTAAAATGGGGGACTGGTATTATCATTTGTGAGTAATTAATCAGACCTGCTACCTTTTCTGCTCCAATTCTACCTATTGCAGAGGTCTTCTGCTAAAAAGTTTTCTGAGCAATTATGAGTAAACACAAATGGTCTTGATCCCATGCTTCTACCCCTGAAATTCAGTTGGAAACACTCCTTTGATGGCCTTTGGATATATTTCTATAATAACAGCCTTAGAACTGCAGGTATGTTAAAGTTATATGTTAGGCTGACTAAATCAGTAATGAAAACTTTTCCTATCTCCTTGCAGAATGATCATGGCTCTTTGTCTCTAGACGTTACATTGAGAAAAAGAAAAAAGGGTCAGTAAAAGCAGCTGAACTCCAAAACCAGCTCCCTACAGTACTCAACTCTCAAGCTACTCTTCTGTCATGCTGAGAGAAGAGCAGGATACTTCTTAGTTTTTAGGTGTCTCTTGACTAGCAAATTCTGAAACATCTACTTCAGTCTTTCTGCAGAAAAAAAACCTTTGGTCTCCAAAGAGTATTCCAGTGTAATTAAAGTGATACTTTCTCCCCATTTCTCTTGATTTTTCTCAAAGTCCAATATTGCTACTCCAATTTCCTATGTGGTTGAACCAAAGCAGGAAAAGGGAATTAAATAAAAATTAAAATAAAAGAAATACACAGTCTATAGCTACACTCACAAAAAAGGTTAGGCATACATGATCTATACCAATAATTCTTGAAAATAAAAACAATTCATGCTTGGGGATTTTTGAACCCATTTCTTCCTAAAACAAACTACCTCAGCTGTATCCCATCAACTAGAATTTGAGTAAAAACTACATTTGATGTTATCCTTTCTGATCCTTACTTCTTTCAGTCAATGGTATTAGCTGCTAGCACTATGTGTTCTCACTGGCAAACTTTAATAACCCTTTTCTTTTGCCTTCAAGTGAAACAAGAAACAGAAGGCAGGAGTAAAAATATGTTTTTGAGCATAATTTGGTCTTGTTCTTACTACTTTCTTCAGCCTATCTTTTTTGTGCTTCTGAGGGAAAAAAAGCACCCAGAATAAGTATGAACTGCTTGTCTCTTCACCGATTCTTCTCTTTATGATTATATACTTATTTCCAGGATAAGCTAGAGTATGTCTGTTCTTCAAGTCCTATTGAATTTACCACACTGATCATGAGATGGAGCTAAAACTGATATGTATTCTCTAAGTACACAAGATTTGGTGTAGTTGAGTATAGTCTTTCCTGGTGGTAGTCTGAACTAGGCTACTGCGCAGCTCTTAACATCAGACTTTTACCCCTGGTTTAAGGCCTCTTGAAGTCAATGGCAGCTTTGATGACACCTGAAATCATACCAGGCATTCACCATGTCTGTTAGCCCATTCACTCTATGCCCATGAGCATTTCCAGCTACTTATTTCAGGCAATTTCTTTCAGAGTTTCTTACAGCACTTTGCAGGCTGAGGCTGTTCTGAAAAACAAATTATCAAAAAATCAAAATATCAAAAACCTGTTTTTTCAAGTGCCAATATTTTTACGAGGGAAATGGAACTGCCACTGCAGCTTCTGAGCTTCTATAAGTAGCTGGGTCTGGGTCAGAGATCGATATAAAAGCATGTGGAGCCTTCTTCCTGCTCCTCAGTTACAGAGTCCTCTTGCATAGATTATACTGATTTTTTTTCTGCTGCAGGACTGGCAGCTTCCAATAACTAGGGTCTGCTATCCTTAGAAGTTTGTAGGGAAAATGTTCTTAAGAAAACAGCAAATACCTCATGATCTATAGCTATCTCCAATCAGATAAGATTGTTTCTCATTTCCTGAATCACATTCTTTGGAAAGACACTGGAGTATCTAAAAGATTTAGATAATATCTAAAAAACCTCTTCTTCCCTCCCCAAAACAATTTTGGAGAACACTTCCTTGGGAAGCCCTGAGTTCTGTTGAAAACAATTCTATTATTCTGAAATATGATGCCTTCCAAACACATCTGTTATTCAGAAAACAAAATACAGATAATTTTTAACTGGTTAGTGGACTACAGTTTTGGAATCAAGCAAGTAATTAAACTAATTTCAACTTTTTATCCAGAATCATGGGCGTGCACTCAGTCCTACAGCCATTACCCGCTTGGTATTTCCAACTGCATATGATATTACTGACAGCAGCTGGCATTACTCATGCCAGAAGCTTTTTTTTTTAATCCTCAAGGCATCTTTTAACTTCTATAGCTGTGAATACAGGGGAAGACCCTCTGAAAATATACTTCTTACTACTTTCTATTAAATTTGTTTTGCTGGCATTACTGCTAGGTAGATACAGAAAGGCACTATTAGTAGGTGACAAAAGTACAGATTTAGGGAAGGACAATTGCTTTCATTCAACTCACTCAGACAATTCACAGCTTTGAAGGTGATCCTACTGGAAAAGCAGATGCAAAGCTGAATAGGGGCTCAGTGACTGAAGAGCTCTTAACAGCATTAGCTGGCCAGGTTCAACTGCCAGCACCTGAGATTTGTTCAAGTTCTCAACAAAATCCACTGGTTGCTGATAACCAGGTCCTTGCACAGCAGGGAGAGTCAACGTTTCCAGGAAATAAAATGTTAAATAAGGCAGTTGTAGATACTGATGCTACCCAATTATCCAATTTCAGATAGGATGCCAAGCCTACAAAGAGTGATGGCAGAGGTCTGTATACTGCTGGAAACTGTATCTCAGATAGGTATCAAAGCATCATCTCTCAGTACTATTTTGATCTTGCTGTGATTCAGGATGAGCTAGTTGCACTTGTTTTCTTGTCAGCATACTGATGTTTTAATAGTGGAAGCAACAACACCCACTGGAAGATACACAGTTGTCATACTGCTGGAAGCTGTTCCAGTGAGGACCTGTCACTTTCCCAATGATAACCTGTGAAAAACACAGATGGGGCCTGCAACTGAGCCACAATGAGATAGTGATATAAGTCACTGATGAGCTAAAACTTTTTGTAACTCTTTGAAAGAGTCAGTGGGAAGGGAAGAGAAAGGAAGGAAAGCAAAGCTGGAATCTTCAGGTTTATCCCAGCTTGCCACAGTATGAACTTGGGCCTGTCTTCTTAGCTGTCCCTTACAGATGACCTGCTCCTGTCCCATGTTTCAGAGAGTTCTTTATAATAAACTGATCTGAAAGTCATGGTCATCTTATCTATCTCTAGTAATCAGAACTGGGACCCCTGAAAATTTTGGTCATCCAGGTCATAGCTGAAATATGACTTGTGATAATGTCTGTAGCCATGCAGACCTATATTAGATCTGAGAGAAGCAGCATGAATCATGCCTCTGTCTTTGAATTTGTAAGAGGTACAGCTACAGCTACGGATAAGCTTCATTTCAGCAGATCATGACTGTGAAATGCCTCTTCTACCACTCATACCTTCTGGCAGAAAAGACCATGTGTGGACACTCAGTCTCACTACAAAAATGTAGCCAAGTTGATCCTTACAGGCTGCCAAATGTACAAATTCTGCACTACCAAATGTAAAAATCCTACTCAGACAGAAAAAGCAATTAATGGGGAAGCATCACAGACAGAAGACAGAGAGAAGGTCAGCCAACAAGGACACCCCTGCTGGAAGGCTTCACCAACGCGCCGTTCATGTGCTATTCATGTGCTCTTCTATATCCTGCTTTGACAGAGGCAAACACCACTTTGTAAGAACTGAGTTTACACTGATACTAAAGAGGCAGAAAAAAGATTCTAAGTTACATTTCAAACACTCATTCTGCTTTTCTAAACCGTTTGAATCTAATTTCCTAATGACATTATAATTAATGAACCATGTCATTAAAAGACAACGCTTTAGCTGTGGATGACATTGTTTATCCTCTGGGGGAACATTTGCTGCATTAGACATAATATACATAGCCAATGTGTTTATGAAATGAGTACCAACTTTGTCTTCACATTCAAGAAGATTTACTAGTTCAAATTTACAGACTGGTATCCCAAGTGTGAAAACAGTAGTTTGCATGTCACATGATATATCAGTCTGCTTTTATAGCAATATAGGAGCACAACAGTTGTGAATAAACTCCGGATTTAAACACTACTGAGGTCTTCTACAAAGGGATGCATACAAAGCTATCACTTCCCTCACTACGCTGTCTGAAATTAGAAAATTTTGACACAAAATACTGCTAAGTCTAAGAAAGTGCTGGTTTTTCTGTCAACTGGGAGAGAGAGAGGGCATAGCCCCAGAATGGAAAAAGCTTTCCTGGAACTGAATTTTGAGTATTCACTGTAATCCCTTGCCTTCAGCAGCAGCCACAACTGGCAGTCTTTGGGGTGATTTTTTTCGCACTTGTCAGGTTGATGGAAGGCAAGATGTGAAGGAAGAGATCTGTAAAAAGTGAGCTCCCTAGAAGCCTGCAGTACCAATTAAATCATAAGAATGCTAATGTTTAAAGAAGCCTGAACATTTTGGAACAGAGCAGTACATGGACTTTATCACTCTGATGTTTTAATGAGCAGAAAAATGCCACCAGAGTCTGCCAAGCCAAAATTTCTTTCTAAGAATACCATCAACACATCCCTAGATACAATCAGAGAAACATCTGCTCTGTTTCTACTCTGCTGCTTCTGCTACAAACCAGGGCTACATTTTAAGATACATAAAAATTGGCACAAAAATAAATCAGATTCCAGGTAGCATTTGTGGGATTTCATCCAAATCCACCAAAGCCTATTTTGAACTGAAAAACAATAATGAATGTAAGGCTTTTAGGCCTCTAATGAGAATTATCTAGAACTTAATGGGTGAAATAATATAAATGGAATTCTGTAATCTGTTTCACGTTCCAAATCATTACTTTGTCAACCAAAATACTGTGAAATGTGCCATCCAAAACATTATGTAATTAAGGTATGCTTCCAGACATAGAGAAAATATGGCATCCAGCAAAGTATAAGCAATCTGAAGACTGAAGAAATAACAAAAGTTTCAGTATGTTAAAATTACACTAAACATTTCAAAATCTAAAACACAATGTGAAGTCATATTTCTGAAAGCATTTCCCAGTAACATGATACTAACACATCTGATCCTTGAGCTATTTATACCACTTCGCTCGCAATCACAAATTTGATTCCTTTTTATAGAATCCTAGAATGGTTTGGGTTGGAAGGGGACTTTAGAGGTCATCTAGTCCAACCCCCTGGCAATGAGCAGGGATGTCTTCAGCTAGATCAGGTTGCTCAGAGACCTGCTCTGCTAATTCAGACCAATTTAAATCTCCCACTGTTTCTGCTTTTTTTGACATGTTACACTGCTTAGTATCAATGGGTGATAAAACCAAAACCCAGTAAAACATTTAATGGCATTGTACTAAGAACAAATACTTACAGTTAAGACTTAGCAGGTCTTGCTTCACAGGAAATACAGAGAATACAAATGGCGAGTGGAAGGCATGTCATCAGCATCAGTTTCTGATTAATTAAATATTGAAAACTGACAGCAGTATGAGCAAATTGTTATTCCAGACAGTTGCATTTCCATGTATTATGTATATTCTATGCATGTTGTAAGAAGTTCTTGTTTTAAAATGCTTTGTGTAGTCTTCAGGGCTTAGGGGGGTTGCTGACACTTAAAACACTACTCATTTCCACTAGCTTAACACTGTGAGGTCTAAAAACAATACTGAAAAGTTCCCTAATGCTGAAAGCTCCCTTCCAACAACAGAAAGCTGAGAAGTTTTTAACAAAGGGTTGAAAATGCCCAGCTTTTCGTGTCAGGTCTCTTGGTTCCTGTTTCAATAATGGCAATTCAGTGTTGAGATCATTCAGGCAACTCTGAACATCTGACTTGGCAAGGTAAAGGTGTATTGAGTCTGGCTGGGATAGCTAATTTTCCTCATAGCATCCCTGGTAGTGCAGCACTTTATATTTGCGGCTAGAACAGTGCTGATAACACACAAGTGCTTTTGCTACTGCTGAGCAGTGCTTGCATAGTGTAAGGGTTGTCTCTCCAACATCCTCATCCTCACCCAGTAGGCTGGGGGTGGGCAAGAGACTGAGGGGGGACACAGCCAGGACAGCTGACCCAAACTGACCAAACGGATGTTCCAGACCATCTGCTCAGCAATAAGCTGTTTGTCTTCCAGAGCAACAGCTATGCATACTGGAGCCCTGCTTCCCAGGAAGTGGCTGGACACTGCCTACTTATGGGAAACAGAGAATAAATCTTTTTTTTCTTCACTTCTGTTTTTGATTTATCAAACTACCTTTATCTGGACCCACTATTTTTTTATTCATCTTATTTTCTCCCATCCTGCTGAGGAGGGGAGTGATAAGGTGGAGGGCACGAGGGGTCCAGCCAAGGCCAACCCAGTGCAAAAGGGTCCCACTGCCATCAGTGCAGCTCTTCAAAACAGAACCAGAATTTTTTCCAAATTATTTAGAATACCTTTATCAAAAATAACACACTTATATTACCATAAATTACCAGCATTAAACAAAAAACAAAAATAAAAACAAAACCCAGTGAAAAATTATAAGGGTGATTTCTGTAACAAGTTGCTGGACACAACATGTAGAATGTAAGAAGCACTCCACAGTAGGATTTTTATAAAACATATCACTTGGAATACGAAGAATCAACTTCAAATAAGATAACAGGGAAAGATGATAGCATCAATAGTATTCATTTGAATGTTGACAATACCCATGCAAACAGTAGTAATATGTCAATATATGCAGAATTATTGTATCATACTAGTCAAGATACTGCTTTTCTTTTTCAAGTACTAGAAACCATCTAACTTTCCTAGGTACTGTGACACAGAAATTCTTAATGAGAATCACCATCCTCAAAGCAGCCTTCTCCCTGGTTCAAGATAGTCAGGTTTTGTCTAAAATTATCCCTTTTCATACATAAGCTCTCTATAAACATCTGACTGCTTTCATTATGACTTGTAAAGGAAAAACTCTTGTACTTGTCATTATCACTGTGTTCTTCAATGGTTGCAAGCCCCACTTTTTCTCTTGTCTATTAATAATCTTCTCTGGTATTTTGAAGGTGGGGACCAATCCCATGCACATGCATCCTCACTTATGAGTATGTTAGTTGTTTTCTGAGTGTTACTTACTGAGTTGCTATTTACCTCCTAAACTATTAGCAAACTTTCTTTGTTTCACTCTTCCTATTTCCTTTCCCCCCACCTTCTCCTTGTCAAACCCCCACCAACAACTATATTAATAATAATGAAAAACCTCACAAGAAAAGAACAAAGCTGGATCTTCATCATACACACATGACAGGATGCTGCTTCACAACTCTTTCATTTTCTCATTTGCCTTTTTAATGAAGAAATTTTCCCCTCTTTTCCCTTAAGAGCCCAGAGCCACAGGCTATCATGATTTGCACTTCTGGGCATTATCAGGCTAGAAGTATCAATCATTGGAACTTAGAGATATTGACAAAGGCATGCTTTTCAAACACTTATGTACTTACCTTTAGATGTATGTAGTTCCATGGAAGAGAGACCACAGACATAGTAAAGGGATATGCAATAGTACTTGGAGAACTAGAATCTTTATCGTAGGTAATAAGCAGAGAAAGGAAAAAAAAAATCAAAACCCAACCCCAACACAATTCTGAGATGTGACGAAGTTTTATCTTTTTTAGCTAAGTTTTAGCTTTTTTGCTTGAAAACAAATAAATCTGACTGTACACTTCCTTACAGCTAGGTTTGACTACTAGATCTTTTTTTTCACATAAGAAATCTTATGCAACTGCAGACATTATGAAAAACAGGATCCAAATGAATGACTGTGTGCTAAATGCTCTTTGCAGTAAGATGCGCAATTACAAATAGTTCTGATATCCTGTAAACAAATGTGCTCAAAGCAAAAAACAGTTCTCGCTCCAGCTGCACTATTCTGAAAACACGTTACTGTATCATCTAAATAAATGCTTTGACCATTAGAGTGGAAATTGTGACACTTCAAATTGTGTTTGGATACAAAATCTAAAAAGCTTAAAAACTATTCACCAAAAGGAAGACACTTATCTAAAGCATAGGACACATTTATTTTGCATAAGTGCACCAGATGACAGGAGAAGTCTAAGCTATTTCACAAGTGATTTAATAGAAGTGACAGCACATATGATACACTCCATCTTTCTGAAGTCACATAAAGGAAAACAAAAAAACACAAACAAAACTCCCCATAAACCTCTTTCTTCATTATTCATGAAGGCCACATATAGTGACTTATAATTTGTTGACCTTAAGTGGGTTATTTTAACCATGGTCTCCTAGAATTATATCCAATTACAATGGCCCTGGTATTTTATAGCTTTTAACAGTCTTATAATTCAGACAGTGTATAAGATGAAGTGGTGCAGTTTCATAGTCTTTATGGAATTAAACTTTTGCTTTTAACATATGATGATACTCTGCTAGTGATACATAAAAAACCCAAAACAAGTAATGTGATGATGGCATTGTGAAACAATATGGAGAAACATCAGGCCTGGGAAATATGACACGCTTTCAGTGACTCAAGTTTGAGAATCAAAAACCTATTTCAAAGTGAGGAAAGAAAAATAAAGGCACAGCTACAGCAGCCTTACAGAACACAGTGCTTACTCCAAGTTTTGTCTTGGCAGCTGTCAAGCAGTTAACATTGATGAAAGTGCCCATAGAACCATAAAGCATTATTATTACGCATTTCATGCCCAGAATTCTTTTTACCTGTATAACATGATATACTAGAGCAATTTGGATATGAAATATTTCTGCATCACTATGATAAATCATAGCTTACTAAAACACCATAGTGCTGAAAGGAAGTGCTACAATTACTGCCAATGCTGGTACTACTAGAAATCAAAATCTGTCAGATGCTATATGTTTAATAAATCTTTCTTTTGTACCCATCATTTTAAATTGTAAAGAACCCATGAGAAGCAATGAAACACATCATTACAGATACTATTACTTAAATTGAGGACTGTCAAACAGTAGTAAATTATTCTTTTAAAGGCTTAATTACTTCAGAAACAGCAAGCGTCAAAATAATGCACATGTGCTAGCTCTAAAACGCAAAAATGTCCTGTGCAGCATATTACAAACACAAGATAGTTTGAACATATTCTTTGAATGGGCTACGTAATTTTTGTCACAATACCCTCATGTCACTCGATCAATTTAAAAAAAATGAGAAAAAAAGAAGGCAAGAAATCACAAAATGTACTTGTCTGTAACTTCTACTCATACTTAAGGATAAAAGTAATATTTCAACTAAAAACTGCACAGCCAGATGACGCCTGCTCCAATACTTGACCCATGTGGAAAGACTGAAAGAATTGAGGTTGTTTAGTCTACAGAAAAGAAAACTGGGGGGAGAAATGATAACAGTCTTCAAATCAGCTGTTCTGAAGAGGTGAATAAATTGTTCATGGCTTGGGAAGATGGAATAGGAGAGAATGGTCTTCTGCAGTAGATCCTCTCCTGATTTTGCACTTTTTTTAAAATATAAACTGTCACTGTGCAAAGACACAGTGAATTCAGTGTAGTCCTCAGCAGACTGGAATCAGTTTGTCTGTGTAAAGAGATTGCAGAGACCTCCCAAATCTTCATGACATTTATAATTAAAGCAAAAAAAAAACCAAACAGTCATAACAGATATTTACATATTACTCCTTAGTTTTATTGTAAGGATTTCTGTCTTTTCACAGTTAGTATTAAGGCCACTATTTGTCTGGCTTTTGTGTATTTTCAGTTTGATGGTCACGACACCAAATTCCTACAAAAGAGCATATACTTATTTCAGTGTCAGGAAGAGATTTTCTGTGTAAAATTGAGTTTTCATTGAATGTATTAAGTTTCTGCCTCTTCAAGATTTCCTCTTTAAGCATTGTTTTATCTTCTTCCAGAAATTATTTAGCAGCATCAACAAAGTGCATAAACTTTCTAAGATAATGTAATCCAGATCCTGTCTCATGTTGCTGTTTTTAAACTTCTTCACTGCTCATTTCATTCTTCCTGCCTCATACTGCCATCTTGTACATGGATGAAACACGCCTGTGGCACCGGAGCGGAGCCAGGGGAGATCAGTGTCCAGAAGCCTCACCACAGAGCGACAAGAGCCACTGAGGAGGGAGCCTCAAGTCCTCGACTGGACTTGCAAAGAGCTCAGCTACCGCGAGGAGGTGACTCACCAGGGGCGGAGACAGGAGGAGTGGCACCAACTGTGAGTGCTTAAAAATCTACCCAGGGAGCGCGGTGACCAGGAGTGCGGCGAACAGAGCAGGCAAACAGAGTGGGTCGAGGCAGTTTGCGCAGCAGTTCGCGTGGGCAGGCGAGCGGGACGGTGAGCACTCGCTGTACGACCAGGGTCTGGTCTGGGAGCTCTGCCCCGGCCGCCCCGGTGGTGGCCAGCGTAGGCACCCAGACAGAGCTGGTAAGCAGGGAGGTTGCGGTGCAGAGCTTGGAGTGTAGAGAGTGCCTGCACTGGTCTTGTGAGGGAAAGGTGCAGAATGGGCAGGGCTGCGCTCGCTGCTCCCTGATGGAGGTCCTCCTCCAGCAGGTGGCTGAGCTACGGGATGCTGTCAGTAAGCTGCAAGATGTCAGGGAAGCTGAGAGGAAGCAGGACTGCTTGCTCCAGGACCAAACAGCACAGGGGCCTCAAGATTCCCCTCTAACTCATGGAGAAAAGAAGGGGCTGTTGATCAGGGAAGCTGGGAATTAGTAACAAAAAAAAAAACAACCAAAGGAGGAAGAGAGCAATTAAAAGCAAGGGGCTTCCTCCTAAATCTGCTGTACCCACCCAGAACCGCTTTGCTGTCCTGCAGGGGGCTGATGAGGAAATGCACTTGCCTCAGAAACAGTCGGCTGGTGCACTGGTACAGAAGATCTCTACTGGTGCCGCCAGGAAAAAGTGGTGGGTTGTAGTAGTAGGGGACTCTGCCTTGAAAGGGACAGAAGCGCTCATCTGTCGGCCTGACCCGGTCGCAAGGGAGGTGTGTTTCCTACCTGGGGCACGGATCAGGGATGTTGAGGAGAGGCTGCCTGCTCTAGTAAGTCCCACGGACTATTACCCACTTCTAGTGATACATGTGGGTGCTAGGGATATAGATAGTAGTAGCCTGAGGAGTATAAAGAAGGACTACAGAGCTCTGGGAGAGGTGGTCAGGGGCTCTGGAGCTCAGATAGTCTTTTCGACAATTCTCCAAGACACAGGGGAGGACCTTCCAAAGGCAAGGAGGATTGGACAGGTTAATAAATGGTCAAAAGGGTGGTGTCATTGTCAAGGGTTTGGGTTTCTTGGACATGGGGCCCACATTTGTAGGCCAGGCCTACTGGTGGCTGGTGGAAGTGCTCTGATAAAGAAAGGGAAGAGTGGCTTTGCTGGGAGGCTTGCCAGACTTGTCAAGGATGCTTTAAACTGGTTGTGTTTGGGGAGGGGAGCATCATTCCATCCCAACACACCCAGTCAGTTGACAGCACCTATAATAAATACTCTGAGCAATGTAGTGATATTCTAGCCGCTTCAGCCACTGAGCTGGCTTCATTTGGAGCTCGGATCAGATGCCTCTATACAAATGTCCGTAGCATGGGGAATAAACAAGAGGAAATAGAGATGTGGGCACATCTACGGGGCTATGATATAATAGGCATCACCGAAACATGGTGGGGTGGCTCCTTTGACTGGAGTGTTGGAATGGAAGGTTATACGCTTTTTAGAAAAGACAGGCTCAGTAGGAGGGGAGGGGGAGTTGCCCTTTATGTTAGGGATAGGCTGGAGAGTATGGAACTCTGTCTGGGGACAGGTGATCAGTTAACAGAGAGTTTGTGGGTCAGGGTTAAGGGGAAATCGGTGATGGGACACATTACTGTGGGGATATGTTACAGACTGCCTGATCAAGAGGAACCTGTGGGTGAAGAACTCTACAGACCAATAGCAAAAGCCTCACACTCGCAGGCCCTTGTTCTCATGGGGGACTTCAACCAGCCTGACATCTGTTGGGGCGACGGTACGGCCCGGCACAAGCAATCCAGGAGGTTTCTCAATTGTGTGGAAGACAACTTCCTTCTGCAAGCAATAGAGGAGCCGACGAGGAGAGGTGCCCTGCTTGACCTCGTGCTCACCAACAGGGAAGGGCTCGTTGGAAATGTGACTCTCCAGGGAAGTCTTGGATGCAGTGATCACGAGATGGTCGAATTTGAGGTCCTCAAGACAGTGAGAAGAGCATGCAGTAAGCTCACTGCCCTGGACTTCAAGAGAGCAGACTTTGGGCTCTTCAGGAACCTGCTTAGCAAGGTTCCATGGGATATCGCCCTAGAGGGCAAGGGGGCCCAAGACTCTTGGTTAACATTCAAGGATCACCTGCTACAAGCTCAGCAGTGTTGCATCCCGACTAGAAGGAAGTGCAGCAGGAGGGCCAGGAGACCTCCCTGGATGGATAAGGAGCTGCTGAGAAAAATTCACAGGAAAAAAGAGGCTTATAAAAGGTAGAAACAAGGACAGGTGGCTCGGGATGAATACAGGGATGTTGTCCGGGAAGTTAGGGACCAAGTTAGGAAAGCTAAGGCCCAATTGGAGCTAAACTTGGCAAGGGATGTTAAAGATAATAGGAAGGGATTTTATAGGTATGTAGCGGCTAAAAAACAGACTATGGACAATGTAGGCCCCCTCCAGAAACTTTTGGAAGAACTGGCTACACAGGACTTGGAGAAGGCTGAGGTTCTGAATGGCTTCTTTGCCTCAGTCTTCACTGGCAAAGGCTCTGACCGCAGCACCCGAGTCTTGGAAGGCGGACGCAGGGACTGTGAAAACCTAGACCTTGGGAACACTGTACAAGAGGATCTGGTTCGAGACCATCTTAAGAACCTGAATGTACACAAGTTCTGATTTCCTGATTTTCATTCAGGAAATTTCCTGATGCAATCCATCCGCAGGTCCTGAAGGAGCTGGCGAATGAACTTGCAAAGCCACTGGCCATCATATTTGAAAAATCATGGCAGTCAGGTGAAGTTCCTGATGACTGGAAAAAGGGAAATATAACCCCCATTTTCAAGAAGGGGAAAATGGATGATCCAGGGAATTACAGACCAGTCAGTCTCACCTCTGTGCCTGGCAAAATCTGGGAGCAGATTCTCCTGGAGGGCATGCTAGGGCACATGAAAAACAACAAGGTGCTTGGTGACAGCCAGCATGGCTTCACTAAGGGGAAATCCTGCCTTACCAATTTGGTGGCCTTCTATGATGGGGCTACAAAAGTGATGGACAGGGTGGAGCAGTTGACGCCATCTACCTGAACTTGTGCAAAGCGTTCAACACTGTCCCACATGACATCCTTGTCTCTAAATTGGAGAGACATCAATTTGATAGGTGGACCACTCGGTGGATAAAGAACTGGCTGGATGGTCGCACTCAAAGAGTTGTGGTCAACAGTTCAATGTCCAGCTGGAGATCAGTAACAAGTTGTGTCCCTCAGGGATCGGTGTTGGGACCGGTCTTGTTTAATATCTTTGTCGCTGACATGGACAATGGAATTGAGCGTGCCCTCAGCAAGTTTGCCGATGACACCAAGCTGTGTGGTTCTGTTGATACGCTAGAGGGACCTTGACACACTTGTGAGGTGGGCTGATGCCAACCTCATGAAGTTTAACCATGCCAAGTGCAAGGTCCTACACCTGGGTGGGAGCAATCCCAGGCACAGCTACACCTTGAGCAGGTAAGAGATTCAGAGCAGCCCTGCAGAGAAGGACTTGGGGGTGTTAGTCAATGAGAAAATGAACATGAGCCAGCAGTGTGCACTCACAGCCCAGAAAGCCAACCGTATCCTGGGCTGCATCAAAAGGAGCGTGACCAGCAGGTTGAAGGAGGTAATCCTCCCCCTCTACTCTGCTCTTGTGAGACCTCACTTGGAGTATTGTGTTCAGTTCTGGTGTCCTCAACATAAAAAGGACATGGAACTGTTGGAACAAGTCCAGAGGAGGGCCACGACGATGATCAGGGGACTGGAGCACCTCCCATATGAAGACAGGCTGAGAAAGTTGGGGCTGTTCAGCCTGGAGAAGAGAAGGCTGTGTGGAGACCTCATAGCAGCCTTCCAGTATCTGAAGGGGGCTTACAGGGATGCTGGGGAGGGACTATTTATTAGGAACTGTAGTGATAGGACAAGGGGTAACGGGCTGGAACTTAAACAGGAGAGGTTTAGACTGGATATAAGGAAGAAATTCTTTCCTGTTAGGGTGGTGAGGTACTGGAATGGGTTGCCTGGGGAGGTAGTGAATGCTCCATCCCTTGCAGTGTTCAAGACCAGGTTGGATGAAGCCTTGGGTGATATGGTTTAGTGTGAGGTGTCCCTGGTGATGGCAGGGGGGTTGGAACTTGACGATCTTGAGGTCCTTTCCAATCCTAACTATTCTATGATTCTATGATTTACACTTCAGTAAACAGGGAAGTCATCCTTGCAAACACCAACATTACTGATAGTGAAAGGAAACTCTGGGATAGTATTGCTCAGCATACCCAGACTGAATAGGCCTACCCACACTAGGAGGTAGTATACAAGCAGGTATGCATATACTAGTAGGTATACATATACTAGTAGGTAGCATACTGAATATTAAGGAGTATTAAATTCAGGAATTGCTCAGTCAGACCATGTTTTCTTGTCTTTCCAGCACATTGCTTTATCCTCTGCAGCTCATGATTCGAACCAGTGTAGCACTTTGACTGAACTGCTCTGAGAAAATACAGTCTCATCAGACAGTATTTGTCTTCTTTCAGATTCAAGGCTTAGAATTAGCTATGGGTCCACCTGTCATGGTTTAAGCCCAGACAGTAACTCAGAACCATGCAGCTGCTCGCTCGCTCCCTCCCTTTCCTCCCCCTATTCCCGGAGGCATGGGGAGGAGAATCAAAAGAATGTATCTCCCACGGGTTGAGACAAGAACAGTCCAGTAACTAAGGTATAACACAAAACCACTGCTGATACCACCAATAATAATAATGATAAGGGAAATAACAAGGGAAGAGGATGCAATCACTCACCACCTGCTGATTCCCAGCCCAACTCAAGCAGTGATCTAGCCCTTCTGGGTAACTGTCCCCAGTTTATATACTGGGCATGACGTGCTGTGGTATGGAATACCTCTTTAGGTAGTTTGGGTCAGGTGTCCTGTCTCTTGCTTCCTCCCAACTTCCCCTCCTCCCTGGCAGAGCATGAGACTCAGAAAGTCCTTGGTCAGATTAAAAATTACTGAGCAACAACTAAAAACAACAGTGTTATCAGTGTTGTCCCCAGGCTGAAAGTCAAAACCACAGCACTGCACCAGCTACTAAGAAGGAGAAAAATGACTGCTACTGCTGAACCCATGACACCACCTTTTCCCATATTTTTGTCAACATCCACCTTGTGACTCACATATATCTGGAGTATCAAAAATGCTCTGTACCACTCACTGCAAACCTAAAATTACCTTCAGAGTGCTGAAGAATTTTAACATGTCCCCTTACATGCTCCAAGACTTTTTTCCATTTTCATCACATCCCAGTCTGTACCATTTCTTGTTTAGTGTAATTGTAATGCCTGAGCAAATACTGAATAGGTAGCTATAACAAAGGTAGATAATAGTGATAAAGAGACTGGAAATGGTAAGTTCTCATCTTCTGGATTTTTAACTATTGAAATTTATGTGATGAAGTAAATAGGTGGACTGCTGTGTGTATTTAGTTAAAATTCCTAACTATTTTCTAACATATTTGTACAGTGTACAGTCTCTTCAAAATTTATACCCAACGACTGCAACAAGTCAGTATATTTTTGGATTTTGTTGTATTTCTGCAGTAAATCTTAACTCCAGAGCTAGTCCACCACCATTATTATGTGGTGATGCAATGCAAGGAAGGCAGTGGAATCATAATTTTAAATTACCCATACCTTATCAAACTGGCAGGGAAAATAAACACATACTTAGATAACTCCAAGTAAATTCTCTTACTCATATACTCATTGAAAGTGCACTGACATAACAAAGAATCTAGCAAAAGAGATAGTAAAGTTTTGGACCTGCTTTGTTATTTAAATAAGAATGTGAGTTTGAATACAGCAACCACAGGATCAGAGAAGTACTTTAACCACCTATACATACATGGACTAGTTTTGTTTCAGCACTAAGATGAATGGATCTAATTAGCTACAGGGAAACCAGGCAAATGTCTTGAACCATGCCCTGAAGCCCCACAGCCATCAGTGCTGACACTGGCAGTAAAGCCTTCAGTTTTACAGAATGCCAACACATGGGCCAGGTGCCAAAGTTAAGCCCTACGTTAGTCCAGGTGGTTCTTTGACTGAGGAGACACGACTTCAGATGCTTTACACCTCTTAAGGAAAGGTGATCTATTCATGTCAGTCACCAATTCAAGCAAGATGATCATTCAGTGTTTCTGCTCATGTGCTGTGTAGCATGGAATCAAGTAATCACCTCTCTGCTGTGCCTGGGAAATGAGTTTTTACTAAAGTGTCCTGATAAGAAATCTCACTGCACCTGGATGCACTAGTATAGGCAGCACATGGGGCAGAACAGAAAACAGCAGAAAAGTGACATCCCCAATAAAAACCAGTCTATTATCAACCTATAGTCAAAGGTGTGAATTAGGGTATATATGTGGTTCTTTTTAGTTTGGATCAGGAGTGCACTTTTGAAGCAGGTATTTCCAACACCCCCACTTACTGCGCTTTGGCTCTCACTGTAGAGGTCCTGCTACACACAAACTAGATTCTTGTCAGACAAAACTAAACTAGAAGTGTTCCAGAAGGATGCCCAGAACTCAACTGCTAGGAGGTATCTGGTCAGCCAGACAGGCCACCTGAAAGGCACACAGGAAGAAAACTTCTGCTCGTGGCCTGGACAGGCATACTCTTTGCTGGGTAAAAACTGGATGGATGGCCTGGCCCAAAGAGTGGTTAAACCCACCTGGCAGCTGGTCACAAGTGATGTTCCCCAGGGCTCAGTAGGTCCAGTTCTGTTTAATATCTTTAGCAGTGATTCAGAGGAGGTGATTGAGTGCACCCTCAGTAAATTTGCAGATGACACCATGCTGGCTGGAAGTGCTGAAGGAAAGCTCTGCAGAGGGATTTGGACAGGCTGGGTTGACAGGCTGTGGTCAGTGGTATGACCTTTAACAAGGCAAAGTGTCAGGTCTGGGACTTGGACCACAACAACCCCGTGCAATGCTACAGGCTGGGGGAAGAGTGGCTGGAAAGCTGATTGGCAGAAAAGGACCTGGGAATGTTGGTAATAAGCTGGCTGAATATGAGCCAGCTTGTGCCCTGGCAACCAAGAAGGCCAGCAGCATCCTGACTTTTATCATCAATAGCATGGTCAGCAGGGTCAGGCCAGATTATCTCCCTTCTCTGGGCACTGGTGAGGCCTCACCTCGAATCCTATGTTCAGTTCTGGGCCCCTCACTACAAGAAAGTTATTGAGATGCTGGAGTGGGTCCAGAGAAGGGCAGTGGCACTGGTGAAGGGTCTGAAGCACAGATCTGATGAGGAGCAGCTGAGGGAACTGGGGGTGTTTAGTCTGGAGAAGAGAAGGCTCAGGAGGAACCTTATCGAGGTCTACAGCTACCTGAAAGGACAATGTAGAGAGGTGAGCATCAGTGTCTCCTCAGGACAAGAGGAGAAGGCCTCAAGTTGTGCCAGGGAAGGTTTAGATTGGACATTTGAAAAAATTTCTTCAGGGAACAGGTTGTCAAGCCTCGGAACAAGCTGCCTAGGGAAGTGGTACAGTCACCATCCCTGGAAGTATCAGAAAGACATGTAGACATAGCACTTAGTGACATAGTTTACTGGCAGATTTGGCAGTGCTAGGTTATTGGCTGGACTTGATTTTCAGGATCTTTTCCAACCTAAATGATTCAACGATTTTATAACTGTTATATCTACTACTTGGTAGCAGAGGCACAATCTCAACCTGAGAGGCTCAGCAGCAATGACAATGTATGTGTGGCAGTGCAAAGCTTATTCTTCCTCAGGCAAATGAGCTCTGGGCTGGCTTTGCAGCCAGCACCAAACTCTCTGTGTAGGTGCACTGCCATATATCCATGAACATAATGCTGCCGAGTTTAACATTAAGCATGTTTGCATAAGCCATTGTCAGCTTCCTGCTTCAGTATATCAGTATCTACTTTTTTCTTTGATATGCTGGCACTTGTAAGCCACAAATTTCACTATGTGTCACAAGCTGTATATTTTCTAAGGGCTGTAGCACCAACACCATTTAGTTCTGAATGCACAATTCAAAGAGTACAGGCTGCAGGTCAGTGTCAAAGGTAATTTCCTAGACTGGGATCCCTTCTCTCTGACTTCTTAGGCAATGGGTTGGGAAAGACATTTGTGTTTGATGAATTCATCTGGAGTAGCTCATTACTATTCACAGCTGGGGCTGCTGATATGGGTGCCAGTCACCTCTATTGCTAACATAAAGAAACGAGGAGTATAAGGGCCTTAGAGGGTCGTGTTTCTATGCAGCACCTTAGTACCAGAGATGATCCACTTCCAAGATCCCCTGAACATCTACTGGTTTTTGGCTACCTAACCCAAAAGCGGGCTCTTCGAGGAACGCTCGAGTGTGAACAGCTGAAGCCCAAAGCACAGCTTCTCAGCCCCTCACGGGTAACTCGCTCCTGCTCGGCGAGCCTGTACCCCAGGAGACCACACTTCTTCCCGTTCCCGCAAGGAGCGGACACCGCTACATCTATAACCCCCGCAAACGCAGCCGGGGACCCGGGGCTCACCTGGAAGCCCCACTACCCACCAAGTATAGAGCCCTGCCCGGAGGACAGAAGAAGGGAGTGAGGACGAGCGGTTACACGGCGCCCCGCCAGCGCCCACCTCAGCACATGCAGCGGTCCCGAAGCCCCCGCTCCGCGCCTCGCCCCTTCGCCCGCCCTCACAGACCCCGCACCGGCCGCAGCTCGGCTGGGTGTGTGGGTGGGTGGATGACCCCCCCGCCACATGGCGCGGTAGGAGCCGCCCGGCGGCAGGCGCAGGCGCCGCAGCGCTCGGTTCAGCGCCATGGCTCGCGGGGTGCCAGCGGCTGTGCTTGGCGCTGTCGCTTGCCTTTGCTTCCTACCCCCCGCGGCCGAGAGCTTCAAGAAGAGGGGACCCAGCGTGACAGCGAAGGTGACTCTCGCCCGCGGCTGGGGCAGCTCCGCCGAGCGGAAAGTCGCCCAGGGCGCCGGCCTGAGGCGAGCCGGGATGGGTGGGTTCGTCCTGAGGGGGGGCCGCGGCGGCTTCTCTGCGGGCCCGGCAGGGGATGGTTTTCCTGCCGGCTCCGCGTCCGTTGTCGGCAGGTTCTGGGAGGCTGCCTCCTCTCACTCACCCCCGTCCTGTAAGCGGAACGCCGGTACCTCGCTGGCTTGCTGTTTCCCGGGCCGGATGCTGGGCGGGAGGGAGGCCTCTGCGCGTTGGGTTCGGGAAGGGCTTGGGCGAATGTCTTCGCTATCCCATTTTGTGTTTTGATTTTGGAGTTTCTTAACCGCTTGCTCCCTTTCTGTTGGCGCTCCGCTTCAGACTTTGGGTTAGCAAAGCCTGCCTTACAGAAACTGTAACTTCAAAAGTTAAACGTCACTATTGCGGGGTCTCTGCTGGCTGCGGACTTGTAGTCTGTGGATTTGATTCTTTTTATGGGGTAAGTCCCATAAGCTGTGGTCTCCAAATCATCTTCTGGCAATATAATGCAGTTTAATTGTGCATAAAGTACTTAGCTTTTTCAGACCTTCTGTCTGGGATTTCATTTTGTACCCTTTCCCGATCCTTCTGCTGTGGGACATAGATAATTGGACCTGCTGATCTTCCTTGTGTAGGCCAGTCAAAACTTAACTTAGCTCATCAAATCACTGCAGTTCTCTGTTCCAGCTTGCATAGTTCTATTTAATTTCTCTTCATATAAAAGGTATTCCAGATCTTTGAGCATCTGTGCTGCCTGTTACCTTCTTTAGATTGGTTTTATCATTCTGCAACAGAGAAGACAGAATTACATAAAGCACTCAGGCTGTGAACGCATAGTGCAAATGTATACGATACATAATTATGCTCATCTCTTGTCCTTATCCATGCCTAGCTATTATAAAAATTCAGTTTTCTTCTCTGATCTTCACAAACCCAGAGCCAAACTTTTTATCAAACTGCTCATGATGACTCCAGATATCTTTTCAGAATGGTCGCTGATTTAGGACCCCTTGTTGTGGCTGTGTAATCCTCTTCCATTGGCAGTGTTTGGATTTATCGTGAGTTTATTTGTCATTGTATTACCTGGTCCGTAAGAATCAGGAAATCTTTGTTTCACAGTCAGTTTCTTCCTCCCAACCCCAAGTAATTGAGTACTCTTGGCCATTTTTTAATCTCATATACACCATCTTGTGCAAATTATACACTAATATATTGATGAGAACCAGCCACTCTTACTGATGCACTCTTTTTTTTTTTTCTTTCATTTCAGCCTTGAAATACTTCAAATTGTAAATAAGATTGTATGTAAATATTGGTAAGACTGAAAATGTATAATATTTGTTTTCTTTAAGACTTTTTGGTGAAGAATCTGGCCAGACGTTTTTTGAGATTTGAGGCTGCATTGACCAGCTAATTGGTGTCTTTATGCTTATTGACTTTCCAGAAAACTTGAGGAAATATGCTTAAGAGAACATGGCTTCTCTATGCAAAAACAATACCTACGGCTACCAAATATTTCTGTGTTTGATTTCCTTGCCAAGAATATGCACAGACATGTTCTTTTGTGCATTCTTTGGAAGTTTTCTGAAAGTCGCCAGGCAGGTAGCACAGGTATGTAGCATGCTAGCAGGAAGCCAGGAACTCACTGCTGTTCACAGAATTAGCTGATGTTTTGGAAATACTGGCTTTGTTGCTTAGGAGAGTGGCTTTGCCGTGGGTGAAGCCTTCTGGTTGAGTTAGGTTTACAGTATGTGATGGACTTTACTTTCTGTGGTCTGTGAGAGTGTTTAAAGTTACTGCTATCTGGGATCACTGTTTGGCAGCCTCAGTTGTGTTACTTATGTATAGTTATATATTTCAGGCAGTCCTTCTACTAGGAGAACATTTCCAGGTAAAATAAGGTGTGTTTATAGGCAGGCAGTACCCCTTACCTAGATAACCCTGGTGGCAAAATTTGCAGAGGTGTGTTTATGAAAACATTAAAAAGTTGGTTAAAGTGTGCTGCTAAAACTCTGGGAGCCACACATCTAAGAATTTTATGTTATTTAGTGCCAAGGAAATGAATGAAGTGTATCAAAAGGAATTTTATTTTCTTTATAGAGCAGTTACGAAGTTAGCCAAAAAAGTTCAACAGTCAAAACCACATGGAAGATCAAGAAATGGTAGAAATGTTTAGTATGAGAGCATGAAAGAGGCATTCACATTGAAGCAACTGTGGTCATTTATTATCATTACTGGACTAATTTCTTAGCGTTGCAGACAAGTAATATGTGGTTGAGCACCACAAGGAACAGCAAATACCACATCATAGGAATACACGTTGCTGTTTCCTAGAAGTTGTAATAGTCTTTATGTAACTTTTACAGAACCTCAAAATATCTCTTTTCCTGACAGCTGTTTCTATTTTCAGTAATTTTTGGAACATTTTTGCACGTTCAAGTATGTATTCATATATTCTGAGCTATATTCAAACGCTTTATAACTCATTCGCCTTTTTGAAGTTGCTTTTTAGCAACATTTACATTCAAGCTTCTAGGCAGTTAGCTGAATAGTGTAGCCTGGTCCTTTCTCCATCAGGTTTGAATTCATATTTAGGAAGGCAACTCCCTGCTTGAGCTGTAGGATTTTCTTCCTACTGTTTGTCAATTTAATGGCATTTAGGCTTTAGCCTGTACTTAATCACATACATAGTAATGCTTAGAACAGTGAAGGTTATGAGTGGACAGAAAACTATTATTTGTGGGGATTGTCAGTACTATACTTCCTTTTTATTGTTCACCACACTGGAGTTCTTTCCTACGTTCACGATTCGTCTTTTTTGTACAGCTTTAAAGACATGCATGTCAGGGAAGAGTCTTCTTGAGCACTGCCTTCAAACGTGTGATACAGCAGTCTCACTAAGCCATTAAAAGCAGTAAGAAATAAAAAGTGACTTCACCAGTTCTCAAACATTTTTCTGCATAATCTGATTTTGATAGCTCTGGAAGTATTTTTCTCAAACAGCACACTCAGGAACTGAGAGTTACTATTAATACAGACCAGCCAGAAGTGGTTTCTTAATATCTTGTGCTTTCAAAAGCTTGGCCTTATTGTTGCGCTCATGTTTGTATCACTTTTATTCTACTCACAAAAATGTTCAGGTGTTCTTTGACGTGAAGATTGGAGACAAAGATATTGGCAGAATTGTAATTGGATTGTTTGGAAAAGTTGTCCCAAAAACCGTGGAGAACTTCATTACGCTGGCAACTGGAGAAGTATGTTTGCAGTTTTCTTCCACTTAAGTGTATTCAAGTTTGGATTGGGAAGTAAATATTTGTTTAATGCTGTTTCAGTTGTCAACTGTCAATCTTAGTTCAGTGGAGCCTGTGCAGGGGTGCCATTTCCCAAGGCTGTGCACTGGTGTGTGACTTCTCAGGTTCTTGGGGCTTGGTTCACAAGATGTAATTATGCGATGCTGGATATTGCTACCTCAGACTGTACTTGCCTTGCAGATCTGGCATGTAGTAGTAAGATAATCAGTCAAATAAAGACAGTGGCTTTGATAACTTGCTTTGTGGTAGAGCAGTCAACTACATTCACCTGCATCTCAGTTTAATGTTCTTGGCAGTGTTTGTATCTGGTGGTGGTATGTCTGTGAAATCTGTTCGTTCACCCATATATGCTTCCATATGACTGTATAGAACTGCATGTTACACTGATTTAAATAATTATTTCATTTTTCTTAGAGAGGATATGGATACAAAGGAAGTAAATTTCATCGTGTGATCAAAGACTTCATGATTCAAGGGGGAGACTTTACAGCTGGAGATGGATCAGGAGGTAACATGTTTACTTTCTTCCAGATTCCCTTTCCTTTAAATCCCAGCTGAAATGATGGGCAAACCCATGTAATTCCCTTAGTCTTTCAGCTCATAAATGAAATAAATGAAAAAAAAAAAAGGAAAAAAGTTTTAGACCATCTAGCACTTTTCCAGGCATCTTGGAACATGACCTGCAATTATTTGAATTACTATTAAGTATATGTAGAGCTTCCTTTGTCTTCAGCTTTTGCAGATAGCTCTTTTCTGTCTGTGGCTTGTCCCCCATTCAAGAAGCATGGCTTTGTGTGATGGGTTGGAGCCATGCAACTAACTGAGCTGCTGCTACAGCATACTGTCTCCAGAAGATGGATGTCTCAACCCTTGCCCTGCCCTGGCTTTGCGACAGTGCTCCTCCCCTGAGGCACTCACTGACTGCATGTATACGTGAACCAGTTCAAGTCATCCACGAGAAAACTAATGTCTGATGAAACAGTGTAGTCCTGTAGAGAGAAGGAAAGCAGGTAGGGAAGGAGCTCAGCCAGTTCTGTGGAAACTTCAGAAACATGTTATGGGAGGGAATTTCAAAATGGGTAGCAAAATTAGAAAATGAGGGTCATGCCCTCTCCCCTTTTTTTCCCCATACTAATTCTAAACCCATAAACTTACTGATGGTGTGAATTCTGGCTGTGTCCATCACTCATGAGCCTCCAGAAGAGCGGTTTAGTCCACTAAGGAGGGCAGCCCCATCTCTTGCATTGTGGCTTCTGATCACTTCCTTTACACATGCACACTTCACGTGCTAGGGTTTGAACTGCCTGCATACAGTGTTAGCTGTTTCCCCACTGCGACAAAACAGAAAACACACATTCCTTTTCCTTGCAGTGAACAATGGGGAAGGCTAAAATTCGAAAGACAGAGTTTTAGCATTAAAGGTAGGCAGTGGTTTTTGCCTACTAATACCATTTATTGGGATAGTAGCTGGTGGTGTTGGGAGCAGTGTGACCACTGTGCTAGGCACTGTACAAATAAAGAATGAGACAGACTGCCTTCTCTTGTCAAAGTGATGGTGGTTTAAACATGACTCAAAATGTTTTCTCTTCTGAACTATCTTAGAAACATCAAAATCTGTATGTAATACAGATGGCACAAATTCACAACAAACCTTTTAGACTACCCTCCATTTAGTCTTCATATATTTCTAGACATGTCTAAAGTGCTTTCTTATTAGGAGGAAAGGTTGGGAAAGTAAAGATTAAAATTGTCACAAAACATGGCAACCTAATTTTTAGTGGCCATAGATACATAATTTAAATTTGTTGAATTAGGTTGAAGTACACTTGTTCAGCAGTATATGTAAGTAGGACCTTTAAAGGTACTCAGCTTCCTTGTTAAATTTAAGTGTAATCAGTTTTAAATATTCTCTCCTTACATGCAATGTTTTAGCTTACCTTTTCCTTTACATCAGAATGCATTTAGTTGTGGAATCACTGACAATGGAACAATGATGTTGCTGTGTTTACTCAAAATGAATCTTCAAGTCCTGAATATATACTGTATTTTTCCCATTTTTGAACTAAAAGATTTTGGTTTGGATTGGATTTTTTTTTGTAAAGTTTGTTTCTAAATTTGTGTCACAGGAAGAAGCATCTATGGGGAAAAATTTCCAGATGAGAACTTCAAGCTTAAACACTATGGAATTGGATGGGTTAGCATGGCTAATTCTGGTCCAGACACCAATGGATCCCAGTTCTTCATCAGTGTGACAAAGCCTTCCTGGTTAGATGGAAAACATGTAGTGTTTGGCAAAGTCCTTGATGGAATGGTAAGCTAAAAGTAGTGGCAAGATTTATCCAAGAAAATCTGAACAAGTTCTGCCATATTTTATTTGCATTAGTGTAATTTACACCACTGTGGTTCAAAAGAGTTGAATGTTATCTAGTATGTACATGGTAGAAAACGATTGTGAAGAGCTTGAAGCTGGATGATTTGGAAGTACAATGGTGACTGCAGAAATGGAAACTTAAATTGTGCCTCTGGCTTTCACAGCTTTTGTTTAGGCCACTAACCACCGAAATCAACACTGACATCTTTGCAGATCACAAAGGCAGAAGGTTCAGGTTCCCCTGTCACTAATGCTGTTAACCATGAAATAATTGTATTTCTACAAGCTAAAGTCTACTTCTGTAGCATGTATTAGTGAAGGATGACATTTTCACTGTCAGGGTTTTTAGAATCATGTGGATGTAAAGTATACAAACAGGTATACTCAGATCTGTTTAAAAAAAAAAATCTAGCCTATTCCCTCCAGCTCTGCACAACTGCAAAACTGATTAAATGCCAAATAAAATTTAAATTGAAAAATGGTACTTGCAACTGATTGTTCTCATAGTAGTCTGGCTTTCCTTTTAAGTCATTCTATTTCATCTGTGTTTTGGAATAAATGGGGGAAACCTGAAGTGCTGCACTGACCAGTTCTTTGAGGGGTTTGAAAACCTCAGCAGAACACTTGCCCCTGCTTCCACGTTCATATTGAATTTGATTCTCATGAGCTACAGTAGTAGCTGAAATTTTTTGAGGAGCAACTCAAACTAATTTTTAGTTTAGATTAATGCATCAGATTTCATGAAGCCCAGTTGTGCTGTTACAATTAGAAAAACAAGTACTTCTCATCCTTTATGATCTCTGGATTACACTTTCTGATCATAGGCTACAGACAGACCCTGAATGTGCTATGGTCGGCCAGCTGAAAGGATATTTTGAGTTGCCCTTTTATAATATTTTTGTTGGGTTAAGGTTTTTATGGAAGGGCAAACAACCTTCCTCCTGTAAGCTGTGTTTGGGTGGTAGAGTAGCATGACTGTTCATGTGGGGAAAAAAAAGGCATGTGAGAACTCAGCAGGGTAAAGGTCTGTAAAGTTGCTTAGTATATAGCAATGCTTGGAACACTTAGTTGTTCATGTGGTCCCAGTCTTGAGCCACTGAGTTTCCTTGGTTAAACTGAACTCTCTCCTCTTTTGTGTTAACAGTCTGTGGTACACTCTATAGAACTCCAGCAGACAGATGAACACGACCAGCCCCTTCAAGACTGTGTGATTGTGAACAGTGGCAAAATAGCTGTAAAAGAGCCATTTGTAGTTGAAGTAAGTGACTGGTGAGACCAACAGTCAGAAGGGAAAGTAAAACTTGCAACTTTTTAAGGCTTCTTTTCAACTGATCTCAACCATGTATTGAGTTTTCTCCTCAAAATACATCAGGTTGTATTTAGATAGTACTTATTATTTGCCAGATACATAAAAGATACAAGCATTTCTGTAACAATTTTATGGAGCTCTCACTCCTTGAAGTTCATGACATATCTCACTAAATTGCAGAAAAAGTCTTTAATGAAAAATTTTAGATGTATTTTTATTTTTTCAATGTCTGAAATACAGTCATTTTGTCATTTTTGGAGATTTTTGCAGTGTTTCCGCCTTTTCAACTGAATATATTATTTTCTGTAACACTATCAGCATTTTTAAAATTGAAAAAAAAAAGAAATATGTTGTTTGAATAAATAAACTTTGATTTCAAATAAATACTTAATGAAGAGCTTTTTCTATACCCTTTCCATCTGTGCCTCTGGCCTCTTTTATCACCTTACTTGATTCTGCAAAGTGTGTAGGAGGTGCTGCTTCTCAGGAAATGAGGTGGTAAGATTAGAGCAGGGATGGTAAATTTCTCTGCTCCTAGTATGTCAAAATCCCTGCTGTCTTCCTAAAAAGCAACAGTATTCACGTGCAATCCTGTAATCAGGAAAGAGCAGCTCTGTCTAGTCTGTTAAGTCTGTTAACTGTCTGTTAAGTAGGATAATCAGTTAGAAACTCATTAAAACAGAAGAGTATTCGCTTTACAGCACAGTGAATTTTGTAACTCCTAGCTAAAATTAGTTATTATAAATGCTGCTTTTTTTTCAGTTTTGCTCTATGTCAGAGATGTAACTTCAGGTTCACTGTTTTTGTAATGCTTCGGAGTAACTCAAGTTGACAGCTTAACTGGTAGCTTTGAAACAAAGTGTAAGGTAACCACTTAGAGACACCTGAGTTTGTTAGGCTCTTTAATGAGAGAGATGTGGATTTTTTTTTTTCTTGAGTTTCCAGTGTTTCAAAAGTCAGGATACGGGAACCGATGCAAAGATCTGAAGAAAGGTACACCCACCTCCACGGTTTACAGTACATCACTTACCTTTGTGGTAATGGGTTTCCTGAAGGGTGTCCTGATGCCCAGGTGAGGTACTGGCGCCCCATTGTAAGGGAACAGGAAAACACTGCAGGCAGGGATTTACCTCTGCTCCTCATGACAGGTCACTTGCATTTCAAGGGGATGCTTCTGCTGGTTCACCATTTGCAGAACTGAGGCCTCTCTTGAGGGTAAATACTGACACTTTTTTTAGAGACATGAGAAAGGATTACTGTCCGCTTTAAACAAAGCTAGAGGAGGGTCTCTGAATGTGCCTAGTACTATGCAATCAGTCTTCCAATCTTAACCACTGTTCATTTCTAGTGCTTCAAGTAAAATCCTCTGGGAAGCAGCACTGGGAAGCGGTGTTGGGCAGTAAGAGTGAGAGAGCCTCAGATTCCCTCAAATAGCTCAATTTCAGCAGGTAGCTGAAAGCTTTTCTGGCGGCTGATCTGCAGACAGTGTAGAGGGTTCTGCTCGCTGAACAAGTGCTGCGGTCACTGGCCCACCTTTTCACCAGTTTCAAAAACCCATGCGATGCCAGGACCAGACTGGTGTTCCTGCCTAGCTTTGCCAGTATGGCTTTTCTGCAGCACTTCCTTTCTCTGAACCCAGTGACTTACTGCCTCTTAAATTATACTGATTTTTTTTTCCCCAAAACCATGTACTTTTATAAGCCTATTATGCTTACATAGCATGCTGCTGAGTCTTAAATGAGCAGATAACCAGGCATTTTCTTGTGCTTCTTGTGGAGGTATCTGTGAGACCATCTCTGAGACACAAGCTCAGAGAAATGTCTGAATAGAAATGCAGAGAAAACACACTGATGTAGTACATTCATCTTCTAGTATTTTATTTTGTAAAGTCCAGTAGCACACATACAAATTTCCAGTTAAATCTGAACAAATATATATATATAATTATACATCTATCAATTTTAGTTTTATTAATTTACTACTTAATCATATTCTTGTTTTAGCTTACCACAGAGCTGTGTGCTCCGTGACTTACAAAATGTTAAAATACGGATTACAGTCTGCAAGTTGATGTGAAGAGTAAACACACACAGATAAGATGTCATATCTGAATGGAGATGCGTAAATGCCGTGGAAAATCCCCTGGTACATAAAGTCATTTCAGCTGAAATCTACAAAATTTCCTGAGAGCGAACTATGTATTTTAAAACGTGGAAGCAATGTTTTCCAATAGGAACTCTCCATACAGCTGCACTGGCTCTTCTGCTAAGAGGCAGATTCAAAATAATTTAAGAGAAATTAACTAAATATTGAAAGTTGCTTTCAGTTTCTTCTTGTTTTTTTTTTTTTTTGGTGCAATTTCTGACAGTCTCTTAAGTGCCAGCACTTTTAATCTGTCCAGTGGCAGCAATGGGTATATGCTGGGAAAAATCCTGTTGTAAAAATGCTTAGTGTAATTTATAATAGAAATTACAGAAATAATTAGTAAAGCTTTCAATTCTTTTCAAAGGTTAGTGTAATTCAGTGTAAGACTTTCAGGTTTTAGTGTTAAATAGTTAGAGCATGTCAACATATAAAGGTATAAATAATTTCAATACTGTTGCTTCCATATCTTTTTTCTTTTTTAAAGCAGCAATTGTAGTGACACTGATTTTATTTAAAAAGATCGAATGCTTGAACCTAAACTGAGGTTGTGCCTTTCCCTTCTGAGCATAATTTTCACGTCTCAGATACTTATTCCTGTTAATACCATTACACATGACTTGGAGACTTGCTTCAGTTTCTTCTAGCCACACATTACTTCTACCTGGGCAGTAAATGGGGATAAAATATTCCATGTAGAATGCCTTCTATAACTACGTTTGGAAAGTCATCTGAAAAGAAAAAAAGAAAGAACTTTGCTTTCTTACCTATGCCAGCACAATATAAATGTTTTTTGTGAGACTTAACTAGGTAAGGCTTCATATAATGTGGGTTACTGCATCACTCCACTGTTTATCTGTGCTGGGGATGTGCCATTAGTAATGCTGTTTCAGCATTAAAGCCACTTTAGTGTAGCACTGGGCATTGCATGAATGCACTGCCAGATCTGTAGCTTATTGATTTAAAGGGATGTTCTAATACCTAATGCTGCTAGGCTCCAGCTCTTTATCTGAATCTTTTCTCACAAGGAAGATGGATTACACTGGCAATTCAATTTCTAACAAAATCTCAATATACTTGAAGAAATTCCAAGATCGCTACTGGGAATACTTCAAAGCTGTTTTTCCATTGTGGTTTACAGAAATGTTTAGACTGAGAAGACTTGAGGATGTCTGTACAGTCAGAGATGATTATATGAGGTAGGAAAATTTCAGCCTGTCTAATCAACATAAAACATCATGTGTTACAAAAAGTCATCCTATTAATATCTGAAGTTAAAAAAAAACCACTATGTTCTTGCCACAAATGTAGAGGCAACTGGCACTGAATTTTCATGTTAAATTTAGCATGAAGGAATTACCTGATAGAACACAGTAATAGTTCCACGCAGGAGAATGTAAGAATGTACATTAGTGAAGTGAAACTATTTTTCAAACGCACCAACTCCTGCGTTTTTAATGGAGGGTTCACTTTAATCAGTGGGCATTAAAAGTAAGATTTTCTGATCACCTCTTATGATTGCTGCTATACTAGGAGATGGATTGGCCTAGATGAACAGACTCTTTATAGAACCATAGAATCACAGACTGGGTACAGCTGGAAAGGACCTTAAGATCATCTAGTTCCAACACTCCTGCCATGGGCAGGGACACCTCACACTAGACCATGTCACCTGGAGCTCTGTTCAGCTTGGCCTTGGACACTGCCAAGGGTGGAGCATATATCACTTCCTTGGGCAACCTGTTCTGATACAGAACTTTCCACACTAATCAGATCTTTCCTTCACCTATCAGCCTACAGGCTATTCAAAATGGGGAGGTGTAAATTTTATAAAAAACATTAGGTACTTGGCAAATTAGGTCACCAAATGTGGCTGGGATGTTGCCCCTTATTCTTTCATTAAAATATTTCTGGAGGTGAAAATACTGAGCAAAAAGTAGATTTGACTTGGTAAGAAAAAAAAAGTCCTTACTAGCTGAGTGTCATCTCACTGGCATTAATAAGGTGATTCCAGTGTATTAAAGATGTTACAAACAGATATTTTAAGACATTTTAACAAACTGCAACATCCATTGTGAACAATGCATGAATAATTCTCCCAGCTTTTCATGGTAAGTCATAATTATAAATTACTTGTTAATACTTTGAATCCAATAATGATTCCTCAAATCCTGCAAGCTCAGCTATCCCCAGTCACCCTGGCAGAATAACCCTATGCTGTTGTCATTAATGTTATTAAAAATACACTTGTAAGGGCAATCTGATGCTTTCCTTCTAAATTAAATGCTGCAGTCCAGAAACCAGTTTTTACTGGTTCTTCTGTAACATACAGAATATATAGGAAAATGAGTATTGATTTAGAAAATTATACAACTTTACAATATCAAATTTACTGTGAGGCTTTGCTGCTTAAAAAAAAATCAAGTACATTAATTTCAGTTGATAGTATAAGTACACTGAAGCACAGTCTTGCAAATCTGTGATACTGACACAGCTTAATGAATCATCAGAGTAATTTTTGAACAAGACAATAAATCTGAGATTCCACTTTTTAGCTTCTGAGGCATCATTTTCAATTCACAGCATTTTAGATTTTTTAATTATTTTTTCTTCAAAATAGTACATGTTGGGTTTTTTTCCCCACCCCTAAAAATGGAGTGGCCACCTTACACAAAAGGTGATGTGCTGAGGCACTCAGAAACATCATGAAAAACCGAGTGTGAAAAATCAATGAGGGTTGTAACTGTGAGTTTTATTTTTGCTAGTTGCCTTGCAACTCAAAAATGTGTAAGTTCAGTCACTAGAATAATAGGAAGATGATAGTTATGAAGACAAGTAACAGTGCAATGAAGGGGAGAAAAAGTGTTCTCCAAGTATTATCTTGAAGAAAGAACTGTTTTTTTTTCATTAAAAAAAAGAAAAACACAAGTACACAATCTCCTTTTTTATGGGAATACAGTCTTTCCTGTATCCAGGGAGGAATAACTCCTGAATATTTCTGAGCCAAAGCGCTCTCACAGATCACCTTCAAAGAGTACACAAAATGAATAGTGATTCATTTGGATGCTTCTGGTCACAATCTGAACAACCTTGGCTGTTTTTTTTACAAATGAATGAGTCTGTCAAAGTAAGAACTGATCTGAGCGAGACAGTTTCAGAAAGCTCATCTATATTTTCTCTGTGCTGCAAACTGAAAATGAAAGAAGAATTAAAGGCAGTGTGTAAAAGCTGTAAAAACTTTGTTTCTTTCCAACTAGACTTAACTAGTAGGGCCACCAGACTTAAGACTTGGTTTTCTTCCCTTTTTAAACTACAACTCACATTCTAATTTGTGTTTTAATTCAAGTTAAAGAGTAACTTGCAAATTAATTTGATGCTTTAGGGTCTTCAAATACAAAGAATATTCATGTGCCACATGAAATCTAAATACTGTGCGTCAAGGCCAGAAAATGACTTGGCAGAAGCCGTAGAAGTCTTTTGTTTCAGATGTCATTAATGAGGCCTACTTAATATTTAAATATGGCATGCATTAGAAGAGGCTTTTATCTTAATCCAAGTAATGCACTACTTAAAGGAGTACTTACAAAATTCATTATGAAGTTCCTAATGATTTCAAGAAAAGGAAGCTCAGCCTTAGTCATAATAAGGAAGGAAGGAAGGACCATCACAGAACTGCAAAATCCTGAATAGAAGTCTTACAGTAAAACCTTACATGTTGGCTGAAAACACAAGTGCTGTCTTCCTTTTCAGAGTAACTGACTATGAAATCCATTTTCTCTCTCATGAGTGATATGGAATTAAATTATGTTCATAATTTACACATTGCTCTTGAGGAACCCGAGTTTGCAGTTAAGAGGAGCATTAAACAGTAAGATTAAAACATGCAATTGTGATCCACCCTAAATACCAGTATAGGTAGCATCTGGGCCAACTTTTAGACAGAGGTATTTCTGCACGTGCTTCTGCACTGTGTTGTCACTTGGGTCAGGAGTGATCTTGTAAAGTGACAATCTCACCATTGCCAGCCTGTGCTTCGGTGCATTGATTTTCTGATGTGTGCTCCAGCCTTAGATGTGCATTCAGTCCAGGTGACCAGACCAGTCCTAAGTCAAGTCTAAATGACTAAAAACTAAATGACCTTTTAATGTGTCTTCTGATGTGGACCTTGGTCACACAAGATCTCTGCACTGTTTCATTCTAGAACTAAAACTTCAAATTCAGTAAGACTCTATAGGGTCAATACCATTGGGCCACACCACTAGCTAGAGTGGACATTGCCAGTCAGAGAGACTTATTTAAACCTCTCAAAATACATGAGCCTGGTCCCTATGGTTTTGAAAAATAGCCTGAAAAAAAAAAACCAACAGAATTACAGAATGACTGCAACTGGAAGAGACCTCTGGAGGTGATCTGCTCCAGCCTCCTGCTTAAGTAAGGACACCCAGAGCCAGTTGTCCAGGACCATTTCCAGAGAGCTCTTCAGGATCTCTAAGGACGGAAACTCCACCTCCTCTCTGGTGACCTGTGCCAGGGCTCAGTCACCCTCACAGTGAGAGTATTTGCCACTGGCCACCACTGAGAAGAGCCTGGCTTTGTCTTTTTACACCCTTCCTTCAGGCATTTATATACATTTTGAGAAAATGTGAATGAAGTACACTTTGCTGGCTAAGAAACTTCAAGCAAACAGTGTTCTTTCCTCAATTTACTCTTAAAATTTTTATGATGTTCAAGGCAGCTAAAGAAGCTCCCTTTTCATTTCAATACAGTATTTTCTAAAATCAAACAAAATGCTATATGAAACAAATAATCTTACTTTGCAGCTCTGTGAGAAAATTCTGCCTTGAAACTGTAATTACATTTTTAATACAACATTTAGTAGAAGTATCGGTTCAAACAAGTAAAATGATAAAACCACGAGGAACACACTATTAAAAATTATTTTTTTGTTTTACCTGCACATGTTTAATTTAAGACAGATGATAGGTTCCCTGAATTAATAATGCAAAGAACTTTTTATTAAAAAAAGGCAAAAAGAAAAAAGGGTTTATTAAAAGCTCTTTCAAACACTTTTTTGAACGACATATTAAAAGAAGAAGGTTAACACAAATGTCCTGTGAAACACATCAAACTATACATTGTTCTTCTCCCTCTCCACTCCCCCAAAAGAGCACTAGAGGTTATAAATGATAAGAAATAGTAATAATCCAAATGGAAATACAAACATGCTCACAGGAGATAGACTGGTGTTTAGGGAAAAAGCAGTTACAAAAGACTGTGCCTCTAAGTTCAAATCCTTCAGGCAAAAAAGCCCAAAGGGTCAACAAGAAGAAAAGAAATGCAATGTTCTTTTTCTTTTGACCTGAATTCTCAGTAGATTTGTCTGAGAGAACAACTGGGGGAGAAAATTCCACCCTTTTATAAACTGCCCACCCCACTTAGTGTTTTAATGGTTTCTTACACAAGAACTATCGTTTTATTGGCAGGTTATTAGATTTTGGACCAGTGTCATCTGACTAGGCTGGTATTAATAATAATGTGGTTTATGCAGTGCAGGGTCAGAGCAGTAAAGAACCACTGTTAACAGATGACAGGTTTGATTACCGTTGGCTTTAGGCAAGATATATGGATCCCTTAGGAACAGCAGCACAGGCTGGTGGGACAGTTTGCTGGAAAGGTCAAGAACAGAGATGTCAGTATCAAGGGACAGCAAACAGAATATGGTACAAAGTAGCTTTGATAAAGTGAGGTGGCTGAGCCATGCAGTAGCTGTGGACAGTGTGCTTTTGTACATCAGTGCTGCCCAGAAAGAGCAGGCTTCATCTCCTGGGAGCAAAGCTCACCGCTCCTCAGCTACACAGCAAAATTGCCAATGTGAAGCTGAGGTGAAGGGGCTGTGTCTGGGAGGAGCAGCTGGCAGCTGGCTTTGAGAACTCCCTGGTACCTGATGCAATGAAGGTGCAACATCACCTACAACCACAGCCCTGGGTAGCCCTTTTGCAGGGCTGTTTCCCATCCTGGCCACAGTACAGACATCCCCCACCAGCCCTCTTCCCTCTGTTCTGTACATGCACGTGCCAAGTAGTTCAACCAGGTACACACAAAGACCTGTCAAAATGCACAGTGGACAACCTAAACATCTATTTTCTTCTGGCAAATCTTCTTGCTACCTAAAACATACTTTAATGGGTAAAAATATTTCCAGAAATTATTTCAGAGCTAGCAGTACTCTATTAGGGTTTTGCAAGGAATTTCTCAAATAAGGATGCTCAATTCACACTACAAATGGATGGATCTACCACAGCTGATGAAACTAGCCATGATTATAAACACATCTAATTTTAATACTATACTACTGCCATTTTGTAAACTGCACTGAACAAATACAGTGAACACCGATAATTTCAAGTAGTTTATTAATCTGGTGTCCTAGAAACAGTAGGCATCAAGCTTACCTTGATTCTTCAGATTCTGTTTCATCAAAAGAGCTGCAAGTAAAGTGAGAGGAAACTTTGGTTAAACAAAATTAACTCTACACTAACAAAAACCCCCAGACAAATCCTTTAAGAACCATCAAAGGGACGAATCTTTTAATAGTCAGTAGTTGCATAATGTCATGCAATGAAATAAATGTGAGAGATCATATCTTTTTACAATAACCTCTACTTGGAAATGACAGCATCCATTTTACTGAAACAGATTCATAAGCAGGTCTCTTTGCCTATGAAGCACTTGGGTACAGTCCCACTGAAGGTATTGCCTGAGGTTATTCACTGCAGGTGAAAGTACAAGTCTGTAAGCTTCTGAGTCTCTCAGGAGACTGCCCTGGGCGAGACACTTCCCAGTGTACAGAGGGCCTCAAAATTACCTCCATTTTTTTCACCTTTCCTTCTCTCCACTGCAGATCCACAGATCTTCCCCTGAAGTGGGAAAGAGCCACGTAGCTTTCTGGGGAGCAAGTTCTGGTGATGCTGCTGGACTATCAACTATGTCAGCCTGCACAGCAAGAGAAATTACTTTCCCTACAAAGCTTACAGCTGCAGATGGTAACAGAGCTTCCAGTTACACTGTTTGGGCTATTTCTGTAGTAATTACATTGATCATACAAAGATTGCCTTCTCCCACCCTTATCAAGAGCCCTTCCCAATGGAAAGGCAACGGGGCCATTTGGGTTGATGTCATCAGAAAAGTGAAAGACCCCATTTTCAAACACACAGAGGGAGATCATAGAAGGATCATAGAAGGAACTTCTATTTTGTGCAGTTACTGTGACCGTTAGACACATGCAAAGGCTTTCTATGCAACTTTAGTGAGTGTTTATGAGTATTGTACATTTGAGTAGATACTTCAAGATCTATGAGAAAATCGTGTTTTTCCTCATCTAAACTATCCTTTCCTTTCCAAGAATATTACACGAAACCTCACTTTGTGTCTTTGAACAGTGTGGATTTATTTTACCACCTTTTGGGGATATATAAACATTCTCAACATGAACGTTATGCCCATTTATTTTAAAGTGTTAGAGTTGGCAGCAAGACCATTTTAAGTCAATGGAATTGCATCAGCACTGAGTGAATATGGGCCTTTTGGCCTCCATGTATTTTTCAGTAAATGAGAGCTTACCCACAGCTTTCTGCTTTTGGCAAGCTAGGTACATGGCGAACATTCAGGAAATCAAGAAATATTTTAGGGAGCTCTTCATTTTCTAAAATGACTGTCTGTAAAAAAATAAAGAAGAAAGGCACAATAGAAACCCAAGATTTTTTAGTATCTTAATTATCACACACTTTTATTCAAGCTACCAAAACATTTCCCATTTGCAACACTTTTCAATACTTAACACCTATTTTGTAGTACTTCATCTCAGTAGGAAAACCACAGTTCTTAATGAATCACATATAAATACATTCAGCTCATGCTACTACATTGTTTTTCACCTGCCATCACTGGTGCCAAGCTAGATGCCTCTCAAGCAGAGAAGTCCGATTCTGGAACTAATTTACTGGCACACTTATTTGTGAATAAAAACCTGTTTATTTAAGGCATAAATCAGCTATAACACAGTGCTTTTATGTTTACCTCACAGGAGACTCCCGTCTGCCACACCAGAAAACTGAAGTTTCCACTTGGTGCAATTTTATTAACACATGCCTTGGTAAATGCTAACAAGGGAAAGAAACTCTTTGCTTAGCTTGACAGATGAGCTTGCAACATACTCCTATCTGCACTGTGACTCCTAATGACAGAGCTGTGACCAAATGCTGCTGGCTAGATGTGCCACATTCTTCCAGAGCAGTGACATGAAGACTGGACTCCATTCTCCTTTATTTTCTGTTGATGAGATGATTTACAATTTTCAGTAAACTAATTACAAGTATACTTAAAAATATGTAGCAAATAAATGAGATTCTTAAGCACATGTTCATCATGAAACAATGAGTCTTAAAGAAAAAAGTAGATCTCTGACAGTTTCAAAGAAGCAGACCAAAAATAATCACTGATCTTTTCATTTTAATGGGGCAAACAGAACAGTTCATAAATTCAACCAATGTCTCACCTGAAAGATTAAGCCCTTATTTATTTACTGTTCATACTGCCATGTATTCTGATAATACACATACTTCACATGCAAAAGAAAGCCACAAGCTCTTTCCTAAAACGCCTTTCTTCCTTCATAAAGTCCTGATCTGGAGAGGATGTATGTATGGAAGAAACTAGATTTATAAATCAAACAACTTGTACAGGCAAAGCTATCCATATCCATCCTGATAATTTTCACACCCTATGTTAGAAGAAACAAACCTAGAGAAGAAACAAGACTGGTAATGGGAAGAATCATTACTCATATTCAGGAGGTAACTTATTCCTGTGTGTATATTCTTTTACATTATAATTATCACTGGGGAGACACCACAGGATGTAGAGAATAACAAGATTACAAAAAAGTTAGGTTGGAAGAGACATTTAGAAGATTTTATAGTAGGTTTTATTGGAAATGGTTTGGTTATTTGTGTAATGAAAACCCAGTTAGTGTTAAAATTCAGTAAGATGTGCACAGAGTTAAAGAGAGGTACACATTTGAAAACAAAGATATTTGAGAACTGCTTCTTTTTTTATGTTACATTTGCAAATTGGGATTCAGAATCTACAGTTCTTCAACAGCTGCAGCCATCACTAACAAGTCTGAAAAAAAAGAACTATCAACACGAAAAAGGCAGCTTTTGAACTCTCCTGTTCTAGATTTCAAAGGATGTAACAAACAGGGAGGTCTGAAACGTTGGCAAGTGTTAAGCCTTTCAGTTCACCTCTGTATGAAGATGCTGCATTAAAAAATGCCACTTCATTTGCATTCTGAAAAGTCAGCACTCTGCTGCTGCAGAATTTATCCAGTTCTGCATTCAGCTTATGCACAGAAGGAGGGGTGTAGGTGGGTGCATACTCAGGTGGTGTGTGAATTGCATAACAATGCATGTTGTTTGCTCAAATAAATAATCGTAATAATAATATGCAATTAAGAACTGCAAAAAGTTATATAAAGATGTTTAAGGGCATACAATGCTTACATGCAACCTCATACTTACAGCTACTGACAGCTTCTTCCAAAAGTTGAGCTGCCTGCTGAGGCTGCTCAACAGAACAGTGACTGTCACGGAAGACAAGGACGCATGACTGTATAAAAGGAAAACTCCCAACAGCTCTTATTTGTTTCTACTTCCACTCACTCCAGATAAATATCTTATCCTGTTTCTCTTTTTCTTCTTTGTATGACATGCATCAAGTCAACCCAAGCACTAACCCTCCCTGACCAAATGTATTTCAGAAAAATATGTAAGGAAATAGCATCTGGTTTAGTGTGCTAATCCATATATTTTGTTAACTGTCAATAACTCTGCTTTGGTGGAAAATAAACTTGAAAATGTAGAATTTGCAGAAAAACAAAGGCAATTTGCACTGTACTCTATCTTGGAAGTTGCCTCTGTTGACTGGGAATTCTGTAATTTCCTGAACTTTATGAAGGCAGGAATTACTGCACTGAACAAATGAGGATTTTTCAATGGATGTAATGTGACACTCATTTTAAGCAACTAAAAAGTTAATTATAATGATAAGGGGGAAATTATCTTCTGGATTAACTTCATTTGCTTTGGCATAAAAAAGGGCTAGTGTATAATCCATCGACTTAATATACATGGTAGAAACCAAAGGAAAAGAGAAAAAAACCTTGGGAACAACACAACAAAAAATCCCCAGCCCTACTGGATCAGGTGTCTGTGTAGCTGCATTTCCTACATCTGCTGGTGGCCCAAAGTGGATGTCCAGAGAAAAACATAAGCATGCTCAGCTTCCTATTTAAGTTGTTAAAAAAATACTCTTAAATTAGAAACAAATTTTAACATAATCGGCTTAATTTAAGTGGGACAACCCATAACAGACCTGATTTTTAACATCTAAGTGAAAACTTGAGACATACGAATTTTGCAAACTTGATGATCTTTAAATAATAGCTGATTAGAAAAGGTACCAGAAGGTACCTCTCTACACTACTGTCAATAATTTATGATGTGATATGCTCAACTGTAGCCTTTGATCAAGTGTATATATGTCATTGGCTTGTAAATATGACTATTATCTGTTTGCTCTGCAATCCGAAACCTAGAAGATAGATTTTTTCGAAGAAATAAAGTCTCACAATTAGCTTGTTTGTAATATATAAATTTCCAATTAATCTGAACAATATCAAGACCATAGCAATGAGTTTCAATTATGGTCCCCAGAGTGCTAAGTTGACTAACTTAAGAAAAAAAAAACCAAAATCAGCATGTGTATTTCCTTCCTAAAATAAATAAAACCCTCCAAAACTAAAACACCTCACACAACCTCTGGCAAGTGATTGGGAAGTGACTCCAGAAATACATTTTTCAAAATCATTGATTTCAGCTAAACTAAGAGTATAGATACCATATATTATTTGAAAATCGGAAAGGGTGTTTATCTCTTACTGTCACACTTTAATGAACTACTCTACATTTTAGGAAGAAAAACAAAACAACACACACAAGGGAAAGTCTGGTATTTACATCGCAGGAATGTCTTTTTCATCAAAAAGGTGCAATTATTATGTAACACAAATCACAAAAATCACAATTTTTCTACCTTATCAGTTTTATAAAATCATGTTTCCTAAGGATTTAATTGATTAGTTGCACATGTTCTTACAGTGACATCTGAAACACTTAATTGTTGGTTATCTTTTCTCCTACAGCAAGTAAAATGTAGTCACAAAATTGCAAAGGGACTTGTTCTGCCTTAACCTTACCTAGATGCCATCATGCAGTGGAAAACAGTGCTTAAATATCACAGGATAATGCTCTCCAACAAGGGAGACATATAAACAGCATAATGATTTCCCACGAGTTTCCTTTTTAGAAAATTGTCTCTAAAGACAGGGTAAATAGTGACATATCTTCACAGAGGACACTGCAAAATCGAACACTGGCATTTTAGTTAGGTCCAAACCTACTCATCAGCCAATTATAAGAGTAACTGAACATCCCGCTAAAAACCTGAATAAGACTTCTTTGCTAACCTTAGGAGATCATGCCGCAGGAATGTATAATTTTCAGGTATTTATTATTATTATTTTATTATTATTATTAATAATTATTAGTGGTGATGGTTTTAATGGAAAAAGATTTAAAAATCAATTTCTTACCATCACCTATCATACTTTCTCAAGGTTACTGGAACAACTGTTGGAGAGCAAAAATGTGAGAGGGGAGCTGAGTTACAAGGTTTTTACGAGTCCTTACAGACTTTTCCTTTCAATCAGGTTTATTCTGAAATGCTGTACTGTTTGGATGAAAAAGTTCATGACAGTTTTTCCTCTCTTCACAGGGAGAGATGCTTCACAATACCTAATTCAGTGTTGCAGCTAAAATGGGGGAGAAGAAAATCAATACATTCCAGCTACAGTAAGTAGGCTGGAGTGTCAGTCTCCACTGGGACCATAACCCACATCTTTTAGAACACATTACAGTCTATATTCTTCCACTAACTTGCTTTTTGTGAAGTGCTTTATACAGTCCCATGAAATGATAAAAAAGTTACCAAAAGAACACATTAACTAAAACCCAACTGGACAAAGGAACCAGACTTCTAAGAGCCAGCTTTTCTTTTTTTAAAGTCATAGCAGATACAATAACATTTTATATTATCCATTGTGAAGAACTATGAAGAAACCACTTCCTTCTTCAGTAAGGATGTTGTTATAGAATTATTTCTAAAAAAGTTGTCACTTAAGTTTTACTAAGGAATTTCCACTTTTCATTATTACTAGAAACATGTTTTTCAAGACAGGAGGTTATCAAACATGCTTAAAATCCTGTACAAAGATACAAGAAGTATGCAAACACACATATAACAATACAGAAGTGATGCTCCATGCAAAGTACCAGCTAGCTAACACTCCTAGGCTGCATATCGAAGGGAAGTCAACAGTAAAAAAAGGCACAGAGGGGAATTGCACCTGTGACCCTCAAGACTGGAGAATAAAAATTCTTGTACCAACTTTCAGATTCGTTATACTTCCATTGAGCTTAAAACTTGGATGGTATCTCCTGAGTGACAAATCCCTCTATCACAGCATTCTCAAAGTACATGGAGGATAAGTGAACTAGATAGAAATGAAGCCATGTAAGTTATATGACTGCTGGATCATCATTGAAAATATGTATGCAGAAATTTATGACAGTGTCTATAAGCTGTTAATGCTTTTATTTAAGCCTTATTTAACCTAAATTTAAAGCATTTTCATAATTTTCACTAAAATTACTACCCACTAAGTTTTAAGGTAGTCAGTACTTTAGTTAGAAAGCCAGATAATTATGCATTTGCAGTTCCAACTAATATTTAACTACTAAGTGCAGAACAAATTGGCTTGAGGCTATGTGTACAAACATAAGTGATTTGATGTGAAAAATACAACATTGATTTTTTTTTTTTTTGAAAACTGGGCGTAGTGGGAGCAAACAGTGAATATTTCTGCAGCAAAACAGGAGACTAACCCTTGACAGATCAGAAACAAAGTGCAACAGACTACAGTTCCTTTGAAAAATAAAAATGAAAGGAAGCAGTCAATATAATTTCCTGAGACACTGCTCAAAGGACTGGAGGTTAGGACAAAGTTCACTGAGAAATGAAGAAATCAACAGAGCAAAAGGAAAAGAAGCAGAAGGGCAGGATGAGCTAATGATATAAAAAAAAAAAAAGTTAGTAGGAGCAAGAAAGGCTTTTAAAAATAAGTATTGGGAAGAAGTATTGTAAAGAGTAAACAGATCCCTAAACGACAAAAAAGACACAAAAATACATGTTGATTTTAAAATGGCTTAATTGAAGTGTTTTTAAAAAGTCAATGGACCCCTAAGACAATGGACAATTAACAAGTAATTAAGACCCTGTCAATAATGCTACTGGTAACAAACAGGTGCAGGACTACCTTAGACGATCATATACACATATATCAATCAGTAGATCTAGAAAATACACATTCCAGGATGGTAAAGAAATTGCGTAGTTATGCTTGAAAAGTCTCCTTGAAGTACAGGGGAAGATTTAAAAAAAGCAAACACATTTACAATACACAGTACACAACAGACAAAGCAGAATAGGTTAACACTTGAGGTACTGTTTTCTGAAAGATTAAAGGAACTAAATACAAATACACTGTAAACGACCACATCCCCTCCAACATTCAGGTTTCAAACTAAAACACCTGGAAAGTCTGGAAACCACAAGTGTTTATAGGATCGTAGAATAGTTAGGGTTGGAAAGGACCTTAAGATCATCTAGTTCCAACCCCTCTGCCATGGGCAGGGACATGGCTTCTCACAGTCAGATGCTGCCCTCCTTATATGCTCTTGCACACTGAGAAGGAGGTCAGATGGGATAAAGCAGCAAAAACCCGCAATGGTATCAGATTAGGTAAGTAAAGACTACCACAAATACATACTTTAAGGCTAATAAAGCCATTACTGAAATGTGAGTTTTAGATTTTCCAAATTTGCAAGTGTTTCTTCAGTCCTAAGAATGCTTCTCTAAATACTGGGATTTAGTGCATGTTCTTGTCTTCTTAGTATGAGATAACTCCTTCTTAGAATTACTGGATCATTTAGGTTGGAAAAGACCTTTAAGTTCATCCAGTACTACAATTAACCTAGCACTGCCAAGTCCACCACTAAACCATGTCCCTAAGCACACATGTACACACTCTTCAAATACCTTCAGAGATGGTGACTCCACCAGTTCCCTGGGCAGCCTGTTCCAATGCTTAACAACATGTTCTGTGACAAAATTCTCCTAATGTCAATCTAAACCCACCCCAGTACAACTTGAGGCCACTTTTTCTCATCCTATCACTTGGTACTTGGGAGAAGACACTGACGCCCACCTCACTACAAGCTCCTTTCAGTTGTATAGAGTGATAAGGTCCCCCCATAGCTTCCTCTTGTCCAGAGTAAACACACCCAGTTCCCTCAGCCATTCCTAGTCAGACTTGTGCTCCAGGCCCTGCACCAGCTTCCTTGCCCTTCTCTGGACCCACTCCAGCACCTCAATGCCTCTCTTGTAGTGAGGGGCCCAGAACTGGAACAGGATTTGAGGTACAGTCTCACCAGTGGATCCTCACAGGAGGATGATCACTGCCCTGGCCCTGCTGTCCAAGCTATTGCTGATACAGGCAGGATGCTGTTTGCCTTCTTGGCTCCCTAGGCACATGTCAGCTTACGCTCAGCTCCGTCAATCAGCACCCCTAGGTCCTTTTCCACTGAGCAGCCTTCCAGTCACTCTTCCCCAAGCCTGGAGTGTTGAATGGGAAGCATAGCAAATCAGCTACTCTAAACAAAAGACCTTCAGGATCCCCTCACCATGACCTTCTTGCCCAGATAGAACTGACCTAGGAGACAAGGGAGGTTGGAAAGGGGTTACTCTTCTTTTGCATAAGGCTGTTGTTGCCCAAGTGCAGGACCCAGCACTTTGCCTTGTTGAACTTCACACCACTGGCCACAGCTCATTTATCCAGCCTGTCCAGATCCCTCTGCAGAGCCTTCCTCTCCTTCAGCAGATCAACACTCCTGCCCAAATGGTGTCATGTGCTGAGGAACCAGAAGAACATGAGAACAAGAACATGCACTTTACTGAGGGTGCACTGGATCCTCTCACCCAGATAAAGAGATTAAACAGAACTGGCCTCAGTACTGTGCCCTGTGGAACACCACTTGTGACCAGCCATCAACTGGATTTAACTCCATTCACCACCATTCTTCGAGCCTGGCCATCCAGTTTTCACTCAGTAAAGAGTATGCTTGTCCAAGCCATGAGCAGATATTTCCTTACTTTATTTTTTTTTCCCTTGGTCTCCTCATCAAAGGATGTCTGTAACTGAGGCCATAAAACACAGAGAAGTATATCTGCTTACAGTTACAGTAACAAATCAGCAGGATCACACATTCTCTTGCCTAAGGAAACCCATTGATTAATTCTCTGATTTGCCACTGGTCTATACCATATTATCTACAGCTGCTTTAGAACAGGAAGATTAAAAACATCTCAAAAATGTTAAAAAAAAAGAAAGTTCCATAAGAGAATTGGGGATTTATAAACTGGTACACCTGTTGCAGGGAAGTCAGCAACAACTGCAGTAAGTAGTGCATGGATAAATACATCTGGATAGAAAAGAATCACATAGCTGCTGTTAAAGGAGGCCCTGTTTCAAAACTTACTGCAATTCCTGACAGGATCAAGAAGCACAAATAAATATGGGCCTGTTGTTTAAGCATACCTTCATTTCCGAAAGGCTTTTGACAAAGACCCCCACTGAAGACTTGGAGGTAAACTGAACAGCCATGACCCTTGCAAACATAAGCAGTTACAAGTCCTGAAACAAAGGATAGGAGAACACAGCCCATGGTGGTGCATACTGGAAAACGTAACAATGATGGGTTTTAGACTGACCATTAGTGATCAGAGAAGTGAGATACTGGGGGCTACAATGTATCCCTCAAAGGACAAGCTTGTTAGCCAGCAGCAACCAGATCCCAAACTTATTAGAAATTATTAGAAAAGGAATCAAGAACTCATTAGAAATAATTATATGTTGTTAATATTATGAAAAATGAAAGAATTTAGAGATAACAACACACTTCTTCATGGACCACAGGACATTGCCGATGCTAAAATATGTGTTTGTTTAAAGGAGAGACTGCACAGAATGATGGAAGAGGAATTCATTGAACTGAAAATGCATGGAAATGCAGAGTGTATTCAGAAAGAATTATCAATGTATGTTCTCTCTGTTCTCCCTCATGTACCTGCTTTTGAGCACTATCAGATGCAAGCTATTCTCCCAGAGAAACCTCTGGTCTAATCTTCTCCAAATATTATTTTACAGTATGCCAGGGGAGTTACAGAGTTAATTGTACTAGTCCACAGTAGCAGGCCGTTCTCCCAGAGAAGGAAGATCGGCGACTCACTCTCTCCTCTCTTCATTTCCCTCATCCTCTCTGCCATTTAGGTGGTTAGGAGAGGCTGCTCCCAGCTGCCAGTTCTCATCAGCAAAACTCCATGATGAAAGGTAACTTGTTGGCTTCCATGCACCCACAGCCCCTCTACCTCCTTCCTCTCCCAGCAGTAGAGAGAGTGGAGATTTGCTGAAGAGACATGGGAGAGACATGGTTCTGCTCAGTGGATCTATGTTAAGGACTGTCAGGGACAGAGGATAGACCTCATGGCTGAGCCGGTCGTGGTGGCCAACATCCCCACTTGCAGGTAGTGAAGACAAAGTGGTGATGCAGGGATGATAATCCAACACCTCTTCCCTGCTGTCAACTCCAAGGAGTTTTATTTTAGAAATATGCATATTCTTTAAAGATTTGCAAAGCAAAATAATTTTAGGACAAAACAAAGATAAAACAGGAAAGAGTTAAAGGAACACAACAAATATTTTCAGAAAACGTAAGATGTTACCTGGAACCAGGTACTGTTTGTCTTCGTTTACCTGTACTGAATACAAATTATCTGAGAGAAATACATTTCTGAATGTAAAATGGAAGTGAAATAACTGTTATTTCAATTTGCTAGATGTTTTATGTAGTCACACTGTGAGATATATTAATTCATATTTCATAAAAAATGCTGCTTGACACAGAATGCAGTTTTGGCTGCAGAATGGCTGCTGTTTTGTGTTTGGATGCTTACTTTCTAGACATACTAAAATATATATAAACATTTTTTCTCCTTTTATGATGTTATTTCAAAGAGGAGTTTGAAGAAAATTGTCACTTATCTCTACACAGAGTGTTTGCTATTTTTCCTGCACTGCTGTATTTTCTAACTACTGTCTTCACTATGCTTGTAAAAAAGTCCCTTATAAGAAGAAAAACTATGAGCAATTAAAGAACTAAGCTGTACTCCATTCTTCAGAGCCAAGTATGATAATATTACCTCAACAGTCAGAGAAACAGAGGCATAGTTCTGCAGCATGACCAACTTTCTCTTCATCTCCCCAAGCCTCCAGTTTCTGGATAATGTCACAGACTATATTCTGTTAAAACGCTTATGTTGAATTGGATCTTGGATTTTTTGGTTCGATAATGCAGTTTTGGTCAAATAAAACAGCTTGTGAGAACTGAAAAAGCCCAGAACAATACTGAAACCTTTAAGAATAGCCTTGAAATAGCATTTTCACTTTTTCTGTTTCAGAAAAAAGCATCCCACAGCTCCAATTTTGCTGGTTTTGCTGGGAACAAGGAAAGAGCCAGGTATGTGATGAAGACTGAGGAAATTACCTATGAAAACCAAGTTTCTAAGTCTTGCTCTCCCACAAGAAGGTTAATTACATGCAAATGTCCTATCAAAAATCTAGAAATCATTGAGGGATGACTTCCCCATCTGCACTGTTTCCCACAAGGTACTGTAACAAAAATGCTATTCAAGTCTACAATAACTTCTTATTTTGTCTCCCTGATATTTTCTTGTCAGAGGTTTTGACGCACAGTAAACTCTTGAGAAATGATTCGACATTCCCTTTGAAACTAATTAGACTAAGCAGCAGGTACCCACTCCAAAGTCCAAAAAAGAGAATGTAGAAAGCAGAGGGAATTTGCTGCACCAGGGGTTAGTAAACTCACAGTGCCATTTTTGCAGAGGTAACAAGGGGTAACACAGCTGACCAAACATGTTTAGATGTATATGATGAGGTTTTTTGGGGGTTTCTTCTTTTTTTAGTTTTGTATGTTGGTAGCTCTTTCAGCACAAAATGTGGTGTTGAATAAGGACTTCAGGTTATTTTACAGTGTTGGAACCGTCACTGCAAGGAAACTGATAAGCTTAATTTTAAAAACTCTGAAGCTTCCATTACATTTTAATCAGCTTAATCAGAAAACACACTCTACAGCTGCAAAATGTTTACTTACTTTTAGCAGCAAAAGTGAGGTAAAAGTCTCTAGGTTTTTTCCTTTATTGTTCCCACAAATTATTAACATAATAACGATTTACTTTGATATCCTAATTCTGTAGTTAATTAGGTTGTTCACACAAGGGCAGGGAAGCACAAAGTAAGTTTGATCACCAGCAAGCTCAGAAATAAGAGAGTGGGGGGCTGAGGAAAACAAGTCAGTCTTAATAGTATAAATAGATACCACAGGAATAGAACAATAGTATAAATGTCTTTGTTCTAATTTGTGAAAACAACTGGCTTTCTTGTAGAACCACTGTAGCAAAAAGAAAAATCTGTTTTAAAACATGCACTTTTTCAGATCAGATTAATTTACCTTCTGTTTGTAATAATTCTTATGTTTTAAACATTTCTCTAGCACCACAGGAGACCAAGACACAATCAACTTAGAACAATGCAGTAGATGCTGTGCTGACAGCATTAGCTATTCACTCAAAAGCATCAGTTTTCTGAGAAATTCAACAAGGTTTGCTCTCTTTGGAAACCATTTGTAAGAAATTTCTACTCTGCACTGAAACCAACAGGTTAAAGTCAAAGGTTCGGACAATCTCTTCTTGCCTGCTTATGCTACAGAAGCAGCATAAGAAATGGCCAAGATGTAGTGACATCTAACCATATGGATATCAAAATAGCTTAGAGAGCATTTCATAAATTACGCAGGCAAGTTGGAATCAATGTCAGAGAATAAAAGCCTGAACAGATGAAGTAGGACATTTTTTAACAGACGCTAATATGTACGTTTAAATTAAATTCTTGATTAATAGCTACTATGCTGTGAGAATGTTTTGTCAGGGTTTATAATTCATGGATTAGTTTCAATAAAAAGGAAGACAATATAAATGACTTGGAGGATAACAGGGCAGTCATAAGAGAGTAAATTATTTTGCCAAACAACATCAGAGCAGAAAGATGCTCAAGACTGTTAAAAAATCAACAGTAAGCACTTCCAGTGGTAACAGTCACTGCAGAACAGTCATGTGGGCAAGTAAGACTTTAATATGTGTTGTCAGAATATTTAACTGGTCCAGTTTTGTCATCAATAGGCTGAGTTTGTTAATTCTCGTACTAACACACATGTGGACCTTGACAGATGAGTCACTTTTGTGTTAAACCAGAATCTGACTGGGGACTGCACCCTGTTTCTTTGTACCACACACCATGCTACTCCTCCAGAAATGAGAATTTCAATTATCTAAAATATTTTGTCTTAAAACAGTAATTCCTATGCTCTATTTACTGAAACCTTCTTTTATCATACATGTAATTTTCATTAAAATCTGTCAAATAAAGATCTTGTTCATGCCAAAATTTTACATTACATACCCTTGCAAATTTTCAGAAAAAGCTCTCTTTGTCCCTCTTCCCACTCACACCCATTACAGGAGAGATCCAACAGCAAGTTATTAAATTCTTTACTCATCAGTGAAATTCACTGTTTGCAGAATCAAGCCCAGCATACTGCAGCCTGACTTTGTCTTGCTAAGGAGTTGACAGTCTCTAAACAAGCAGGGGAAAAAAAAGTATAAATAAAAGATACAACAGCTAAAAAGTGTGGTGTAGAGTCTCTAATCCTAAATTCTGGATGCTCTTTACAACCTTAAGTACTTGCTTGCTCATGGATTCAATCTACAGTGAGAATTATTGTTACCAGAAGTGCTGGAACCAGACAAAGTAACTCCCTGTCTCTGGAAGTACACAAACCCTGCTTTTTGTTTGTACGGAACTGCTAACAGAAGTTACAAGTTTTCTCTTTTATTTTTTGCCAAAAAGCCCAACCCCAAAAAATCCTCAAAATGCCTTGTCCTTCCTTTTTCAATCCCGACACTGGCAAAAACCTTACCTCTTTCAGAGAAATGAGCATCTCTTGTTACATGATGCTCTGTAACTATAGGAGCAAATCAATAGCAGCTGAATGCCATCTGCTTTGGGCAGCAGAACAGCACCAAAAGTGTGAGCAATGCATCTTCCCTTATTGAAAGGTTATTTTATGCAAGTAAACAATTCGTCGTCTTCTTGCACGCTTGATGCTCATTTACCACTTTTGATCAATAAAATATGCAAAACAACAAAAAAATTGAATCCTAAGAGTAGTTCTGATGCCAGTGTGATAGTTAATCAATATCAGGTCTCTGTTCAGTAAGGCAGGCAGTAGGGTAGCTCCTTTATTGTATGAACCCAGGAAAAAGTGTGGAAATGTGTCTTCTTGCCTCTAAAAATACAGTAAGAGAAACAAAACTTTATGTTGCAAATTAAAAAAAAAATATTGAAACAGGACGCACTATTTCAATTGTATTTTCCCCCATCACTGTACAGAGCATCCTTGTGTCAGCTTGCCTGATAATTCATTGCAAAGAATCTGCTGTTATGCTATTGATGGAGGTCTACTATCATTAGCACAGATACCTGGTTAAATTGTAGCCATTACAAGACTTTGGACAGCAACTGTTTCCTTCTAAAGCTGTTCTACCTTATTAAGTCTTGGCTTTCAACGTATTTATGTTTCAGGTGAATTCAGTTTTTCTGTTAAAAACAAACTGCTATGGGAATTTCTGTTGCATGGTGTTTCTTTTAGTCAGACCACAAACTGCCTTATTACATTAAGCCTCCTGACAATTGATCCAAGTAGAATACTTCTCATCCAACAAAGAAAACGACATCATTTTTACAGATATTGCAGAACAAAACCTCCAATTCAAACAACTACCTAAAATGACACAAAATACTTTAAATAACAATTGCTACTCACAAAGGCTGTCTACTGTAGAGAGCCATATATGCTTATTAAAAAAAACCAACCTACTCTCTTATTTGAACAGCAATTTTGCAGATTATATCACAAATATAAAGCCACAAATGTAGTTCCACACTCTATGTTCCTATCTGCATTTAATACTGCATTTTTTTCATGGTTCCTTCCTGCTTGTACCTAGAAAACACAATTATTCAGATATGTGGCCCTTACTCACTTTTGGTTATTTGAACTGAAAAAAAAGCTTGGTACACTTCTGTAGAAGAGTGTCTTTTGCAGGGCTTCCATTTAAGAGAACTACCAAGTGAAGGACTTAAAGAAACAAAACCAAAATCCTGTTCTCTAGATTTGCAATGCAAAGACACTTCCCAATGTACTGGTCATGGACTTCTAGAAAAGATTTCTTAAAGGTGAAGCCAAGCAATACTGAATAAAATATAATTTCATGATCAGATTAGAACCAAACACTAACTTACAGTCAAGCAGCAATACTTATACACAGGAGATACAGAAAATCTCTTGTTCATTGTCCGGTTTTCATAATTCTCACAAAAACAAGACAACTGGAGGAACATATTTATAAATCAACCTGTAAAGAATTTTAAAAATAATTACTGGTAATTAGCAAAGCACATGTTTGCACATATGAAAAAGGTCCTTCTAACCTATCAGTGAAATTTACTAATGTAAGACAGGTTTGGGTTTTGGGTTTATTTAAATGTGTGAATTAGAGGCTGATTTGTAAGCAACAGTTCAGTATTTTTCTTCTGAAAAAAAGACCCTGTAAGACCTCAAACATCTGTAGTTATAACAGGCAGCTGTCCCTTCTGCATAACGACGCTTGGATTACACTCCTTCTGCATGGCTCCTTCAAAAAAGCTTATGAGTTTACATGAACTCCAATATACGGTTTGATCACATTTACAGAAGCCAAAACAATTTTGATCAAATTAATAATACAGAACATAGTAGTGAAAGCACAGTAGCTTTGAGTCAATGACCCAACTAGCAGCAAGGGTATAATTTAAAGTCAGAAATTTCCAGTGCATGCACCGTTAGCCACAGTGAGCCTGTTACTGCTCTAAAGGGAATTGTTTGCCTCTTATTAGATTTTCTACAGCACAGCCATAAGTGATAAATGTACTGCTGTACTCACTGTCAAGTTAATCAATGCTGCCAAAGTTTTGTTGACCTAACAGTAATCCATAAAGTGAGCAGCATTTTCTCTATCCCTATGACATCTCAGTCCTCAGTGGGGATACAACAGCTTCTTAAAAAAGATGAAAAAAAACCAAACCCAAAGCAAAGCAAAACAAAGCAGAGGGAAAAAAGATATTTTCAAAATTCTGTCTTTAAATTACCAGACTCAGAATTCCTTGACTCTCTGACAAATTGCTTAAAATTGAAGGCCACAAAATGGATTCAGTTTGATGGTTAGAACACTAGCAAATGGGTAACTTCACAGAAGATAAAACCTTGCCTACTGAAAAGAAGGTAAAAAACAGCTTCAGGAGTCTTCCAAGGAAACAGTTGTGAACACGATTTACTTGTGACTACAGATTAGTGCCAAGGTACAAATGGAGCATGGTGCGGCAATTCTGAAGACAGCAATGTGGAAACAATAATAAAAATCACCACCAATAAAACTTGTCTACTGCTGCATCTGGCTGTGATTCACAGTCCACGACAGGCATCACCACAGCGAAGAAGAAAAAGCCATGAGACAATCCCTGGTAGAGCAAGCTGCTCTATAAACAAACCGCTGCCATGCTCTCACAAGCAATTATAGACATATGAAATATGAATTGCCATTGATTTTTCTTCCAGAGGTCACTCTACTCCATGTTTTACGCACTCTAGGCATTTATTTGGGTGGCAAACTGACAAGTTTTTACAGAGTTAACGGAACAATGTAATACTTGCTCAATCATAGGTACTTCATTATACTTCTGTTTCTTGACACTTGTCCCTCCCAAAACTCACTAGCAAGGGAGTCCTTGATAAAGGTGAAAAGAAACCATCCTAACTTGGTCAGCAAATGCTTATTTACTTCTGCTGTGCTGATGGCAGAAAAGCAGCAGCAGTCAGAGGGCTGCATTTATCACAGCATAGTAATTTTGCAATGTTCTGATTTGGCTAAAACTCTCCACATTCTTGTTACTGAAAACAGGAGAAACAAGATTGCAAGTTAGGTTGCTAACAGAAGTAACATAGCTGCCTGGATTTCTGTTAAAAAATAACATAACATGAAAATACTGCAAAAATGTCAGAACTGCTCTCTAAAATTTCATGGTTTTAATGCTGTTTTCACACTTAGCAATTGCTTGATGTCCCTTACTCAGCAATTAGAGAACTACTTTATTTTGGCCAGTAAAGTGGACTAAGAATCAAGAATTCCCAAAACATATATTTTGGCATTTTTAGACAGAAGTCTTCCTTAGTTCTATTATTCTTTTCTGACATCAATATTTGGTCTCTGGGTTTCCCATGCCAGAAGAATTTGCAAAAAGACTGTGTTGCACAGGTATTCTGGCCCAAGAGGCTCTTATTTACCCTGCAAATAAGCCTTGGCATCTGAAGCTAACCTTAAATTGTTATTTTGTCACAATTCTTGGTGCCTCAGTGCAAGGACAAAACAACACTAACATGGCACAGACTGCTTAATCAGATTCTAGACTCCATGATAAGCAAAAGAGAGTATCTGAAGGGGGCCTATAAGGATGCTGAGAAAGGACTCTTCATTAGGGACTTTAGTGATAGGACAAGGGGTAATGGCTTAAAACAGGGGAAGTTTAGACTGGATATAAGGAAGAAATTCTTTACTGTTAAGACGGTGAAGCACTGGAATGGGTTGCCCAAGGAAGTTGTGAATGCTCCATCCCTGGCAGTGTTCAAGGCTGGGTTGGACAGCACCTTGGGTGACATGGTTTAGTGTGAGGTGTCCCTGCCCATGGCAGGCGGTTGGAACTTGATGATCTTAAGGTCCTCTCCAACCCTAACTATTCTATGATACTATGATTCTATGCTGCCAGTGCAAGTACAGCTGGAGAATTCGCACCCTGAAATCAAAGCATATGTGGATACAGTATAAGGCTTCAGAAAGGATCTACAGTTGAACTGAAGTCTACAAAACTCCTTGCATTCTTTGTTGACTGGAGGCAGAGGTAACCTTCAACACATGATCATTAGAAGACACCATTATGAGTGATACGTAGACTGAATAAACCAGTCAAGGGGACAAAATGAAATTTTAGGGAAAAACCAACAAAACAAGAAAAGGTGTGAAGATGGGTACTGAAAGATGAAGTAAAAGAATCTGCTGTAAGTATAAAAAAGTAGTGGTTGAGATAACATACAAATATTGATATGATAACATGCCGGCTATAACTCATAAATATACTACATGAAAAATAATTTAGATTGTGAACACGATTTACTTGTGATGATAGACTAGTGCCCTGTCCATCCACATATTAACAAATCCAGCTCCTCCGTCTGCCCAATATGTCAGCATCAGTCAATGGTCAGTAGTGGACTTCCATCTTACTTCTTTGGTGAACATCACTGTTTTGTAAAATTGGGCTAAAATGATTGGTCAATCTCAAGCAATTGGGACTTTCTTTCTTTTTTTTTTTTTCCACATCCATTTTTTATTTTTTTTTTTCAGATGCCTAGGCTGGCTGCTAGAGCACTGGAGTGCTGTCTGTTCTTTCATACTAATCATAGTGCTCCTGAGCATCTGCACTGGACCACAACAACAGCCTCCTGCATCATTAGAGCACAAATGCATCACAAAACCTACTAACCCTTATTTCCAATACGACAAAAAGACCTCAATATCCTACGGCAAATTACTTTTACAGAACCTATCCTCATCATTCCAGCTTTCAAAGCTGGATAATTAATTAAGATCACATAATTAAACTTATCTGAATTTGATTGATTATAAAAAAAATCCACCTGTAAAGCATGTAAGCACTATTTCATGGCATATAAATGCATCGTTACAAAAAAAAAGCAAACCGCTTCCTAACCCTGAAGTTATATGACTGCTGCAGTTCAAAACTATTAGCATGTATCACTGCATGACCTTGACTGAGTCCAAATACACAGAGAACCATCTGACTGGATAATGTAGACACAGCTGCTGGTGGCTGTGATTATGAATCCTGTGCACGGTCTTTGCTCCTCTGTAATCTCCTGTTAAGAGTGCTTTTGAAATGTTACATTAGGAATCTTCCCCACTGAACTAGGTGTGTGGTCTGGATCCCATGCTGAAAAGTCCACTTGGACATCTGGCAGAACTGGGAGAGTTTTCGCTTGGCTAACTTCCTCTTGATTTCTTGGGGATGTTCTGAACATTTTTGGGAAGCCAATATTATAGGGAAACTGCTCAGAAAACCACAGTTACACAGTATGCAACTGTTATCTCCCAATGACTTGCCAGCAAGGATTTAAAGAAAAATACTATAAATGATCTGTGTTTGAAGTGTTATGTCTGTTATCACCATTTCATGAGCTGATATGATACCATACTAGCACAGCTATGAATGCTGGATTTCCCTACTGATTATGATCTTCTGGAAATAAAAAAAGATAAGACACTAAAAAATGGAGGATGAACTCCCCCAGTCAGGTACATGTAACTGGAATGACATTTTCTAAGAACATTTTATTGGGAAAGTTATCACTGACCTTTTCATTTTCCTAGAATAGACACAGCCCATGGGTTGCAACAGCATAAGAAATAAGATTTGTATCTAACAATTTTAAAACTGTAATTCTATAAAAGCAGACTCCAGCCACTTTGCTGCTGTAAAGGCCATGGACGCACCACAAAACCTGCTGTTCCAAGACAGCAGTTTTAAAAGCTGTGGCAGCTAGTGTATTTGTGCTGTCAGTTTACATGAGTGATGCCAACACACACTGCAGCAACATGATTTACCTAGCCAACATAATTTTGTAAAAACTGACATACAAATAAGCCTGTTTGGTGGGTAATTGACTATGTGTATCCTCTCCTGCCTTCTTGTTGATGGAGCACATTACTCCAAAACCTTATATACACAACAAATATCAACAGCCAAAACAACGTGTAGTACCTTGAGTATACTAATACTCAAAGCCTATAAACTTATTTTGATATCTAAGGTGACAGAGAGGCTTTCTCCTCATGCTGATGCACTCATTCTCAAAAGGGAAAAGGCTGGGACATAAGAGGATCATCTAGGTGTCATTTGTCATTAAGAGAAATATCTAGAGGACCCATGTGCAGAATGATGCTTTTACCAGATGGGTCAATACTATTTGGTGTGCATGGACAACTGAAAGAAAAGAACACCCATCAAAAATGTCTTTAGTGACACCCACTTGCATTAAAGAGGACTCAAAAACCAACGTGCTACGTTTAAGTCCTATCAGGCACATGGGTTACTGGTTGTTAACAGAAGCAGGCACTTAACAGATTACCATGTGTACTGGACAGTAAAACCCACAAATACTGTAGTGTAAGCAGGGCTTTCTTGAGCTTTAGATGCAATTGGAATGCATCTTGTGATCGGCTCTGAGTTGTAAGATCTGGGATTTTCCCGTGTGTGTTATTTCCTGCACCATGTTCAAGGAGAAATGTACACAGCAGAGGTGTCAAATACAATTTGACACTCATGCAACTGAGGTCTTGAAAAGAAAAGGCTTTTAGTGCTTCTGTTGTGAGGAGAAACAAACGACTTATTTCTATACCACAGATAAAGTTTTCCTTTGTGCTTAGTGGTTACTTGCAACTCTATTTTGTTGCACCACTGCTTCTTACTGCTTTATGTAAAATTTGGATTCATTGATAACATTGGTTTACTCTGACTGTTATACTGAGGTTTGAACTAATTGCTCTCAATTAATCTGTTCCACTCCTTGATAGCTTATTTATCAGATTGGGAAAGATAGATTTAATGGTACTTGCTGGAAACAAGTTCTTTAATTGGAAATACCAGAGTGTTTAGCTCACTTCGTGCTCTAACAATTAAGAACAATTTGGAAAAGCATTTTTCCCCCTACTATTGTCTCCTTGATTAGATATCCAAAGCAGCAGACAAAACAAATGACAATACCAACTAGCAGTATTGGTTCAAATAAAAGCCAGCAGCCAAATTACTTACTATGAGAAATGTGAACCATCCCCATCAATTCCAATGCTGTGTTACATTCATTCTGCTCTATCTTTGCCTCCCACAAAGGAAAATTGCAAAATTTCTTTCAAAATGCATAGCTCTATGCCTGCCCCTATACAATTATCCCTTTCCACAAATAAGCCAAATCAACAGAAGAAATTATTTTTCTTGATTAAGCTCCCACATTTCTCTTGGGATGAAACAAAACAAACAATTAATCTTTCCTTATTTGTTCTCAGAAGAACCTGCATCCCTTAAATGTACGATAACCAAGGTACCTGTGGCAGGCAGTCGGCAGCAATTATGCTTGTGGTGGAAATGAATGGACTAGAGTCAGAATACCTAATCTGCTGAGAGTTTCTACAGGAGGGCAAGGTTAGACCAGGAAAATTCCCTAGCTGTGGAAATACTGTTAAAAATTACCACTTGACTTCAGCATAATTAACAAGGTTTGGGAATTTATATGAACTGAGTAATTGAAAAGAATTAGCAAGAGATATATACATTAATCTTCACCAGTTACAACATGCCTAATGAAATTAAATGTTCTACTTCATGCTTTGTTTCTGCAAACTTTTTTCACCTACAGAAGAAAAATTACATTAGATAAAGACAATAATAGTTATGAGAAATTAAAAAGAAATTGCATCACCAATTTTCCTGTGACTACTTCTTGAAGATTTTCTTATATAAAATTCATAGTATTTATGATAAGCAAATCTATGAAAGTTTCTTATTTTAATGTTCATGTTTTTAAAGTCAACAGGAAAAATCCCTATGAGAATTATAAGTTTAGACATCATTCAGCGATGTCTTTAAATGTCTGTAGATGTATCCACAGTGAAGACATTCTACAATCAACAGTTTCAGTAAAATTAACTTTTTCACACTTACCTAAATTTGTATTATTTTCAGATTAGAGAGACAATAAGCAGATGAAAAGAGAAATAAAGACAAGCAATATTGACATGTGTGGAGAAAATGTTAGCAGAAGAAAACAAGCTACCCATGAGCACAGGACCTTGTCCCCTCAGTTCACTCTTGAAATCCTTCAACATATCCTTTAGAAAAGATTGCACAGAAGCCAAGAAAAGACACACAAAGGAATTATATCTAATGCAGGAGTACAATTTACTGCAAGACCAAAGGAGAAGGTGCAATGACTACTTTCACACAACCTATATGAGGAAGACTAGTTGTCTCCTCCTCCTCTCACCTCTCTAGCCTCTGATGGTGTAACTTCTTGCTTAAGCAACCCTTCTTGTAAAGGATTTTTCTGACTTGTGCTCTTTCCTTGCAATGACTCTTATAAGCAGAAGCTTGAGAAATCTGAATAAATTCAGTATCTTTCTGGTAAAACCCTATGATGATACATTGTTAGATAAATACATTAAACATTATTATGGCACGATTCAAAGTAAAGAACTGCCAGGTTAGGTTTATCAATCAAACTTTTATTCAACTTCCTTATGTGTAAGGATTTATTTACTGTTGCTTACATATGTTGTATGATCCCATACTAATTTTGTCCTCCAGAATCAGTTCTTCATCCAAAGCACGGAATGGATGATATTCAGTTATTCAGCATACATTCAATATTTTGTTTTCTTCCTCTCACCTCCAAACATACCCTATGCCTTACTTGCAAATTCAAATCCTGCTTTGAAGATGGAATTATTCACTTCTTCATGAACTCACTGGCAATTCATTAAGTAACTTTACAGATTAATTTTGAAGAAAAAGCCCTTAAGACTTAACTTGCCTGAAAAGTTGAATTGAAAAAAGGGGTAGTCACTTGTACACCACAAAGTAAGTGTTAGCTTATGCAAACCAACATAGAGTAGGAAATGAAAATGAATTTAAAATGCCGTAGATCAATTAAAAGGATGAAGGAAACTGTCTGCCATACTTCAAGTGGTGATTATAAGGACTCTTTGCAGGAATTACAGCTCTCACCTTCATCCCTTTATTAAAATATACAAAATTGTTTTGACTTTTTTTTTTCCCTCCAAAGATGCTCAAGCAAATATATAAAATATTTATTAAGGAAAAAGAAACTTTAATGCCTACATGCAAATGAGAGGCTGCCTTCAGGATAAGGAAGGTGACCATTTTTTCTATCATCATGGCTAAATGAAGTCAGTATCTCATGCCTTCAACTGCTTCAGAAGCAATCACAGCTGTAGAACAACTGGCAATCAGTAGACTACAGTGAATACAGCAGTGCACCAGCACTCAAGTTTTAATATCTCTAGTTCTGTTTATCAGGTTGTGAAATCTCAGGCAAAGAACTTGATTTCTTTCCCCTTTAAAATATCTTACAGTTACTCTGAGCATATGCAGGTCATGACAGAGACAGTTTCTCACTGTACAGAAATGCATAATTAGTATAGTCTGATGTTCATCTTAACTTGGGTGAAAGTATGTGACACAACAGTGTTATGATATACAGTATAATGAAAAGAGAACAAGCATTTGGACATGATTTCTAAGCCTTTTATAACTTCCAATGTAAATTCTGCTTTTAGCTGAGTAAAATTTATTTTGATCCGCTCTAACATGTAAGAGTGAAATGAGAGTGTTCATGCAGCACAATTCTATACAGCAAAACCAAACAGATTATTGTAGATGAAAGAAAAAATATGAATCATAAACCACAACACAGTACCACTTGAAAAGCAAAAAATGTATTTCTTAAAACACAAACCAAATAATCTTCCTAAGCATGTTTGAAAAATGCTTGGACTATTTCTGCAGTAAACACCCCTGCAGACACTGTTAATAAATGGCTCTCCTTTAAATTATCTACAGAATTATTCTGCTTTCTTGTTTTCCTTTGCTTTCTGCCTTGTCTTAACAAAAATACAGTCCTGTATGTATCAAGCACATTTCTTTAAAATCCACAGCCATCTAAAACCAGCTGTGTGACTGTACCACCCAAGAAACATGTATGCACAACAGCATCTTAAAATACCTGGTCGCAGCAATGATGGATTTAAGTTATTAACTGATCAAAAAAAGATGGATGGTGGTCTGCTTTTCTTAATCTACATCATCATCTAGATCTATTTAAAGATATGTGGTACACTAACAAACTTAGTTAAGGTTTCGATAAAATCAGTAGAATAATCTGCCCTGTTACATTGAGACTGTATCGATCAATAAAATCACTTGTACTAGGAAAGTACTGTTAACTACTGACAATCCCAGCCATTAATATTATTTAACACTCTGCTCACAATCTTTAATGAGGACAAAGACCATTTTGCCTTTTTACACTTATCATACCATTGCTTTTAGAGCCCCTTACAAGTACAGTTTAACCTTGATTACTGCAGACAAAATGGAGTTAGAAAAGGAAGACATTGAATAATTTTGGATAATGGAGAGAATTTTCAATGTGATTAATGGATGTGTGTGATTCTACAGACTTGCCAGCAAAACATCAGTTAAATCTTATTTCAATGAATCCAACTTTTACTTGCAACTTCCTAATGCTAGACTGATTCTTCCCAATGTATTTGCCTGCATTTAAAACAACTGATTTCCAGAAGCAGCAATCAGAAAGATAAGCATCTGTTCTGGACTTCATGAGATTGTTTTTTTTTTTTTCTGCAAATAAGCCAATTTGCTCTTAAATTACTTAGAAGTAGATCCCAACCGTGAATGTGTACGTAGGACAAAGGCGAGGATTGCCTTTGCAGAAATCTTTGTGGTGGTTAATGAATGACACAAGGAAGATGAAGTGATTTCTACCCAGCTCCTGCTCTTAAATGTGGGAAATGCTTAAACAGAAGTCTAGTGGGAGAAAACCTACAGGTCAGAAATGAACAGGATAAGGTAGAAAATAGGCAAAAGAGGCAAAAATAGGCTCACATTTTGCACAAAAGTTTTATAGCTTAAAATTTCATTCTCCAAGTTCAGCTTTTAAATGTACAGCCAATTAAGCCAATTACCTCCCACATGTAAAGTATTTGGTCTTAAAAGGCCTTTACTAATGCTTTGCACAGTGGCATCTGACCTGTGTACCTCTTCATTATATCAATATGATTCAATCATGTCTTCTCAGCCATATGACTGTTTGTGATAAACACAGGGCTCAGTTCATGAAAACACATTAATGTTCAATCAGATCTAATGAAAGCTGAAGCACAAGTATGTGTTTAATTATTTCAAGGGCTATATAAGAAAAAACGTAATGGTTCAGACCAAAGGTCCATTTGCATGTATCCTATCTCCAAAAATGGCTAAAATGGATATCAATGAAGAGTATAAATGAACAAGATTAACATATAAGTAACTTGTCTTCAATACTCTAACAGACTTGAAAGGCATGAGGACTTTCTATGCCTGATATAAACTACTCTTCCATAAACCTTTCCAATCTTCTGTGGAACCAATTTAAAGTTTTGCATTCATGACACCATTGGGAAAAGATACACAGGAATACAGGAATAACAAATTGCTTGATACAGAATGGATTTCTGAGAATATAGAAGAAGAACAATTGTAAGGAATATGAACATTGACAGAATGGATAAATGTGATGAATGTAAACTGCACAGAAATAAAATTTGAATAGCTGAATGATCATTAAATAGTTCTAAGATAATTTTGTTGTTACATTTCCAGAATTAAATAGTAACCAACTTGATTTTACTGGGGAAAGGCAAACAAATGTCTCATAAAAATGCATGCATCACACATAAAGATCTCAATATTTCCAAACAGCTTCAACAGCACTGGTTCAAAACCGTCTACCTCTACAGATACTATTTTTTTTTAATTCTTTAATATTGATAATGGAACATCAAGAACTGTTTCATTTAGAAAGCACTTACAAATTGCTTCTAATTCTAGAGAACTATGCCAGCTTCAACAAACTCACAACTAAGATCTCCCTGTCTTTATATGAAATCCTAGCTTTTGTTCCACCTAGAAGAGCTAAGGCTCACTTTTATGTTCTACCATGGGACATTTTTATCTTCACTTCACAAACAGAAGAAAGAACTGAAAAATCCAGTGCATCACCAAGGATCTGTTTTCCTCGCTTTCTAATCCTACTCCAGTCAAGGTAGCTCTGAAGCAGTATTTCAGCTAGAGTTGCAGAGGAGTATTTGGCTATTGAAAGGCAAAGGTTTAGCCAATGCACTATGTGAAGTACTCGCAGACTGAAGTCAGGAGTCTAGATGGCTTTTCTTAGAGAAGGGAACTCTCAGTCTTCTTGAGAATGGACAAGGTTATAAATGGCTGAGTTTGCATTCCTTCTTGTTAGAACTGCAAGACACCAACAGAAATGCAATCAATTAAGCAGTGAAGAACTAATGAAACTTCCCACTAGGTGATGGAAAACTCTTTTTCTTCACAATTTGATTTAAAAAAACCTGTAAGAAATTATGTCATTCCCCAAAATGATAGTGAAAAAAGGCAATGAGTGACACTCAAGAGAAAGTGGATTTTTATCCTCAGTTGCAATATGAAATGCACTGTTAAGTCTGTAATGTACTACAACAGAGCTTTCTAATAAATAAAAAGATCCTTTCAATATTTTAGTTAATTTGAATCTAAAACTTTTATGAAGCAACAGTACATAACTAAATCAACTTAAAACACAGTTCAAAAGTTTTAGAACATAATTTGGATTGATGACTAAAATCAGAGGGTTTTCTGGGGATACTGAAGGTTACTTAATGCTTCCATTCAGATTCATTAATTTGTTCATATGCACTGTCCTGTCAGAAAAGGCTATTTGTTTATTTAAACTCTATCACAATGAATTTATCAAAGACAATCACCATGGCCCACAAAGAAACAACACTTTGGGCCAAATTTTCTGTAAGATAGTTTTCCTTCTGCAGTCACTAGCTGCAGAAATAGTTCATTTGCTTTTTTTTGTTTAGGTTTTTTTTTTTTTAATCTCAGCTGCTGTTTAACTGTTCCCTCAAAAAGAGTAAAAAAACGCATTATAAGAACATGTGATTTTCTCCTTTATATTTCTGACTAACTTCCTCATAAAGCAACTACACATTATTCAATGCTCCATCCACTGTTTTCCTAACTCCACTCTGCTGGAAACTAAGACAGCTAAGGAGTATAGGGTTGGATTTTACTTTCTCAAGAGGAAAATCATAACAGGTATGAGTTTATTTATATTTTTTCAGGAAAGATAGGTAGTTAAAATATTTTTTAAGACAACTGCATTTTGAAGAATACTGAAATATAAAACAAAGTGATTCTTAAATATTCAGATTATTTCCTTAAACGGAAAACAAATCTCTAGTCCAGTTCCATAAACTCCATAACTCATTTTTAAGATTTGGATTCCTGAAACTGCTGGAATGCTGCAGTTCATAAAATCTTCAAGTCTCACAGCCAAGCAGCACTTTAACCAATCTTATCTCCAGGAATCAGGACTGTTCTCTCTGTAAACAGTTCAAGAGTAAATAGAAGACAAGTATGTTTTCTTGACCACAGCTAAGACAGAAATATTAGCTATACATATTAACTCTGGTTAGAGACATATGTACATACAGACCTTACATACATGCAGAGCAGTTCAGAAGGTTTACAGCCCTCTGTTTTATATTAGAATCATGCCAGTCACAAGAAGAATTTTTTCAGGTCACAAGAACTGGAAGAATCAAGTTAGTATCCCGAAACTCATCAAAAAGATGGGCTTCTTCCAAAATCTCTCTCCATACTCAAAACATTTCAGTGAAGACTAGCAGCAGCTACACACCCTCATGCTGAGGTGTGGGTACCACTTCACAGTAAATTCTGTTAATGATGCCTGTTACCTTGTTGGACTGATGATATCAGCAAATGATGAGATTTCTTTTGCCCGAGGGGGTTAGAAAACATCTATTCCATTGAACTTTAAAAGCCAGATCTGTCAAAGGGCAAGTCCTTGGGGCAGAGAGACTGGATGACAATAACATCCAGTGTCAGCTTACTGGGACAAGGATATGACCTAACTCCAAATCAGTAGAGAGCAGGTGGCTAGATCACATTCTTCCCTATTATCAATTCACTGGAAATAAGCTCCATAAAAAACTCCTCCTCCAAGAGTACATTATGTAAAAACTTTTTGTAACAAATACTGATCAGATTGAGGATGCAGCTGCTTCGATAATCATTTAGATAAGGTCCCTCAGTCCTGCCCTTAGGAATCCCAACAATGTTTTCAATGTCCAAAATGAAACCCTATCTACCTCTTTAGTTGATCCATTCACAAAATGACTTACTGAACTCATACACAATAATTGTGCAAGTGGGAGCATTTCAAGTGATCTATGCCTCCTTTAAATATGCTTCCAGAGCAGACTATATTTCTGTATTGCTTTGTGATACAGAGTCAGTACAAGATTAAACGGTGGATTAAAAAAACACCAAAACAAAACTCAAATAACTGCCACCAAGAAGCTACAATGCTGATTAACATTCTGTCCTATCATATTCCACACTTACCTTCATCTTCTCATACTTCCAAGCAAATACATTTCTTCTCCAGACTCACAAACATACTATCAGGAATCACAGACTTTCAGTGCAGTCCAGCTGGCAGCCCTTCTCAAATTAAGGGCTCCTCCCTATACAACCAGCTCCCTCAAATCTGTACCTTCCACTTTTTCTTAACACCAAACTCTAAAGGAAACATAGTGATAAAAGGTATTTTGTAACCACAAAACAGTCACAGCTAAGTTCAAATCTTGCTGCAATCTAGTACTACTATCAAGAATATTTTGGTCAGCAATAGTATAATCCAGTGATATATATTTTACAAATTTTAAATCAAAATCACCTGGATCTCTGCTGTATTACAAGCCACAAGCTCAGATATTCCAGTAAGTAACTATTAAGTTAGAATTTATAACACACACCTGTTGATTTATTAACTCTTAGTTGATGGCCACCACAAGGTAATGAGAACTGGCTTAGTCTGCTTCCACTCTCAGTAATAGGCATTTTTTTATGCAGCAAAGACCAAACCAGCTCAAGCCCTCTATGTTGCAGGTTAAGATCATGGACAGAGACAGTTACCACAGATCAACAGAGAAGCAATAGTTTATTGCTTCATACTAATCTGCTTGAATGTTTGGGGCCACACTCTGCCATTCACTTACCTTTGCATCTGTTTCCTCATTAATAAATTAAACATAATCACCTTTCCTCTTGTCAATCAGTTGATTGTTCTCAGTATGCACAGGGGCTGTGCATTATTATTATATGTGCAGTTGAATTACTATGTGTATTAGTGTTTACTAGTCAACTGTTTCACTGTATTAAAACCAAAAGTTGTAAATTCTGGTCAAACTTGTAAAATGTGAAAGTAACTTAAAAATAATATAGCTAAATTATTCTTTCACAATTCAACGAAAACCGGTCTATTACAACAAAAAAATTTCCCACTCAACTTTTCAAGAACAGAAGTAAGCTGTCTGATGAATATTAGCTGACAGTGTATACTGATAAATTCAAGACAATGACTATTTTTATCTCATAATTTAATATTTTACTTATTCACAATTTTGGTATTCCTCAGAAAGTCATAATTAAATGTTTCTGAGCTCCTGTCTTTCCACTCCAAGAAATAAACCACCTGTGCTAAAAGGATTTAAGAGGGAGATTTCATCATGAAAAAGACACAAAAAGCTAACAAGGTACTTGCAACTGTAGCACCCTGCAGCTCAAGCAGGGGATTTTCTTGCCCTCTTTATTACTTGATACAGACTGATTTTACTATTCTAATTTCATATAATTTTATCTACATTTAACTATAGAAGACTACTTCATCAAAAATAAATTAAGAGCCCAGTATGATTAGACCATGTCAGATACAGCTCTGTATTTGACTACCATCTTTGTGGCTGTACAGATTTTCAAGGTGCAAAGTGCAATTATGAGAAATTAATACATATTGCTGTCGTGGTTTAAACCAAGTCCCCCAACTCCCTGAGAGTTAGGAAGGAGAATCCAAAGAAGGTAGCCCCCACGGATTGAGATAAGAACAGTTTAATTGCTAAGGCATAACACAAACCACTACTTCCATTACTACTACAAATAATAATGATACAGCAAATAACAAGCGAAGAGAATACAACACCCCACCAGCCACTGACCCATAACTCACTCCACCCTGCCCAGCCAAGCACCGCGTGCTCCTTCCTCCATTCCCCTCCAGAGCTCCATCCCTCCTGCTCTCTCTCTCCCAGTTGCATCCTGGGCATCATGTGCTATGGTATGGAATACCTCATTGGCTAGCCTGGGTCAGGTGTCCTGTCTCTCCTTCCTCCGGGCCTCCCCTCCTCCACCTGGCTGGAGCACGTGCTCAGAAAAGGCCCTGAACAAAAACACCCTCAAAACATGCTCACTATCAAGCAACTATTCCCAGCCCAGAAGACAAAACACAGCACTGCACCAGCCACAAGAAGGAGAAAAAATTACTGCTACTGCTCAACCCATGACAACTGCATAAGACAAAAATATCTGAATGTAACATCTGTGTAAATGTTTGATCTCTCCATGACATTCTGGCTGTTTTTTGAAAAACTGATGACCATGACTCCACAATAGTTTACAAGTAGCACAAATAGCCGGTCTCTAGTACCACAACTGACTAGTGATGGTAGTAGCCAAACTGCTCTTACAGATTAACTCTCATTAGTATCACCTGAAAATATGTTTGCAATGTTTTATATACATATTGTTAAGTTAATAACTGATCATGTCTTCTGAAATTGTACCATGTTTCTACATTGTGTCTTAGAAAATCCTTGGCACTATTAAAAACCTCCTGATAACTGAAGTGTATCAGTATGAACTTCTGTCTAAAATCAGGTTCTTCATTATCTTACAAGTTAAATTTTCACTGATAATTAGTTCTGCTTTCTGTTAGCAGAATAAGAAATCAGTGACTTTGCCAAGAATTCAATTACTTTTACTCTTCTTTTAATTTAGTATGTGCATGAGTATTGATATAACTTAGAGGCTTGTCATGTTTCAATCAAATGATGTCCATCAATCCCTTCCAACATACACCATTGCATGTTCCTATGATAGCCAATGGTGATAACAGAGGGAAAAAGTTAACTGAATGTACCAGACTGTGCAAAACCAAGAGTTGATTGACTCTTCCAGTAGGGGGAGATGTTCTTTCAAAGTTTATCAGAAATTATAAAGTGCTAACAGATTTACCCCTGTATCTTTTTAAGAAAATCAAACTCGTAACAGAAATACGTGCCTTAGTAGCAATATCCTCCAAAAGAGAGTTGTATGAAAAACAGAAAAAAAAATGAAATCATCACAGAAAACGGCTGTAACAGAAAAACATAATGACGATGGAGAAAGCTGTGCTGACAGCCATCAAAACCAAAAAGGCCCTATTCCTTTTCAAAACCAAAGTCTCTCCAACAGCAACGTTTTTTCACCCACACAATAAATGTAATCTTTAGATATCAAAGATGCTATAAATCATAGAGTCATAGAATAGTTAGGATTGGAAAGGACCTCAAGATCATCTAGTTCCAACCCCCCTGCCATGGGCAGGGACACCTCACACTAAACCATATCACCCAAGGCTTCATCCAACCTGGTCTTGAACACTGCCAGGGATGGAGCATTCACTACCTCCCCGGGCAACCCATTCCAGTACCTCACCACCCTCACAGGAAAGAATTTCCTCCTTGTATCCAGTCTAAACCTCTGCTGCTTAAGTTTCAACCCGTTACCCCTTGTTCTATCACTAAAGTTCCTAATAAATAGTCCCTCCCCAGCATCCCTCTAAGCCCCCTTCAGATACTGGAAGGCTGCTATGAGGTCTCCACGCAGCCTTCTCTTCTCCAGGCTGAACAGCCCCAACTTTCTCAGCCTGTCTTCATATGGGAGGTGCTCCAGCCCCCTGATCATCCTCGTGGCCCTCCTCTGGACTTGTTCTAACAGTATCATGTCCTTTTTATGTTGAGGACACCAGAACTGAACACAATAGTCCAAGTGAGGTCTCACGAGAGCAGAATAGAGGGGCAGGATCACCTCCTTCAACCTGCTGGTCACACTCCTTTTGATGCAGCCCAGGATACGGTTGGCTTTCTGGGCTGTGAGTGCACACTGCTGGCTCATGTTCATTTTCTCATTGACTAACACCCCCAAGTCCTTCTCTGCAGGACTACCATGAATTTCCTTTTCGCCCAACCTGTAGCTGTGCCTGGGATTGCTCCCACCCAGGTGTAGGACCTTGCACTTGGCATGGTTAAACTTCCTGAGGTTGGCATCAGCCCACCTCACAAGTGTGTCAAGGTCCCTCTGAATGGCATTCCTTCCCTCTAGCGTATCAACAGAACCACACAGCTTGGTGTCATCGGCAAACTTGCTGAGGGCACACTCAATTCCATTGTCCATATCAGCGACAAAATACCATAGAGGAACATGGAAAAAATGATTAAATTTTTGCATTTAACAATACTAATTAAATATTTAAAAATGCAAAATAAACAATGTTGCCTGAACTGCTTCCTGTGTCTCAGAACAAAATCTGAGCTGTGTTTTCCTCCTTATTTCTAAATTACTTTTAAAACTTTAATGCCAGAAGTAATTCTGTCCCAGTATTTTTCTCTTTAAACAGTTTTCTTTCACAAACCTTCTTTGAGAATTAGGGGCTTTCCTAAGCAGTGTAGGCTACCATCAATTTTCTATGAATGCAACTCACTGTCTGTTGTGTTACATTTCACCATTCTTCCAGATGTGCCACTGCAATTGTGGATGATGTAATAAATCAGATCTATGAAATTTTTACAAATTTTTACTACTCTCATATGAGTAAAAATAGAATATCCTCAGTCTTGTCTTCCTCCAAAAATTATTTTTTGACTAAGGTAATCTCTATGATCCCTCTCAATAAAACAGCACTTGCATTAGTATAGCTGAATGTCCAGTAAGCTGGGAACATGTCTAGAGGACCACCTTAACCTGACTTTGTCACCAGAGAAATGGCTGTGAAAATACATCACAGGGGATTTTTAAAGCAACCATGGTGAGAGTAGAAATTCCATTTATTAAAAAAAGCTGTTACTTATCGCTGGTATATTTAGATGTCTGTATGACTAAGTAATTCCTGAGGAATCCTTTTACAGTCTGTAGGAAAATCAGAACCCAAATAGGCAGAATCTGGGATTTTAAATGCAAGTTTCCAAACCAACTGAGATGAATACAGGATGACAGGTGCCTATTTCAACTAGATGAGCAATTCAGATACAGGTATGACAATAGAGAAATACAAATCTGATGAGCTGATTCTTCCCTACTTTGTCTAAATAGAGTTAAATAAAGCCTCCTTGTCTCTTTTCTGCAACACTTTTGATTGGTACATTCAGAACAGTAACATTATTTTCCCCATTTTAGGCACAGGAAAACAAGATACTAGTAGGTACACTAAAGTCAGTCAGCAGCTTTTGCATGAATTTGGGACAAAAATGCCAAACAGTCTGGATTTCTATCTGCTAGGCTTGCTAATCATCATTGCTGTATCCATTTCCCACCTCTAAAATTGCCTGTCAGAAAAACACCCAACTTCATACCTTCAAACGTTTTGGACACCACCACTTTGCAAATGGATGTTGATTTTACTTTCACAGTGCTAAGAGGAGACTCACCTGCAAGTACAACTCCAAGCCTTGCCGTCGCTGCTCCAGGACTTTGGGGACCCAGTTTCTCACGTGCTTTGAAGGCATCTCTGGAGTTCTTATGAATTTCTTTAGCTGTAAATGAAATGAAATGCAGACAAGAAAGAAAGTATAAGAGTAAACAAAAGATTTCTGTTGGAGATGAAGTAGTACAGGTAAAATAGTAATGCATAAAGTACAACAATACAGCAATGAAATTACTCACCATCAGCTCACTGAAGTAACAGAAGACTTCATACCTACATGTTGCCATTACAAATCTCCAGGTCTAGCTGCCCTGGACAGTGAAGAGGAACCCTACTAACAATTCGGTGTGACTAACTGCATTAAAACAAAATGACAACAGCTACATGAGAACACTTGAAATGAAGTCCCCATTAGTCAACCTGGGATGATACCTCACAATGTCACTGCAGCATATCTAGGTATTACTGTGCTAAGTGCACTGACAAAACACGGTGACAATTTGGAACTCTGGATTTAGGCAATGATGAACAGGTGGAAGAAGTACAGACAGGAGAGCTAACCATTTCTCTGGAGAGCTGGCAATCAAGAGAAAAAAATATCCATGTTGTCAAATTGCATCAACAGATTAACAGTTGTGTTTAATATCTTATACTGAGACACAGAAAGATCGTCACTGAATGTATTTCCAATAATTCTCCATAATTATTCCTCTAAAGATTTGTATAGGAAAGCTTTTATAGATATATACAGAAATGTGCCTATGAATACAGGACTGAATACAGATGGACACACACATGCATTCTGAGAACACTAAGAATAAGCTTGCTGGAGCAATATATTTTTTTTCAAAACACAAAAATATTAATGTTTTCCTCAAAACTACAGCACAAAAATGATAACTGAAATAGACTTCATTGCATTTTAATAGAAGGTGACATCAGACATTCTTTCTGTTGGTTATTGCCTGACTAAATCTAAGGCAAAGAATGCATGGAAAGAAACTCAAAATTGACTTTGACATGCATGCCCATGGGAGACTGAGAATTTACATTTCAATCTTGAGCTTGCTGAGATGTCACTATAGGAAAAAGCAGTGCCAACATATCAATGTCTCTACAATCACAAGTAACGAAGCTACTGCAAGGAAACATCAATTGCTCTGGAAACATTCTGCCACTTGCTTATTTCTAAAGTCAAATAACAGTGCTAAATTAAAATGAAACAGGAAGTGAGAAAACAGCCCATCAAAGCAAAACCCCAAATCCATGTACTTTTACTGACTGATCTTAAAGCCAGAACATGAACTCCCATTTTTACATCTAAACTGGTTGAGAATGTTGAAGAAACTATGGTCACAGCTGTTGCGAACTATGACAGCACCTGCATGGGAGAGGAGACAAATCTGAAACAAAACAAGTGTCCACCAAAGCCTAGCTGCTTGCAGGGTAAATGCTCTGTGGCTGGTACCACCAGCTGATGACAGCCCTCTTACATAAACCATCCAAAATCCATTTGCATAAATATGCAAGTACAGGTACTATATGCAGGTATAAAGCTCTACAGATGTAGAAGTGAATAAGCCCACTTTCTTATGCTTGAAATAATATATTGTAACAAATAATTACTACAATGTCAAAGAATATTAAGCAAATCTATGTATGCCTTAGCTGTATTTCTTTAGACCTGTCCCTACAAAAAAAGCCACGAGGATGATCAGGGGACTGGAGCACCTCCCATATGAAGACAGGCTGAGAAAGTTGGGGCTGTTCAGCCTGGAGAAGAGAAGGCTGTGTGGAGACCTCATAGCAGCCTTCCAGTATCTGAAGGGGGCCACAGGGATGCTGGGGAGGGACTATTCATTAGGGACTGTAGTGTCAGGACAAGGGGTAATGGGTTCAAACTTAAACAGGGGAAGTTTAGACTGGATATAAGGAAGAAATTCTTTACTGTGATGGTGGTGAGGCACGGGAATGGATTGCCCAGGGAAGTCGTGAATGCTCCATCCCTGGCAGTGTTCAAGGTCAGGTTGGACAGAGCCTTGGGTGGCATGGTTTAGTGTGAGGTGTCCCTGTCCATGGCAGGGGGATTGGAACTAGATGATCTTCATGTCCTTTCCAACCCAACTATTCTATGATTCTATGAAACCTTCCTACTGTGTTATACATTAGGTCCATAACACTGACCTAATGCGTATTTGACATACTGTAGTCTCTATTTCTTGCAAGACTAAAAGACGTAAAGAATAATCTGTCCAACTGTGAAGTCAATATGATTTATAATGTACACTAATTATTTTAAAATTATAAGTAACTTGCAAGACAGGATACAAAGAGCTTAAGATTTTCAGAGATTTCACTGCAGTGAAATCTGCAGCTGTAGCTGTTACCTTCTAGCATTCTGGTGCTTAAAAAGAACTACCAATATTTAAAAATGTAAACGGAGTATAAAAAATAAGGCAATAAATGGTTGTATTTTTAACTATTCTATACACATAGAATTTAATTCTTTCTAAAAAGCTCTCCATAAGAGAATAATAAAACTTTTGTTCAGACTTGAATATAATATTATAATGTGAATGGTGTACAGCTTGAAAGGCCCAGTTTGCCTTGCATAACCAGTGCAGAGTCTATGCAAAACTATTTCAAGAAAACAACAGCAGTGAATAGTTTCTGTCAAGGAAATAATCTGTACTCCTGGTGTAGACTTGGAAAGATTTTAAACCTTTTCCACTACAGCCAGATAGCAGAAGAAGCAGGGCTTTACTTTTTTTACACAACTAGAATATAAAAAAGGTTGAACCCAGGAAAGATAAGTACTCACCTGTGCTCTTGGAAATGGCTTTGCTTTAAAAAAAAAATAAAAATAATGATAAAAAAGATAATCAAAACATTAATTGGCATTCTGATGTATAAGTAATCTCTTAAAGGAGCATTGGAGTCCTCCTTCCTTAAAACAATGCCAGATGAGCATGTCCTTCCCTGGCAAAAGGTAAAACCTCACCTTCAGCCTTTATTCCCATTTGCTATCATGGTTGCTCCCTATGGAAGCTTTGTTTCTCCTGCTCATTACAGGTATCTCCAGCACTAAGGGCACCTTGAACATGCACGAAGTCTAAAGATACCTTTCCAGCTACCATGTACTTAGAGCAGTTTGGAGTGAAACTTACATTTTAAATTAATGAGTAAGAGAGGAACAAAAAATAAATACCTTATTAGCATGCTGAAAACAAACTGGTATTTGGACCTGACTATAAACAGTGTCATGAGATGTGAACAAATTGTTCACAAAGAACAATCAAGATACAAGTGCAAAACATTCTTCTCTAATAAAAACTGTTCAAATACACACCCTACTGTTTTTAAGAGCATTGAGATTTTCTGCTCTAACACGAAACAGAGAAGGGTGAAATTGCATACTGTATTACCAGAGAATGCTTTTTCCAGTATTTCTGTAACACTGAGACCACTACAAAATGTTCAGAGCATGAGCTGTTCAAACATGTTTACTGAAATTTTACTACAGCTTCAAAAAGTAAGACTTAAGAAAAGAGGTATATTGTTGCAAAATACGTTGGGTGCTTTGCCAGGGACAAGGAACAAATAGAGAAAAGTCACTATCAAGTTTGCAGAGTAATATAAATGGACAACAAGCAGATGAAGAGTAAAACTGAAGAGTGGTACAAAGTGTCTGGTTAGAATAACTGGTTTTCAGGTTTGTTTATTTTGCTGTTTATTTTGCTGCTGTTTCTGGAGATAACGAAAGTGAACATCATTTATGTTTTTTCTGGTGTTTTAAGGAGAAATCTCTGCAAAGGAAGTTACTGCAAAAGAACCAGGGGACAAGGAGACAAATCCGAGAGTGAGACTGCAATCATTTGTGACTTCCATGTGGAGTACCTGTGCAACTCCAGAAATTACAGTGAAATTAGACTTCAAAGGGAAGAAGGAAAAGAAAAAGCAGAAGCATTCAATGCCTTTTTTTGGTTTTGCCTCACTCTTTAAGAATACTGGCAGACCCTGGGCTGCCCAGTCCCTGGAGTTGGAAGACCACAAGTGTGGGAAGAGTGACTTTCCATTTGTGAATGCTGAAATTATAAGGGACCAGCTGTATCAGCTGAATGCTCACAAGTCCCTGGGGCCTGATGGACCAGGCTGCTCCAAGCCCCATTCAACCTGGCCTTGAACACTGCCAGGGATGGGGCAGCCACAACTTCCCTGGGCAACCTGTGCCAGTGCCTCAGTGCTCTCACAGGGAAGAATTTCTTCCTAATGTCTAATTTAAATTTCCCCTCTGTGAGCTTAAAGCCATTCCCCCTTTTCCTGTCACTACATGCCCTTTTAAAAAGTCCTTCTTCTTGCAGGCCCCCTTAAAGGTATTGGAAGGCTCCTATAAGGTCTCCCCACTCTTCTCTTCTTCAGGCTGAACAAGCCCAACTCTGATAAGGTCATTGACCTAGCAGATGAAAGGAAGGCAGTGTATGTAGCTTTTCTGGATATTAGTTAGGTTTTTGATACTGTCCTCTCACAGCATCCTTCTGGACAATTTGTCTAGCTGCAAAATGAGCAGGTTTACAATACACTGGGTGAAGAGCCAGCAGAAGTGAAGAGCTCAAAGATTTGTAGCAAATGGGGCTACATCTGGCTGACAGCTGATCACCAAGCTGTGTTCCCCAGGGCTCAATTCTGGGAACAGCTCTGTTCAATATTTTTATCAATGATCTGGATGCAGGATTGGAATGCACCATTAGCAAGTTTTCTGATGATGGCAAACTGGGAGGTGCTGTTGACTCTCGAGGGACAACAGGTCTTACAGAGGGATCTAGTCAGATTTGAGGCCTGGGCAATGATTCATGGGATGAAATTTAACAAGTCTAAATGCTAGAATCTGCACCTGGAATGGAGTAATAAACCGGGAGAGGAGCGGTTGTGGAGCAGCCCTGCAGGAAGGGATCTGTGGAGCTGGTTGACAGCAGCTCAGGGTCAGTCAGCAGTGTGCCCTGACAGCCAAGAGGGCAAACCCCATCCTGCAGCGCATCGCACACAGCATGGCCAACTCATCAAAATAGGTGATTGTCTTGCTGTATTCATAGAATCACAAAATGTTTGGGTTGGAAGAGACTTTAAAGATCATCCAGTTCCACACCCCTGCCATGGGCAGGGACACCTTCCACTAGACCAGGCTGCTCAAAGCCCTGTCCAACTTGGCCCTGAAAGCTAGTTTATGTCTTATTGCTCACAATAATACAAGAAAGAAATGCTTTTTCCATGTGGGGAGATCGACAAACTTATTTAAGACTCTTTAAATGTTAAAGGTGCTATACAACACAAACACTCCTTGTTTCTCAGCTTGTGCTCTATAGCTTATCATTTATAATTTACACTGCCTGCCATTATAAAGTGTTTGGGGGGGGAGAAATACTCCATTCCAGTTCAAATTGCTCCTGCAATTTTAATTCCCCAATTTTATTTTTTACATAAAAATTTGAAGTTTTATTTTTAGAAATTTTCATTGTGAAGGATAAACTTATTGAGCCACACAACATATCCAGTGTCCTTGTTCATCCTTCAATAACTTTTTAATCCAATAGCCAAGTTCTGATTCAGTGATGGTGCAGCCTCACCCTGAGTAATGTGTAGAGCTCTGGCCCCACAGCTGAAGGATGTGGTCCTTGAATATGTCCAGAGAAAGGCAACAGGAAGACATGTCCTATGAGGAGTGGCTGGGGGCTCTGGGTTTGTCTAGTTTGGAGACAAGGAGGCTAAGGAGCAACCTCACTGCTCTCCACAGCTGCCTGAGGAGGGGAAGTGGAGAGGGAGGTGCTGCGCTCTGACCCCTAGTACCCAGTGCCAGGACATGTGGGAATGGCTCAAAGCTGCATCAGTGAAGGTTCAGACTGGACATTAGGCAGCACTTCTTTAATGAGAGGATGGGGAAACAGAGGAACAGGCTTCCTGGAGAGGTGGCTGATGTATCAGTGTATCAGTGTTTTAGACTCAATTGGACACATACACCCTTTATAACATGTGTTAACTTTTGGTCAGCCCTGAAGGGGTCAGGCAGTTGGACTATATGATCCTTGTAGGTCCCTGGCAACTGAAAATATTCTATTCTAATCATGGGCAGGATACATTTTAAGCATATAAATCCTGATTTTCCTCTCAAAATGCTACCTAACTTAGTTGTATAATCTCTGCTCATCTGCTTTGCTTTCAATTGCAGCATCAGTCTCAAATGTAAAATAAAGCATATATGTATTGCAAGACTTGCTGGTGGGCAAGTTGTACCACTGATTCTGACACTGTTGCTCATGAGGTATCACATTCAATGTGAATACAAGGGGGAAAATATCTGAGACACATCTGATTAAAACAATAAACAAGGAAATATTAAAAAGTGGCAGCTGATACATTAACTGGGCCAAGAAGCAAAAGGCAAGAAATAGTTGCACATCTTAATTACAGTTCAGGTAAGCAAAATATACCTTTGGACTTTTGAAGGCCAACCAACTGATGGTTTAATAGTTGTCTTTTGTTGACATCAGCTTGCTTACATCCATAGCCCATATATGGCTGATAAAGCCATCCTGTCTTCCACCAGTATGTTTCTTCCCTGAATGAGGTCATTCCTGAGCTGATTCAGGACCACCAGCATACATGCTGGTGTGTAAGCTCCTCTGACACTGCAGTGGCAGAAGCTGTAAACTCCTGTGCTCTTCTCTGTCACTTGCAGAGAAGCTTTTCCATACTTAAGGCAAGCAGTATCAGTCAAAACAGTTGAGTGTGCACAACCCCACTGCCATTGAGAGCTACAAACCAACAGATGTCCACCTGACCCAAGTCCTAGGAATGAAGGACTGAAGCTCTTCATTGCAGTCCACCTCTGGCTGTAATTCTTTTCCATAATTTTCCTTCACAAAACTTGGCCTCCATGAGCCTTTCAGCTGAACAATTAGTGGGTAACCAGACTTGAAAGTACTGAGTTCCTCATTACACATTATTACAATGATTCAGAAGACAATGTTATCAGATATCTTGTATAACACATTCATTATATAAAGAATAGCAGAGTGAGATGCTCTACTCAGTCTTTTTCATGTCTAGTTTCTGGTGTATACGAGTTGTTTTTTCCGCTTTATATATAGCAGGCTAGCAACATAATTTAAAGAACTAACAAGTTATTTGCCTAATTGAATAAAACCAAGTAAAATGAATAAAACCAAGTAACATATTTATTTGTTATAGGAACGTGTCTTACTTTGTGACTTTACAAGAAGAAAAAAAAATGTACTACAGACGGCATTTTAGCAATACAACATGTAAACAGTAATAAAAAAAGGCAAGTTAGTAATATGTGAGAAGTCATCACTCCCCTCCACAAAAAGAAGAATCCAAGTTAGTTGGGAACTCATTTCCAGATACACGAATCACAAGAGGTATTTAAGATAAACCATATATAGCAACAATTTTGAGAAAGGAAAACATCACAACTAAGGCAAAACAAAGTTACATCTTGAAAATTACTACCTTTTTATGAAGTGCATGGAATTCACTATACCTCTTCTCCACAAAATGTTTCCTTCCACTCATAAGCACCTCTATTTTAAAGACCTGAAAATTACAAATAGTAAAACAGAGATTAATGTTACTTGCACAGTCATGTTCAGTAAGAACTCAGTAACAGAAGTAGATTAAACATGTAAAAGGAGAAATAAATGCAAATACTCTATTGTTGGTTTATTTCCTTCTAACATATTCATCTACAGTCTCAACAGAGCTTGTGCTACCAGCTACACCCTAGGAAAAAAAAACAGAACAAACTCCCAAATACAGCAAATGCTTGTTTTCTTTGTATGATACATGTGACAGCTTTTGTTGCTGCCTCTGGAAGGTTGAAAGGCCAGGAGAAGATCCTCTCTGGGTCCACTAATTAGTAGTCACTAACATGACATTTCCTTGATTCCCAGGTCACTGGGTCAGTTCTGAGGGCAACTGATGCGAAATATTTTGAAGTGATCAAGAAAACATGGTCTATTACATAAAGGCAAAATCAGCAGAAAAGCAAGACAGAAAAGGTGGTCTATCTAAGACTTCTTTGTTTCCTGTTTTGCTCAGAAAATGCTGGAAATAATTATTTACAGGCCAATTAGAGACAGTGTTCAGGACACATGATTATATCAAGACTCAAAACTTAGGCCAAATAAAAAGTTCTTTGAAATAAATTTGCAAACAGTGTTTATGCCTGTTTCTGTCACAACATGCCTAGCTAGATAAACACATTGTATTGCCCACTAGAACCTTTCAAACAGGTCAAAATCCTATGGTTTTCACTGGCTAGCCAAACCACATTAGAAACAGACAGCATTTTATTAAATCCAGTCTGAAATGCATCTACTTTTGTTTGAATGCAGTAAGGATGGGACTGAGCTATTTCACACCAATGTTTACATTACCAAAATTAGTTCAGATCCTTGTAATAATTTGTGCTACAATCTACCTCTTTGAAAAGGACTACTTCTGTGTCCTAATCACTGTGACCAGATGACCTTAACTGGGGGCACTGTTTCCCCTGCCTTTCTGTTAATCTATTTAGCCTATTTTGGGAGAACAGCTATTGGCTATTAAACAATTTTCCTCTACACATGAATAAATTCCAAGGGACCCTAAGGAATATGTTGTAAGTTCTGAGTTGTAAAGAGAATCACATGCAAAGAAAAATCAATGTAGACTTTTTTCTTCAGTTGAGACTTAATCCTAATTATATGAGAGGAAAACATGATTTACATCTCATATTCTACATACTGTATGAAAAAAATAGTTCTGCAAGGAACAAAATGCTTTGGATTGCACATGTAAGCTACTGCATTGAGGGAGTTTCAAGTTATCTTGGTGGGAAGAATGGATAACAGAATATAAAACTAGTTACATTAGAAGTGATGATGAGTCACTAGCTAAGGTGTTACAACAATTCTGAATTAACTTGATATTAAATCTCCAGGAATTACAAGCAACTCATAATTCTTACTTGCAACTCAGTCAGTTAAAAGCCACTACACCACTGTTGGTTTAGCACTTTTGTTGGCTACAGGGTTCGCCAAGCAATCTGGGGAATCACAAGGGGCTCCTGCCTCAGCTATAAGCACTCCCTTGACAGGTAACTTTCTTGTGAATCATGGCTTGGCTTGTACAGTCCCATTTTGATTTTAGTCATATATGTGCAACTTCAGAGAAATGTCTCTCTCTCTGAAGACTATAAACCTGACATTTTTTAAAGGAGAACAGTTGGATATAGGGAAGAATATTAGATATAAATCTCTCTGTGGACCTTCTTTCCAAAGCATGTATCTGTTCTGTTCTGTGTTTTCTCACTGATTAAGGACTTACAGAACTGGCTACAGAACACTGAAAAAATAGGCAGCATTTATTCATTCTCCTTTTTCATCTTAGAAAAGTTTTAATTACTGTTTTATAATTTTTTTTTAACATGACACTAAAGGATATATTTGGCGGTCACTTTCACAGAAGACAAAAGAGAACCACAGTTTCCCACACACCATGGCATAATTTTCAAACCCACAAATCCGCTATCTTTACACCCTCAAATGCCTGTGACAATATAGAAGCTTTAAGTTTGCCTCCTACCATCTAAAGCTCTTGGATCCAGCTTTAGCAGCCATCTAAAATTTACAAAGCTAGACAACAGATCTGATATGCATGAAGTTGAAAATTACTGTCTGAAAACAAAACCCTTCAGATGGCACTTCTACTGTGGCACCTATGTTTCAGAAATGTATGTGGACATTCTGTAAATATTTTCACTTAATGCAAATCTAAACATTGAATTGATTTATAGCGCAACTTAAAACCCAGAAATGCAAGTAAGTGAGATAACACATATTGTGTTTATGAGCTTCATATTATAAAATGACTTTATTCAGACAGCATAAATTCCAGGTTTGCCTCCTGTTTACCAGATCACAATTCACAAGAGCAAACTAGAAGCACAGAAGTGAGTTTCTGAGTCACTATTTTATATAATAACATATCTTTGTGTGAAAGACAGAAAGATATATTAGTTTGTGAGAGAGATAGGATCTCTTCATGTATTCAAAATAGCTATAGAGAAATCTCACACAAATTTAACTGAGCAATTGCAGGCCTTGACAGAAAAACAATGTAAGGAAACTGGTGAACACAGATGGAAGTGCCAAAATAAAGATGGAAGAACTATGGGGGAAAAAATGCAACACTCTAAGGAAATTACTTTTCTTGTAAAAATGTTCATGTTCTATGAACAGATAACTCTGAAAAGACATATGACTTTTTATAAGTGACAGTTACTTAAATAAAAAATGCAGCAATCACTAAATAAGACAAGTAAAATGCTTTTCCAATGGTCACTGAAATACCAGAAATTACACTACACTGGAAGATTTGCAGTTCATCCTGATTTGGGTACAAAGGACCAGAGATATAAAGACACCAACTAAAAAACTCTTTATGAGTACTCTTAGAGTAGAAATGTCTCACCCTTCTTGGTTGCTGCCAGAACAGTTACTGAAGATATCTGCACAATGCCAGAAGATCATTATCCATTAAAAGCATTCTTCCAACAGAGTTTAACCCACATAAATGAAGTATGGGACAAACACCTTTTGATACTAATATGAATAATGTTGATATTTTGCCTAGCAGAATTGCAGATCTGGCACTGTAATTCATAACCATCAAACCTGAGAAGGAAACTCTTCAAGAAGAATTTCTATGGTAAAACCTTTAGGTCCAACTGCAAAACAGATTTGCATATGATTTTTAAAAAGTCCAACAAGAAACCCCAAATTTTTTTGTCTTATTTCTTTGCTTCAACTTTGTTCCAATGATACAGATTCTGTTCAGATTTTGGAGACTGTTTTCTTCATTTGTTATTGTTAGCAAGTATGCCTAATTTTACCATTTTCTCAAATTTATTGGCTTTTGATTATTAGTAAAACTCTTAACTTAATGATCTTTTTTCATTATTTACAAGAATACTTATGTTTCTTGCTGCAGAAACTGGACAGTACAATGTAGTATCTACTCTGGATAATGTGTGGGCAAACAATTGGTACTCTATCACTTTAAATTTCCAAGACAAAAAGCACAAATGGAACAAAATAGGAATCAGTATGACATATTTATATGATTTTACATTTAAAAACTACCCATGCTTTCCTGTAAGCCCACCAATGTCTTAAGCATACTTCAAGAACTCTGTGGTATATAACATTGATACTGCCCTCCTTCAGTTCTTTATGTAACTCTAATACTTCCCTCCTTCAGCTCTTACCTATGTCAAATGCTTACACTAGATACAGAAGGACATCTCTTAACTGCTAATTTGATGTGAAAACAGGCAGCTTTAGTAACTTTGTCTCAAAAAATCCAGAATGATTGGTTCAATAAGAACCAGACAAGAATGACAAACATGACCAGGAGTAGGAAGAAAACAAGAACAGCAACTTCTCAGTTTGGTTTTCTATTATATAAGAAATACACGGATCACACTTTTATATTCACTCATGGAAAATACATTAACTACACAGTTTACCATTATGGTAAATTAATATCATATTGTGTGTATTTATACGTGGAAAAATTAATTTCAAAATATATCAATTTCTGAAAAATCATCGTTCAGAAATGGGCAGCCTTGTTTAGAATGGGGAGAAACAAAAACCAGAAGCAGAAAAAGAGAAGTTTACAAAAACCAGATACACTTGCCTAACATTCATCAGGAAATAAAACTCCACAAAATTCTAGTACGGTGCTTTTCTCTCTCAAGACCATGCTTAATAACACTAATTTTATTTAAAATACTACTCTCAGAAATAAATACAACCCTTTAGATGCTTCAGTATGGTTGACAGGCTTTTATCTGAGGAACAGCTAATGCATTCGAAGTGTCAAGAAACTCAACCTTAAACCTTTGTCATGGCTGTATGAAAGGAATTCCAGAGCAAAGGAAATGACAGCTACAGTCCATGAAGCACTAATCAGATTTCCATGCGTTCGGTGTTTCATTGTGGTACAGACAATGGCACATTTTCTGTCTCAGTTGTTGTATAACTGGAACAAGACTATGGCATATACTAGAGATCAAAAGATGACTTTAAACCTATTCCCACCCATCTGATCCAGGGGAAAATAATATTCCACAGAATAAGTAAGAGCACTTGGTGGGGGGGTGGTAACCAGAACTGCATGTAGCAGCAATTCAGTATATCAGGGGTGTAAGTGCCTCATGGCAATGCTCCATATGTCTGCCCTCCACAGCATAGGAGGAGACAAGGACAACATTTGGAGCCAACTCAAACTTCAGAGCAGCCTTGAAAAAACTAAATCTCGCTAACCCCCAAATGAAAACAAATTAACTTATTCTGACTTCATACTTTGGAAGGGGGAGTAGCAAAACTCAGTTCTGTAGTGGGCATAGGGCAACTCAGGGGCACAGAGACAGGCAAATGTGGATCATGGAGGCATAAAGTGAGGGAAATCTCCCTTTTTTCCCTCAAACCACATTCTCCTAAGTTCTGGCACTTTCCTGTCTTGCATCTGCTGTTTACTTTGGGACATCTCCCCCATTCTACTTTGAATTAATCACCACCATGACCCCTTGCTGAGACTTAAGGCCTTCTGTGCCATAGGTAAATTGCTTATAGTCACATCTTTGTCTCCTCTCTATAGCAATTGCTCTCCACACCCCACAGGAGCAGCTCCTACACAAGCTCCTGCATGGTCTTTCCATAAGGAAAATGTCCCCTTCCTGCTGAGGAACTAGGAAACAAACAGGAGCACAGTAAAGAAAAACGCAGAACATCTCTCAAGACCCCTCTTTGCTCCATTCAGCTTTGCTGAGGCCCTAGGGAGGGATGAAAAATGGCAAAGGAAAAGTGAAACATTGGGTATTAGAAACTGAAAGTAATCAGAGTGCTGGATGGGGGGAGGCTGAACAGGATCAGAGCTGACAGTCATCCATCCTCCCTAGCAGCAGCCCTCACAGGTGCTGAATCCTTTTTCCTGATGGCCACAAGAGGAGGCAGAAAGCAGGAGATGCAGAGGGACAACGTGGTTATGGCTACTGCAGTCATTTGGAGCATTGGTCCTCTCAGGCAGGCGATGGGTCCCCAGCTACCTCCACCTCCCACCTGGCCTGGGCAACTGCTTGTGCCTGTGCTTGGACCTCCAACAAGACAGTTCTACTCAGAACAAGTGTTTCTTTTCACTTTTACAGAAGGGCCCCTATGAAATTCACATCCATTACATTACCCATTGCAAGATGGACTTAACTTACCTGAAGCCAACTCAAAAATTGGTTAAGATCCACATACAGCCCCCTCCCCCAGCCCAAGCTGTGTCATGTCTGTTATACAAAATCAGACTGTTTCACTTAGTCCCAATTACAAATGTACAATGTTAAGTTACAGCACAAGAAGTCTGTATTAACTATGGAAATCAAGGCTTAGCATTATGCAATTATAACCTGCTTTCTCAGGTCTGTGAAGGAGACCATGTCAGAGAAGTGAAATGTTCACTACAGGATTTCTACAGAGTATTCCCAACAGTTGTAGCATATGTGAAGCAGTTACTTGACCCCTCCTAGAAGCAGACCTACTATTTTTGTATTACAATAAATAAGATTTTCTACTGTGACATAAACCCCTTTGAGAAGACAAATATGTTGTTTTGCTAACTCCTGTTAAATCTCATGTTACTGCAATCTAATTTGGATATTCATTATTAAAATAAGATGCCTCTTTACTAATTTTATGTAACCTTCAGCCATTTATTTACTGAAAAAGCTGTCTCTTCACTAACATCAGTGTTACTTGTACCAGCAGCTAAGCAGCTATCTAAACAAGACTACAGCCTCTTTAAGAACCTTTCAGCATGTAGTTTGTCTTTCCCAGCAATACTACAAAATAATTAAGGATACTCCTTCTCCTATGCACTTTTGCAGCATGGGCCTCCTCCACTCATAAAATGGCACAGTGTTGGTGTCACTGAATTACATGCAAAAGGCATGTACAGGACTTGGGGGTATTCTTTCTGAAGATGGCCTTTGAGAAGTATATGTCATATTTCTTATGGTTTAGAGGAAGAGGCAGTAAACTAATTATACTGCAGCAAAGTGAGACAGTTTTGTAATTCGTACAACATGGGAAGCTTGAGGGAGGCTTCTATGGAGCTGTCACTGCTGAATGAAAGAGTAGCTGACATATAAGACTAAGTAGTTTTCTGATTTTTTCAGCTCTCTTTAAACCAATCTTTTCCAAACACATGGTTCATAAAATCCCATAGGAACTTCTCTGTCATTTCCTGAAAAATAACTTACTTGGCTTTCCAAGCCTCTCCCTTGCCAGAGAAACACTGACTATGGAAATCTAATTTGCAACCTAACCAAGAAGCTACAAGATCTGACTTGCTTTTGATAGTTTTCTTTATTAGCCCTGAAGAGCACAGGTGGCAACCTTTTAAAATTTCATTGGCACTGTGGTCCGCTATTTGGCTAACATCCTTAGAATCAAACTTGAGGAAAAATGTGTCGATCTTTTACTGAGTAAGGAGAAAGTTCCTAACAAATGCTAATTCCTACAGTCACACAAACAAAAAAAATTAGCCTGCTCTGCTCTATTTGTTCACCTGGATCACCTCAATGTCTCTTATTGAAAGTGTTCTGATAATAGAATAACCACGCACCTTTTTATGGAAAAGATTAACTTTCCAATATAAATAGTATATTGGGATAAAACACTTGAGTATTGCAAAAAAAATAACTGACGGTGAAAGTATACTTACATTAAATGTCTAAGTTTGATGAAATGTAAGGACTCTTCTATTTTGTGACAAAATCCTTTGCTATTTTATTTGGATTCTATAGAGTCCTCCCACTTCCCAAGGCAGGATGCAATTCCCAATAACAATGAAAGTACCCCCACTTGCAGCAAAATAGCTCCAAAAAAATCCTTTTATTGAGAGACTAGACACAAGACCAAGTTTAATTCTAGAAAGTTTAAGACTGTATTACTTTGCTTACACTTGTATTTGCTGTCTGGAGAATGCCTGGGTCACCTTAGACTTCCAAAGCACAGATGTTTTGTTTAGAAACAAAAATGTCAAATATGTGTCAAAGAACACATTAAAATAGTATACACACAACAGTGTGATAAGCACTATACTTCAAAGGACCTGGCATTGTATGCCAAAGGAGCTGGCATGTCTTATATTCCATGGTATGTCTACCATGGTATGTGAATTTAGCTTTTTTCTCTGCTAGTGACTAACTAAACACATATGAACACGAAACACAACAGTATTTAGCCACATTAAAAAATCAGCACCATATTCTTCATAGTGAGTAAATACTGGGGGTAAGAAATACCACATACCCAACTTGCATCTTTTCTTATTAGGGTCTCTGCAGTAACCCACCTGAGAAGTCTCTGCACCACTATACCTGTCAACATAAGGAGTTCATCTGAACCATTTTTCAATAGTGGTAGTCAAACTAGTCAAAGATGTTGCCTTTCTAAAAATCTGTACATCTTAGCAACGATCCTTCATTTAAGCATTGGGATTAGTTGGCTTACTGGCTACAGTGAAAGCAGATATTCCTAAACCAGATTTAAACTATTTCAGGTACTGCTGGCAGTATAGCAGTAGAAGCAGGGTGGGTAGCATAAGATGCAAAACTGGTGTCAAAGCCCGGACAATGGTCAGTGCCAATGGAGCCAGCCTGGATCTAATCAGGTGTATCTATGGGAGCTGCAGTCAGTGAAACGCAGGTGTTCCACAAAAAGAAGCAAGGGTGAGTGTGAAGTTCAGAGGGATGCAGGGTTCGCATTTGACTCGAGCAGAACGTTCTGGGGGAAGAGAAAAAATATTTCTTAATTTTCTTTTCTTAGAGTTACTAAGTAAAGCACAACAAGTACCTGAACTGCAGAGTTTTAAGAATTGCATTGGCCTTAGTGGAAGAGCTAAGGCAGCACCGAATTTGACTCAAACACACGTCTGAGAAAAGGCAACACCTAAACCCCTTAACATATCATATCAACATATTGTATAGGTTCAACAGCAGTAGAAATACTTACATAAACCAACATCCAGGATAATACATAAAGTATCCTAATAGCAATTTTGCGATATGAGATTGAATAACCTATCAGAACTGGTTGTACAATTAAATATTTATCATTTGAAAGACAATTAAAATTGATTCAATGAGAATTATATTAATTTGCAACTAGCCTCTCAATCACTTGAAAGACAGTGAGGCAAACATCAAGTAATTACATGCCTGCACATGTATCCAGGCAGATAAAGTATTATGTATCCAACACATTTCAGAATGATTTTAAATAAGTTATGAATCGAGTCTGATGATGGCAATGTGAAGACAAAAACATGCATACTGCAAAGTGACAGGCAACGGTTGATGGAAAATTGTGCTAAATGTTTAATTGCTGACTGTTACTTGAACTAAAGACAACCCAGTATGCCAGCCTCTTCAAATGTTAACTACAAGCATCAGCCAAAAAATAGCATTGACAAGTCTAAAAATCTGTGACTGTTTTTTCCTTACAGAAGAAAAATTTAGAAACAGCCAAGCACAGGCTGCTGAAGAACTAACCTGGCTTGAACACTTCAGTAAAAAAAGTTTACAGATTCCTAAATACAGCACAATGAAGAAATAATGTCTTTATACTAATTTTTAGCTGGAATTTGAGAGTCACATTTCATATCCTGTTCTTGGGTGAAAAAGAAATCTTTATTAACTCTACTAGAAATCTCTGGATGTTCATCACTTGCAGTAACAACCAATTCTCCTATTTAAACCTCTAAATTCAATTGGACAAATTCAAAAGTACTATCAATAATAATAATAATAATTATTATTAATAATAATAATAAGTCATCTCTACAGACGCAATGTAATACTGTCACATATATCACTCCTTCCCTCATTCTGAGGCTTCAAACTTTCTTTTTGTCTTATTATGAACTTGTTGAAAACTCCTCTCCCCTGTGCAAACCTCACCAAATCTCAGCATTTTCCTGGTTCTAACCTTCTGTAATGCATATAAAACTTTTGTCCTTTCTATTCAGAAAAACATTGCCATAGATAACTTATTCCAATGGGGGGTTTATTACAGAGGCTCTATTATTGTGAGTCTCCAGTGCCTCCCTGCAGAAAGAATGTAAACTTCACTTTACTTTCAGCTCTCAGTTGCAGTGAAAGTTGATTCTTTTATGTATTTATAGAAAGTCACATTTCTCTATTTACAGTGCAGAAAAAATGCAACTTGACTTATCTTATATGTGTGTAAGGTGCCATCTTACCTTCAACTGCCTCAGCAGTTGCTCATCTCTCTGTACAGCCTCTGTCCCTACTTACCTTTTCTTTCACCCACATACATTTTCACAGGTAAGAAATCTAAATGGGTAACTAAGGGACATATATTTCATATCCTTCCTGTTTCATACTTCAGCTCACACACACTATTATTTTTACTTAACATCTCAATAACATTTGAAGAGGACCTAAGATGGAGTTAATGTAATAAAACATATTATAAGTTAATGGCAGCACTAGGATTATAATAATCCAATATTTTCCGTTACAAGACTGTTCTCAGTTACATATAGTTTTGCCAACCTTTAATGTTTGAACTTAGATTTTCATACCAGGTATGTGATTCAGACAGAAAGTATTTTTAGAAAGTTACAGCTGAGACAGTCCAAACACAAACTTAAAGAAAAATATATTTTACTTTACACATGCCAAAATCAAAACCTCCAAACCCAACCCAAAAGAAAGCCCATGCCATTTCACACAAATTCCTTCAGGACTAGGATGAGAAAACCAGTAAGACAGCTGGGAGGCAAATCTGGCTAACTCATAAACTTCTGGAACAAACTCTTAACAAAACTTTGCACAAAGTATGTGCAAATGCACACCTTCCAAAGGCATCAGCATTCCTGGTGCTCTGTTATTTTTACAGGGCATCCCTACTGACTTCCTGTTTATGGCATCTCCACAAAGCTTGGGTAAGTTTCAGGCCTACAGAGTATTTTTCTATGGCTCAGAAGCCACTATAACATTAGGGAGCAGAAAAAAGATTGGATGATGATTTTTAGTTTTTGTGAGAAAGAGATGCTGGACAGGAATCTACACTATGGCACAGGGAACACCACCTGAAATGACCATACAGTGTTACCATTAAAAAAAGCAGGCCAAGGAAGACCAGAAGGGCCTTTTAGTCTGAAGTAGTCCAGCTCTTGTAACCTTGAATGGAATGCACGATTTTGTCATGTATGAATCAGAAAAGTACGTCACTGGATCTGATCACTGGGAGAACCCACTGATAACACACAGTATTCCTCTCCTTACCTCCACTGCTGGTGGGGCAGATGGTAGATAAAAAAATATCAAACACCTTTTAGTCTAGAGGTCTGTACTTGGGACCTAAAAGCTCCACATGCAAAGATCATATGTCTGGGACAGTACCTACCCAAATGATGTACTCCCTTGCCTTTATTACCAGTCACCTGTTATGGGGTACAAAAAGCAGAAACTATTAAGAAACACTAGTTGTGAACTTAAGTACCCAAAGTGTCATTTAAACTATTCACACAATGCAACCCAGTGTCATTGCAAATACTTACTTGCAGTGGTCAGTTACATGCTACTTTTTCCTCTTTAGCTCAGCATGCAGGATTGACAGTGTCATGGGAACAAATGAGCCCTGGAGATGATGCCCTTAGGGCTCTTTCAATGTAAGAATTAAAAAAAAAAACTTTAAAAAGGCAGGAAAACCATATGTATGGAAAGTTTGGCCTCAAGATTAAGGCAACTGGTAACATAACAGTTACTTTGGAAACTTTAGATCTATAGTCCAAGTACTTCTGCAACAATGAACAATTTATTTCATGGTTTTTCCTAGGTTAAAATGTCAAGCCTTTGGAGACCCAGTGGACGCAGAGCAGAGATGTACATGTTTACACCTATGCAGACAGCAAACTTATTTCACCTTGCACACTGTTGTACAGGTCTTGATCTCAGGACACGAGAAACTGACTCTGGCACTTACTCGCTTCTTCCTGATTTTGTCAAGAAGGCTTTTCAATAAGGATTGCATGTAAAATGCAGGGGGAAGAACAAGAACAGAAAACCAAAAGCCCACCACCAAACCTGGCAAGTGCACACACAAACTCAAATGCCCCATGAAGTCAGCTCCTACATGCACTGCCATCTAGCTATTTTAACATGAGAAGCTGCATCCTTGCAGGGACCACACTACACACAGATCCAACATAGCTCCTCCTTCTAGGGTATACTAAAGAGCTAAAGAAGGAAACAGAAAAGCTATTCCAGAAAATGCAATATTGATTTTTCTACCTGAGGAAATTGTTTCAGGGAAAAATAACTCCTTGCTCCTCTACCTCGTAAGAGAAGTCTCAAAAAAGACATTAACCTGAAAAACCATGAACCACTGCAGAATTTTGCTCTAAACAGCGTTTTTGGCATACAAAAAGTCATCAAATAGTATTCATACTTCTGGTATTCTTGAAATACATAAAAGGAGAAAAAGTTATTTTTCCTCAAACTTCTTAATCACTACAATTCCTAACAAATAATGAAACCAGTGGAGGATTTTAAAGTAGAAAAACTCCTCTAATTTTTCTAAGATCACAGAAAAAAAGAGCAAACCAGTTCATTTAACAGTGTAGGTAAAAAACAGTGTTAAAAGACAGACATTTTCTTATTCCTGTATCACATGTTAGCTTTCTAAGATCTTGATCATCATTTCCACATGAATAATGCCCTACTAAAACTGAACATAAGACTGCTGACTGTAAAGACTGATAGGATTTATAATGGTCTTAAAAAAAGATATTAATTATTGCTGTAGTTTACTGTGACAAGATAATACTTCTAAAATAATTTCAGAAAAAAAACCCTAGCACTTGAATGTTTTTGGACAGTTGTTGCTTTATCTGCATGTTACTCAACATGCTAGGTTTCAAAAAAGTCTTCCCCCAGCATGTGTCATGACATCCAACTGTGAAATAAATAAATAGCTTGTAAAATGCTACCCATTAGAAATAAACAATGTAAAATGTATAATCCCACTCCCAGATCTTTGTACTGAAAACATTTTTCCCCCTTTGTTTTTTAGAAAGAACCAATGGAAATTACTGCATGCAAAACTCATTTTTTTTAGGAAAGTAAGAGCATGACAGATCTAGTGCCAAATCTGGACAATTTAATAGTTTCATCAGAAAATCTTCTGGATAAACACTGCAGCCAGGGCCTAAAGTGGTGGTGGAGAAAGTTGAAACATGATAGGTCAAAACCCTGTGCAATCTGACCTATGCTGACCCTGTTTGAGCAGGGGTGAGGTGAGAGGTGCCTACATCTCCATAGGCCCCTACTAATCTAAATGACTCTGTGATCCTTTTAACTCAGGAGGAAAAGTAAAAAGACAAAAATATCTGCTTTTCTGTGCTCGTGTTTTGGCTGACAGTCTGAAGATCCAGTTATGTACTCACAGCTTTTCCTCTGTCACAGATTTGTAGTTTTGATATTGGGCAGCAATTTGCCCTTCTGCTTTGTGGAGTAACTACCTTGAAGGATTAAATTTATTCTGATTTAGGATATCAGATGATATCCTGAATTTGTTTTTTCTGTGAAGATCCTGTTGTAATATTTTGAAGAAGATGGGTGGGATGGGAGACAATAGATATTCCCATTTGCTTCACACTATTTATCTTCTTAAGAGCCTTTCATCTTTCCCACCAGATACAGGGGAAAAAAGTCAGGTCGACAAGTCACCATTCAAACAGTAATTTATTCACCACAGACAAAATCCTTCCTAAACTACAAATAATGCTTGTTTGCTCAAACAACAATCACAGAGGAGCCAGGAGGGAACCTCAAGCTGGCGTCACCTTTGTGGTTCTCTCCATTGCCTCTGTGACTTCAGCAGTACTTTCTTACACGTTCGTTATTGCTATTCCAAATAAGGCTAATATTAGCTTTTATGGGTTCTACAAAGAAGAGTGAAATTTCTTACTGCTGGTGATCTAACTGCGAATACTTGCTGTTGTCACTGAACAGTACAGAATACTTCCTCAACAAAGGTTCAAAAGGTAACTAGCAACAACTAGAGCTCTCAATATGTCATAAAAGTTGCTAGATTAATAAAAAAGCTTATCAGATCACCAGCACATATTAATCATACACTTGAGACTACATACTTATTAATGTGTATATAACACACCAAAAGTTATTATTTACATTCCATCTTATGTGATTAGGATTAAAGGTGAAGTTTCTAGCAGGAGAAGATCAATGCTTTTCTATGTTCAGAAGCCTTCAAACCATCAACCTATGTTCCATCAAACATACTGGAAATTGAAAATTCAGCAGCAATTTACAGTAAAATGAATAGCCAATAAACAAACTATACATTTACATAAGCAAAACTCTTTTTCCATGTTTATTTTAATTGCTCCAGGGTGCCATAAAATCACAGGATCTACACTCTGCTGATGCACACTGATCCAAACCTTGCAAAGATTTGGGGAAGACATATGCCCAATTTTGCTAATGTCCTAAAAAGTAGCAGAAGAAAGCATTATACAGTCAAAGCGAACTATTATTAAATGTGTAACAAGTGTGGCTATACTGTTGGGTAAAAATAAGGGTCTCCAAAAATGCTGACAGTAGTAAAATAACCTTTGATAGGCACTGTGCCTATTCAGCAGATAACTGAAACAAATCCCAATCTCAAAACACTACAGAACCTCAAAAATACACAAATTACATTTATCAACAAAACAGCTCAGTTCCTACATGAAAAGGGAACGCATGTGGAGACAGAACAGTAAATAAACCTGGTTTAAAATACAAATTCTGTAAGCATAAGCTTTTAGGTCCAACTAACAATACATAACTGAGAGATGATCTATTTACACTGCAAGATCTGTATACTTTTTAAAGTTGTTTGGTTTGTTTTGTTAGGTTATTTTTATTTGTGAGTTGGGTTTTTTTTATTATTTTTCAGTTACCACAAAGCATCCATTTATAAATGAACACACTGTGCTTGACAAATAAATAAATACACTGCCTGCTTATAGTTAGAGGCATTTAAAATATTCAATATATCAGGAATAGAAGTCTGAAAATATTCTTAATGGTTTTGTTTGTTCTTAAAATGGGAACTCAAATGCCTTAAGTTTTTGGTGAAAAGACCCAGTAATGACTAAACAATGACCCTATTAATTCTTTCTTCTACCCCCTTCATACAAGGTGGCTTACAATGACCTCATAGTAACCTCAACAAACATTATTTTGCAGATTACAATCCAGTTTAAAATAAGAATTTAAAATATGCTTCCTCTTCTCCTCACTTCCCATTTCAAGGTACTTTAATCAGTGAAAAGTTGTACTTTCTGGACTTTTTGTTAAGGTAAAGAAAAAAGAGGTTCTCTGGCTGAAAAAAACCTCAAGTGACTTGCTTCCAAATCAGATTTGTACTGTCCCCTCTCAAGACACCTATTTACATGAAATCTCTTATAGTTTCTCTGCCTGTATAAAATGCAGATGCCACTGCACATCAGGCCTGTGTTTGCCGCTTTGCACAGACAGTCCAAAACAGTTTTCCTGATCTGTTTCAACTTGAAATGTTGTCAATATATGGATTGTCTTGCTTTCTAATTCAGTGAAAAATCTAGTTTTCCATTAGTCTCTGCCTTTCTAATTTTCGATACAGCTTTACTAAATGTAATTATTAAAGGCAGATTCAAGAAAGCAATTACTGAGCTACTGGTTTGTATCTCTGAAGTCTTAATAAGGAACAAGTAGTTGAAGTGACAGAAACATGGCAAAATCTGTAAATAAAAAAATAAAAAGGAACAAAACCCCAAAACTAAATGAAAACCCCAAACCCAGCTTTAATATACTTTACTTTAATATATAATATACAGAGAGAAAAATCAGAATGATATATAAAATTGTTATGATCAGTATATATTTGGGGCAACCACACAACTCCCTGTTATCACAAATCTTTATACCACTGTGCAGTGTATTGGAATTGAAAGTATATTTCAGCACTGCTACAGAAACTGCTCTAAAAAGAGATTTTAAAATATCAAAAGTGGGATTGCGAATAATGGGAAAGTGTAATTTTTCCCTCTTCATTTGGGGATTTTCAATGTATTTGGAGGGGTTATGCTGGACTATGAGATACCTAATCTCACTTGTCAGTTCTAGCAACCAAGTATTCAAAGTAAAATGAAGATGATTATGTAAAAAAAATGTAATAGGTAGAAAATATGCAGTAATTGTTTTAAACCCAAGAAATATCCTAAAGCACAGGAAGGCACTAGGTCGTAGCAGAACCCTCTTGCTAGTTTTTAGAGAATTTCAGGAGCTGTTCTCAAGATGGTTGAGTCCAAACGCACAAGACTGCAGCTGGAATATTTTCCTTCTTGGTAATGATTTCATTTCCCTTTCTCTCCCACAAAGAAATGGGTAACACCCACAATGAAGTCAGTAACATAAGTCCCATTTAACAGCTACACCTTGACATTACTCTGGTTTTCTGACAACTATTCTACACACACTATGGGTTGCTGTAAAATCATTTTGGTAGTTTTATGTATCAGACAGAATGACAATGTTTATCACTTGTAAGGCAAAAACTACTGGCTCTGAATGAGCTCATAAGCCAAACAGAGAAATAACAAAATAGAAATTGACTAAAAATAGTTTTCTGATTTAAAATAAACATCAACCCACACAGAGCTTTCAAAAAGCCTCTCTTTCACCACAATAGTTCATCATATGCAGTAAATTAATTAAAGTATGCAAGCAGAGTAGCAATTAGTAACTTGGCATCACTTTCCACCAGTACAAATATGTAACATCAGAAGAGCACCTAGCTACTCCTTGTATACAATACAAAGGTAATTCACATCAAATAATTAACAGGATGAAGGAAAGGTAGAAGAGATGATGTCTGAAAAAATAGGGAATACAGTTAATTTTGATTGGTTTAGTTTAACTAAGATTCATGCCTTTCTCAAGAAACCTGGTCTGTTTTCCAGCTGAGGACAACTACTGTTAGAAAGCCTTGCAGAAGCCCCTTCAGGTGATGGTAACCTGAGAGCCCAAACTGAGGACTCCAGAAGTCTATGGGAATCGTGCTTCCTGCCCTGAAACCAGGCATTTCAGCTGAGACATTCTGGTACATATGGCCAGTATGGTGAGTGACCAGTGAAAACCAAATCCCCAGTACAAAAGCATTGTCCACATGGCTCATGCCAAAGCCTCTCATAGTGGAAGCACAGTACCAAATCTGAGGGCTTTTGAGCTTTTCTTCATACAAATCACACTTCAGTATAACAGATAAGAATACTAAAGTATGATAGCATAATTAAAGTAGCAAATACTCAACTGGATATGGTAGACTGGTACTTAATCACACACCTGTATAAATATGTACTCAACATCACACAAAGATAACACCATATCTCCTCAGCAGTTTTGCCAGTGGCCAGGAGAGCAGGGTGGAGGGCAAGCTCAGTGAGACTGCTATCACAAGTAAGTAGACTATAGAGCAGTTTGTTAGTGCATTAGCACTTCATTTTATTCATACATTCAGTTTCTCTTCAAACTCACAACTTCCATGTTTTCCTTCTTGTGCAGCAGCAAACCTGGTAAAGATAAGATGTCTATGCTGCATAGGAAGGACTAAACCAACCCTCAAGACAAAAAGCCGAATGCCATGCTCCTGTCAAAACATCTTAAATGTTTATCTAGCTCCAACCATCTATTATAGAAATTTCCTCTCCTCCCAGAAGACTGTGCTCTGGAACTTGTGTTGTAAACTTCTTAGGGTAAAATTGGAGCTAGAGTCTGTTCCACAGTGTAAGACCCATAACATAGCCAACTATAAATTAAATACTGAATAGTACTCATCTCTCTCCTCTTTGTACTATTTCCTATGGCAGTTGATCCTCATTGGAATCATGAAGTATGACAAAAAAAAAAATCAAATTAGAAAAATATTGCACATTTCAGCTACAATTCCCCACTACAGAATGCAACTATTTTGTTCTTCACTTCCCTGTTGTCAATTTTGAGGTTCTTTAAGCTTCCTCAACCAATCAAGAGCCCTCCATTTTTCAATTCTGTGGTGAAATATTGAAGAAATTAACTATCTGGAGCTTTGAAAGATTATGTTAGCGTAAGTAAGGTATTATCTATTGTATGCTGCCTAGGAGAACATTTTCAATATTTATTCAATCTTCCTTCATTTTGACAGCAAGTAGGACTGAAGATTTAGTATCAAAAGACAAAAATAAAGTAAGAGGTAACTTCTAAGCAGGCCACTTAAAAACTGTGGCCAGTGCTGCCCTGTAATACAAAAAGCCTTCTTTTTCTCTTCAGTCTTTTTGAATGATTTGACTTGTACAAGCCACAGTCATTTTGTTGCATGCTCACGGAAAATGAAAAAACTTGTATGTAGCAATATCAAATCATTTATACACAGCAGAGATCAGCTGTCATTTCTGTCTCTCCTGCCCCAGCAGTACATCTCCTCCCACACTTCTCTTTAGTCTAGGGGAGCTGTCAAGTTTCTAGTTTCTGACACGTATTTACATCATTCAATGACATCTGACAGTAGTGAAAGGCCACAGAAAACTGCTTATTGATCAGAGCAAAACTAGTTGACGGAACAGATGAGGTTGTATCACAAAAATGCAGCCACACTCAGGTGATGACATTTTGCTCCCTTGTATACAAGTGCTTAACGGAATACAACTTCATTAGATGATGCCACTAGTGCTTAAAGAATTGAACAGTTCTCATGAGGGTTTGTCTACGCGGTGATGAGGACAATCTATCTGTACTGGTACCAATGTATTACTAACCCATTTTGCTCATGAAGACTTGCAAACTACCAGCCAATGTGTCCTGATGAATACACTAAGAGACACTGAAGACTCAATCTTGCCAAAATCTAATTGAGCTGACCTTTAAAAAAAAATAGAATTACCATTTAGGGAGCAAGATCTACTTGAGATTTAGTTCTGCAGAATTGTGTGGTGCTTAGTAAAGACATTTTAAATTACCATTTTTATGCTTGGGACTCATACAGTTTCCCAATGGAAGTGATAACTGTTCATTAGTATTTCAGAGGTTATTATATCAGCTGCATGAGTGTCTTTCAAACTGTATTGATTTCAACACCGTAGAGCTCTTGGGCAGAAGCTCTCCATACAAACTGTGCTGCAGCTAAAATATTTTTATTACTTTCTTCTTTTCGTTGAGTAGAAAGCCACATCCAATGTAAACATATTTTCCACAGAGTAACCTGTAAGGATATAATTACAGTATATAGCCATTCTTTACAGAATCTATGTTTGCATTAGCAGTGTAACTGGAAAACTCAAAGCAGTTTTAACATAAAGTAAACCCAAGTGATTCAAAAAGCCAGTATGTCACTGGAATAACTTGCAATCATGAAACTTCTAGAGGTACACTGATTACAGCACAAACCTCAGAACTTGATTTCCATTTCATATCTTACAGTATATAACAGCAGTACATCTTTGTTTCAAAATAAAAAATACAGAGGGGGAAAAAAGATGCTGATAGTCCAAAAGTCACTCTTCACAAAGGGTAAGTGTTGCTCAGCCTTTCCTAAGTCTTGCATTCAGGTTAACTACTCAAAATTAAAAAGAGTTTTCAAATTCAAACCAAACTACTGGCCACCTCAGACACTCAGAAAATTATTTCAGTTTCAAGGGGATAGAGATAAAAGATTCAGGTTTCAAAGAAGGCGTTTCTTATCACTTAACTTAAATAAGTAGCATGAGACTAAATTTACTAAATCCAAGCTCTATACAGCTAGAGAAATCCAAGCTTTAGAAATAACAGAGAAATGCAAGCTAATTATGTCTTTAAACAGAGTGTGTACTCTCAGTAGAAACAACATGGCCTATCCTATATGTGACTTACTAACAACAATAGAAAAATATGACAGCAGTTGTACTATTTTCAGTTCAATTGTATCACTCAAACTTCTTTCAGACAAAAAGAGTAACTTAGAGGTGTGTCTTGTTCTTTCCTTGGTGTTCTTGTAACACACTTGCTAGAAAAAGAAAAGTCTAGAAGAAATTTGCTTTCAGGCTGGATAAAACCTTGGGATAAACAGATTTTCCTAGGTTATCTGGCTAAGTTTGGATCAAGTTTCAGGTATAGAGCAACTAATTTTTGCCGTCTAATAGCATCTCACTGTAGTAAAACTTCCAATGTCTACTCTACAGAAAAAAAAAAGGGGGGGGGGGGAGGAAGAGGCAAAAAAAAAAAAATAGCAGAAGCACAACAGTTACAAGACTGAATTTATTTTATTAGCCCTGGCAAAACACTTTTTTTCCCTTTTTTTTGTGGTTGGTTGTTTTTTTGTTTCGGTTTGGTTTTTTTCCCTGAAATTTAAGAAAACTTTCAATGCGTACTGATTACTTGTGATGGAAGATTTCAGTCCAGACCCCAATATGTACAATGATTCAGAAAAATAAAACAAAGAACTTTATCTTACCAAACAGCCTCGTATATCTAACAGAAAATGTCATCTCAAGACAATATGGTTAGCTGTCTGTATTTGTTTGCACATAGACAAACCCATGCATATTTAACATGTACAGAACTAAGGGGAAAAAGGAAGGTAAAGAAACAGTCACATATTCAGCGTATGTGATGTCAAATGTCTGAAAAGCAAACTCTCTGTAATCTTCTCAAAGGCAGTGGGAAGAGAAGAGGAAGTATTCCAGACAATAGACACTATAGATAGGATGCGATTTTATGTATATTTAAGAAACTTATTTCAGCACTGACCTTTATTTTTTAACAAAATAGAAATAAAAAGACAAAGAAGTGCTCCACATTCTGCCATAAAACTCTTTACTACATAAGATTTTATTCATAAGAACTCAAAATTATCCAGAATATCTTTAAACAAGAAGTTGCAGACAAATTACATTTTGTCCTTTCCAAGTCTGGTTCTTGTACTTTGCGCTTATATAGAAAACAGGAAATTCTCTTCATCTCAGTTGTCTGATATGCATAAATATCTGGGCTCAGAGCCTTGATACTGATGATGGCAACAATTCATAGCTAGTTATGAAAAAAAAAACAAACCAACAAAAAAACAACCCAAACAAAAATACCCAAGTGAACCTACTTTTAAATTAACCCTAGATCTAGAACTGCTTGCTTTATTTTAAGTCCAAAGCACAAGAAACACCTCTCTTAATTCAAAGAAATGAATCAATTTTGAGTCACCCTGAAAATCAAACATACACAACACAGTATTAATCATTTCCAAATTTTCCTCGACATACCTTGGAATGAGTTCTCTCACAAAAAAGCAAGAAGCCATACATTTCCACTCTAAAAGAATAGTAGCTGGAAGGACTGGAAACAGACTGTAGGACAGGTTGCTGACATATGGATACATAGAGGACATGCAAAACTTGAAAGTGAATTATACATACTTTGCTCTTTCAATCTTTACATAACATAAAATAAATTTCACATCTCATAATGTTACTTCTTAATTACTTTCAGATTTAGATTTTTTTTTTGTAAAGCAGATCCTAATTGCAGCATGCAACAATCTAAATTAGTTGCTCATATTTAGGACATTATTTTAATATTCCTTTATCTCATTAAGAGAAAATACATCACTGGCATTTCTTTCTGTTTTAGAAGAGACAGAAGACTTTTTCTTCCCTGTGAATAATTCACAAAAAGCCTACATCACTGCATCTGACTTCAAAAGAACAGAAACTGACTCTTTATGACAGGGATATATGAACTGAGTAAATGCCCAAGCCATTGCTCAAAGCATGCCTGTAGGGGTATCATCACTTTTTTCTAGACAGGCACACTAAGCTGAAGCAATGACTTTTCTGTTTTTCCTAGTTAAACTCAATGGAGTTTAACTCAAAGTCAAACGAAAAACTAGTATTTGTATTCCTTATGCATTAGAGTTATCTTTCCTTGTTAGTGAGTAAGTATAGATTTTAGTGCCATAGGCTGTTGTTCTATAAAATATTTACAATAAATCAAGAACCTAACATTTTTAAAATGAATCCTGAAAGACTAAGAAAAACAAAAACCATGTTTACTAATTTGCAGTAAATTACAGTTCTGCTATCTTGAATCCCAAAGCATGAGACACTACAACCTGCATCACATAATCAGATCTTTCCATTGGAAAACACATCACTTAAGAGAGCTCCTTTGAGCACGGGTTCATCTTTGCACTAAAAGCACATCTTTCAAAGGTTCCCATACTGAGGATCTTATGACAACTTCTGCAATTCACTTCCATGTCATTTTCTGCACCTTTTTCTAGCCTCAGTCTTTTTACTCTGCTCTTTGGCAAAATGACCGATCTTGTGCATGAAATACAGTGTACAAGCAGTAACTTCAGAAACCAGAGCAACATTCACTACTGTATGATGTAGTAAGTCTTTTCACCCTGCTGAGGTGGCTTGATACTATTTGGGGCTGTAAACTATTTTTTTAAAAAATAATTATTATTATACTTTACTGATTTTTCTACCTTTTTAAAGGTTTTATATTAAGTAAAAGTATACCGGAAAATGAGAGAGAGGTAAAAAAAAAAGTAAATAGCTTCATCTGTGATTTAAGAAATATGAAACCTACAAATAGAATCTAAATTTATAATGTATGTACAGCAATTCAGTACATAAAGAATCACACATTTATTTAAAACCACAGAAGCACTGTTTCAGTCAATAAAGTGATCTTCTCAGATCCTGTTTCCTATATGTTGAGCCTAGATATAGGAACCTGTTTCCTTTATGTTTCCATACAAATCTAGTGATTTTGCCAACACACTTCTAAAACTATTATTTGGATGTATTTTGAAGACAAGTCTATGTTCTCCCCATGGATGAAGAAGCGAAAGGATTTCTTCTTCTCACCAGTCTCTTGTTTACCAAGTTGCCGTTTGAAGTTATAATACAGTATGCTGACATTTTGTCATATTCCTAATCCACATCAACCCCCTGAACCCTCCTGGAAAGCTTTATTTCCGTCTACCTTGGAATGGATAGCTTTTCTGAAGAAAAAAAAATTGCAAAAAAGGTAATACAATTAGTCAGTGAGTAAAACAACAATCACTTGCCCTAATCAAGTATTCCCTTTAAAAAACACCAACATACTATAATCTCCCAAATATCACTACTCATTTATCACTAAGCATTACTATAAATCACACGTAGGTCATACTAAGCAGTAAGTGCTATAGTTAATCTATATTACTGAACTAAAACTAATAATCTGAGTTGCTATCATGTTAGCAACATAACATCAACTTGAACTACTGCAGAATTTTGCTGTGTACTCATCAACTGAAGAGGTTGAAATATTCACATGTTCAAAGTTTTGACATAACAGAAGATCATAATGTATTTGAAATTAAAAGGAGAGCAAGCTTTTGTTTCAAAGATCAGCTTCTGAAGAAACAAACACTACATATAAGTTAGAATACATTAAGCTTAGATGACTGAAACAATTAGTATACCTGGGAGCAAAGAGAATCCAGAAAAGCTGTGATTCACTTAAGCTACAATGACTGCACTGGAGATGCAGAGAACAATTGTTAGAAGAATGAAAAACAAGTAGTCTTATGCTACACTAAAAATACTTACACTGAAGCTGAAGTAATTTTGTTAATTCAAGGAACATTTGCTGAAAACATTTGCTTTTTCTTACTGAATTACTAAATTTGTTATTCTGTTTCAACCAAAAATGTATTGTTATTTGAAGGCACTTCTCTGCTTTTAAAATACCGCTTTTTAGACTAATTAACCAAGCAAAATGTCAATTTTATAAAATAAGAACATAAGGAAAAGATTAATACTCTTTTCCATCACTTATTTCTCTATCATTCCCTCTCTCCCATGCTATAAAACTCTTCATAAAGATATGAGAATTACTTAAAGAAACAAAGATATTCTTTATTATAATGCAAAAATTTCTAGTATAACTAGAATTTCAACCAATTCACTAAAAAAAAGGAGAAAGACACACACTTGAGCAATCTTTGGTTCTCTTGTCAGAGAGAAATGCATTCAACAGTGATCAGCACAAGTTTTCAGATACAGCTCATCAATCAAATTAAGCAAATCTCAGCAGGCACAGAAAAACAAGAGATGCTGCTGCCTACTATCTTGCTATTTCTCCTTTCTGCTCCCATCTGCTGTTGTACCACTACTACATAAATTAATCACTTCATCCTTATAGGCAGCCGCTGAAGCAGAGACTATGAGTATTACAAATATGCTCTTACTCTCTACCTCAGTTTCACCTGACTCCACATGGTTTTCCATGCTTTTCTGCAGCAAAATACCAGACCACTTTCACTTGCTTGAATGAAAAACTGAATTCTCAGGTCTTGAATCACAGCTAGGGTACCAGCATGGGTGTTTTTTCCTGGAAAACAGGGCTTTTTCCACAGACCACTTACACTGAAGATTCTCAATGGCTTCAAAACATTTTGAAATAAAGGTCAAGATCCATATACGAGATCCTGAAGGCACAGCTGTGGCAAGAATAACACACATACAAAAAGTAGTGCAACAATTGTGGAAGAGGAGATCATGGGAAGGATATGAAAATCAATAGCATAGCTAGCTCCATCTAATTATGTGCAATGCTTCCCTCATTCAGAAATCTCATTAATGAAAGTATTATAAACAAGAATTCTCATTCTTCACATTTACGTTAAAACTGGATAAATGCCTCATTTCAGAAAGGATTAAAATGCTTATGTTTCCATCTTTCTTCAACCTTATATAGAAACATTTAAAATCCCAAGATACAGATTTTGGGAGAGGGCAGAAGGGAAAGAGATATTTCACAGCACTGCCACTACAGAAAAACTAGAAACAGATGGATCTTATATATTGGTTTGAAGTGACCACATTGATTATGAACTAGTTGCATGATTAACTGCCTGACTTAGAAAGCTAGATATTATCAGCCATCTATTTCAAATGCACATTTTAGAAGGAAAAACATGGTTGGTGTATCTTTCTGCCAGACTTGTTAAAATGGCTTAAAATTTGGGTTTTGAATGAAATGCAAGCAAACATTACTAAAGCATTTATGTGGCATACCAACCTGCCTCATCACACTTTCCAGTCTATTTTATTGTGCTAGGATGAGAAAATACAGCAGCTCCAGCCACAACCACATTCTTCTCAGCACACTCCTATTTTCAGCAAGCTGTGAAGACCCTTTCAAAGTCCTATTCTCCTGAAACTGTATCATTAGACATCCAGTCTTTGACATATCCATGCTTTGCACTTACCTTATAAAATGCTATTATATATTTTGCACAGATACTCCCAACTCAAAGACAATAGAATGCTATGATAAATAATGAATTAATGTCTATGATTCGTTATTTCCAAGAGTGCTAGCATACACAATTATATAAAGTAATTAAAACGACTTATGTATTTCCTAAATTCAATGCATACAGTGACCCCTACTGGTCTACTAGACACCTCCTCAAAGACACCAAGTGACAAAACCCATCAGTCCCTCTAAGAAGTGGACCTGAGCTAGCTTACAAGGACAATCCTCACATAAAAAGCATCTATACCTTATTCAAATTACGGAATGACTAATAATATTAACTCCATAGAGACAAAAATACTCCAGTGCTTCCTATGGACTTTTAAACATACACTTTTATTATTATTCTAAATAAAATAATCAAACAAATGGCTTGGAAAGAATACCATATACCACTATCTATAGCCAAAAGTCACACTATCATGAAGAGTTTCAATTTTTTTCCAAAAATCTTCTTAGAAAAAAACAGGAGAAACAAACTTCAGTCAACTAGAGGTTTTAAATGACAAAAATGTAAACTTCCTGTACTTTCACAATTAAACATGAATAGCAATTATGACAATAAGCTCCTATGAATCAGACTGTGCTTGCTACTGGTTTATATATATAAAATAAGGTCAAAAAAGTATCTAGTTATTTGTCTAAATACTTTCTGCTTTAATATATAACTAAATAATAAGCTAGGTAAATAATGTGCTGTGTAATACACATATTTTATCACCTAATGCACTATTTTATTAATTTAAGCAATTCATGTTGTAGGAGGATCAGTTCAAGATCTTAACACTAAGATGAGTACACTCACAGTTTAATAAGATTACGGTGTTTATCAGAAATACAAAATGTTCTATGATTTTTTAATAAATATGTATGTACATATTAGATATATTTACACACATTTATGTGTGAAATCAGTATCCAACTAGGATCAACAACTACTAGAAAACAAAGAAGCTTATGCTGAGTGGGAGTTCCAAATGCATTTCTTTCACCACTGTGCTTTTAAATTATACACATGTGATTACAACATAAAGTGTGTGGAAGATTGACGAAACAAAACAAACATTTGCCTCTGACTCCATTTCAGCCAGGATTAATTCCAAGAATCTAGCAAAAGAAAGCAGTGCTATTTCCCATTCCTGAAGGAAACTTTTGCTTAGAAAGCTTACGTAATAGAAATCTACTCTCTGCTTCAGAATCCCTGCAAATTAAAAGGAACAGAATATTGTGATGACTGCAAGTTTCCACTGCATCTAAATCTAAACCAAATCAGTCCAGTGTTGCTCAATATGTGCTCATACTAGGAACTTATAGAAGACATCCTCATCCCAGTTGCTCAGGAGTAGCTGGAACCCAGAGGCAGAACCTCAGGGTTTCCAAGTGGTCACCAGCAGGCTGGCCTGCATCCTGCTTCTTAATTCTGACCAGCAGTTATGGTTGCTGAAGCAAACAATTACAGCAAAAAAGATACTTTAAAAATGCACTGAACCAGTTCTAACTTAGCACACAAAATCCCTAGAGACTGCGACAGGAGCTCGACATTTTCTAGAGTTTTTATTTTTGGGAGCCATATTTAAATATTTACAATGTTAGACAAAGAAGAATAAAAGAAAAAATAAAAAGAACAGTGACATGTTATAAAACATTTAAGAAGACTGTAAGTCTATTTTGTTGTAGTTCTTTTTCTTCCAAAACTATGCAGTGAACTTTGGTATTGTTTTCACTGAAATACCAAGTACTACAACATCCACTGTAGATGTATAAATTTAGATATTTTTATGTCTAAAAAAATACAAAAAAAAATAATACTGAAGTAAAAAGTCAAGCACCTCAAAGACAGTGAATTCAAGAAATAATGCTGTGCATGTATAACTTAATCAACCCCTACAGTCTTAATGCCTCAAGACATAATTAAAAACTTATTTCTTAAGATCTTAGCACTATTCAGTGAGTAAGTGTTCAACTATTATTGTGGTGGGTTTTGCACATGATGGCTTCCAAGAGCCATCTGAACACTGCACTGAAGTAGATACCAAGCTGAGCAGTGCAGTTCATTCACTAGAGGGAAGGGATGCCATTCAGAGGGACCTTAATAGGCTTGAGGAGTGGGCCTATGTAATAAATTTTAACATCATAAATTACAACAAAGTCCAAGTGCAAGGTCCTGTACCTGGGTCAGGGCCATCCCCCCATCAATACAGACTGGGGAATAAAGGGACTGAGAGCAGCACTGTGGAGGATTTGGCAGTACTGGTGGATGAAAAGCTCAACATGAGCTGGCAATGACCACTTGCAGCCCAGAAACCAATCATACCCTGAACTGCATCAGAAGAACCGTGGCCAGCAATCAAGGGAGGTGATTCCACCCCTCTACTCTGCTCTGGTAAGACCCCTCCTGGAGGATGGCATCCAACTTCAGTGCCCTCAGCACAGGAAAGACATGGATCTCTTGGAGCAGGATCAGAGGAGGGCCACAAAATGGTCAGAGCAATGGGACACCTCTATTAAGAGGAAAGGCTGAAAGAGTTGGCATTGCTCAGCCTGGGGAAGAGAAGGTTACAGGGAGATTTTATTGCAAACTTTCAAAACTTAACGGGGACTTAAAAATTAAGAGAGACTTCTTCAAAGTCCTGTCGTGACAGGACAAGGGGCAGCAGTTTTAAACTGAAAGATGGGAGATTTAGTTAGGACATAAGGAAGAATTCTGTATTTTTTATTTTTACATTGAACATGGCGAGCGAGACACTGAAACAGGTCACCTAAAGAAGTTACAGATACACCATCACTGGAAGTGCCAATGGTGAGGTTGGAACTGATCAACAAGCCAACCTATTGAAAGATGTTCCTGCCCATGTTAGAGCTTGGACTAGATGACTTTTAAAGGCTCCTTCCAAACTGAACCATTCTACGATTCTATAAAAGGCGACTTTTTACATTTCCAAGCTGTCCACATCAAAAGAAGGGCCCCAAGTCTATTAGAAACCCTGATTCCCAACCTGTGGTAGGAGGAAGTAACACAATGCCAAAGCTGTTGCCAAGTGAGCATCAGTTCTAGATGGCTACAGATGCACTACTACATCAGTAGGTTGCTCTGATCAAACCACAGCTTTTTATCTGCATTACTTTCAAATCCCTGATCTTTGTACAGCAGTGCAAAGCGGATTTCCACTGTGCTCCTTCTCAGAGTATTCTCTCAGGGTACCTTGACTTTTCTCATCCCAGTCCCACCACACCCCACCCCACACTGAGCACTCAGGATAAAAACACCCATTGGGATGTTAGTAATCAAAGTTATATCTTCTGTCTCCAGTGCTTGGGTGATCCGGCACTGAGGCCTCCAAAAGGCTGATAGTCAATATATGTCTGCCATCATACAGGTTACCTGGCTACTAATTTGTGTTCCCCAGGTAATGTAGATTCCGGAGAATGGTAAATTGATCCCCAATGTTCTTCTGCAAGTCTACTAATGATCTGTAAATGGAATACTGTTTCATCATCTATAAACTGCTGTAATGCAGGTGGTAAAAATGGGTTTGTAACTGGGAAATGCATGAATGTTGACTCATGTTGCCTAATTACCACAATGCTTATCATGACCTGATACTGCTACCTGAAAAAAAAAATGCATGCCTGAGCCATGAGGATAAGAATATTTTACTGTAATCGTATTCCTTGTTAGTGACCAAGATTCTTGCATACTAGTGATTCTTAAATTGTATAGCTTCAAACATCCTGTTAATAACAAGGACAACGGTGAAATACAAATGTTTTATATTTAGTGTTCGGGACAGAGGCACATCACCATACTGCTGCACATCCAGTATTTTGCACCAAGACTTCTGTTTTAAGGTATTACTCTTGCATAAGCTGCAGAAGATTCTTTGATCACTATCGTGATGTTAAGGACAAAAAGCTACATCTGAACATGAACAACAAATAAGTTACATACATCAAGAATCAAGTGCAGCTAAACCATCTGTGAATGTCTGTAAGAGAAGCAAAAGGACTACAGTGGCAGGTGGTAGAGCACTGCTGTATTGTCTTACTCTGCCTGTGATTTCTGGCAAAGTACATGGTCTGTGAAGACACGTGGGAACAAGCACACAAGAACTTTACTTAAGAGTCATCACATAATGCCTCTTGCATCAGGGCAGAGACAAGGTTTGTATTACCAGTGAACATGCAAGAAAACATCAGGAAAAGGAGATGACACTGATCTTTGAGCACTAAAGCACACACTGACAAGCAGCAGGTCATACCACAATGTTAAAAATATATGCTTGACTAATTCATTAATTCAAGATCAGGTGACACCTACGGTAAGTTCTGCAAATAAAGGTATATAACAATGGTTGCCCTACAAATGCACCTGAAATTCTCTTTAAAAAAACACAATTCTTCGATCAGCTCTGGAAAATATTTGGGAGTAAGTGGTACAAACTGCTGTGTTTTTGTTCTGTTATCTCAGTCATTAGCAAACCTGAAGATCTTTCTAGCTTTACAAACTTGTATAGTTTACCTCCATGCCTCTTCATATGCGACAGGATTGAAGCAGAAGATGCCTGTGCTCTTCAGGTGTTAACTGTGGGAAGGGCTCCTGCATGGCTTTCCCCTCCCATAAAAATGTCTCCTTTTTTAACTGACAGATGAGGACAAAGTGCTTGACTTAACGCTGGAGATTCAGAGCTCTGATAAGGACTCCTGTTACTCTTGTGCTGCTTTCTGCTTCACAACTAAGCCACCAATCTAGCCACCTCTTAATAAGCTACCCATCTTGCAATTTAAGCATTTAGAATGCTTTCATTTTATGGCAGACATTAAACACAGAAAAAGGTGTACTGAGGTAAGACTGGCACTGAATTTTTGCAGTTTCTTGAGTAGCTTATAGAGCTATGCACATTTACAGTGACAAACAAATAGAGGCAGTCCAATTCTGAAGTACTAAACAAGATGCGTACTGAACACAAATGCTTTACTGAATAATATTTGAAATGTTTAAAAAAGGGGGGAAAAATCTGATGTGACAAGTCTGCTCCAAGTACAGTTGTTACTTCAAAATTTAAAGCTGGGAGCAGAAAAGAATTACCTCCTCCCAGGAAGACTATGCCAAAGGCTCTCTTGAGCAAACTAACAGAAGATGTTTCTTCTGCATAGAGAAGCTCATGATTGTTTCAGTAACTGTTCCACTATGAGATACTCCTACCATTCCCAGGAAAAGAGAAAAATAGCTACTTTGGGTGAGTTATCTGGGGTGTTAGAAAGCCATTTTGAAATAATGCAAAGGACAATTGCCTAGTATCAAGGAAGGCTCACAAAAATAAGCTTGAGGAAGACTTTGCTGGGAGATGCCCAGATGAACTTCAGAATGTCCACACAATTTGCTTACATGGGTTTTCTGCATATTATCTCCCAGTTCTGAAAGACCTCATGTCTATTTTGGCTCTGTACTTCTGGGAGTTATCAGCTCACCTCCAGCCAGGACTAACTATACTTTTTACTCTTGACAGAAACATCTAAGCCTCATAGAGGTGAAGCTTCCATACCCTGCTCCTGAAGTGTGTTCTGGTGCAGCAGAATCTTTATTATTCGGCGCCACTTTGTAATTACTCTTTCTTATTTCTGGCGGACAGGACAGGAATTGCACAGCACAGGAGCACAGAGTCCACAGACTGATTGCCACCTTTCTTTTTTCAACAGCCTTTCCTGTTACTGAGATTGTTATGAAGTTTCTGCTCGGTGTTTTCTTTTTGACCTAAACTGCCCCTGGTGTATTTCATTCTTCACAGTGATCAAAGATCCAGAAAGCGGTGTCACACAGCATATTTCCTCCTACAGTGCCTTTGCCTGTGGACACTCTTTCCCATAGACTCACATATTTCTTAGAGTTCAGTATCTAAAATTGGATACAGTAGTCCATGCTTAGTATACCGTTCTCAGTGCTGATGTGGCTTTTTTATATTCATCCTTTGAAACTCTAACATGCAATTGTTTTTTTTGAAACAGCATGACACCAGTGACATGGCCGTCTTGCAATGCACAACGAGCCCCACATCCTTTTAGGAATATCTGTTACCTAATAATGTGTTGGACCTTCCTCTCTGCTGCTGATTATTTTTGATAAATACAGCACTTGGTACCCAATTCCTAATGCATTAGATCCCCATCTTCCTTTCTTAAGAAATCTTCCCAATTCACCAAAATTATTTTTAATTCTGTTCTTGTTCTCCAACATGCTCACAAGCACTTCCACCTTGGTGTTGACAGCAAATTTAAATAAGGACACTCTTACTCTATCATCTGGGTCATTAAAACATTAACTCATACAAGATCTCAACCAGGCTGCTCTGCAATACAACCCAATAAATCATTCCACTTTTGACATATGCCTGTGCTTTTGTAGATCTGCACCCACATACATTCAAACACGTGTGCATGCTCATCTATGTTCTGCCCCTATCTGAATCTAAGGAGTCTGCACTGAACACAGTATTGCTTTTAATGTTTGCTTAGTGGCAACTGATTCAGATTGCCTTCAGTACAAGCCAACCTTGTGCTTAAAGCATGCTTACTGGATTCAACTAAGTTCTACTTTCTACAATCAACCACATTTTTTCATGGGGAAACAGGGCACAGCTGTTTCACTACTGCACAGCTAACATTCACATAAGCTAGCTGATGCCCTACCAAAAACTTCCACCAAGAAATAAAAGCAAAACATACTTCCAAAAGTTGGTCTATGTTAAGCTTACAAAGAAATTCTCCTTTCTTTTTATATGCAATACTGAACAGTAAAGTTCCAATCCTAACACAGAATTTCTCCAAGGTACTGTATAACACAAGAATACTTTTCTGAATATATTTAGAACAAAAAAAAAAAGCATGCTCATTTAAAAATTTTGCTTAGCTATGCAAAACTGCTAAGCAAATATGGAAGCTACAGTGGGAAAGTGTCAGACCTGCACAGAAGTGCTAGCAGGGTGCTCAAAGTTACATTGTTGCAGAAATTCCCTAGGTAAAGCTGAGAAGAAAGAGGTCATGCTCAAGCTTTTTTGTAAGTTTCTTAGAGATATCATAAATATTAATAATATATTTAAAAACAACCAGTTAAATATTAAGGCATATGCATGTATGCTATACTAAAATACAACAATAAAATACAAATCTGCTCTTCCCATAGGATTCACTTCTTTTTTTTTTTTTTTTTCCTCTCCAGAAAAATCCTTGTTAACCCAAACTAACATGTTCAAAACAACAAGATTCAATGGTCTGGCAGTTTTTAAAAACAGATTACTGACACAGTTTTGAATGTTTCTTAGATGAAATCACTAACACCTTCACATTAATCGATTAATGTCAGCAGAATTCTGGAAAGCTATGCTGCAGGCTCCTGCACCAAAGTTCTAATCAATTAAGGAACTCAGCTGAAAAAAAATGATGTAAAGATCAGAGTTGTCAATGGCAAAATAATCTCATCTCAGTGGTGTCAAAGAAAGAGTGAAAAAATTCCATATATTCACTTCATAATGCAAGAAAGCTATTCCAAACAAAGATTTAGTAATCCTATTAATTGTCAAATAACTATTGCAATTAAAATCTATGAAGAAATTCTTCAGGAATCTACACTTGAGATCATACTGATGTTATTTTACACAAGATACACCTCAGGATAAATTGTACATGCTTTGTTTTGATTTTACAGTATTAAAGAACGTACTCATTAAAAAATGCAGTGATTTTATTTAGAGTACTAAAACGCCAAACAATACAGAGTCAAACTTTGAGAAAAACATATGCACAGTTTAGCCCTTGTAAACCCACTGACATTTTTACACATTTTACACACTTTTAACTTTTGAATAGGGAGAAACAAAGCCACTGATTTTTGGCTGTATGTTCCATCTGTAAACAATCCTTATGCACAAATAACACTGCTTTGTTGGGCTGCTAAGTTCTTGAACCTGCTGAGTTAGCAAGGTTGTCCACAGCAGGGTGTTGAGGAGAATTAAATACCACTCAAAATAGGGTTCTCATTTCTCCATACCCTTTGTTTGGCTATTACCATCATGAGGGCCTCTACCATGCTGCATGCCGTAGAAAGCTGCCTGACACAATCTGTAGTGCATTCTTTACCTTCCACAAGCAAACCATCAGAATCTATTAACATTACTTTACGCTGATAGCACTAGAGACATGACAAATCACAGGCCAAGAGTCAGATACCAAAGAATGCGTCTCAGGGCATTGAGGCCAGGCCCATTTGCAAGCAAATGATATTGTGTGAAGCTGGCATGCTCAGTGTATGACAAACTGATGCAATTTCAGTACTGTCGGAGAAGCTGGGTGAGATTTCTCTGATGCTGGCTACAGTTACTGTACAGAATTGTGCAGAGTTCCCAGATTTGAATCACTTGGGGCCTGAGAGGGCTTCACTTGACAAGCCACAAGTAATTACACTACACTCTTTCTATTGTACTCTATTATTTTGCCTCTTATCTCTAGGCTTTGAGCACTCATGAGCAAGCAAGGTCGCTTCTATTTTGACTGTGATGCAACAAAACATTGTTCTTTTGTGATATGATAAATAAAACACAGCCCTGCAGGCTAAACATTTTTATCAGGCCTATTTTCCACTTCTATAAGCAACAGCAACTTTGGGAGCTTGTTAGAAGAGTTGCGGCTGGAAATAACCATGCAGGCAAGTTCATGAGCTTTTCACTTTTCACTATCTCGTTATTGTAAAAAGTCGTTTGAGAAATGAGGCATTAAGTTCTTAGCCCATAACAGATAACAGTTGTATCTGTGATTCATTTAAGCAGGTTTTTATCCCCTTCCAAATCAGCAATTTTTGACAATTTAGTTGGTGAGTAGCAACAAAGTTTTGAATGTGCAGCATGTTGTCAGTTGTTTCCCAGACAACAAATACTCTTCAAAACTAAAGTAACTATATTTTCTGTACCACTTCACAAAATGCATTATTTAAACACCTAAGCAGGTAGGAAAGTTTTGTGTTGTAGCATTATCCTGGCCACTGAATTTAGGAAGAGTAATGATATCAAAAACATTCACATTTAAAAAAAAAGGGGGGGGGGGGGGTGTGTGTAAAAAGAACTTAGGTACAAGTGCTGAGTTTACGGTATGTTCTCCAACTTTGTTTCTAATCCAGGCCAGCCTAAGGATTGGCTAATTTGAGAGAATACAATTACTACCTTCAGTAACACTCCTAACAGGTTCTTACCAAATTCTTTTAAAATACACCTAAAAACATTCTTTCCCTCTTACCAACAGGTACTAAGAATTTATGGCTAAATCTGGAAGTCTGGCATCATAACATTTTCACCAAAGGGAAGTAAACCAAAATGCCCAAATGAACAGATTTTGATATAGAGGAGAAATATGTAAAGGAAACTAAAAAAACCCCATACTCAGCCATACTTCAGAATCTGCTTGAGTTTTGTAATCTCTGTGTCAAACAGGAATTTTTAAAACATGCAGAGGAAATAGTGCAAAGACTGTACCCCTACCAATCACACATCCACATTCTGAGTGCTCAGCAAAAGAAAAGGCCTCTGACATTTCCTGTTCAATACCAAAAATAGATGTTGTCAGTATTTTCTGCCTTTTTATGCTCCCTCACTGCAATGTGAAAATGGAAGCTAGGTCTTTGGCTTTCAGAGGGAGAATGGATCTTTAATTAAAACCTAGCTTTTAAATGGTTTCTAACTTGCTTTTAAGCATTGAGTGGTTTGGAGTTTCATTTAGAGTATGTCATCAGGGGACATATTTTTGTTAGACTTCGTAATAAAATCAGAAAAGCGGTAGGCTAACACTAGTTTCTGAATCTATAATGGCATAGCATTCAACTCCAAATTCCATTTGTAATTTTTCCCTGCATATCCATTTCTTCACATATTTCAAGCAAAGTAAATATACCATGCCTTGACATTACTGTAAATCTATCAGTCCGTTAATTTATGATTAAACTGAATACACGCTCCTTATGTTTCTACATCTCAAAAGAACAAGGAAGTTAAGATAGTAATTACCATCTCATCTTAACTGCAGAAGCAGGGAATTCTACTCGTGGAGAGAGCTTGAATACTACGTAAAGAGTGAAGAAGGGAATCTATATGCAAAGAGACAAGAGCCCTATGCCAGACCAGAAATAAAAGCAGTTAGCTGAAGTACATATGGTCACTTTTCATAAAAGCAGTTCATTGTAATCAATACAAACTTGCTGTTGAACAATTGATTGTTTCACCACATAATTAAGCTTCTTTATTTGTCTTTATGTAAGAGATGATAGGAAAGCTTTAGATTTCATTATTTTCCAATTTGGAGATACTTGCAGCACACGAATGTGCTAGGATATAAACAAATACTGCCCTAGTATAAAAAAGGAACCAATTTTTAAATGTGAAATTTAAGTGAATCAATTACAGGAGAGACAAGGAATATAAAAAAATAAAATAATGATGATCGGTAATTTTATCTCACAGCATTCAAGGTAGACTAGTGGAAGAAAAGACTCACAGACGTCTTATACCATTTTCACTACATTAAAGATTTCAGTAGTCAAAACAGTAACAACAATGTTTTGGATAGACATAACTTTTCACAGCATCTCATCAGGAAAACACCATTATCAAGTGCAAGCAACCCCTTTCAAGAGTGATTTTTGAAACTCTGTGTACATGGTACACAATTCAACAAATGTCACCTACAGCCCCCCTGGTCTTAACTGAGATCCACAAACACTGTGACATACAAATAAATAATATAGTAAATGGAAGATGCAGTGGAGGCTTGGCAGTCATTTCTTATAAATTACTTACTGTAGCTCACTGGTGGCAGCTTCAACATCCAAAAGCATTTCCTCAGATTTCCTATTTATACATTCATAGAACTGAACGTTGTTTTGAACAGGAGGTGGAGCTCTCACTGCACCAGCAGCAGAGGAATGAGAGGAAACATATTTTAATTAGAACATGGAATGAAGATGCTGCTCCTTTCTCATGCTCTTTGTGCCCTGCCTTATTGCAATGCCTACAAGTATGCAAGAATTACCGTTGTGCCCAAATACCTTACTTAAAAAAAAGAAACAAACCAAAACTAAACAAACAAAACCACTCACAACCACACAGTATTTATTTGTTTAAAAAATGTGAAATGTTTAGAACATGATATATACATTGAAATAGTAATTAAAAAAAAAAAGACAGTAACTGGGAAGTATACATGTTCTAGCTACAGTATCTTTATCATCAGGGCATCTTCAAGATGCTTCTTTCATTTCTCATTCAAAATACAATGCCACTTTCAAAGAGAATGATGACACTTGTGCTTTGTCACCAGTGTTGGCTTCCAGAATGCTCTACAAAAATGCCATTTCAGCCTTCCCCAAGCCACAGACAAGCTTATAGGAAACAGAAAATGAAAAAGTTGATACAAGTCCTTAAACAGTTCTTGTATAATGGAGAATGGAGAAATAATGGTTGCTCACAATAAGAGTATTCAAAATGTAATAGCTGGAAGGCCTTCACTAGCACATTTCCATGGTGCATACCCAATAAAAGTACTTCCACTGTACCCAAACGCAGCACTGAAATTCTACCACTAAGTGCTCTGACAAGAGCATGTCTTCTCAATACTCCCCTCACTGCCAGGGTGCCAAGAAGACCTTTCTTCATCTTGGCAGCTGGGTCAAGACTGACTAAACTTTGTCCTCATTAACCTATTAAGTAAGAAACAGAGTTAAGTCATTAAGCTGCCATATAAAGTCCCACCAATCTCTTTCCTGTTTCTTGTGAATTCAAAGATAATAACTGATAATCATTATGAATTCAAAGTTAATCATTACAAAACCCACTGAGATTTACCTATATTCAACCTCCAAACAATCAGTCCTTTAAATTCCTCCATATAAAAATTTCACAAAGGAACTTAAAAGGAGAGACAGCTAAGTCTGAGAAGAATCCATGTAAATTGGCACCACAGACAAGATTCTTCACAAAGACTGCAAAAATTAAAATCCATAATTGGATGGATATCTCATTGTATTTTCCAACAAATAATTTTGAATTGCAATGGTTTGAAGAATTTTCAAGTTTATAGTTACTCTAAAAATAAATACCTATTATTGAAAAGATAGCCTTCTAAAACTGCTACTGCAATATTAACTTAATTAATTTAATAGCCTAGTTAGTTCTGTAGATGAAAAACACATCTTCAGCTTCTTCAAGAATCACCAGTCACCTAACATAAAAATTGTATCACATATTGAAATTCCAAAATGACTTCATCATTTAAACCTGGAATGAACTACACTAGGCATTAAAAAGTTCAATGACCAATTAAAACGTGTGTTGCAGTAACAAAAAAAAAGAGACATCTACTATACATATTGCCTCATTTTGTGTTTGAAAGCCTCCTGTGTTCTCTCTCCTGGAAAGTGTAAAATGTGCATGTGCTTAAGGCTATCTTCGACAAGATTTTACAAGTATCACAGATTGATGCTATGCAGACATAAAACACCAGCAAGAGCAGTGTGTGGATCCTCTGATTAAATAATTCCATTGGTAGCATTATATTATCAACAAAGATTTGCCACTACCTCTCAAAAAGTCAATGCTATTCAAATATATCTTCATTGTGATGCATGTTTGACTGTTCTGCTACTTCTTATCTTCCTGAAAATGTAACTTCCTCATCAAAACAGCAAATCAGGACTTAGGCGAGAATTGGGTAACTTGTGTTTTGCAGTTATGTTTTACTGACAGAATGTGTCAACTTTTGGACTATCAGATAGTAAACTGATACAGGCAACCAAGATGCTGCTTTTTTATCCTATTGCTGACCCCCCTCCAGGAACACAGAAAAAAAGATTTCTTGTGCAGAGAAATCTTGCATGGCCATTTCCATCAGGATTTCATGACTGTGAATCAGGGGAAGGAAAAGGGTAGTGGTTGAGCAATTGCGCAAGGAGTAGGGATCACTGAAGTTGTGTCTGTCTAATCTGTCTACACCCCAAAGCAGATTAAACACACAAAAAAAGGAAACAGCTTTAAATGATTGCTATGTATATATTCAGTCAATTTTCCATTTTGTTTTTACCTTTTCCAGTTTCTGCCTTAGCTGCTTTCATCTGCACTGCAAAATTCACTGTGTCTTACTTCATACTCTTTAAGTTCCCCACTGTGCACCAAGTGGTCAGTTTTCATGTCATTGACATAGTCTGTCAACAGGAAAACTGACTGGAGGAAACAAATTTAATCATCACTGCTGACAAATGCACAAGTTAACACGCACACACAAAAGTATTTTCAGTAACAGCAATGTTTGACTTAAATTAACAAGTCTGTTTCTCCCAATAATACACGCTCTTCCACTGGAACTGAAAAAAAAAATGGTAAAAAGAGCATTTTTCTGACACTACAGAATCATTGTCATCTGTCAAATTACCTTTATCGTCTTCATCACCCCATGCAGGAAAGTATCCATACTGACCTACTCTGACTCCCCTTTGGAGTAACCACAAAATTTTCTACGAAGACACTAGGAGAATGAAAAAAAAAAAAAAAAAAAAAAGCTTAATTGATCTAACAGAGCTAATATTTTTGTTTAACTTCCTTGAACTTAAGAGTAACTGGTCTGCCACTGATTTCAACAGGACCTGTGACATGAGGTAATGAGTGGTGAGTTTGCACAAGCCAGACTGGTAAGCAAGAAGTGCTCATGCTGGCAGATTTCATAACCAAGGCACACAGAGCCTGCTCAGATTTTTCAAAACTACCAAACTCGCAGAGTCCAGAGACTCAGTGAAGAGGTATATAGGTATACCAAACTCTAAGTCCTTGTAGTTTTTTTATACTTCCAGAAACAAGAATGTAGCCTAATATTTAAACTGCTTCTTCTATGGATGTAAAGTCTATGGACTTTAAAAAATCCACAGTACTTCAGGATTTTACATGTCATATCTTACTTCTACAATATTTGCAACTCCAGAAGCAATTCGGGAAGCTGTATTGGAAGTGTTAATTAAATGTAGTAAGCACACGTGTCAGTCAAATATGCCCTCTGCTCTACAACATATTTAAATGTACGTCACCTTGGCCTGTAATATACCACTGTAAATTTTTTTTGGTCAATATAAATCAAATGTACACTAATTTATTCAGTAAGTTTCCTAGCATCTGAATCAACATTAGAAATCCGACCAGTATTTATTATTCTGATATTGACAAAGGGAGCATATTTAAATGATAACAAGAACACATGGGTGTCATTTTGAAGTTGAATTGTTCCCTAGGGACATCCTTAGTAAGCATCTACATTTAAAGGTCATTCACTGCCAAATTATGAACAACTGTTGCATTTATTAGCACAGGCTCAATAGTTTGGAAGCTAGTGTCATCAATTTAAACTGACAATGAAATCTAATTGTCCACATAGAAAACGGACATTTTCCTTACTCTTATGTTTCTTCATGTTATGTATACCCCAAACAGCTGGAACAAGTGCCAGTTTACTCTGGGTTTTGTTTTGTTTGAGGGTTCTTGTTTTTATTTTTTGGGGGAGGTGGGGTAGGGGAGGATGTGTGTGAACTGCATAGGGGGAGGAAGGTGGTGGTGGTGGCTAAAAGGTTCTATACCATAGGAAGTATGCTTTAGTAAAGCTGAGCTCCTGAAACAAAGACTGAAAGGAGTGCATTTTCCATTACTTTGTTGACAGATCCCTATCTCAAGTGCTGCATTAAACAATTCTTCCTCATTTTTCTTTCTAATCTTTTCTTTCCTCAAACCAATCTTTCATTGGTCGAGACCCCACCCTTTCTGCTTCTTAATTCCTCTGTAGTTTTCCCTTTGAAGCTAGAGAGAAGTTTTCAGTTTCTGTGACGTCACTTCTGTGCTCTCTTCAGAACTCCATTCTACATTCTACTTTTATAGCTAGACAGTGGCTGATGGCTCTCTCTTCATTCCACTTTCCCAGTGCTGCCCAGCCATACCAAGGAGAAAATCACCTGAAACATAAGGTTTCAGGGAACGCAAGCTGAAAAACAAACCAGTAAAACTGGTAATAACCTTCTTTAATGGAAAGGACAAACACTCTTTTTTTGTGACTTTCCAGGAAGTGAAAATACACGGTGGCAAGCTGAATCCAAGAGGAACTGGATTCTGTTCTGCTATAGATAAGGAAGCAGAAACATGGAGATATCAGGAAAGCATGTTTTGGTAGCCATACAGAGCCACCACAGAGAGGAAGGGGTCTTCTTGTAGTCTCTCATTTCATGCAGGAGATCATGACCGTTATTGTTTTTAGCAAAGAAACTAGGATGACCTGATGGCCACACTTCTCAAACCCCCATCTTTCAGCTCTGTTTCTCTGCAGTGGCTTCTGACAGTAACAGTGCAGAAGGCATCATCTGCAACCTCCTGGCATCTACTGCACTGGTGGGGAGTCAGCATATGGCAAATAATCTATCTGCCCCAAGTTCCATCACCCTTTTCCGCTATTAATCACATAATCTGATGGCTCCCTTTTTCAGCTACTCCAAGAATAGATTTCAATTCTAAGCAAGTCAGCAGTTGTGGGAAAGGGAAAAGTAAAAATTCAACCATGTAAAGCAGTACTTCTGTGGTCACAGAATCATAGAATGGTTTGGGTCGGAAGGAATGTTTAAAAATCATCTAGTCCAATGCCTTCTAACATGGGCAGGGACATCTTCAACTCTATGAAGTTGTTCAGAGCCTCACACAACCTGACCTTTAATGTTTCATGGGATGGGACATCCACCATATCCCTGGGTAACCTATTTCAGTGTTTCACCACCTTCACTGTAGAAAATTTCTTCCTTATGTCCTAACTAAATCTCTCATCTTTCAGTTTAAGTTTCCCCCTGTCCTCTCTCAACAGGACTTTGAAAAAGTCTCTCTTAATTTTTCTTATAAGCCCCTGTTGAGTTTTGAAAGGCTGCAATAAAATCTCCCTGTAACCTTCTCTTCCCCAGGCTGAACAATGCCAACTCTCTCAGCCTTTCCTCTTAATAGAGGTGTCCCATCCCTCTGACCATTTTGTGGCCCTCCTCTGATCCTGCTCCAAGAGGTCCATGTCTTTCCTGTTAGATGCCATCCTCCAGGTGGGGCTTACCAAAGCAGAGGGGTGGAATCACCTCCCTTCACGTGCTGGCCACGTTTCTTCTGATGCAGTCCAGGGTATGTTTGGCTTTCTAAGTTATGAGTTTGTATCCAGCCTTTCATCCACCAGTACCTCCAAGTGCTTCTCCACATTGCTGCTCTCAATCCCTTTATCCCCTACTCTGTACTGACAGGGGATGGCCCTGACCTAGGTACAGGACCTTGTACTTGGAATTTGTTGAACTTTATAATGTTCACATAAACCCACTTCAAGCCTGTTAAGTTCCCTCTGAATGGCATCCCTTCCGTCTAGTGAATAAACTGCACTACTCAGATTGGTGTCATCTGCAAATTTGCTGAGGGTGAACTCAGTCCCACTGTCTATGTCCTTGATGAAGATACTAAACAGTACTGGCCCTAATATAGACTCCTGAGGGATTCCACTCATCACTGATCTCTGTCTGGACACTGAGCCATTGACAACTACCTTCTGGATGCAACCATCCAGCCAACTCCTCATTCACCAAACAGTTCACATATCAAATCCAGTTCAGAGAAAAGGATGTTGTGGGGGATCATGTCGAAGGCCTTACAGAAGTCCAGACAGACAACACCTGTAGCAATTCCACTGAGGTAGTTAGTCCACCCTAGAAGGCCACTAGGTTGGTCCGGCAAGACATGCCCTTGGTGAAACTGTGCTGGCTGTCTTGAAATGCTTCCCTGCCCCTGCTGTACCATAACATAGCTTCTAGGAGGATCTGTTCCATGCTCTTCCCAGGCACAGAGTTAAGGCTGACAGTTTGGTAGCTCCCAAGGTCCTCCTTTCTACCATTTAAAAAAACAGGTTTCCCTTTCTCCATCCCCTAGGGACTTTACCTGATGGCCATGACTTTTCAAATACCATGGAGAGTGGCTTGGGAACTGCATCAGCCAGTTCTCTCAGGACCAGACTTTGGGATACACCTACCGGGTCCCATAGGTGTATATATGGTCGTGTTCCTCAGTTACTCTCAAATCTGACCTTTTCTTACAGTTGCTCCCCAGTCCATGCCCTGAGTTCCATCCAGTCAAGAGGTGTGGGAGGAGAGATTGCAAGTGAGGACTAAGGCAAAAAAGTTAAGCACTTCAGCCCTCTCCTTACAAGTAACCAGTGTGACAGTTGTGTTCATCAGGGGGACACAATTTCTTTGACCTTTATCAGCATACTGGTTTAATGTTAATACCATATACTGATGGTGCACAAGAACTGATATTGAATTAACTATATAATTTCATAGAAAAAAAAACATATTTCACTTATATACACTGTACTAGTCCAAGACTGCACCAATCCCTTTAATTTGAAGGTTACATTTCAAAGAGACTAAATACTTCATAGTTCCAGTTCCTCCACTTTTCTCAACTTTTGTAATTCATCAGATTCAGGTAGCACAGAACTGGTGAAACATCTACTTAATCACAAAGACTTCAAAATCCTACAATCCCCATATTTTATAGCAATACCTGCCAAACACACAGCTTCTGACTGTTAATACCCATATAATGAGGTGTATCTCTTTCATGGACACCCCCTTGTCGTAGGGAAATAGCTTGTGTGCCCTTGTGAGGTTGGGAGCTATGCTGGTGGCGTCATATGCCTCTGGTAGGGTCTCCCATGCCAGACAGGTCTCAAGTGAAGGGTCAGACAAAGCGTGTCCATGGGCAGGATGGGCTCAATAGCCTTTGGGCAACCATCCTAGGAGAAGGACAACTCTAACTTCAAACCCGGGCAGATGGAGCTCATTTAGCCCTGTAAGACCATCCATCTAAGAGAAGAATACTTTAATCAAACCTACAACCTGAGGACCTTGCTGTCACCATCCAAGCTCGCTAGGCCCTGGCAAATAAACCTCAGGTGTAAAGGGTGGGGCCAGTTCCACGCATGCTGTGCCTCACCTGAAAAATGCACTGAGCAGGCCCAAAGGGTTTACCCACACTTGCAAAGCCCTGTAGCGACAGGCGAGGGATGAAAGCTTTCATCAGCGCTGCCTCCATACAATTCTAAACATCCATTGGACCAATTGTGTGTCAAACGTTACTGTCCTTGAACAGGCAGGGGTCACCAGTATCGAGGCCATATTGCTGAAATTGCAGCTGTGCTGGGCAGGGCTCATCTCTAGGATGAAGGATCATCGCCTCCCTAAGATTGTGTTTGACAGTGAACTTGCCACCAGTTGCCGCAAGAGAAGTGCCCCAAAGAAGAGATATAGGGACTTACTGAAACAATACCTTAGCCTTGGCCATATTGACTACCATCAGTGGTCCACCCTCACCTCCAATCAGGAGACTTGAAGACAAAGTATATATATACATAATGCTGTTCTCTCCTTTCAGAACACACGCAGAATCAGTCTCGAGGAGAAAAGACAACGTAGAAAGAATCGCACCCCGCCTATACCACCCAAGGAGACCTTTCGCTGGGCTTTTTTCAACTGGATTTGCCTATCCCACATTGGCTTTTTTAGTCATCAGCGTGCTTGTAGTAAGCGTGGGTAAAGTCCTTCCCAAATCTTCATTCGTGAAGTCAAACCATGATGGTGGATGATGTCTATAAGCATGACAGCTGATGTGGTCTGGACACAGAAACATTCACAGGCTCCATCCATCCAAGTGAAATCACCCTTTTGTTCAATGCAAAGTAATTTCTATGTTACCGTTTTTTCTTAGGTTAATATTTCTGCCTACACAGTATCTTTCTAGCTAGTACAGAGCAATGGTAAGCTCTCAGTAAACTGAGTTTTGCTGGAGGGAAGATTTATAGTGTACCCATTTGCATCAGCCATCAATTTTTAGGCTTGGAACAATACCTACATAAATTATTTAGCAATGTAACAAACTGACAATTACATTACAATAAGCATTGCTCATGCATAACCCATAAGCTCTTCAAAACATAAAGGAAATACACCACGTTACTTTCAGAATGAACTTAAATATCCTCTCCCACCAGCATGTCTCACCCAGAGCTATGACTTCTAGAACAGATTCATGGTCAGGGAAATCCCTGAACTAATACATCTGATAGTGTAAAGCATGATAATTTTTGTATGGGATGTGGTATAGAACTTCCTCACCTGACTAAAGAGGCAAAGTAATCATGCAGGAACAACTACCAAATTACTAAGCTAAAGCAAGTTTCAGACCCACAAGTTTGACTCAGCACCAGTGACCTGAGAGGAACAGTGCTATAATAATGAACAGTGCTGCAATAATCAAACATATTCACTTTCGAGTTCATTTTCTTGAAAGACTTCTAGAAAGACAATTTTGTTTTTTTTTCAAAATGTGTTTCAAAAGCTGTTTGAAGCTTACACAGCTTAACATTTATAGTATTTAAAAAACCCAAATTCTCTGGATAGCAGGATTCACTGACAGAATTACTATTAGAGAAACAAAAAAAACCCCAAACTACTAAAACAGACTAAATATTTATATTGATATGAAAAATCCTACTTGTGTGATAACCACATCTTAGAAATAATTCTATCACTTCAACTATCCTGCCGAACAGGGACATGCTGGAATCAGACTCAGTTGGAATGTTTAAAGCTGGTTTCACTCCCCAGAATCATGGAGACATGTTGTAGAGAACCACTTATATTTAAGTTCAGCTAAACAGTTACACTCCTATACTAACACATCAAAACTGGTTTACAAGGCTTACAAATACTTGCCAAAGATAGACACCATTAGCATCAAGTAGATACACTTGCTTCACACAACTATGCCTACATGGATCAATTTTCTGTCAATTCTACAGAATTAGACTTTTTTTGCCTAGTATTTTTCAACAGGTCGGAACTACTGAATTAGTAGATTTAATAAAAGAAATTAGCCTTGATTATCCATCTTCAGTCAAACGCCTTGGGCTTTGGTTCACTCAGGTGGTAAAGTGTTAAAGCTCAACAGCTCCATGGGATGATAAAATCACTGAGGTCAAAAGGACATCTGAAATTGCGCAGACTAACTCCTCTGCTCAAGCAGGGTCTGCTAGATCAGGCTGCTCATGACCATGTGCAGTCAGGTTTTTAGAACATCCAAGGATGAAGACTTCACAGTCCTCTGGGCAACATGTGCCAGTGCTTGACTATGCTTATGTTAACAAAAGGGTTTTGTCTTATCTTTAAATGGTATTCCATGTACTGTGACGTGTGCCCATTGGTGTCTGTCACCGAGCACCAAGGAGAAGAGTCTAGCTCCTCCTCCTTCATTCCTTCCATCCAGATTATTTGTACATAGTGCTGAGATCCCCCGAGACCTCTCCAGACTGAACAGTCACAGCTCTCAGCCTCTCCTCACGCTAGAGGTGCTCCAGCCCCCTCATCATGTTCGGCACTGCACTAGACTCGCAACTCGCAAGCCCCTAAGCCTGACCTGGCCTCAGCACCCACACGAACCTTTCTCAGTGGGGCCGGGTGGCCAGGAGCCACCACCTCTCTCTCCCCAATGGCTACGCCGTATTAACCACTGCTGCCACTGTCACTGCCGCCACTCCACAGTGCGACGCTCGCGTGGGCAGGAGAAGCCCGGACAGGCCCGAGGCCCCCCCCTCCTGCGCCGCGGGGGTCAGGGCACAACAAGCCAGAGCACGACAGGGCGGCCTTGCCCTGCGGCCCCTCAGGCCAGCACCTGCGCGGCGGCCTGGCCCCTGGCACGGCCCCGGCCGCATCACAGTCCCGCCGCTCACCGTGTATCCCCGTTCCAGCTCACTCTCCTCGTAACGGAAGGAGGGGATGTACACCTCCATGGCGGCCGGGCCAGGCAGGGCCGGGGACACCGGCTCCCCGTCAGGGCCGACGGCTCTCGGCAACCGGGGCCGCCGCAGCCATCTGCACGCAGCACGTGACGCACGCAGCACGTGACGTACGAGGGGCGGGGCGCGCGGCGCGGCTTTTGGTCCACGGGTGGTGCGGCCGTTTCTTTCGCCTCATTCGTCACGGTTGAAGGCACAAGTCAGCTGCCTTCAGAACGGCGGGCAGGGACAGGCCGCCCGCCAGCTGTAAAGGTGTGCGAGGAACCGATCCCTGCAGGGTGAAGGGAGGAGCCTTCCTTCGCAGCGGTGTTTGCCGGGCAGCAGAGCTGCTCCGGCACCGTGGGGGAAGGGCAAAGGTAGCCAGCTCTGGTGGGAGAGGTGTGAGGTAAAAAGACCGCAGGTTCTTCTAAAACCCGTACATTTTAAAACAAGGTTTGAAAGCAGTGGCTTTAACGTGAGGGGGCAGCTGCGTTGCTTTGAAGCACAATAAAAAGAGGAGAAAACAGAAAAAGGATGAGTTTATCCAGTGCTAAATCCACACCACTGTTCAAATCATTTTCTCTGCCTTCTTGGGCAACCACCTCTCGGTAGCTGTGCAAACACAGTGCCTTTCATAATGCCAGCTGTGAGCTGGTACATGAAGTGATGGGAGAGGGGAGAAGCTGAGCGCTGAGGAGTTTCCTGTGTTGTGGCTATTCCTCAGAAGCAGCCTCTTCATTATTTAAGAGAGTAAATGCCCCATCCCTGGCAGTGTTTAAGTCCGGGTTGGATGGGGCTTTGAGCAGCCTGGTCTTGTAGTAGGTGACCCTGCCCAGGGCTGGGGGTTGGAAAGGAATGAGCTTTAAGGTCCTTTCCAATCCAAATCAGTCGATGATTCTACAAAACTAAACCATTTTAAAGAAGTACAGATGATTTATAGTCATTGGGCAAATTAAATTAAACTTCCTCCCTCAAATAAGCAGCTGTGTTGATGATTTAAGAAGTAATGGAGGAAAAAGCAGAAGGCAGAATACTAGATTCATTTAGTAGGCAGTTATGTTGTACAGGGTAGCACTCCCACCTCACATTTGCAAGTTTGCTAACCCCAAGCTCCAAACCGTTTGGAAGAGCTCGAAAGCAAACCGCAGCTGTACTAAATGCAGCACCTTAGAACGCACCTTGTAAGGTTCATAAAACCTTATGCTGGAGAGTCTCATAGGCTAAATGGTTAAGACATGCAATATCACCATTTCCCACTGATCTTGTAAGAAGCAGCTACCATTACGAATTTATGTGCATGCAGGGTTTGATTTTACACAAGCAGAATGAAGTATAAAGACATACCTCAAAAATGGACGGAAACCAGCTGATTACTTTCATCTAACCTCTGTGGTTATGCTATCTCACTGCTTCTAAGATCAGCTTTTGAAACTTCTTCTGAAAACTAATTTGCTTCCTGCTAGACTAGTAACATCAGGAGGAAAAATGATACAAGCTCTCCATTTCTCATTGTTTGACTACCAGTTAAACTTAATTATATTGTGCTCTAAGCAAAGACCTGTGACCTCAAGAATTCAATACAGAAGGATTTTGACTAAAACCAAGATAACTAAAACAAACTAACTTTGCTAAACTTTGTTAATACATTGTAACAACCATACATATAAAAAATTATCTGAAGTCAAACAAAATGGTCCTGGGGCATTTGTTTCTGCACAACACTGCTGCTGAGCCAGTGTCCTCAACTGCTGTTGACCAGCAGGACAGTCCCAGTGCTGCTCTGTGCTAGTGGTGACAAGAGTAAACAGGTTTCCAGTCCCATGTACTTCCTCTGTAGGAACCACACCCTTGGAACACAATGATGACTGAAGGGAGTCAAATAAGAAATCCCATTTTCCCCTAAAGCATGACTGGTAAGTACATTACAATCATCCCGAAGATAGACTAGTGTCCTGGTTTGAGCAGTAGCAGTCATTTTTTCTCCTTCTTGTAGCTGGTGCAGTGCTGTGTTTTGACTTCTGGGCTGGGAACAGTTGCTTGATAACGAGCATGTTTTGAGGGTGTTTTTGTTCAAGGCCTTTTCTGAGCACGTGCTCTGCTGGGGAGGAAGGGAGGCCAGGAGGAAGGAGAGACAGGACACCTGACCCAGGCTGGCCAATGAGGTATTCCATACCATAGCATGTGATGCCCAGGATGCAACTGGGAGAGAGAGCTGAAAGGGTGGAGCTCTGGAGGGGAATGGAGGAGGGAGCACGCGGTGCTCGGCTGGGCAGGGTGGAGTGAGTTATGGGTCAGTGGCTGGTGAGGTGTTGTATTCTTTTCACTTGTTATTGGCTTTATCATTATTATTTGTAGTAGTAATGGCAGTAGTGATTTGTGTTATGCCTTAGCAATTAAACCATTCTTATCTCAATCCGTGGGGGCTACATTCTTTGGATTCTCCTTCCTAACTCCGGGAGTTGGGGGAGCAAAGGGGGGAGTGAGTGAGAGTACTGTGAGGATTTGGTTTAAACCATGACAACAAGCCATATAACAATAGTCTAGTTGGGCTTGTAAATGTGGGCATGCTAGAGAAAAATTACCATGCTATCATTATTGTTAGTTTCTGGTTAAGACTCCAGTCTTCAAGCTTAGTTTCTGTTCTTCCCCAATACAAAATGAATGTACAATTCTAATTACACCATTTATGCTGTAACACATTTATGCTGATGAGAAATCAGTAGAAAAATTTCACAGAACACTATTTATGGTTGTTTGCATTCTAATAACCAATTATTTCAAGAAAAAGCTACTTTTCTCCCTAATGCCATGTAACTTATTAACAGAGAAAAGTTTGAGACATTAATCTGGTTTCAAATTCAATAGTACATAATGGAACTTTTGACTGTGCATCAGCCAAGAGGAACAAGGAAGATTACATGGTGAGCTGAATTCAAATACATCAATATGTTTTGGAATGTTAAATACCTAATTTGCACAATACATCATCATTAGTAGTCTAATCTTTAAAGTTACATCTAAAGAAAAGATAGGATTTCTCCACATGGCTGACTAGCCAAGGATTGTCTTTCTGTCTCATACATCGAGGATTAAGAATCTAAGAAACATTCATTCACAAAGCTATCAGTGTGTGCTGAAAACCATCCAGTATTTTTGGTTTTGAAAGTTAATTGCACAAACGATACAATGATTCCTACAAGCAACAAAGTAAGGAGAATATATTTTAAATGTAGCTTGATTTGAACCAATGTAATGTATAAACTCCTTTATTAAAAGCAAAACTGTAAAAGGGTTGAGCTCCACTGGTAACAATTACATAGGCTACCTCCAAATTCAGCTGTTGAGCAGGCTCCAAAAGATATGAACTGCAGGTGTTGGTCTTCAATGCTGGTTTTTGTTACACATATCAGTATTTTGGGTTATATTCTTAAGTTAACTTGATCTAGAATGTAAAATAAATAAATAAATATCATAGAATCGCAGAATCATAGAATGATTTGGGTTAGAGGGGACCTTAAAAGGTCATCAAGTTTCAATCCCCCTGCTGCAGGCAGGGACACCTTCCACAAGGGCAGGTTGCTTGAAGGCCCATCCAACATAGTTTTAAAACTGTACTCCAGTTTTAACCATTGCCTGTCATTAGACTCCGTCTTAACCTTCCATGATTACAGAAACATCGTCACTGTTTAGAATAAGGTCCAATCAGTGAAGTATATGCCACACTCAAATAATTGAATGTTTAATAATTTATTGAATTTAAATAAGAATGTGGCATTTTCACAATCAAACTTTCAGATTATCTAAAAATAAAATATATTTGGAAAACAAATCCCCTCCTCTCTTTGTTGGCCACTTGTGTGTTTCTTTTTTCCAAAATTTTTACTGTGTGATTCCTCCAATAGGGGGAATACGTGGTGAATTCACCATCCATCATGCTGGAATGATTCATAGGAGCAAAAAATGGAATGAACACAGTCAACTCTGAAAGATCAGTTTCCACTAATCTTCATGACTTAAGGACTTTCTGAATGGCTAATTTCCAGAATAGGAGTAGGCAAAGAAATGCACATAACAATTCTAATTAAAGTGATAAGCAATGCACGCATCAGAACAAGAGGCCAGATTAAAATAAGAGATAGTCCTTAATAAGATTGTTAGATCACAACCGCAGTTTGCCGATTTTTCAGCTGCTACAAGAAAGACTGGTTTTAAGTAAACCTGTATCTCACTGTATGCCTACAGATACTGGGCTCCTAAGTAAATAGTAGCAAGATTGAACATACTTGATAAAACTTTGAGTAAAACAGTATTTATTCTCTTTTAGAAAACAAAGCCATCTAAATCTCTTTATTCCCTTAAAGATTTAGATGGCTTTTTTTCTAAAAGAGGTGTAGTTCTTTCTAAAACATCACACAGCACTTTAATCAGCTAGTGAGTATAAAAAAGACCACATGGAAAGAAGACAGGCAGAATCATAACTTCAGAGAGGTTAGTCAATTTTCCATAGGAGTTCACAGAATCAAATCCAGAACTCAGTACTTCTAACAGCCACACTGTTTGGACCTGATAAGTAGGTAGTTTTCTGAAAAGCTCAAGTGTGTGAGCACTTTTGTTGCTGGGGCAAGAGGGAAAAGTCAATGTGTTAGTACAATGTAAGGTAACCACAGGTTTTTATACAGTGCAGTGCTCCTCTATCTTGCTGAGACTTCCCATAAAAGTTCCACATCAGATGTGAGGCCAAGATAAAGCATTTCCTCTCTCCAGATTTGCGCCTTCTTCCTTGTGCTTTCCTTATCTCGATTTCTTTAAACCACTTGGTTTATCTCATCTATCCTTGCTCTCCCATTTTCATTTGCGTATTTCTTTCATTTTAGTTTTCAAATACCCTGCAAGAAGGATTCTGCCTAAGCTGCCTTCCATACTCTTCTGAGACTCTCTTTCTTAATGACATATTTTCTTAACGACAGGAAACAGATGTAGTGTTTTAGCAGTAAAGTAAAAAATTATTTTACTTGTGAGCAAGCTCATTCAACTATAGAGGACAATTTTATTTATTTTTTTTTTAAAAGAAGAATCCCCTCAGTAGGTAACCAGTAATATTCTTAACAACCTGAAACTTCAGGTCCTTACATGTTTTAATATTGAACTTTTGTTGTTGTAATGGATTCATGTTTTGCCAGAGATTCTAAGTATTACCTTAGGAGAGGTTAAAAAAAATGAATAATTGATAATGAAGCAGAATATTCCATTTTAAAAGGGACAGTGACTGAAGAATCAGAAACTTACTGTGGACTGAACATCAGTTTAAGGAAGAGGTAACTATGTGGTCAGTTTGAGCCATATTATGTCATATGTTTTTAATTCACAAAGAAAACAAACCCTACACAACTGAATTTTCATTTTCAGTTGGTTAGTGTAGAAAAAGGAAGTCATGTTAATCCCTGCTAAAAAGACTAATGTGAAAGCTATTTCTCATTCTTTCATCACAGAGAGAAGATATCTGATCATATTTAGTACTGATAGAAGAAAAAAAATAATCAAGAGCTAAGAAAGCTCAATAAAACACCTGGAAAAAAAAGGTCAAGAAAGTATATGTTTGCCCATTTTGAGCACTGCATGTTCAAATTGAGCCTTTAATTCTGGAAGTACCCACCTTTAGTCTCACTGGCACAAATCTGAAGTTTAATGTTGAGTTGTCAGTCAGTTTTCATTAGCACAAAGCAAGCTAAAGTCAAGAATATCATAGTGCTTAGTTGAGTGTTAAGTCTAATCAATTGCTTAATCATAAACCTGTTCCATACTTGAGCTTTGCAAGAAGCAGTTATAAGCTGAACACTGATGCACAAGGTGTTACAAGCTTAAAGTTTCAGCATTTCACCACAGAAGGTGCTAATCTGGAAGGTTTACACCAATATCACTGCATAAATCAGCGTAATCTTCCAGCTGAATTTAGATTTCCATTCTGTTTAGAAACAGTATTGGGTGTTTACTTGTGCTTGATCACAAATATCCAGTGTCCACAGGATCTCAGGGAACTTGCAGATGAAGTTGCTAAGCCATTATCCATCATATTTGAAAAGTCATGGCAGTCTGGTGAAGTTTCTGCTGACTGGGAAAGGGAAATATAACTCCCATTTTTAAAAAGTTAAAAAAAGAAGACCTGGGGAACAACACACCAATCAGTCCCACCTCAGTGCCTGGCAAGGTCACGGAGCAGATCCTCCTGGAAAACTATGTTAAGGCACATGGACAATAAGGAGTGATTGATGACAGCCAATGTAGCTTCACTAAAGACAAATTGTGCTTGGCAAATTTGGTGGCCTTCTATGGCCACCACAGTACTGGTGGATAAGGGAAGAATGACTGACATTGTCTACCTGGACTTGTGCAGGGCATTTGACACTGTCCTGCACAGCATCATTGTCTCTAAACTGGAGAAGCATGGATTTGATGGAGGGACCACCTGCTTGATAAAGAATTGGCTGGATGATCACACTTAAGAGTTGTGGTCAACAGACTGATGTCCAAGTGGAGATCAGTAACAAGTGGTATTCCTTGTAGGTCAGTAACTGGGACCAGCACTGTTCAACATCTCTGTCGCTGAAATGGACAGTAGGATTGAGTGCACCCTCAGCAAGTTTGCAATTACACCAAGCTGTGTGGTTCTGTTGATACACTGGAGGGAAGGAATGCCAATGGCCAATGCCAACCTCATGAATTTCAACAAAACAAAGCATGAGGTCCTGCATATGAGTCGGAATAATCCCAAGCATAAACACAGGCTGGGCAGACACTGGATTGGGAGCAGTCTTTAGGAGAAGGACTTGGGGTCTTGGATGGTGGAAAACTGAAAATGAGCCAGCTTCAGTGCGTGTTTGCAGTCCAGAAACCATCCACATGCTGGGCTGCATCAAAAGGAGCGTGACTGGCAAGATAAGCAAGGTGATTCTGCCCCTATACTCCACTCTCATGAGACCCTAGCTTGAATACCATATTCAGCTCTGGGGCACCACACAAGAGGGTTGTGGACCTGGCCGACTGTGTCCAGATAGAATCATAGAATAGTTAGGGTTGGAAAGGACCTTAAGATCATATAGTTCCAACCGGGCAAGGACACCTCACACTAAACCATATCACCCAAGGCTTCATCCAACCTGGTCTTGAACACTGCCAGGGGTGGAGATGAGACCACAAAGATGATCAGAGGACTGGAGAGAGCACCTTTCCTATAAAGACAGGCTGAGACAGCTGGGCTTATTCAGCCTGGAGGACAGAAGGCTCAGGGGAGACCTTGTAACAGTCTAAAAGGGACACAGAAGATATCTGAAGAGGGACTTTGTACAAGGGCATGTAACCCTTGACAAGGGTCAAGGTCCCCCTAAGACAAGGGGGAACGGTTTTTAACTGAAAGAGGAAAACTGTTTCTGAGATCATCTTAAGAACATGAACATGCACAAGTCCATGGGACCTGATGAAATCCATCTGTGGTTCTTAAAGGAGCTGGTGAATGAAGTTGCTAAACCACTGGCCATCATATTTGAAAAATCATGGTAGTGAGGTGAAGTTCCCAACTGGAAAAAGGTTAATATATCCCTCTTTTTCAAGAAGTAGAAAATGGATGATCCAGGGAATTACAGACCAGTCAGTCTCACCTCTGTGCCTGGCAAAGTCTTGGAGCAGATTCTCCTGGAAAGCATGCTAAAGCACATTAAAAACAATGAGGTGCTTGGTGACAGCCAGCATGGCTTCACTAAGGGGAAATCCTGCCTGACCAATTTGGTGGCCTTCTATGATGGGGCTACAGAAATTATGGACAGGGGTAGAGCAGTTGACGTCATCTACCTGGACTTGTGCAAAGTGTTCAACACTGTCCCACATGACATCCTTGTCTCTAAATTGGAGAGACATCAATTTGATAGGTGGACCACTAGGTGGATAAAGAACTGGCTGGACGGCTGCATGCAAAGAGTTGTGGTCAATGGTTCCATGTCCAGTTGGAGACCAGTAATGAGTGGTGCCCCTCAGGGATCGGTGATGAGACCGATCTCGTTCAACATCTTTGCCAGCAACATGGACAGCGGGATTGAGCGTGCCCTCAGTAAGTTTGCCAATGACACCAAGCAGTGTGGTTCGGTCGATACGCTGGAGGGAAGGAATGCCATCCAGAGGGACCTTGACACACTTGTGAGGTGGGCTGATGCCAGCCTCATGAAGTTCAACCAAGCCAAGTGCAAGGTCCTATACCAGCAGTTTGAAGCAGGTGATCCTACCCCTCTACTCTGCTCTTGTGAGACCTCACTTGGAGTATTGTGTGCAGTTCTGGTGTCCTCAACATAAAAAGGACATGGAACTGTTGGAACAAGTCCAGAGGAGGGCCACGAGGATGATCAGGAGGCTGGAGTACCTCCCGTATGAAGACAGGCTGAGAAAGTTGGGGCTGTTCAGCCTGGAGAAGAGAAGGCTGCGTGGAGACCTCATAGCAGCCTTCCAGTATCTGAAGGGGTGCTATAGGGATGCTGGGGATGAAATATTCATTAAGGACTGTGGTGATAGGACAAGAGGTAATGGTTTAAAACTTAAACAAGGGAAGTTTAGATTAGGTATAGGAAATAAGTTCTTTACTGTGAAGGTGGTGAGGTACTGGAATGAGTTGCTCAAGGCAGTTGTGAATGCTCCACCCCTTGCAGTGTTCAAGGCCAGGTTAGACAGAGCCTTGGGTGATGGTTTAGTGTGAGGTGTCCCTTCCTGTGGCAAGGGGATTAGAACTATGATCTTAAGGTCCTTTCCAACTCTAACTATTCTATAATTCTATGATTTGTATTAGACTATCAGGAAGAAATTCTTCCCTATGAGGGTGGTGAGACACTGGCACAGGTTGCCCAGAGAAGTTGTGGATGCCCCATCCGTGACTGTGTTCAAGGCCAGGTTGGACAAGGCTTGGAGCAACCTGCTCTACTGGAAGTTGGCCCTGGTTATGGCAAACGACTGGAATTGGATGAGCTTTAAGATCCCTTCCAACTCAAACCATTCTATGAACCTACAATTCTAAGTACCGCTTCTAAGAACATCAGTAAATATCTACAGACACAAAACCAGAGCACTTAAGGTTTCGTAAGGTACATCCCTTTATTACTGTAATCACAAAAACATGATTTTTGTACAGGAATGTTTTAAGTGAACATTAATCAATGCAACTAAATTTGTTTCATAAAGATCAGGTAAACATACTACAGAACATTGTATTGTAAAGAACAAAAATATCAGATTTCTGGCCTTGCAGTGCACGTTTCAGTGCAAGTATTAAGACACAATAGTGTTCAATTCAGCAATGTATTGCAGAACATCATGCCACAGTCCACTTCAGAGAGGGTCAGGACATGCAGCTTGTTAATAAAACGCTGTAGTATATAAAAAAGCCACATGTTAATTTCTAAAATACAGTGTGGTTTATTTGGATGATTTAAAGTGATTTCATTGTGGAATTTAGTTTTATCCAAGACAAGCATCCAGAGTGTCTCGTCATTTGGAATACTCTTCTTTCAGGCGATGGCTTTGGCTTCAGGTAGGAATGCCTCCCAGTATTTTATTAGCTTGAAGAGAGGGGAAAAACACTCATTATTAAGTAGTGAATGTTAGAAAACACATATACCTTCCTCCTCTTGTGGTAAACTTGTGTCCAGTGGACAAAATAAGAACATGGGTGCTTCATATTATCCATTCATGTTATTACATAAAGAAAGGGAAAATACAAATAATAAATACACAAATCTGCTAATAGCAACACAGTTGTTACCACACACTGAACAAAATGCTAGAGAATACAATTATACAGAATTTGTTTATAAGGTCAGTTTGCTATTCTTACCTCTAAGGATAACATTTTTTTTTTAAATTCATGGAACAAAACTGAAGGGTTATATTCTTGGAATGAACAAAGGAAAAACTCTAGACACTCTCTAGGTAGTCACTGGAATCTATTTTACTGCTTTACAATACTCAGTCAGATCTTATACTTTTTTAAAAGAACAATAAACATTTAAGGATACAAGCCTCTAAGTCTAAGCACACACTCATTACAATTTACTCCAATCTATAAACAAAAGTATTACTTCAGTTTCAGAAGACGACAAGACCCTCTCATACCCCTAAGGGAGCTTCTCCCTTGCTTTCCTCAATTAGAGCTGCACAAGGGAGCATAGCAATAGCCAGGAAACTGCAATCACTATGTTACTTTGTAATACAGTAGAGATTAGAAGTAGTTCTCTTAATGTTTTAGAAATGGCTATACTTAAAGCCCATTTTTTTTAACTAACCTAATATGGAAAGTATTGAATATTATGTTGTACAAAATTTAAATTTTATCTTACCTGCTGCTGTGTTTGCACTAATGACTCTAAGTACTCGATAATAACAGTTTTAAAGTCTTTCACTCGTTCCTTCTGTTAATAAATAAATTATTGCATATTAACCTCTTAACAAATTTTACTTGGAATGTCAATATTATCTACATTAAAGCTGTCATTTACTTGGACAAAATTATACATGCCTCGAATCTTCCCACTTCCTTGCGAATGGTTTTGGAGATCTGCTCAAAATCTTTTTCCCCTTGCTGAACTTTTGTCTCCCACTGGCAAAGGAAATGAAAGACATGCAGAGATAAGACTTTGTGTTGTGCATTCAGTCTATCAGTATGTGTGTATACACACACATGAACTTTTTTTAGTGTATCACTGATAGTCACTGAAGAGCTGAGAAGGACCTGTTAGGGTTTTTTGGTCTTCTTAAGGGAAGGTCTTACAAAGACAGTTTCAAAGTAATACTTTCAAGCTTGAACAGGGGAGATGTAGGTTAGATAAGGAAGAAATTCTTTATTGTGAGAGTGGTGAAGCACTAGAACAGGTTGCCCAGAGAAAGATATGGCTGCCTCATCCCGTGCAGTGTTCAAGGCCACGTTGGATGGGGCTTTGAGCAGCCTGGTCTAGTGGAAGGTGTCCCTGCCTGTGCCAGGGGGTTGGAACTAGATGGTCTTAAGGTCTTTTCCAACCATTCTATGATTCCATGATAAGTTGTGTAATAAGTTGTCATCAGATCAGTTAAAACAATGGTATCTCTAAGGTAATGCTATTTGTAGATGAAACATAAAAATACCTTAGTATTACAATTAAGGAACACATAGTAACATTTTTTAAAAAGATTCCACAGAAACCAGAAGGGATCTCTAAAGCTTTACTTACTATTCCATTTACAAACACTACTATAAAAGGAATCTAAACCTGTAAGCTTTCTGTGGCTACCTGTCCAATCAAGTATGAAAGAGTCTCAAAAGTTAGTTCCCTGTATTTTCCTGGTCCCAGAAGAAGTGATTAACTCTTCATCTCAGCCTATAGTGAAGTATATAATTAACATATTTATGTTGCAGATGATAAGCTGTTGAGGATATGTTTAGTAGTTTTTCAGTCAAAATGCATGTTGCTTAAGCAAGCCAAAGCATATACTTTCTATGAAAACAGTTTCCACTAAACAAGAAAGCAGGAGTTGGGAGTGTGGCATTCATGTAACAATACATGACATTAGATTCCATTCCTCCTTAGTTTATGGGAAAAGATATTCAGTTACACAACATGAGCTCATCATCTGCATTACATTGTAACTTCTTTTAAACATTTGTTACTTGTTAAATTTAAGCTAGCTGTACAGATACACTGGAAAAAAACCCTCAAAGTTAGAGGCCTCACACTTTGGGTGCATGTAGCCTAACATCTTTAAAATGAAACTGTATCTGCTCATCTCAACATATTTACTGAATCATGGGAGCCAATATATCCAGTAACACTCAACTTCCTCAGAGAAAGACAACTGAGAAGCGACATACTTAAATATAGCATGTTCCTGTTCCAGTGGCATTATCTACTCACAAAAACATTTTATGGTGCAGTGTCAATTTACTATTGTGATATGAGATGAACATAATCTATGTTCCAATAAGTATTGATTTGTTTGTATTTTTAGTTTATATTTATTCAGAATACCTTTTTTGCCTTTTCAGACATACATTATGAAGCTATGCAGTAAGTCATAATAGGATGTCCTCTATAAAAGAACAGCCTTTAGAGTTACTAAGTAAGTGAAACAATACAAAACTCAGTCAAGGAAAAGACAGATTAAGAGTGCCTGTGCCTTCCTACCACAGCAACCAGAAGTGTCTGAGACTTCAGTCAAAGCCTCTGCAGGCCTCCAAAATCCCAGTTTCATCAAATCCAAATGTGAGGTCCTATAAAAATTATCACTGAATAGCAGTCTGCCATCTTACAGTTTCTGACAAGCAGAAATTTCTCCTTATTTAATGAGGTATTCTTAAGACTGTTCTTTGGCCTTTTATCTGCAAAAGGCAGTCATGTATGAAGTTCAAGCTGTGTATAGGCTTCCACTTCACAATTTCTCTGCCAGAAGAACTACTATTGCAGAATTCAGCAACTCTGAACATATTTCAAAGGCAGCAATAACCTTCAATCAGCATATTCAAATTGTGGGTTTACTAACAACCTTCTATTATCATCTAGGAAAAATAAATCCTTCAGGAACAACATCATTAACTCTTTCAATATTGGGACTGAGAAATGGTCACTGAGCATTTCCCGCTACTTCCAATACTCAGGAATTATTTTTGAGGAGGCGTTCCAGCTCACTTGTGTACTGGAGGGATGGCTGACACCAATAGAGGCAACCAACAAAAATATGGTCACAGGAGTGACACTGTTTTCCCAGTAAAATAAAAAATAAAAAACCAAGTTAATGAGTGACTTCAATACCATATGCAAAATAAATTGAAGGGCAGAAAGAACAAAGCAGCATGGGGCTTGTGACTAATGATGAAGCCAAAAAAATTAACGGCATAAGAGAGCTTGAAATCTGCAATAATGTTCTCCCATTATTTGAGGAAGAATACTGATGCATATTCAGAATGCACTGATGTTAAATAATTAAGTTGTCCTACCTCTTCAATTTCCTTAGTGAAGCATGATAGAGAAAGTGTATAAATTATGACACTTCAACATGTTAGATTTATTTTTACTGAAATTACACCATATATACATATATATATATGGGTAGGTATGTTGCATAATTAAACAAAACATGGGAACAGTTCTCCATTAGTTGTCTTAACTGGATTTTATCTTTAGAAGCCAAAAGGTACCCTCTGCTCTACCCAAGCAATCTGTTAACAGGTAAAAGCATTAACTTGCCCATGTTTCCTCCCTCCCATCTCCCACACTCTGTAGGGACAGTATTAACTGCCTTACAGGTCTTATAATGAGTAACAACTGCACACATTTAATATTTTAAATAAATACCTTTTAACAATTTTGGTAAATATGAAAACAGCAAACGAATAAGTGATTTGTAAAAAGAAACCAAAAAAGCAACCAAACAAAAAAGAGGCATAAGTAGTGCACCAGTGCAGAATGAATGAGTTAATGTAGAAAGTCTGACCTCCAAAATAATGCTTGGCAACATTACCTCTTTTATTTCATCTTTAGCTTGCTGCAATTTATCAGGTTTGTTGGCAAGCTGGAGCTTTGCTTCAGCTTCACGTTTTTTTTGTAAAGTGACCTGAGCATCTTGCCACTTCTGCCAGCATTTCATTCGATGATCAAACACACCCTGTAAGGACAAATTTATTAAAAAACTGGTATTGTTAGAGCTATCTGAATTCCTAGTACGAAAATATAATTTTGGAATGAGTACACTTAAAGAAACCTCACTGTATCTACAACATGTCTTCTTGCATTTCATTTGACAGCATGCTAATACAGCTCAATACCTTCCACAAATAACAGGGTATGCAGAAGCCTTTTCAGAGCAAACACCTTAGTGCTCCAAAGCATTTTATGTGCTTCATTCCACCAAGACACTACAAAAATGACTACAAAGTGCTCTATTATGCAAATACACTCAAAGTGCAGATTCTAGCAGACTGCTCATACATACGGATTACATGAATATACTGCAGTACATTTTTGCTAGCAACGGACTAAGGTAGTATACTTTGACAAGCTGGCAAGTTTAAAGATAGTCCTAGTTAAAATTCTTAGCCACCCCTTCCCATATTAAAACCTAATAATGCTGTGCAGCATGACCTACACTAAAATAGATTATTCACTTTAATAAGATGATACAAATTGTATCTACTTCTTATTTATAGAAACTATCTACCCAATACAGACAAATTGTGTTCTCATAATAAAAATACTTAAAAATAAGTAACCTGAAAGAACAAGTACAGTATGCTTAGACACAGTAATGTATGGTGTCCTCAAGTACTATAAATAATTAATATTACTCACAGTAGATGGTGCTCACCATTTACATTTTGTCAGGATCTTAGTCCATTCCCATTTTTGATCGCATTCATTTTTATCATTGGAATAACTGATCATGGATGCATTCATTTCACTCAGCTAGATTTAATGCAGAAGCATAGTCCTAACTGTGTTATAGTATGTGAAAAATGCACAAATTCATTTACCCTAAAAATCTAAAGATTTACCCAATCTACCCTATACATTTACCCTAAATTTACAATTGAGGAATGTGACTTTAAACATGAAAACCGGTATTTTTTCCAAGTAGTACTCACTTTTACTGCAGCAATGAGACGAATGTAATCACCAAGCAGTTCAGAGAAGACATAGAAATCGGCAAAAGCTTGTTCTTGATGCAATTGATCTATCTTCTCCTCAACCTCTGCAAGCTGAGACAAAGCTCTAGATAGAGCAGTGTGGTCCTCAGAGTTACCTAACATGGCAGCACTTTTAGCAAAAGCAGCTGTGTTGGCTGAAAGCTCTGAAATACACAAGTAATGTTCCGTACAGTGTAGTTAGTTATCTTACTCTGTAGCATAGATCAGAGGAGCAGAGACCCCTGCCCTATTTCAACCCTAACTTCACCAGCTGAAAATACAAGCTTTATTTCCTAAAGCTTATGATAAAATACACAAGATCTCAGTGAAACGGGATAAAACCTACTGCACAAGATTTCTCTTCAGTAGAAAACGTTTTGCTGAGCCTGTAAATGTCATGCCTATTCTGTCCAGCAAAATAAATGGAAAAAAACCTGCTACTTCACTTATTTTCCAATTGCCTAGTTCATAGGAAATTCAAGCCCACAAAACAAAAGCCAAGTCACCTACAGAGCAAATTCAGAGCAATTTTAACAGGTCTGTAGCATAGCTGTTCCATGGAGCTCAGAGTCGAAAAAAAAAACCCAACCATTCCACAAAACCACTATCCCTGCGAGTGGAATTTATTTCTGTTGGACTATTCTATTGACTGAAGTACCTTTAGCATACTGTAATGTGCTGCCATGTTCTGACATGCCTTAAAAGAAAAACAAATAATCAGACTCATATCAGCATGGCTGATGTCCATGAAGGTAAAGTTTTGAGCTTTGCAATTGTCTCATCAAATACATGTAAGTCACCCTGCAAAGTCCTATGAAGGACCTTTGAGCAAAAGTTTAATCCAAATTACTTCAGGATTAAAAATGCAGGTATGTTTGCAACTGTGTTACCTCTACAGAAACATCAGAACAGCAGAAATGTTTATAGAAGCAAAATGCCTTTAGATATTTAAAACACCTACAATTTAAACACAACTCCCTAAAACCAAACCAAAAACTCCTTCAAGTGTATGAGCAGGTGTCAAATCAATAGTAAACAAAGACTTCCACAGTCTATTAATTCCTAAAACACCCCTTACTCTTGAGGACATCTGGCCAATAAGTTTGGTTTTTTTGAGAGTAATTCCTGATAGAATCATGAGAAAGAAACTTAGGACAGCTTCAGCACTTTCAAAAGTGCAGAGCTGAAAGGTGATCCCATATTTTAAGATAATATGGTAGTGTCAGAAGACACACTTACACTCTTCATTTAACTATAAATCAAAGCTTTTATGTTTTGGGTGTTTTAAATCATCTGATAGAAAGCAATCTTTGACAAAACTGCAGCACAGGTCATTAAAATATAAACTTACAGGCTTTGCTTCTTTCTAAAGTAAGTAAACCAAAAGCTGGTACTCTGAGACTACTTAGCTTTCCAGAAAAGTTTACCTTAAGAGTAGCTGATCTAAGAATAGTAAATTCCCGTTTAAGAGTTTAAACTCAGTTAACAGTGCAATACTGAACCAAAAGATGTTTAAATGGATTTATGAAACCACTTCATATTCAGAAGGAAATGACCCTTGCCATGAGATATAAAGATACATTTAGACATGTCTGTTGTGATACGGTCGCTTACTCGGTATGGTATTGAATCTCTGCAAGAAAAATATGTATGCTAAATCAATATAGTAACTTTAGGAATTATAGATATTTTGGCTAAAGTTAAGATTAAAAACAGGTATACAAAAATGCCAGAGCAGTTTGAATAAAAGGTGCAATTAGATTTTTGCATTAAAATATCTCATATAACTATTAATTAATTAAGAGCTCTGACACACTAAGTTCTTACTTCACCACCATTTCCTAAAGTTCATGCAGCCACATAAATATCTAGTTACCTTTTCTGTGGCAGACTAATGCTTCAACACTGGCATGAAGTTTCCTAAGTTGCTGATCCAGATTCTCAAATTGCTGCTGTTTTTCTTCAAACCACTGACAAAAGATGAAAGAGTCAAGCATTACAAATTAGATTACCAACAACATTTCTGGTTTTAAAGAACCAAATTATCCAGGCACTGCCAGGGTGGTCAACTGATAAAGCTAAGAATTCAAGCCAATAAGCAAATTAATAACCCATTTTCTACTTCTACAGCTTTAAAATGCAATTGTTGAAGCTCATTAATTCATCTCATTATTCAAGCCGAAAAATCAGCTCTTACTGCATCCGATTCATTCATCTTGATTGTCATTTTGTTGACAGCGTCGGCAGCCTTGTTCACCATCCTCAATATTCCTGCTCCACTCAGAGCCTGGGTGTTAACTGCTCTCGGCAGCTGGAATTGAATGACAAATAAGGGCAAACAGACTGGTTAAAAGGATGGAGGTTTAACTGGGCACAAGGGGGAAAGAAAAGGATATAGTGTTTTCTTTCCTCCTATGTGTTACAATATAGTGGAATCTAATTTCTCAGATTTACTACTTTTACATTCTCAAGAGGAAAACTTAAAAATACAGACTATTTACTTCTACATCTTTACATTTAAATGGAACAAATAACCCATTTGTTCAAAGTTATCAACTAGCCGAAGGTCCTAAACTAACCACCTATACACTACTGAAAACAAACTGCCACTACAGAAACAGAAAAGCTTAGATTTACAACAAATCAGATAAAAAAAAAACCAAAACAAAACTGTAAATAATTTAATTGTAATGCAAGGCTTGCACTGTGTGTTGATTATAAAAGGTTCATGTCTTTTTACTTTTCAGCACAGGCCAGATTTCAAAACCCACCTCATGCATATTAAGAGAACTGAGTATTTGCTTATGTACTTAGAAATCCTCAGGGATAACAAATTTAATTGATATGATTATTCAGGCTAGTTTGAATATGCCATACAAGGTGGCCCCTATGTCAGACCATTTACCTTTCAATGAGATGTTTTGTCTGTCAGCAGCATTGACAAATCCACCATAAGTTAGCTATTGATGCTTTTGTCAGTAGTGAAGTCTTTGTGACTTATTAGTATAACTAAGATATTGACATTGGCCAAAGACAGTTCGGTATTACAGTGAATCCACTATGCACATTTATAAAGAGATATTATGTACCTTTAACAATATACTAAATACCGTAAAAGGTGCCACATTGATAGCATGAGTGACTGGAGTTTTCTATTCACAAAACATCTAGCCTGGCCAGCAGCATTGTTAGCATTTTTACATTATCATGCCAACACACCTTAAGTCGGACTCCTCGAGGCAAAAGACCTGCTTAGAAGCCAGTTTAATTCTTGATCTTATGCAACAATCAGTAACATCAATTATGGATTTTCAGCATGTATAACAAGCTTCAGTCAGGAGTTGACAGACCAACTCGCATGTGGATAGCAGTAGCAAACAGCCTTTGGACACTACCACTCTATAGCTTTTCTCACAGGCAGAGGCACACCATTCCCTAAGTAGCCTGTGCCATTCTGTCCATGAAGGCTACAGCCCAATTTGACTGCATGCAAATTAGGGAATTAGGTCTTGGTACAAAGAGAACATAGAGCTTTGTCGGTTACCATATTTAGAAACAAACAGGGAAACGTGAGAGAACTTGAATACCTCAGAGCTTTCCAAGAATTGTCTTAAATCGGGATCCTGCAACAAGGTTGGGTGTTTTACTGTTCGCTGTAGGTACCTATGATTTTAAAAATTAAGGTATTAGCTAACAAAACAGAGTTAATAAGCCTGACAGCACTGGAAAGTGGCCATCTAAAGAACAGGTACAATGCAGCACACAACCTTCCTCATTATCTAATGGGGCTTGAATACTCCTAAAATGTAATTTCTAAAGGGTCAGATGATAGCTCAGTCTCCATGCCCCTTCATGCCTTTCTGTTTCTGGTGATTCTTCAAACCACATTTACGCATATTTCTTGTTTAAGATAGGCTCTGGAACTCCAGAAGTTCAAGAGCTTCAAACATTATCTATTAGGTCTTTCAATATACAGTCTAAAACCTTTGAATTTACTGTTACATGGTCTGTTGGTCTCATATGATGTGATTGCACTACAACAATCTATACACAGAATACTATAAACTTATATCAAAATTGAAGCTGTATACTTATGTGAGTTTTAACAGTTACTTTCTGAAGACTTTACTAGTCATGCCCATAGGGGAAAATGATGCAGTGGATCAGCAATAGTACCCTTCCACAGCAAAGGTACTTGAACAATATTAGTGGTATACCAGCACTGAGTGAAAGAGATCAAATATATCTCATGCCAAAATTCAGCCAGTCTCATCCATGCACTGCTTGTCAGAAGGCCATTTTACTTTCAAGTGACTGAAGGTCTCTTTCACGTTACTGCCCAAGAGTTGATTTTCTATGCAACAGATACACTGCTCATATGCCTTGACTCCTTAAATCTAAAATGCCTAAGCTAAAGTGATGAAGTCTTACCTACTGAATCTCTACAATCTTAATTTTAAGCACCAACCCATTTGAAAAGAGTTAACTATCCTCTCTATGAATGAGGCTGCTTTTCCCATTATTAATTGTACTTATTCCATTTCTACACAAAAAATTGGCAACTGCATACAGCCTCCAGAACCAATCTAAGACGGCCCAGACCCCAATTACAGGGCCCATTTAGTATATTACAAACCATTCTGAGGCTAAACAAGTTTTAGACACATACATTACCTTTCTAGGGCTGCTCTTCTTTTCTCTACAAACTCAGTAGACGAAGAATCTTCCTTGCCTACTTTAACCTTGGTCATGCCTTTGAAGAAAACAGCATCATATTGATTTTATCATATATCAATCATTAACATAACTGACATGATTAGAAGACAAAGCTCACGCAAGTTTACGTATTTAAGTCAAATTGCAATGAAAAACACTACATAGCAACAGAAAAAAACATCAACGTTGCATGCTGTGTGGTTTTGTGGAATCAGATCTGTGAAATATGCAATTACCTGTAATATACTAGTTGTGACTAAAAGTTACACAAAACTGGTTTAATTTTCATTTATGAAGACAACCTAAATGAAGATCACAGTCGTACTGGTCACTCATGTTCAGAAGAAGAAAACAGTTACCCAGAGAAAGCAGAATAGTAAAATAAATCTCACATTATAAACCTATTAAGTTTACTACCAATATTCTCATTCTCTTACACTTTAATTTCTTAAACTAGAAATTTTTAGTCAACTAAGGCAAATTAACCAGCTCTGAAAACTCTGAAACATATGAACAACTATGAACTGAATGGAGAATAAAACTGGTAGAATAAAATCCATGCAGTCTTACATCACTTCCTCTGCCCAAGTCAAGAATGGCCAAAAAAACTATGACAGAGGAGCCAGAGTTATTGATGCACTGTGATATGGGAAATACATTCAACCTCAGCAACACAAGAACTCAAAACCTATCAGACTGAGGTCAGCATTTTTCTTGCTAAAGACCTAAACCCCGAAGAGTTTAGGTACCCGAGTCCCACCAAAACCACCATGAAACACTGCACATTCATAATTATTCTTATTTCCTAACACAAGCAGGGTATATTATGACACAGTCCAAACATAGACTCATAGAATCATAGAACAGTTAAGGTTGGTAAGGACCTTAAGATCATCTAGTTCCAACCCCCCTGCCATGGGCAGGAACACCTCACACTAAACCATGCCACCCAAGGCTCTGTCCAACCTGGCCTTGAACACTGCAAGGGGTGGAGCATTCACAACTGCCTTGGGCAACCCATTCCAGTGCCTCACCACCCTAACAGTAAAGAATTTCTTCCTTATATCCAATCTAAACTTCCCTTGTTTAAGTTTTAACCCGTTACCCCTTCTCCTGTCACTACAGTCTCTAATGAAGAGTCCATCCCCAGCTTCCCTATAGTGCCCCTTCAGATACTGGAAGGCTGCTATGAGGTCTCCACGCAGCCTTCTCCAGGCTGAACAGCCCCAACTTTCTCAGCCTGTCTTCATACAGGAGGTGCACCAGTCCCCTGATCATCCTCATGGCCCTCCTCATGGACTTGTTCTAACAGTACCATGTCCTTTTTATGTTGAGGACACCAGAACCGCACACAATACTCCAAGTGAGGTCTCATGAGAGCAGAGTAGATCTGCTCTGTTAGTTCTGTGCTTCTCCAGCTAAAAGTTCTCAGCCTGAGATTCTGAATATGTGCTCTGTGACCTGCCAGGTCAACACTTCCCAGAGTTGTTCCTCTCCTGATGTCCTTTCTGGCTTTATAAGTTTCACGCAGTAACCCACCAAGGGGACAAACAGCATCCTTATAGGAACAATAAGGCATTACCTAACCTGTCACTGAAGCCTTACTTTTCCCTTCTCTGTAACTTCATGAATATAAGTCTGATTGGCATTTTTTATATGTATACTACACACTGTAATGTAAGTCTTCAAATTTATCTGTAAAATTAAGTATCGAGGATTAAAGTACTAAGGTGAGGTAATTCATATACCTCATATTTTTGCGTTACATATTATTCACTAGTATTTTACTGCAGGAAGCACGAAATGCTGCAGTTAAATATAAAAGATCCTTTACATTTGATAACAAGGAAAAAAATTAATATGTAATAACCAATTGTCCAATGTGATTAATTCCTGCTTTGTGATATTGACAGTTGTTTCCAGGTATCATGCCAAGTTTACTTCTCGGCTGATCTAAGTCTATTTAAATGCAAGTGTAAAAGCAGTTTCTGTTGCCAAAGCACTCTTCCAGTTCCTCACTGGAAAGGATCTGTGACTTCATAGATTATTTTCTAAATCCAGAAAACATAATTTCCCAACACACATACATATGCAGTGAGGCATCTCACCACTGACTCAGTTTTATCCTGTTATTCTGCAGTCAATAACTGACCACTTGAATCTGTGGCTAAGGTCTGAAATACCATCCCCAACCGCCTGTCACCAAAATATAACTAGAGCTTAAAACTTCACATCTTATCAACAGTGTAACAGAGTGAATAGACTAAGGACTTCTGTACAATACATTGCATAACAGCGAATGTATTCTGCTCCTATTAAGACTTCAAAAATGAACACATGATTTAAATACATCATCTTACTTTCAGGTGTTTTGTCACCTCTCTGCTTTAAGATGCCTTATTTTAAATCAGCCTAGAAACGACATAATTTTGTACAGAACTTAATACTACCTGTGCACAGAAGTTTAAGTTTAAAGCAAGAGTTTCATGCTCTTTGGAAAATGTCCTACAGAATCTGTGTGTTTTCCCAACTTATCTGTAGCTTAACAAAGTCTCTATACAAGAATCTGAAATGACAGCCAGTGCTTGCTTAAACTGCAATTAAGTCTCACCATTTTATACACTTCCAGGTGTATCAAATATTTATGCTGGCTTTGTTCAAGTGGTACCTCAAACCCAGTCCAAGCTTTGTCTTCAGATGAATTTGTGATGCAAGTACTACATTTCCATGTAACCGCACACTCTCATACATGAGTTAAATATTGTATCATCCAACAGGCACTAGAAACCTTATTCCATCTTTATAAGCCCTGTTAGCATTTGTAATTAAGCTAATTTTTTGTTAAATGAAATATTGGTTATTACAAACTCATAGACTACTTTCAAGAACTACCAAAAATTCAGACCAAATTTTCAGTCCCACTGAAAAATGCCATTCTTTTCCACAGAACTAAAAGCTTGATTTTTCCAAGCTTTCTGCTGCCTGCATCTCCTGAGTGTGCCTATTCCTACTTATGTGAAAAGCTGCAGCTCTCATTAGCTTTACATTTAAAACTACTAGAGGAAAAAAACCAAACAAACCCTGAGTCCTGCCATTCCCCACATACCATTGTTCTAGAGTCCAATCACTTCTTTATATGAGAAAAGACTTCAACAGGTTTTAGAGTTTTAAGGACCTGGTTATTATGAAAGAACCCGTACTACTTAGAGCATAAAACTGAAGTTGCTTCAATGGACTACACATGCTTCTTAGATCTGATTCTTCAAGGCATTCACATAGACTAGCATTACTCAAGGTGTCTTCTGAATTAAGAAGAATTAAGTAGAGGTTTTAGTGTTCACAGTGGTAAAAAGAGACAGTATTAGAGTAAAAGAAACAGTATTAGAAGTGGAGTATGTATAAAGCTCTGTATATTGCAGGCAACTGCCAACAGCACAAGTTAAAAATAAACTCTCATTTAACATCTTTGTTTTGATACACTAATCAGCTCTTGAAGGGCAATAATAAAGAAGGAATGATAGATAAGAAACAGAAGGCCATGTATTCGGACAAATGTCTTCCTTATTATCAATGCTGGTCTGAGTTAGGAAGAGACCAGTACTTATCTTTCCAATATAATCTGAACTTTTCTAAAACAGAGAACAAAGTATTTGATAAAGAACAAAGAGGTGGTGTGAGTCTGAGACCACCTGATAAGCAACAAGTAATATTTGTCCAGAAAAATTATTTATTTTACAAGCCTCACATGTATTAAAATACTTAATTTTTATTACAGTACTTAAATGTCATGGTTAAATTCAACCTTACAGGAATTATACTTACCTACAATACTTTTTTCTGGAGCTGGAGGCACAATGTAACCAATATGCATGTACTTTGTTGCTAATTTGCTGTGCAAGCCAAGAAAATCACTGAATCTTCTTTTAACAGAGAATTCATTTTTGTGGAACATGGAAAGTGTTGTCTTCAAAAAAATAAAAATAAATTTGTTGTGAATTTCTGATCCATCCACTCAGCTCTGATACAAAGTTATCTGCAACTATTTGTTGCACTAGTTACCTTTGTTGTTACTCTGTAAGCCATATAAGCATTCATGCCATCTCCTGTAAGAAAATTAAGATTCTTATCACAGGGCAAATTTTTTTAATCCCTCCATACACTTTGTTCCAAAATATACAAAAAATAGCTTTCCTTTTGACTACTAATAACTGCCAAAAGATAATTGAATAAGAAACCATGCTAAAATCTCAGAATAGTCTTCAAGGGATAAGACAGTATACTATCTGACTTAACTAGGCTCGAGGAACTTACCAACTTTCTCAGGGTCAGATACATTGATTTCAATATCAAACAAATCTCCATTTGCTTCCTCTTCAATCTAGGAAAAAGATATGCCATATTTAACAAGATTATGTGCTTCAATGTTATTTATGTATGATTACAAGAATAAGGGTATAGAGGAAAGAGGAGGAAAACATCAGTATGTTTGTTTAATTAAAAACCCCTTCCAGACCCAACACCAAACATTGAACGAATATAATTTCTAACACAATTTGTCACTGCAACAGAGTTCATGCGGTGGACCTGGCAGTGGTAGGTTTATTGTTGGACTTGATTACTGTAAAGGTCATTTCCAACTTAAATGTTTCTGTGATTCTAAGACCGAAGCCTTCCTGTAAAAGCTTTTAGTATGGCAGCCTTTTCTCAGGACTTGTTGGCCTCAATATTTTAGTAAGTATTTATCTTAGGAGTATGTTCATTGTATCACACAGAATGCCAGGAGAGACCATGCTTAAAAAAAAAAAAAAAAAAAATCACTCATTTGTGATGTTTCTATATGCCTCTAACAAAAAGACAGAAAGACCTTTTTATTTAAGGTTTTCCGTAGCAGAGAGCTTGGGAAAAGTAACAGGAAATTTTCTGATAGTTGTCTGAGATCTAACAATGCAGAATTTCAGAGTCTTTCATACAATATAAGTTTGCTAAAAATGTTAAAGGGAAGGAATGCCATCCAGAGAGACCTTGACATGCTTGTGAAGTGGGCTGCTGCCAGCCTTATGAAGTTTAACCATGCCAAATGCACAGTTCTACACCTGGGTTGGAGCAATCCCAGGCATAGCTACAGGTTGGGTACAGAATTGATTCAGAGCAGCCCTGTGGAAAAGGACTTGGGGGTGTTGGTTGATGAGAAAATGAACATGAGCCAGCTTCAGTGTGTGCTCACAGCCCAGAAAGCCAACCGTATTCTGGGCTGCATCAAAAGGAGCGTGACCAGCAGGTCAAAGGAGGTGATCCTGCCCCTCTACTCTGCTCTCGTGAGACCTCACTTGGACTATTGTGTGCAGTTCTGGTGTCCTCAACATAAAAAGGACATGGAACTGTTGGAACAAGTCCAGAGGAGGGCCACGAGGATGATCAGGGGGCTGGAGCATCTCCCGTATGAAGACAGGCTGAGAAAGTTGGGGCTGTTCAGCCTGGAGAAGAGAAGGCTGCGTGGAGACCTCATAGCAGCCTTCCAGTACCTGAAGGGGGCCTACAGGGATGCTGGGGAGGGACTATTCATTAGGGACTGTAGTGACAGGAAAGGGGTAATGGGTTCAAACTTAAACAGGGGAAGTTTAGATTGGATATAAGGAAGAAATTCTTTACTGTTAGGGTGGTGAGGCACTGGAATGGGTTGCCCAAGGCAGTTGTGAATGCTCCACCCCTTGCAGTGTTCAAGGCCAGGTTGGACAGAGCCTTGGGTGGCATGGTTTAGTGTGAGTTGTCCCTGCCCACGGCAGGGGGGTTGGAATTACACGATCTTAAATTCCTTTCCAACCTTAATTATTCTATGATTCCATCTTAAGGTATTGTCATGCGTCAAATTCACACTAAGCTTTATATGCAAAATAAACAGAATCAGTTTTCTTTTACCTACTTCTTAGGAAAGGATGATCCCATAAGCCAACATTTAGGAACCATGATTTAAAAAAAAAAAAGGAAAAACTTAAAAAAATCAACCAGACATTTTCAAAATTTAGAAGTTTACCATGTACCTCTTCTCTGGATCTATCAAAAATCACAGGGGCTGCTACACTTTTTGACTCCATTCTGGGAGCTACTAATGTAACAGGTGTTACAGGAGTGATTGCAGGAGTAGGTTTTGGTGAAAGCATTGGATCCCTCTCCGGACTGTCCAACGAAACTTCTTCTGTTGCTTCTAGAAAAACATTTTGAGTTAGCAAAGGTTTCCTACAGCAGGGATAGATACGCATCACAAAAATTACAAACACATAGGCACACACACACACAGACACACAAAATCGAGATACAAGTTTAATAAGATCATCTGCAACTACCTTGTAACACATGTTGCCTTTTTTTACAAAAAAAAATTGTTTTAACTGTATTGTTAGGTAAACAGTCTCTTAGAGAAGTCGCAAGTGCCAAGTAACATATTTTTGCATGAGATGTTTTGGAAACTAATGATTTATTTATTTACCACACAAGCAGTTATTTTTCAGTACCTGCACCAATTTTCCTTTTCACACTTCGAACAACTGCTGATTTAGCCATGTAGGCTGATAACTGAGCAGACCAAGCCCTCTGTTAGATGAAGTTACACAACTGCAATACACCCCTGCCTCACAACCTGTAAAATAGAAAAACTAGCAGGTGAGACTTTCTGACTAGTAAGACTAACTATCTTTAGTCTATCTTCAGTCTCTTGGGGTCTTAAAACAGTTCACTATAAACTGAATACTTTTCTCAGACTGTAGCAGTTCATTTCTTTAAACAGGACCTAAATCTCTGCTCTACAAATCCTGTGTGCTTTCTTCCACTAACTGGATTTGACCACTGGCAAACTACACACTTCCTGGATACACAGAAGTTCCTGTTCTAGTTTAAATAACTAATGCTGTGGTTCTTGCCAAATGTGCATTTTCAAGAATTGTAGTTCCTTAAAAGATAACACCAACCACAGAATTTGATACCAAAATTGACTTTCCAACAGATCTCAAGTTTTGTTAACAAACGAGAATTCCTGTGGCAAGTATTTTACCAAGCAGGGAAAAGGGCACTAAAACAGATCCTCTCCAAGGTACAGTTACCAAAAATGTTTACTATGCAATTTGGAAAAGACCTGTGCAACTTCTACCGATACAAGCCACTTAATTTTTGAAAGAAAATACACCATCTTTCATCCAAGCTTTTTACAGCCTGGCACATGCAATGAATATAATTTAATTCTTACTAAGAACTACTTTAAAATTTGTGAAATAGTTACAGTGTACAAAACCAAACCACCACCGCCAAAAAACAAACCAAAACCCCAACCATCTAAACCAACTCTCTTTTTTTCATATGTATTATCTGTATTTCAGCTTGTGTCCATTGCCTCTTGGCCTGTCAGGGGGTGCCACTAAGAAGTCTGGTTCCATCTCCTCCATTCCCTCCCATCAGGTGCTTATATATTGCCGGATTCCCCACATAGTCTGCTCTTCTTCAGGATGCACAGCCACAGCTATCTCAGTCCTTATTCATATATTATACACTTCACGTCCTTCATCATCTTCATGGCCCTGCACTAGACTCCCTCTGGTCTGCCCATGTCTTTCTTGTAGACAGAGGTAGCCCAGACCTGTCCTCGGCACTCCAGATCTGGCCTCACTACATGAAGGGCTGAGCAGAAGTAAACAAATAAACCTCCAAAGCAGGCACCTTTCCATATTCTCCATTTTTAACATAAACAAAAGATTACCTAAAAGATTTCTTTGAAAATATTTATTTTTTTATTATTCCTTTATTCTGACTGCTATTTTTTTCTGAAGAATCCTACTGATGCTTCCTGCCCTTAAATGCCACAGGAAAGATACTGCATCTTAAACCAAAAAAAAAACCACCTTAATTCAAAACCTCCGATCAGGTGGGAAGTCATGCTGAGGCAACTTGAAACAAAAAAAAAACAAACAAAAACCCCAAAACTTTTAGACTGGTAGGAAAACAACATTTAAGGAAGTAAGGAAAAGAGGTAGGTCTCTCATTTGGCTAGCAGCACTCCACATGTATGTTTTGTATTATACAAATGACGATCTCTAGTGACATAGTATGTTATATACATAAAAAAATAATTAAAAAAATATAAAATAAGGCAATTCCACTACAATTCTTCCTTTTTCTATCACCAGCTATATTCCAGCATGTGTGTTTTAGAAACAAATCATTAATCATCACTAAGTACTTCTCTGTACCTTCAAATTTTAGACAGGCTTATAAAACAAGTAATGAAATGATTCAAAGAACAGAGATTTCTCCCTTTCAGCAGCTGAGAAAGCATTCTTGCTACTGTAAAAGCAGGATTTCATGAAAGTGTGTGAATTCAACATAACAAACCAACACTGCTATCAGATGAAACACAAGCACATCCCAGCACTCTTTTTCAAACTTGTATCCATATAGTCATCAGTATCATGAATTGATCTAAATTGTGTGTAACATGAACTCCAGACATGATTAGCCCCCTGCTACTGTTCAGCACAGTTGAAGCTATCTGCTAAGCTGTGCATTATTTCTGTAAAGGAAAAAGCAGCAAGAACAAGCAGTTGGAAAGCAAGGTTTCCTTTCAGCAAGATCAGTGACAATAGACTTCATCCACACCAGTATTTTTAAAGCTGTGCAACCTCAGGTTTGTTGGGAAAGAGCAAATTTTTGAAGGTGCTGTCTACTAGCCATTCTTTTCTATTTTCCTGGAAGAACTTAACAGAGAAAATAGTATCCACTTGAAAGCAGAAAGTCAGTTTTTTAAGGAAGAGAGAGGAGAATTTATGCCACCCTTCCTCCTGTTACCTCTCTGCTCAAGTCAGCATGCATCCCAGACATTACATAAATCTAGAAGAATGAAATGTAAAAGATAGTAGAAAGGGGTGATGGAACAGAGCTGGACAGACACAAGGATGATGTACTTCTTGATTTAAACAAAAGCATTAAAATATTCTGAAGGGAAAGTAAGTATTAGCTTCACACAATAACAGCAGGCTCTTACACTTTTTAGCTTCTGTTTTTCCCCTCAGAAAAACAGTCTTTAAGTAGTACATAAGCTGAAGATCTATTCTCCAAGAAAAAGATTTGTTATGACGAATTCCAGCATTTGTGTCTCTTACACACATTCTTTCACTTTGAGAAATCAGATGACATAGCTAGATGTAAAAGTTTCACTGAAATTTTTTCTCTGTTTTCTGTGGTTTTTCTGTTTACTTGTTTGTCTTTCATGGCAAGATGAATTTGGTGGGCTTCAGAGTAGAAGACATGGCACTTTCAGAAACACTTGCTTCATTTATTCTTTCTAGTTTTCTCCTGAAAACTTACGTTGTGGTCTCATGGTTGTTTTTGTTTTGTATTTGTTTTTAAATATTCTGTATTACTATTTTCATGACAAATGAAATCTAGATGTCTTGCTTTCTGAGGAAGTTCTCAAAGACATAAGCTCTTCTTGCACAGTGAGAGGCAATGGCTCCATGCAGCTTCTAAGAGGAACACATCGAGGTCTAGCACTCACGTCACTTATGGCAGTTATAGGCACATATTAACCACACCCAACAATCTAATGTTGTAAGACTTCTAAGCATAAATACCTACTTTATAATCCATAAGCAGCCATCTGTTATGGATGACTACCAAGATGATTATATTTATCAAACATCATCTTAAAAAATGCAAGTTTGCAAGTTCTCACTAGCAGCTCATTTTAGCTGAATTAAGTAATTTTTACTGTTAACACTTCAAAATGTCAGACCTCTAGCATTCTGACATGACTTAAGAGGGTAAGCTATCTTTAAGAATTTACTCAGGCAATCACATAAATGCAGAAGTAAACTGAAGTAGAAACTGCTGTCCAGAACAGAGGACAGGTTATTAAAATAGGCTTCTCCTGGTGTAACAGTATTTCAGAGACACATATCCTAACAGAACTATGAGAATTACTACATGTAAGCCATAGCCCATGACCCTTACAGTTATACTAGGAGTACGAAGGATAATATTAATTGGAGCAGAAATAGTTTTAGTAGAAAAGTTAGCCACTAATCTTATTTCTTCTAACTTCTAGCTGTAGGTTCACATGCTTTTGTGCATTTGTTCCTTGCAGAAGAGACCTAGAACTGAACAACTAGCATCTGCACTGAATTCTTCTGATCAGACACACCACATGGCAACAGTCTGATAGGCAACAGCCTGATAGGCAACAGCTAGATATTTCTGCTGTTCAGCTGGGCTTTAAAGTACATATCATATCTGGTCCACAAAATTAGCACCAACTTTTCTATATTAACTACCTGAAAAAAGGCTTAAGACAAACCTATCATGTGAAGAAAAACAAAACGAAAACAACATAAACACCAAATATCACCCCAACTCCCCAGAGCCTTGTCTTTCCATCAGGACACAGCAGCTGAATATCTACACAAAATAACCTATTCCAAACATTTATCAGAGCTGAAAAACCCTAACCAAAAAACCCCACAAAACCCAAACAAACAACAAAAGAACAGTAATCTTTTACCAGACTAGGGCAGAAGAAACATTGTTATTTCCCATTTTTCCAAAAACAGTGACAGAGCACTGGAACAACTTCATAGACCTGCTCATTATCTATGAGCACTAAAGGCAGAAGGCACAGACAGCTATATCTTGCACAGGCCATACATGGCACATTTCTGCAGCTATTAACAGAACTTCAGGCCAACATTTTGGAAGACTACTTGATTCTTTAGTTCTTCATCCTACAGTTTATGGACAGCCAGGTTTTAAGACACATCCTAAAGCTCCTGAGATTACTCTTAATACTATACTCTTAATACTACTTAATTTAGAGCACTGACCATTATGGTCTCCACATGTTAGAGCCTTACAAGGTAAGCTAACAATTATTTTTTTGCCAAATAATCAACACACTGACTTTTGTTCTAAGGATGACAGTGTTTAAGCAGGTTTGGCAAGACAGTCTGCTTTTTTACAGAACTAAGAACCACAATACTAATAAATACAGCAGCAACATTTAGTGGTCTCCAATGACAGCTGGAAAACGCATTTTCTTCCATCTTGGAAACCCAGTTTTAATAAGTCACTTATGAGTCGTTAGAGACAAGGTAATGAGCATCTAAAACATTTTATTGCATGTACTGGGTTTTGGCTGCTGCAGAAACACAGTAGCAAAGAGGTTTTAAGTACAGTAAAAAAAGCCTAAAAAAAAATCCCAGTTTCTGCACTGCATTAAAACGGTAGAGGAAATCATATAATTTGTTCTCCCTCACTTCCTTTTCTATTAGGTTGCATTATTAGATAGAATAATGAAAAAGATTTATCAAGCCTCCAATAGCTACAGACACATGCTATCACATTTTTTACAAATAAGTCTGCAAAACTAGAATTGTTTATGCCCCCAAAGCATCAGAATCCCTCCTTTCACAGTAGCTCCTTTTCAAACCTATAGAATTTCTTTACCTACATTTTACAGTGTCTAATAATTCAATGAAGAAGAAACGTAAGTTAGAAAGCTATGGAACATCATTGTCTTCCTCTCCAGTTAACCAATCCTATAAGCTGTGCCAAGATAGGTTTCTTTGGAATTTCAGCATGCTGAGGGAAAAAATGCAATCACACTCCCTTGTAAATTAAGTTTTGCTTTCATAGAGAGCCAGGGTTATGCAATCATGCTGGAAGCAAGAAAACAGATACCTTATATTGCCTTCTCATATTGTTTCTATTCATTGCTAATCAGTATCAGAAAGTTAATCAGATGGATTAACATCATTGTTTAGCAAAACAGTCCTAAGAAGGCACAGTTATACTTGTAAGTGCAGAGTGATATTGTTTTTGAGAACACCTATGCTGACACTGTTACAACCACAGAAGCCCATCACTAGGGTACAACTGTATTGCATAAACTTCCAGCTTAGAACAGCATCCTGTGAAAGATGTCATATTCTGCCTTAGGCTCCATAAATCACTCTTGTTTCTTTCCTCTAGTTGAGACTTTGCACTAGCCTCAGTGTGCATATAAATTGACCTTTTAAGGACCAGTCTTACTTGTGTTAGACATGAAGCGTGTTAGATTATTTCAGTTCAGTGCTGCATGCATTTAAGAGAATGTCTTTCATAGCAAAACTCAAACTCAAGAAATCAGTCGTCACAGTGTTCATTTCAGTTGAATCAGTCTGGCTGCTAACATTTGTTCTTTCTCTCTGGTTCCCTTCAATATTTACTCCAGCTACTTTCTTTTTTTTAATATTATTCAAAGGAGAACAGGCTTTCCTAAAATATTCATTCCAGATGGCTCTATGGTTATAAAAAGCTGGGTTTATATACTGAAGCTAAATAACCAAATTACCCTTTTTTACGCACAGATCTGGATATTGTTAATTACATAAATACTATTACTACTGTCAGCAGAACATGTTACTAACCAACTAACACTGCCACACTCTGCACTGACAGTTGACACCACTGAGAAACTTGTATTTCACAAACTTAACTAACATTACTGAGTACCACAAAAAAAACCCACCTGTACATCACTGTCAAACTGTTAAAAGGTTTTAACCCTCTGCTGTGGTTTAAGCCCAGTCAGTAGCTCAGCACCACTTAGCTGCTTGCTCACTCCCCCCACTTCTTTCCCCTCAGCTCCAAGTGGGATAGGGATGAGAACCTAAAGAATGTACGTGCCATGGACTGAGATAAGAAAAGTCCAGTAGCTAAAGTATTATAAAAAACCACTACTAATAATAATGGTAAGGGAAATAACAAGGGGAGAAAATATAAAACTAAAAAGGGAATGGGAAAAAAAACAAGAAACAGCAGTGATGCACAATACAACTGCTCACCACCTGCTGACTGATACGCAGCCTGACCTGAGCTGGGTAACTCCCGCCAGTTTATATACTGGGCATGACATGCTGTGGTTTGGAATACCCCTTTGGCTAGTTTGGGTCAGCTGTCCTGTCTCTGCTCCCTCCTGGGTTCTTGTGCCCTTCCTCATGGCAAAGCATGTGACTGAAAAGTTCTTGATCGGGTAAGCACTACTCAGCAACAACTAAAATATCAGTGTGTTATCAGCACTGTTCTCAGACTAAACCCAAAACACAACCCTTCATAGCTGCTAGGAAGGAGAAAAATAACTGTTAGAGCTGACACCAGGATACCCTCCTTCCCAGGAAAGCACGTTTCTTTCAGTCCAAGAGCAAAAGATTCATACAGACACATCAGAAAAAAGCAATTACCAGCAAAGAGGTCTTCTCTGTCATCATCTAACATGATTTCTGCCGGCTTTGGACCATTGGAGTTTGTGCTGAGGTCTTCTGCAGGAAGATTCACTGGCTCTGGAGATGAAGGACTTGACTAAAAAAGAAAAAAAAAAAAAGGAAAAATTGAAATAATAAGCAGAGAGCAGTTGCTGTGTGTCAGTATCTAAGAATTATTGCAACAAGCATTCTCCTTCTGTTGCAAAGAAACAAGGCAAGATGTACCAAAAGGAAACCCTGGCAGCTATTTCCATTTCCGACTCCTAGCATGGTAACAATGAGCAAAAGATGAGCTAGTCAAGAGCTCTTTTTATTTCTTTATCAGAGAGAAAAAGTCACCCACTTCCTCAGGTTTAATTAACATGAAACAAAAGTTGCTACAGAAATATCTACAATAAGTTTATTAGTATTGCTCAACATAATTTGATTAAGTTCCTTTTTGAAAGGCCTGGATTTAAATCTGGATTGGCCAGATAAGAACAGTAATTAAAAAAAGTATCCAAGTGCTTTGTACCAGTTTTTCAGAGGTAAAAAGAATGCATTAATGCTATCCAAATGATTCAAACCTGCTTGTGACCGTAAGAAATTCTGAAGCTTTGCAATAGATTAAATTTGGGGATTATTGCCACAGAGGGTCACATTGTACTGTACAAGAAAGCCATGCAGTCCTTTTAATTTACTGAAGACTAGAAATTACTCTGTGAAAAACAAAAATACTTGAAGAAAACTCAGGAAAATTAAAGCAATACTGAAGCTGGGCTACCAAACGTATTATTTATTCACACACCAAACTGAAGATCAGTGCTTCAGTTAGAAAATCTTATCAGCTATCAACTATGTTTACTGCCATAGTATTAGAAAACTTGTGAGACTCACTTTTGCAACTTCACCCAAGATGGCTACCTAAGGAGTTTTCAACCACAGCATATTTATTCATGAATGCATGCATGTCCTGCATTCAGCTGAACCCAGGACAATGCACTTCAAAGGAACAAGTATAAATTGTGCCACTGCTTGCTTTCTAGTTTTTGCATTAAGTTGTCATAATTTAAGTTCAGAACCAGAACATAAAATGGATAGCAAACACTTCAGGCAATACTTCAACAAATGCCACAGACCACAAAAGATTTTTAAAAGTCTGAAAAATACTGAAAAGCCACTGAAAAAGTCTGTCCAGATTGTACTTTCATAAACAGCAGAGAAAACAGTTTTAAAGGGGAGGCATTCCTCATAGCCAGCTCTCCAAGAAAAGTGTACATCCCAACATGGAGTATGGCACTGTTGCTTTACTTCAAGCAGCACAGAGGAATATCCTGCCCCCTGCATGTGTCCAGACCTGATTCAACTGAAGTTCTGGTACCGAAGAAGTAAGCAAGAAACAGTAAAAATCCTGCCAAATTCAGACACACTACAAAATAATTTTTCAGAGGACATATAAAATCAAGGCTCTCTCAACCTAGAGGTGTTAACTCAAGGTTTTATTTGCTGAAAGTAGAAGGAAGATGAAAGCAAACACCAGGATACCAAAAAAAATTTGTATTCCTCTAAACCACATTATGGTAGCAATAAGGAACGACTCCATTCAAATGACAGAAGACGTTATAACCCCTTCCCTTTGCCAAAAGTTGTTGCTTTCTGAAAAGCCCACACACAATGTGGGGAAACCAGTAAATAAACTGCAGTGATGAGCAATGAAAGGAGCGGTCTCTCAAACTGCTTGTTGGATTCTGCTCTAGCCTGCAAAGAAAGTCAAACCAGAAACACTCGAGAACTGTACGTAGTACAATCTGACCCTACCCCAACTTTGCTCTTTTATCTCTGCGAAATACAGCTAAAATGGTAATTAAAGTGGCTGTCAGGAGAGGTAGTAGCACAGTAAAAGTCTCAGTATCAGACAAGAAATAGGAGACAAGACTGACAGAAAAACTCATGGCCCAGACACACACAGGTAGCAGGGCTGTTTATAAATTTTAACCTTACTTGAAGCCAACAACCTACAAAATGTCAAAACACGTCAATTTCCTGAAAGGTACAATGACTACTGAGCTGCAAGACAGTTAAGTCAATCATCCAACAATCAAGATACCAAATGACCAGGACACTCTGGTACGCTGGACAGTCGGGATAATTATATCCTCAGGATAACATTTCTGTAAAACAGGTGAGTGGTGAGAGGCCTATGGGTCCATTTCGATTTGAAATAGCAGTAACAAGCTGGTTTATCCTCTTTTCTTGTACACTACAGTCAGTGGCAATAACCAAGTATTTTATAGCTTTGACATACGAAGTAACAAGAATGAATTCTCACATTTTCTGTCAGCTAAAATTATAGCCCTACATGTTCGGACATCCTCCCTTCTATGAATTAGCAAGGTCCCCCCCCAGACTAGTTCAACTACTTGTCTGAACTCCTCCAAGTCTCCTGCAGTCATAACACAGCAGGTTGACAAAAGCTGAGCATCATACTATTCTAGATGCTAAAGTTAACCCAGCTTACTGTCCGAAATAGTGTTACAGCAGCTCACAAATCACAGTATGAGCCGAGAGAACAGGTTCAAGGGTAGGACAGTAACACTTTCAGGAGAGAGTAAGAGGACACAAGCAACTATGCTAGAACAAATGCCTACATGCTTCTATTACAGCCTGGATTTAACACCAAGGAACAAGACATACATTTCCAATAGAATTACATCAATCAATCTTGGATACAGACTTAAGTTTTCTTCAAAGGTACAATACAGTGTCAAAGGACTTAAAATTTTCCTGTCAGAAATTCCAATGTGGCTTTTACCGCTTCTTCTACAATTGTCCCTGTTAAATTCAATGAGTATCATTAAAGACATCTAGACTCTGTGCCTATCTAATGTTTTGCCTTCTATACAAAAGCTAAATATATACTGCAGATCTTTGATGTAAACTGATAGACTAGCAATGAGATTATATACACACCCTGTCCTAAAAGACAGTCTTTGACTACTACATCTACTGCTTCCTGATCACTTTCAAGAGCCTTAAGGTATTCTTTCTTTACAAAAAGGAACAAAAAAAAACCCCAAAATAACAAAAGACAACAAGCCAAAACCAAACAAACCAACAAACAAAAAGAAACGAATAATAAAACCCAAATACCCCTCCCCCACTCAAACAGAAACAGGAACATAAATACCAGTTGAAATGTGTATGTGGCAGCTTAGCTACACATTCACATGGTACCTGCTTTACAAAAGACGGATAGGCAATACCAGAATGAGTGAGAAGTTTAGGGGAAATGAAGACGGAACAGATAAACAAGGAAGGTGGCAAGGAAACAAACCAGGGCTAAGAGGAAGAAGGGGAAGGAAATGATGAAATGAGACTAGAATAAACCATGTAATTTTTCAGAAAACCTTAACATACACTTTTTTAATATACAGTGCCAAAAGTGACTTGCATACAGCTATTTGTAGACTTTTCTAATAGTGGCACAGGACAAAGAAAACAAATTAATAATTTGTTGATTAGAAACTTGTAACAGGATTACTCTTCCCACAATGCACAGTTAACTTACAGGACTTCCTGTTGTGCATATCATGGACATGGATTTTTATTTTTTTTCTAAACAAAACAAAACACCCCATGCACTTGAAAATTTAGCAAGTAGATACATCTATGGAAGATTATTAATACTGTAATGTTACCTAGGGCTCAGGAAGTCTTTGAGCTACAAAACCTGTTAGCTGGGAGATGACTGCAGGTGACTACCACCACACACGTATAATGAACAGCAACATTCTTCAGACAGCATCCACCACTGCATATTGCTGTATATGCAGTCTTGGCTTAGATCATTTGTCTAATTCAGTCTGGCTGTTCCCATTAATGAAAGCACCTCTGGCAGCCAAAGGGAGACCAGATGGTGATCATGGATTTAATGGAGGCAGTCCTCTAGACATTACTTATGGTTGGCACAATGAGAACTTAGTAATTATTCTACTACACTGGGATCACTGTGGATACCCAATGAAGAAAAGAACATCCCACCATCTTGGACAAGCCAGGACCTCAGCCAGGTCCCAAAGTCCATAGATGCTCTGTGTTCACAGAAAAGGAAGCATTTTCATTCTCTGTCACCCAGCAAGTCTTCAAGTCCTAGAATGTGTTCCCACTGCAAACCAGAAATGCCAGGTATTACAGCGCAGAGAGACCTTTGAATGTTCTACATTCCAGAAGTAAGAGGATATAATTCAAGACATAACTTTCAGTATATGTGCACAAGAAAGTTAAACTCCAGCTTCTTTTTCTTCACATCAGGGTATTCAATTTGAAATATACAATATTCTCCATTTGCTGATACAGATCAACTACTAAAGTCAGCAAGCCTTCCCATATTTAAATATTACACATTTATTACATTTTTGCCATTTATAAGAGAGCTTTATATTTTGTCAAAAGAAACTTAAGATGAATTAACATGTGCTTTCTAACACAGACAATAGTGGAAGCTCTTAACTGCTTCTCCAGTGCACAATCAAACCATATCAGAAAGAAGCAGCACACCTTTTGTGAGCTGCAAAGAGAATGGAAGCAATGAAATTAATCATGCAAAAACCAAATGGCCAGCTCCAAGATAAACCAGTTGTGAACCCTTTCAAAGTACCACAGCCTTCATGAACACTGGCTTTGGACCTCATTGTCCCTTGCCATGCCCTGATATCAGCAAACTACTACTGATCAACTACTTAAAGCATGATGCTATTCTGCTGTTACTACAGAACTTCTATTTGCAGTCAGAAACAGCTATTTCATGAACATTTATAGGAATAAAACAACACTCAAGACAGAAGTTTAATTAGGCCCAATGCATAAGATAATAATTATATGCATTCAAGCTGGTGAGTAGTTCAACTTTCATGATCTCTTCCTCACAAATTTGCAGGAAAATTACAAGATTAGGGCTCTTCCCTAAACGTAGCTGATTAGACCTCAAAAAAGGCTTTACTGACAAAGCTTTTCAAAGCTTCTCTTTAAGTGAAGAGGCTTCCTCTTTCTACTTAGCTACTTTCTTCTAAACAGACTGTGTAGAAAAACAAAGCAGCACAACAGACACATCAGCCAAACCACCCAGTACAAAGTGCATTCCTTGGCCAGTTTTTGCAATTAGAGGAACTTTCAGTAATTCTTTTTAATCATTAATATGAGGACTTCTCATTGTGACTGCGATTTAGACACTAAATCTACTTTATATCTTGCAGCTTTAATTCTTGGCTATATCAGTAAAGACATTATTCATATTACACTGCAGTCCTTAGCACAGAAAACAAGACGCCAGCGATATACACTGCATCACACAGAGATGAAGAGAAGCCTGTTGATACAATTCTTGCCAGCTGTACTTCACATAATTTGCTATTTCTGCACAGCATTTTCCCACAGATCTTTTTCTACCAATAAACATACTATGTATCTATAAAAATAAATAAATAGACTTGAGAGAGGTCAAGTTCATAAGCTTCTTTGTATACTGACCTTTTTTTGTTAAGGACAGGCAATAGTCAGAGTGAAGCAAAGAAACACACACTGATCCTATTACTGTAAAGGTCAGGGACAGGAAACTCTTCAGGAAAAGAATCACAGGGATAATTCCCTTTTTAAATGGGCAACTACATACACGAAGGACCAAGTTCTTCCACAAGATACTGGCAAAACACACAGATGAAACATGACCACAACAACTCAGCAGGAAAAGCTCCCACTATAATGAATGCACACACAAGCACTTTTCGGAAGTTGGACATATTTACACATTCATTTTTTTCTGGGGTTCCTGTAATGGAGACCTGACAGGGAAAGTGCGGTTTAGAGATGTATTCATCACAAACTTTCAGGTCTTCCAAACCCTGACCTCTGAACCACCGCAGGTTTCACATCGCCTGTCGTGCTGCTTCCTGCCTTCAGTGGCCGCAGTGGCAGCTCCCACCCCCAGGGTCGCCGGAGGGCGGGCACTGACCCCAGGGCCGTGCACTGTACCAGTGGCATCAGGCTTAGATATTCCGAATAAGTTTTTACCAGTCCCTGCAAACTGGAAGGAGGTGAAGCTTCGGGAAGAAGCGAAAGAAAGAAAATTGGATGTTATTAATCCACGCAAAAGGGAGGTATGGGGAACGACAACACAGAGGAGGGCCAGCGAAACTGGCGTCATGTGAAGAGGAAAGGTGGAAATATTTATTATCTATCATGTGCTGCCCACCCCACTTTGTCAAGGCAAGAAGGGGGAGATACGAGGGAAAGCGGCGACTTATCACCGCAGTAGTCGGAGAACGAGGTTTCAGTTTCTTGAGCAGGCGAAGTCGGGAGGGAATCACCGACCCCCCGCAGGGCCGAGGCCCCTCGCCCGCCGTTAGGGAAGCGCCGAGGAACCGCCGCTCCCGGAACAGCGGCAGGCGGAAGGGCCGCAAAAGGGGGGCCGGCCGGTAAGGGCCGGAGGCCAGGTGGTCAAGAGCGCGGCACCGGCGGCCTGGCGGGGAGCGGAGGAGGGGAGGGCCGGAGCGCAGGGCTGAGTGCCCGCGGTGTCGGGCGAGCTCTCACCTCCAGGGTGGACACGGTGCTGGTAAACAGATCCTCGCCGTCCTCCAGCTCCTCCAGGTCGGCGGCCCGCGCGTCCCCGAGCGGCGGGGGCTCCCTTTCAGCCGCCATCTTACCCTCCAGCTGCGGCCCCTGCTCTCACGTGACGGCCGGACCGCCCCTCCCTACACGTGACTGGGGCCGGAGAACGGCAGCGGCAGCGGCAGGGTTGTGTGTGGTACTGGGATCATGGAGTAGTTCAGTGCGGCCGGTGAGGTGGGGCTAGCCCACTCACCACCGCTGCCTGCCACCACCTTGGAGGAACGTGGAGGAGTTTTACCTCTGTTCATGATAGCTGTTCAATTAAGAACGGGTTTTCTGAGAGGAAACTCTGCTCACTGCGATGTTTGAAGTGTGATATTCCCTACGGATGTGGGTTAGAAATATTAAGCCCCACTCTTGCAGGGCAGTCTGGTCGGATGCAGTCATGTTCACAACCACTAAACTAACGTGTCTTGTGCAAATAAAACATTTGCAGGCTCATTCCCTAAGTTACAATTTCCGGATTGCTTTTCTTCCCTTCCTGCATTTGTAAACTAGCTCATAAACAATACCAATTCTTCCAAAATTTTAAGCTCTAATGCTTTAGAAAAGAGGTCAGATGTCAAGTGTCCCAATAGTAAGGATTAACTAGGGTACTTAACAGCTGATTTGAGCTGCTACTGCTGTTTCTGCAACACTGAAACAAGTTTCCAAAAGTTTCTTGTTTTCCGCATTGATAAAGTTAAGGTTTAAAGTTAAGGAATGCTCAGAATGTTCTTGCTTCATGAGGACTTTGTTAATGTTTGTTGGGTTGAAGTTAATTTCTAAACCGTTTCCAGTGGAGACAGTACTCTTCAGGCAGGAAGAATAAGCCTGCTTTTACAGGCTGTGACCTACCTGGGGCAAGGGTGGAAACTGTCTAGTGATTGCAGAGTGCAGAGTAAAGACTAAATGGAAAAAATAGTCTTATTTATGTGTCTTCCCAATCACATAATGAGAAAGTTGTAAATATGTAAACAGAAATACATGTTATCTTGGAAACATGTAGGTGCCATGCATAACTTTATATGTACTGCTCAAGTTTGAGATGTCAGAAATTGTGGAGAGCGCTGTGTTTGGAGGATTGGAGTGCTGGTCCCTGGCGACATCTGATGACATTTTATGAGGACATTTTATTTACAAGTGTTCTGAATAAATCTCCTGTTCAGGAGAGCTAACTTTTCACTGGTACTCAGGAGCTCCAGGTTTCCAATCACAAATAAAAAAGCAGTTATTAAGTAGAGGAGACTCATGAACAGACATTCCAACAAAAGTGACACTATCTCTTCTTAGATGTATCTTAGACAATATCTTCTTATCTTCTTAGACAATATCTTCTCATCTTCTTAGGCAATATCTTCTCATCTTCTTAGGCAATATCTTCTTAGAATTAGAAGGAACAGCCAAGCTTTACTGTTTTCCTCAGGTCAGGAAAAATTGACTACTACTCCAGTAAAAGATGTATTTTGAGACCAACATAGCTACAGTATCAATGTTACTGAGAAGATGTAGTAACTTTGTTGTCATTTACCAGGCTAGATAACATTTTTGGGTTTCACCTGAATGGGGGATTCCCTAGCATATCCATGTTTCCCTTTCTTGCACAAGAGTGGTAGTGGCTTTTAGGATGTTTGCAGTGACTATGACATGAAATGTACCCTGTTCACATTTTTATACTATTCCTAAACTGAGCCCATTGCTGTTCAGTAGATCCCTAAATAACATGCAGACGTCTTTTTAAGATCTAAAAATGCAGAGTAAAAAAAAAAAATAATTAAAAATGTCAGTTCAAAATATGCAAACATTTTTTATCCAGAAGTGCAGTTCTCTGGCATCTACATTTTTGTGGATGGCACTATTATTGCATCCTTATTGCCTTTCCCATTTCATGTGATATCCCTGTTCTCCTATGCTATTCATGGCAGCTTTTCAAATAATAGGCATGTGCACACTTTATCTAGAAAATATGACTCAAACACATCAGTAATAATTCTGTGTCTTTTGACATTATACATTATGTTATTTCACCATAATTTTATTTGCTGTGATTAAAAAGATCATATGATATGTATTATTATTTTTAGATTTCTGGCAAGTGTGGTAATCTAGCATAGTACTTGCATGTTTAATAGTTTGCTACAAGACTGACTGGTTTTCTGACTTCATCAAGACTCACACCCATGCCTTTAATGTTCCTGTGGCTAGACTATAAACCAGCTCTCTGAAATACCTTGAAGTAGTCATCTATCACACCAGTTGAATATGCTACAGAAACAGAATAAAATGAAGAGCAAACAAGATGTCAGCTGTGGTTGTTTTTTTTTTTTTGTTAGTAATTAGGAAATGTATGTAAGCAGTTTAGCTTCTCTGGTTCAAAGCAACATTGTATTTATAGGCTGGGTTCTTTTTTACTTAGTTTTCCAGTATGCTGAGATCTGTGGCCACAGAAATCTGTTACAGATATTATTATGGCAGAGGAGACAAGCTAACACAAAGGTAACTCCAGGACCTGAATTTTTAACTGATTGAGATTTCAGTTTGAAAAAAAACCCTGTGTATAAGTAAATCTGAGTGAAAAAAAAAGTAATCCAAAATGGAGAAATCCAATCAATTGGAAAAGCATTAATGCTGCAGGAAAACTTAGGATGACTGCAAAAAGCCAATCACACATGAAAGTGTGATGTGTTACTGCAAAAAAACCCCCAAAACCTCACTTTTAAGCCAAACCTGGTTCCTGTCACCCTGTGGGTGTTAATATGTGTGTCATTCAACAAAAACATTAATAGCTGTCAACTTTACCTCATGCTTCAAAGTCAGAATCTAAGGGAGAGGAAGTTACCTATGTATCCTAGTGGAAGCTGGATACCCCTTCCTTTGCATCCAGTAAATCCACCTCTGTAATGCTGTGTGAAAAGAATATTAAGTTTGCAAAGTTAACCTGAATAATAGAAACATTGGGGCTAAGTTTACATGTGGAACTTGTTTCAGGCCTTTATGTATGTATGTGTGGTGTGCCTGCTTTAATTACCTGGCTACATGCTGTCATTTGTATAGAAGCCCCCTTCCCAAGAAGCATTGGCCACATGGTTTCAGACACTGGTTTTCCTTGTTGTTTAACAGTTAGCTCTGTACTTTATTATATGCTGCTCCAACCCTACTCTGAAGACAAAAAGATTTGTTTCTTCATGAGCTTTCTTCTTGTCACCAAACTGAGTGTTTCATAGGCACAGATGAATTTCAGCTTCAGAGTACTCCTGTTGGGAGTATGCTGCCCATTACAAAGGCAGTGAGCAGAGATTGAAAAATTAAAACTTAAATTGTTTATTAATTCGGCTGCCCAAACTGAGCCAGCTAGGATTTTTTTGTTTGTTTGTTTTGGGTTTTTTGTTTGTTTTGTTTGGTTGGTTGGTTTGGTTTTTATTTGTTTTGTTTTGGTTTTGTCTTTTTTTGTTGTTTGTTTTTTTGTTAGAATAACACTTTACAGTTTACATTTTACAGTTTATAGTTTACATTTTACAGTTTACCCAGGCAGCAAACCTCAAAATGACAGTACTGGCCTTACCCACACCAATTTTTAGGGCTGTCTTTCCTTCTCTATTCTGTCCCTTCATTTACCAGCCTTGTCAGGTTCCATACTTTCTTGATTAGCTTTGAGAGAAGTTGAGAAGTTGAGAACCCTTTAGAAATATAATATATGGGTTTGGCCAATCAGCCAATAGTTCCTGCCAGAGAATACATCTGCCACACAAAACTTTACCTCTCCTGCTTCTGTTCACATATTTGTGTGCTCTGCAAGCCCTTTGGAGGAGATATGGGAACAAAGAAAGCCTTCTGCATAAACACTCTTGAGAGTTGCTATGACGTAAATGTTTCCTTTTATCATGCAGAAACAGGTTTCACTGGCATGTATTTATTTATTGTCAATTTTAAATATCTTTTAAAAGGAACACTATGATAGTATCAGACTCTCATTTCTGTATTTCAGGCTACAGAGATGCTTTAACATTGAAATAGTTACAGGAAGTTATTTGGGTATGAGCAATATACCACGTGCTACTTTGCTTGGATATATCTCTGGCCACCAGTCCAAAAGAAATTAAATTAGATGCAAAATGAAGATGACAAAGTTCTAAGCAATATGAGTCAAGGTTTTGTAATAAAATATGTCAGATTTTTGTAATTTCTTACATGTTTTAGACTTCAGTGACTTTATCTTAGTATTGTATAATGTAATAGCCACCGCAATTTCATATTATTTTAGCAACTGAAAAATCAATGAAACTGGAATAAACTCAAGACTAAGAAGTGTTCCTGCAGTACCCCTCACTGGGGAGACAAATTTCTTTGCAGAGGTTTATCAGGCATCGAACAGGCTGCCCAGGGCAGTGGTGAAATCACTGTCCCTCAGAGTGCTCAAAAACTGTGTAGATGAGGCCCTCAGTGACATGGTTTCGTCTTGGCAGTCCTGGGGTAGTGGTTGGACTTGATGATGTTAAAGATCTTTTTCAACATAGTTGATTCTGTGATTCTAAGAAGCTATTTTGTAAGAAAGAGTGGTAGTGAGTTATACAAGCTTGAGGTCTGTGCCTGTGGTTTGCATCTGCAAGGAGCCACAGGAGGTTATCTGGTTATCATTTGCTGGAAGATGTTTCTCTAGCCTTTTCTTAAACATTGAAGAAGACCCAAAACCTCTGCAGGCAAGCTGCTTTAGTGCTTTGCTCTACAGCACTAGAAAAGACATTCCTCATGCTTAACAATCACTATCATGCCAGTTATACACCCTCATATAAAATATGACTTTGTAGAAGCATGGTGCTGTTAGGGCTTGTTCAGTGTGTGATGATATTCAGAACTGATACTGGCTTCTTTTTGTATCTGTGAAGCTGTTTAGTCAGTCTTTGGAGTGAAGTCTCACATTCCCCACATTGAATTTTGTCTTTTTTTTTTTCTTAACAACATTTATGCCCATCTGTGTAGACCATTCTGAATTGCACTGCAGTGCTACAGCTGTTTGATAACACTTGCAAATATGATATGCATTCTCCCTTGTGCATCACTGATGAGAATATTAAATCATATAAGGCCTACAGTAGACCACTGTCTTATTTCATACAACGCATTCTTCCATAAAAATGATAATCACTACAAAATAGCCTTTGACTTTGTTTTCTAACCAGTTTTGTACCTACTGTATAAGGGATTAACATATGATATTTCATTTGCTTCTTTATGAAAATGCTATATAAGATGAATGTTCAAGAAATACTGAAGGAACATTTATTCACTAAGAGATATGGTGAGGAATATGGCTATGTGCAGTGAGGGAACAACCACCAGAGTGCAAAGAATTAGAGTAGATGAATTTTGGAGATTTTAGTTTTCCCACTTAGAAAACATTAAAAAAGGAATAATGTACTATTGTGTAGTGTCTGCACTTGTACAGAGCAGTAATGTTCTGCAGTGAGTCAGCCTTTCTAAGAAAAATGACAAAACAGAAATATTTACAAAATCTGTGCGTTTGACACATGTGCCCACTCATTCAGTCAAACAAATGAACATTACACCTCAGATCATGATGACTGTTCTTCTGTGAAACATATGCCATTTTCCTCTCTAGGTATTTAATAGCCTATTTTACAAAAAAACCCTAAAAAATTCCTTTGTCACCTTTGTTTTATTATTTGCTGGTGAATGGTCATTGTTTTCACTTACTAGAGAAAAAGAATTATTATCTACATGGAAGGGAGTGGTTCTTTCACTAGCTAGATACTTCATTTCCCTTTGGAATAGTGACAGATACTGCCCTCAATCAATGGAATGGGGATTTCTGTTCCCCAGTTTGTCTGATGTTTCAGTATACTAAAATATAAAGCTCTAGTAGCACTAGCTGGGTATGTTTACTCTGTTACAATAGTACGATGATGTAGAAAAATAGTACTTTTTTTGGATCTTCATAGGTATTAATGGCAGGTGAGAAATAAGCTAGAAACATTGGCTACTGTTGTATGCATTTATCTGTTGTTGGGATTGTCCTCCACTGCTTATGCTTTAGAAGAGACAGAATGCCTTCCAGCCTTAAATCTAAATTGGGCTGTTGCAACTCAATGAGAGACATACAGCAACCTCCAAGCTATCCTTATTTGGTCTGTGCAGTGACCAGTCAGCTTTTCACTGACTGCAGTCTCTCAAAGCTCGTAAGGAGTTGTGTCCCAATACAGGAGTCATGCTGAAAACAAGTGTAAGGATGCTGTTAGCAAGCAGACATGAAGCAGCCCTTGCCAAAGTAGAAGCTGTGTGTCTAAAAAGTCCCCAAATGGCTGGAAGTGGGACAATACTTGTAGAAGCATCGCATGCACCTGCCTGGAACTAATCCTTTTTCAAGCATCTGCTTATGGCCACAGAGAAAATCATAATCACAGTAAAGAGAGCTAAGGGTTGCTAAATGCTGAGCAATTATATGTTTGGCTACAGCTAGTAAAATTTTTGGGTCATGTGTCTGCAAGCCCATGGTCCATGACTAAGAGAATTTGATACATTTATATAAATATAAAGCTGACTTGGCCTGTTTTCCTACTGTCAGAGAATGTAAGGAAATCTTTTAAAGTCTGCAGCTGGTTACATGTAAGATATGAACGTTTGCAGCATTTTGTTAATCAATTCTATCTCAAGAGAGATAATTTGTTACAATATTTTGGTAGCAAATCAATAAGGTCAACTTTTTTACTCTTCTCTAACTCGCCAGATCTTTTAGATAGGAACATTAGAAACCATCAGTCTGCTGAAAGATTCATATGCAATCTTGGCAGCTGTCTTAGTGGTATATGGAGCAACAAATTCCAGTGCATATCCTTTGACAGCTTTTTTAGAGCTGTTTATATAGAAGTTTTGGGTTATCTTCATTCTTTTGCCCAAAACTGGATTGTACAAGGGTACCTAAAAAGCCAGAATGGTGTGGGGAATGAGGCTGCACACAGTCAGAGCACAATCTCTGTTTGTGCCATCCCTTTGTGGCACATTGAGAGTTACCATTTGAAAATCCCTCTGATAAGAGAAAAGGTTTCATGTGGCTATTAAACATTTTTTCTTCAATGAATTCCAAGTTTCAACTGTAGATCATTTTCTTTTCCTTAGCTGGGGGACAGGGGCAGAAGTGATCCTCTTATTTTGCAGCTAGTTTCTAGTACTGCATTCAGAACTGCTCAGAAATGCCTCCTTACTGTTACCATCACTGGTACACCAGGGGAGAATTTAACATTATTATTTATTTTCATCTAATTTCTCCAGGGAAAAATTCATTTAGTGAGAACATTAGGGTTGGAACCATAGAGAAAACAGCTTCAGGGGGAAAACACTAACAATCCATTTCCAAGTGTCTGTTTTTAGAAGGAGAAAAAGGAAAAAAAGTCACCTGCAGAAAGCAAACAGTGTGTTAACAAAGGTTCTTGTAACCAGTGCTGCACTTCAGTGAATGTCTTTCAGCTAGAATTACTGTCTCCATCTGGTGTAGGACTCAGTATCAAAATAGTTTCGTGTTATCATTTGGTAGGTGTCAAAATTTATATTGTCTTCCTCTTTCAAAAAGTTCCAATTTTCAAGCTAGTCTTAGTTTAGAAGATTTGAGAATGGAGTAGGGGAGAATGACAATGAAAAGGAAGCTTTTTGTGTGTGTAAGAACCTCATGGAGAATAGTGGGAAAAGCCTGAGGTATAGAAGATGGCAGCATGGAAAAAAATAGAAATGATGTGCTGCAAAAATTGGTGTAATTGCCTCTCCAGTTGAACACTGGACTAAAAATCTTGAGAGCATTGTATTGTTCTGCCAAGTGTTGAGGCTGTGGAAAGGAAGCTTTTTTTCCTGCTTGCTTTGGCAATGCTGTGAGGTTGTGATACTTGCATACAGAAACCTACTCCCAGAGCTGTGGGATCACAATGACAGAGGGCTTGCTATATTCTGAGGTGGCTGAAAGTTTTCAGTTATTACCATAGGAACAAAACCAGGTTTTACTCATCACAGGATTTTTCTGAAAGATCTGCATTCTTAAATCATTAAGCTATAGTTCTGGCTAATTCATCCATTTATAAAATTTATTTTATTTTATTTTTTTTTAAATTAAAGTTCTTTGGTATGGATATGGAACAATATTTTTATTTATATTCTAGACACTGACAGCAATATATTTTTTATGTTTTCATTACTTTGAAGCCGTTGCTAGGGAGTCGCCAAGAGGGTCTACAAAGAACTTGTGGAGGGTCAGGGTTTTGTGTTCCAGCTGTTCCTCTGCTGCAACTATGCATGTGCAAAAGGAGGGAAGTGTTGTGTACGCTCCTACATGGAGGTTCAGTGCTTTAAAATAGTTTGCCTCTTTCAGCTTGCCATATGCGGTCTGATTTGAGGTAATTCACTTTTATTTTAAAGCAGAAAGTAACAGAATGCAAATCTGCTCTCTGGGACCACTGTTGGAATTTTGAGAACACACATATCCAACACATAGCTCCAAAACCCTGCACTTCAGTTTTCCCTCAGCATTTTCATATGTATTCTGGGTACAGTTTACCCTCATAACTTTAGCTGACTAAAAAGTGGAAATCTAGTCTAAGCTACTCAGCTCAATTTGTGGGTTACAGAAGAGACAGTTAAAGAAAAAGGTGTTTTCACTAGAATCCTACCTGTCTAACTCTTATGCTAGGACAGATTGCCTGATGAATGCATATTGCCATTGCTTAGAAAAATGCTTAACTTTAGAACTGCAGTTAGATAAGAAAGTCTCATTCAGCAAAGCATAGTACGTGTCTTAAGTTAAACCAGAGTATGTATCCTAAATTATAGACTCTCTAGGTTATTGAGCTTTAACCTTAAACATGGCTTTTTTGGCTGATCATGGTATTTTTCATCATCAAAATTATAAAATGGCTGCAGAATTAACCTGACTCAAGATACTAGTCTTAATACTGAATTCAAAATTAGACTGAGAAAAGATTACCTCCCTCCCCTCCAGCCAAACTGGAACATATACTGCTGCTGCTTTAAAAAAACAGAGCCCTACAACTAAAGAAAACAAAACCCACAATCGGACTTAAAAATATTCCTCAAAATGTTTGCATTTGCATGGATTAAGAGAACTAGGTGCCAAAAAAAGTTGTTTCAAATGTCTCCAGTAATTTTTTCTAGAGTATGATCTACAGTCTTCCAAGATTTTTTCCCCTACTTTGTGAACATATAAGGGCATGTGAAAGCAATTTTTCATTGAAAATTGCACAGTGAGTATGCATGAAACACTATTTATTTCAAAGTTCCACAGCCCAAATGCAGCTGTAATTTGCATCATTTACAATTTTGCTGTAAACTGACTTGGGGCATCTCTCTACATTATAGCCAGACCAGGCAAAAGATAAGTAAGAAAAATGGAAAACTTCTAACATAATTAATTTCCACCAGATAGCACTGTCTGTCTAACAATTAGTTTATCAATTAATGTTGATTATGGGTTTCCCAAAAAGTAAAGGGAAATCTTACAAACATCCTCTGAACACCAATGCAAAAGAAAAGTTTGGCCCTGCTGCCACTAAGAGCTAATACAGTATGTGATACATGTATTTGTTTTTATTTAAGATATTTTGAGACATGTTAAGCAAAATCTGGCTTTAGAACACTGTCCTTCTTTGACAAATTTTATTTCACTATGCTCCAGCTAAATTTATCCTTTGGAGGCATAAGTTTTGGCTTGGAAAATCTATTTCCTTCAAGTTTGTGCTTCAGGTGATAGCAGATGCTAAACACAGAGCAAGGAAAAAAGATTAATCTCTCAAAAATATTAAGAAAGCAATCAACATATTGTCTAAATAAATTAATAATCACATTTTCAGATTTCTTCATAAAGAAGCAGCTTTGAGAGCTCAGGGAGGTCCTTAGAAGAGCATGCATCATAATAGGGTGAAGAATCCATTGATAAAGAGATGGGAGCTGTAGAAACAAATTGTTCAGGTTCAGTCAGCGTCTTATAAGGGATTTTTTAAATGATTGACCTGCCTAAGCTAGAAATGTAGCCACAGAACAGTGTGTGAAGTTTTTTAATCTTTTATTTGTCTAGCTTATGTTCTATATTCTGATATATTTTCTTTGCTTTGATTAATCTATTGTGTATGTCAAAAAACAGGGCATCAAGCATCTCATGTCAATACTATAGGTTACAAGTGTGATTCTGCCAGTAAGTTAATTACTGCAATCACTGAACCTGTTCAAGACTAATTTAGCATGAACTTACAATGATAGTAGTGATATTCTGCATGGGCATTCCAGAGTGCCATGTGGTGGGATCATCTTAATGTTTCCTAACCAGTCCTCCTTAAAGAAGCTATCACTACTGTAAGGAGAGACTTTCTGTCCTAGACACCTTTTCCTTTTCAGGTAAAGACAGATTGTAAAGAGCTCTGTTTTACATAATCTTCAGCATGATATTAAATTGCCTGTAATATAAGCATCCCCTATTCAGTTGTGAGGAGATACACATCTTCAGACAGCAATTCCAGTTTACTCTAGACCACTCCCACTTATCTGCCTTATGTCTTTCTACTGACCATATGGGAAACCTATAGCAAGTCTTACCCTACCTTGGACCCTTACCTTGGGCTACTCAGGTGCATGCCCTCTTTGACACAAGCTATCTTTTAGCCATTTTCACTTGGATCTTTTAGGTGCAAAATATGTAGGTCCACATGGAAAAAGTTGCTATAAAACAATACATAGAGAGTTGAAAGGGCGGGGGGAGAGGGGTAGATAGACACTATCTCTCTCTCTCAGAGTATATAGATAATTCAAAATAGAGTTATACAGCATATATATGTGGTATATAGAGACTATATATATACTATATACTTGGTATATTGCTCTAGATAAAGTATATATACTCTCCCTGCATAGACTATCAGTCTATATATATTTGTACCTCACTTGAGAAACAAATTTTTTAGCTACAACAAAAAAGTTTGTCCTGGAGATGACTGTCTTCTCTTCCTGTGACTACTAGTACACTGGCACATTAATATAAGAATAGTGGACTGATATCTCAGTTCCTCATTCTTGATTGCAGTTTTCCAGATTAAAACGGAAGAAGGAAGAGCAGCTTCCCATTTCCTGCCTGATGCTAGGAATATAGATGATAAACAGGTGACAAGCTGATTTATTTGGAAAAACAAATGCAACCAGTCCATGGAATTAATTATTTCAAGATATTTGAATTCCTTGAATTGTTTTGATTAATTTCCTCCAACAAACATATCTGCCTTCCTCTTCATAGAGCAGTTCAGTTTTTACAAAATATGTGCTATTTTGAAGCATTTGTTTTTAAAGGATGGTCAAATTTGTGGTGTTTCTAAGCTATGTTTTCTCAGCTGCTTTCCTGGCTGTCAACAGTCACAGACTGTTTGCTTGTGACACCAGGGAGAGTGGTCGCTGTTGAATGGCCAGATCAGTAAGATCAACATGCTGGAACTGCTTGGTTGCAATGGACAGTTCAAGGCATGTGTTGGGAACAGTACCTGTTCTGTGCAGATGAATCACTTAGCTCTACCCAAAAGTCTGGCCCAGTTCCCTCTGTGCTAGCAGAGGATGCAATGTGCTCTGTTATTTGTTGCCCTGTTTCATAGGAGGTTCTTGCTGTGCTGATTCTCCAACCAATCCTCTGAGATGAGCTGTCAGAAGTGACTTTGCTGCTCCAGGCAGGAACCAGCTGAGACTGCAGTCTGAATGAGCCTGGCTGATTTTGTCCCAGGTGGCCTGGAAACAACTCCCACATACTTGATGACAGAAACACAGGACTATAGTATTAAATGGGTTTTGCATGGCAAAGAAGTAATGAATAGCACATGTGAGAAGTGGTGAAGAAAACATGATGGTTTTGCAAAAATAGCTGAGAAATAAGTTTCATGTTTAGAGAATATTTGTTTTGTCATACCCAATGATTGAACTATTATTCAGTTGAAGTACTTTTTGATCTATGAAAATTGAATAAATCTGGTTCAGTACAAAAATCAACATGGTAGTTGAAGCCTTGAGAAAGACTTAGGCGTATATATAGTGTAGTATCACCCATAGTTAAACTAAGTTGAATATTGTAAGGCTAAGTAGTCTTCAAGTTTTAAAGTATAAATGATCTGCTTGTTGACATTTGGAAGATTTACACTGTAGTCATTTTATTATATGGGAATAGAGTTTACTTAGTGGTTGGAGTGGGACCATAGTTCTGTTGTGTTGTGGTGATTCCTGTGTTTCTACCTTTGGCTAAGTTTTGTCAGCAGCACGGACAGGCAATGCATACAACTCCAATCTGCACAGGTGTGCAGTGAGACCAGTAAGTGTGTGCATGTTTTTAGTGGGATAAGGGCTTATACATGCTTATTTAAGCCTTTTAAAACATAGAGGAAATTAAAGTCCTTTCTGAGGTTCTGATGGATGACAAACTTAAATGCTGATATTGTACTGCTTATTAGACCCAAGCATTAGAATATCCAAGTGAAATAAAAAGGAAAATGTTAGTGGATTTGTAATTATGACTTCAGTATGATGGGAATGTGTTGTGGGTTTTCTGGTTTAGAGAGCAAATGTTATTTAGAAGACACTTGTCTCAAAAGATTGTGAACATAAACCATCAGTATTAGGAAATTCCCATACTGTTATTTAACCAGAAGTGAAAAAGGGAGAAACAAGTGCTATTTTGGATTACTGAGCCTTTTGTTTTCTTGTAACAGTCCTAAGCTATTTCCAAGAATATATTTCTCTTTGCTAAGTTAGGGTGCTGACATGGAACTTATTATTTTAGATGAGCGTGTTACTCCTAGAAGAATTCACTGGTCTCAGTCAAGTGATTTTGTACCTTTTCTTCCTCAAAGAAAAACGATGCATTTGATCTCATTTTCCCCAGACATTTGTGTCAAATTGGCATAATCAGCATGTTACTTTATGAATTCAGTATAATGAGAAACTTCCTCTTCTAATAGAGGTGTTTACACTTGAAACACCGTTTATACTTCAAGGCTGACACGTCCTATGTTCCTAGGCTTTCTTTTAAAAACGCGTGTTCTGAAATAGTTCTTTTCTGTGGGAGCATTTTGTGTTACATTTGGAGCTAGGTAGTCTCCCTCTGGTGGCTAACTTCAAACCTCGGCTGTTCGGGCACCACAATTTTTCTAGGTTAAGCAGCTACACTGGTAGAGCACTATGTGCATCACAACTTACTGTGAAAGCAGTGTGACTGTAGCCTGTCTTCATGCTTCTTTATAGAGTGAATAACAAATTCAATCACAGAAGTCACAGATATGTGTTCCAGGAGAGCATCATAAAACCTTTGCACCGGCTAGCCAGGTAAGAAATGCTTCACACGTTGTCCATCCAAGGTGAGGAACATACGAATGAGCAAAGAAGTAAGAAATGGCTTGCAATATTAAAAAACAATAATCTACTGAATCAAAGCCCTCACACACCACCGACTGGCAACCCTAAGTAGTTTGTTGTCTTCAGGAAAAATATTTCACTTGATAGGTTTGCGTAATTACTGTAATATGTATCTTCAAAGACACATCTACTTCCCAGAGGAGCTATCTGAAACTGATGGAAAGTGGCAGCAAGTTGTTTTTTCATCTGCTAACCACAACAGGGAGTCAACAAGCCATATCAAAACCAAATAGTCAACACTTTACAGCCAAAATACAAAGGCATTGTAAACTGATAATCTATTCTGGGTCAGTCCTTCAGTTTTGATTTTGTTGATGAAAACAGATTCAGTCTTAATAAATTTTATAGATAAGTGAGAGTATTAAATTCTGAAATTGTAGAACTTCAGAATTATCTGTTAGAATTTTTAAAAAATAACCATCACAGAAAGAAAATATGAAATGCACAAATACAAGACAAGGACTAACTGGTGAAGAAACAAAACTGCATCAGGAAGTTGAGTGTGAGATCAAAAGCTGATCATGAAGGCATCACTTGCAAAATAAGCAATTTTCTCTCTGGGAATATTACAAGAGCGTTTTATAAAAGGCAGGAGGGGCAGATTGTGTTTTTTTGACTCAACTTTATGCTCAAGCCTAGAGTCAAGAATATTGTGTCCTCAGAGCACAGTAAGAAAGACAAACTAAAAGGACATCAGTGGACAGCAAGAAGAAAGATAAGAGATTAAATAACATGACCTGAGATGAAAAACTGATCTAATATATGAGAAGTTGTGAAGAATGGTGTAAAGAAAAGCAATGGTGAACCACTCTGCATTTCCCTCATACCGTGGCAAGAAGGCTTATTTGCATATGGGAAAGTTTTGGGCAGAATATAAGAAAACTTTCTGATATGTGTAGATCAGCTGTTTCATGAGACACTGCACAGTGGTCTGAACAATGTCTTTCAAGCGTGGTCTACGCACATGTGATCTGCAAATAGGGAGCAGACTGGGTCATTTCCTTTCTGCTAGGCTGCAGTATGACATCTGCTTCCCCAGGATCTACACAGCTTTTCTAAACTGATTCCTTTTGCTCAGTTTTAGAGTGCAGCCATAAATGCATGAATAAGTACTGGATTCTCTCACTGCATGGAAGATGACAATGTTTCATGGATTGTTGAAAAGTGCCTATCAAGAGGTGCAGAATTAAATCTCTTTATTTTTTGCCTCAGAGTTTTCTAGAAAAAGGTAACTGGTGTGTAAGGCTTGTTGTAAAACATACTTGTTATGTTTGGCATCTGCTGCCACTGAATGGTACCTTGGAGTCTGGATCTGTTGTTTTTCCTCCTTCATCCATACTTCACATATTTTTTCAACTTTATTTATATCTGAAAAAGAAGCCACAAGGGATTTTTTAAAAGGGAAGCATCCAACACAAACAAGTGTTCCAATTACATAAAGCAAGATAGTAATCCTGAAACATAAACCAAAATCATCCAGATCATTCTGTCACAATATAAATCCTGAATGCAGTATTTTCTTAGGAATTCTTTAAAAAACGATACTGTCTCTCACATTTGTTCAACCTGTTTGGTTGGTTTTGTCAGTTTTGTATCTGTCTGTGATATCATTTTGCCTTATCATGGAATTGTAGGAGATGTAGTTGGAATGGTCCTCAAGAAATTTTTGGTTCATTCCACTGCCTTATGTTCATTTGTCTGCTGCCTGACAATATGTATAGATCTAGTTTTGGAACATAAAATCTTTTGGTTTTAGTTTTAATTTTTGGAACAAACTGAGATGAAAATTTCAAGGTAGAGGGAAAAATGCTGAATGCTTAAACAGAACCTGGGACAATTTGGTGATCCTGCCTGTTTCTTCAAAGGTATTCACACTACCAATGTAAACTTGAAGGCAGAGAATAACTCTATACAACAGAATAGTTTCTAAAATTATTTAAAATTGCCTGGAGAACAGAATCCCAGTTTTCTAAACTCCAGGCTGCCAATGTGTAACTGAAACTGTCCAGATATGATAAAGCTGGATTTTGATAACGTAAATTCTTGCAGAGTTTTTTGTAATCGATTTCCAGCCTCCTTTATGATTTTTTTTTTCTCTCATTCTCTTACAGTAATTGTTGCTATGTCTGCATTCTTCTGCAGTTAGTGCCATTGTCAGGTTAGGGACTAGCTGGAAGAATCGATGACAGCCTCTGCTCCAGATGACCTGTTCTTTCCAGTGCTGTTCTGAAATAGATCCCCAAGGCTAGCAGCTGGGTTGTGAAACTCCAGTTTATAAATCGTGATTTAAAATGGAAAAGAAAAAAAAGTTTATGCACATGAAAGAAATGCCAAGCACTGGGTTATTTATAACGTAACTTATTAGGCTTGGACCTTTATGTTTAATCTTATTTTCTCTTTGTGAGAAAAATAACTAAAATGCTTTTGGAGCATGTTATGTTTCTGGATGTATAATATAGAAGATTCATATGCCCTGAAAATAGGGAACAAGAGAGAGCTTAGTGCTGATATAGTAACTTGTAATGTGACATTCCTCGTAGAAATGGAAGATGTATGTTGATCTGCTCTGAGCAGTTGTCAGCATGACACCCATCCATTTCAGTGAGGATCCTGAACAATCCCCCCAGAATACTGGGATTTATGCAAGGTGCCTTTCTTTTCCGTAGGCAAGAAAACTGAGCTGCAGTAACAGAGAACTACCATAGTTAGGAGAAGGAAAGCACATAGGTCATTGAAGAAAAAAATTAAAAATATCCCACACCCTAAAATGTTTTGTATTTCCCTAATTTAAAAAAAATCCTGGGAATTCTCTTTATATGTAGGGCCTCCCATCATTCTTAGGAGGTGGGTTTGTTTCAGAGCTGTTAGTCAGGTTTGATGGTAGGAAAGAATTCTCACAGTCTTGTACTGTCTCCACAACATCCATCCCAAAATGTGTGTTAACATATGTGATAAAACAGAAAGGAGTCTAAGGCTCCAGTGATGAAAGTGATGAGCTACTTCATCAGAGAGTAGCTAGAAAGAAAATTTCAATGGGTTTTTCTCTAAGAAGCACTGAGAGTACATGGAGTGTACTCAAGACATTTACACCAGCAGTGCCTGTGAATCAGGGTTTAGTTTATTGACATTAGAACTGAAGTTCAGTTAGGCGAACAGCTCCATCATCCTCTCTTAGGACATCATGGGAAAGCAGATAATCTTGGTATATTTTATGTTATACAAATAGTAATAATCTCCAAGAATTCATTAATTGGTGGCCTAAAGGCTATGTAGAAAAACATTACATTATAATTCCCAGAGCAACAGCTGAGGTTATGATTGTGCAAAAAATAAATTCTATGAAATCCAAAAACAATGTCAGATTTGGCTTTCATGAGCTGATTTTCCACAGCCACATTCTCGCATCAGTTTGGGTTTATTTTTACAACCCCCCAGGCATGACATCTTTTTGTATGGCTTTAAGAGTTATGAAACACTTATGAAACACAGAAGGGACTCAGGGAGGACCCATGAGCTGTGTTGTGCTGTTGTGCCACATCCACCATGTGATATCTGGAGAGCCCTTTCTTAAACTGTTATGATCCCAGCTCATTAGGGAATTCAGAAGTGTTTGGATGACTTCGCTAGTATTGAAGCTAGTTTCCTTTCATTCTTGCAAGAGCATTGTAAGGTGAAATAATCTGCTGCTTCTTGTTACTGTTTAACAACATCCCAAGTGCCTAGGAGTAAAGGTTATGAAAACTAGGGGCACACAAAACTTGTTTCTTACCTTATTTGCCTTTGCCTTATGTGACTTTTTCCTTGACTCTTACTCTCTGTAAGCTTTTTTTTTTGTCAGTGACAATCCTTGGTCCTTTGTTTACTCTTTGATTTGTGAAAGCACTACAGAGCTGTGTATTTTACTTTCATTTCATTTATGAGGAAAAAGAATTGGGCTGAATTTTGCACTATGAAATTTTGTGGTCTCAGATCAACAGATAGGCAAGCACATGCAAACTGTATTAAAGTCCTGTAAAACACAGGGAGAAAAGAGTACATTAACAAATGGAGAAGATCTGTTCAGGCAAAATGAAATAATGTGGTGCTTTCCTGGGAGGATAATAAACACTGTCTGAATATTAATTACCTGAACTAAAGCAAAAAGATTATAGTATGGCTGGAACAAAGTAGTATTTGCCATAGGACTATTGCAAGGCCTGCTGAATGAATGCACGTACACTCCTTTCTGAGCCTAAGCTGCTGTGCACATTAAGAGTTAGTGACTTTCTGCAAGTAAACCCATTAAGAAAACAAAACTATGCTTGCTAGCTACAGCAAATGTTTTTCATAAGATGTCTGAACTGTCCTATCTATGTAACCTGCCCTGTGGATTATAAAAAGGCAGCACATACACAGTTGTTTATGGCATCTGGCATGAAAGCAGCAGATTTGTCATGTCACTAGATGGTCACCTGCCAACAGTTGCCCACATCCTGTTATCTGCTTAAGTGTCAATTGTATATTTATCCTGGTTGACTACAATTAAATGAAATTAGTCATGTTTCCAGGGAGTGTAGCACTGTTTGTATGCTATGAAAAGACTGAAAGGGAATTTGGATGCCCTGGAACTAGGTGAATGCATTTTTTTTTTTTTAATTTTGAAAGTAATTTAAGCCTTCAAGCCTAATAATGTCAACAAAATTAATTATTTCAACAAAAGTACCTACAGATAAGAGGAGAGCTCAAAGAGCGGGTGGCATCTAAAACACGGAGCTGCCTAACAAGATTAGTATTTTTATGCATGTTCTATCTTACCCTGTATAAATATCTTATATGTGGTAATGTTGTTTGCAGCATTAGAAATTAACCTGTTAAAATTCAAGAAAACCATCTGATGCCTGGAATTGCACAGACATATTTAATAAGGGCTGTACATTCCAGGACTGGGAAACTCAGAATGACACTCTAAGATGTTCCCAAAATGGCATCTGAAAAAAACTCAACACTGTTTTTCTGGCATTCCAAGCTGCTAACTGTCAGAATGCACCATACAGCAAGTGCTATTTGAAATGGCTTTGGGAGGAGTCCTGATGGTCTCCCCTTCCATTCTAGTCAAGCACGGGGCAGGTCAGCAAGGCAGTGCCTCTACGGTATCTGGAGACCAGTGAGACACTGGACAGTGCTCTGGATATATTTGGCAGTGAGTATCTAAGACAGGTCAGTGTACCCACCTGCATGGTATCTGAGCTGCTAAATTTTGAAGAGGGATGTCTCCTAATTGGTCTGTGTAAAGAAAACTAACATTAGGCAGGGGAAAAAGTTTATATTGGTCAGAGAGCAGATAAAAACCTCAATCTGATCCAGCTGTGTCTTGTCTGTGACAAAGAAAAGTGAAATAAATTGCAAAGTCATTGCACCCTGCCTGTATCAGACTGTCTTTCATATTCAATAAATGATGTGTGATTACAGTAAGCAGCCAGCTATGAGGGAGTATATTTTGGCAAAGCTTCTCCCCTCTCTCTTCAGCACTGATGCTATGGCTTTCTGCCATAGTATCCTCCTACCTGTCAAAATACTTAAGTCTGAATGCACTGACTGCTACCGAGTGAGGAGTAAGCCTGGTGTTAGGCAGCTGCCTCTGGAATGCATCTCACTGGGGAGAAGTGGCTGGGCAGAGAGGTCACTGCCCCCATACCCACAGAAGTCATTCTGATATCAACAGAACTTCCCTTTCCAGACCAGAGAGAGGGGGTTTTAGGAGCTGACAGGGTATTTTGTCTAGTTTGTTTGTGGAGGATATAGTAAAGTGTCCTTCATCTATTTTTAACTTTTTCCGTTCTCTGATTTTTTTTTTTTGGTTTATTGGTTTGATTTTTGTTTGTGGGTTGGGTTTTGCTTTTGTTCTTTGTTTGTTTGTAATACTCAAGGGTTTTTTTGGTCATTGATTTTTCTCAAAAGCTCAGCATTTGAATTTGTTTCTTTTATGCGTAGCATAAACTGAATACAGATTTTGTTTGCTTCTTTTTACTGAACTTCTCTTGTTAGAAATGACTGATGCTTGTTTAACCTCTCTTTTGTGCTGTGAACAGATATCAGATCCCATTCTCTCAGAAAGGAATATAGAAAGGAATCATGGATTCATCACCATTCATCATGCACTTCAACATGCATGTGTGTGCCTGCACTGTAAACTGAGTCTGCAGATAAACTAATTTGTCTGCTTGTAAGTGAGCTGTAATTAGACTTCTGACTAACTGCAAAGTGACTATTCATTACACAGCAACAGTACAGTGCTAGATTCACTTTTTTGAGCCTTTTAAAAACACTATTTGTACTTTCTCACATCCACTGAATAATAATAATATAACCAAATAGCTTCTTAGTATTTTGAAATGTGGCAGCATATATGGGTTCATGTCACCAACTTGGAGCCCACTGGGTTAAGTCCTCCACAAATACTGTATGGTTTGGCTCCATCCAAAAGGTCTTACCACCTAGAGAGCAAGATGGAGCCAGAAACGGCTTTTTTTGCGGGGGCTGTCAGTTTCCCATGTATACACCTTGTATACACCATGTATACACCTTCCCATGTATACACCTTCTGACACTTGCAGCGTAATTCTGTCCCAGAATGTGAACAGGATTTGAGACAATAAGCCCCATTTCTCCTTTACAGAAGATGTCTTTATTGCTCCAGGCCCAGTACAGATAGCTTCCTAAAGGTGTATTTGACTGTCACAAGTGGGGTGCCCTGATATATGCACTATCTGGCAGCACAGCATCAGAGAAACTCTGGTGTCAGGCCCTGGCTGGCTGCTGGCACACAAGGATGGCCACTGTTTGTGCCCACAACTGTTGGATACTGTCTTCATCCCTAAGATCTTCTAAGAGCTACCCCAGCTGCAAAAAAATACAAGGAGACAAGACTGTTAGGTGCCTGGTCCCAGCCATGGAAGTATAGAGGCCATCTTAATGAGACCACTGCTCCTTTGAACCTGTGGGTGTGTTCTTCAGCCACAAACAAGGATTTAGACCTGACTATCTAGACCTTGAAATGACACAGGTTACCTTCCAAGCCTGTGCTGTACACAACAGGTGCAAATACGTATTCCCCTGACCACAAGTGTCTTGAAGCAGGAATTCTTCTAAAGCAAATAAACTTCTTAGGAGCCTTAAACGGAGGGGTACTTTCCCCTGTAACAATAATGCATTCTTTTCTTTTAAGCTGAAATATGCTGTTCTTTTATGAATAGTCATTTTATCTTGGAAACTTAAACAAAATGAATGTATGCTTTTTTAAGAAGGATAAAATAAAATTATATTTCTACTGCTACTGGAGGGAAAACACATGAGTCTTTTTCTTATGGGCTTTAACACTGAAACCTAGGAAGGTAGAAAATTTACATTTTGCATAGGAATTCCTTTAAAACTCGAGTATTCTCTTTCAGTGCTCAGATAAAAGTCTATTTTTGATCAGTAGAGTTATCATATACAAAAAAAATCTGTCTATATTTGAAACACAACTGTTAGGGACTGTTATTTAATCCTGATTTCCTAAAGGTACTTGTTTGGATAGATACATTGAGTAAGTTTTGAATCATTAAAAATCAATACTGGGAGGTTTTGATTCTCAGTGTGTAAGATTTTATGTCTGTGTGTGAAGGATTGAAGGGATGTAGAGAACAACTCTGGCTTCCTAAGAGGGGGAAGCTGAATACTGCAGCTACAGTACCTTAAATGAAGCCTCAAGCTAATGAACTCTGCTCTCAGAGCTGACCCTTTACCATTTTTTTTTAGCCAGCAGATACGTACTGCAACACCTACCCTTTGACACTATCCAGAGGGCTTTTTATGTCACAAAGAGCTGTAGAAGACCATTTTTTAATGTTTCTATTTATTTCTGTTCTAGTGTTTCATGTCTACCATGTTTACTGCACTGTTTTATTAGCCTTTCCCATTTGTTTAAACTACCTGTTGTTTCTTGTCTTAAATTATAAATAAGGACAGTGGACGTCTTTCTGTGCAGTATGTACTCATCCAGTGCCAAAAGAACTGTGACTTGTTATCTATGACTGAGCACCCAAGGTACTATAAGATATCTTCTGTCTTTGTGGAAGTTTGCTGTGACTCAGAAGATATCTGGTTGTTACAGAACTTGCTATCAGGGGACTGCTGCACTACACATAGTAATAACTCCTTTTATCCTATTACATAGTAAAAGGATAACCAAAACTAATCTGCTGCCAACTTTGAGATTTGAAAAATGAGCTTGAAACCAAGCAAGACTTTCACAGATGCTGTGATTTCTTCTGAAGGAGAAGAGCTTACTGTGCAATTCTTGCATTTCTGTTGTTTAGTACAGGAATGAAGCCCTCTGGCACAGAGTAAGATATCTGCCTGGAGAGATACCCTGTAGTAAGAGGTCCTTGGGGAGGCTGAGTGTTGTAAAGCCATATAGAAATACCCTCTTGAACCTTTTTGAAAATTTTGGCTATATTGGAGAAGAAATTGGGATGTACACACATTGCAGAGAAAGAAGGGTCAGCAGGAAACTGTGCTGAGGAGCAAGCAGACACATCACAAGTTACTTGCTACAAGCTACAAAATAAAATGTGCTTATAAAGTTTAAAGGTGAGGATCCTGAATCCTTTTATGTCAGTGGGCGAGGAGCTGAGAGCAGCTGCAGCAGAGAAGTGTGGTGAGAGCCTGCCATGAAGGGACAGACTTTATGTGGGGCCAAGAGCCAGTGAGCTGCAAGACAGAGGACCTACAGCTGCTGTTAAGGAGTGCTCCTTGGGGATGCAATGTATATGCATGCCTCTCACACGACTAAGGGAGAAGTGACTTTGAAAGAATTGCTTATTTCATGGAATTTCCCCCAGATCCATTTATGAATCAAAAATTACAAAACTCACTCAAGCAGATAATTATTAACTGTCATAAATGTAGCAAGGGAGTACTTGCAATATGAGAAAGGATGTAAGCAAGTTTATCCCACTGATTAATTTTCTTTGAAGAAGAATGGTAATTATGCCTAAATTTTACTCATTGATGTCAGAGATAGGGAGGATTAATACATCTTCATTTTCTTTGTTATAACAGGTCAATCAGTAAAATTTAGAAGTTAACTGTTCCGTATCTATAATTTTTTCACTGATCCTAATATAAATGGGTTCTTCATTCTTAATTCTGTCATCCCTACTTGACTTACTCTGTAGTTAGACTTCACACATCACATAAGACAATTCCAGTCCATGACACACCACAGCAGAGGTGCCATTCACTCCTGTCTGTCAGGGACATCACTAGCTGAGTGGCTGCAACATTGACTTGAGCTCAGTTGCATATATGCTGCTCTGATAAGTCACTGTATTTGGCAGTGGTTTAGACTGACATCCTTGCACTAAAGCAGGTTCTAAGCACTAAGACACTGTTCAGGGTGAGCTCAGGGAGTCTTATACCACCACTGAGCTGTGCAAAGGACTGCAGCATGCCAGAGGTCTTCCATCCCTGGCCTCTTTGCACTCTCACAGTCAGAACTGCAGTCTTGGTTTCACAAATGGGACTCCAATTTTATCTTCTTTTATTTTTTACAGTTTTATTGCAGCTTAACAACAGCTTATACACACGCAGTATATGCTAGACATAAAGCTTGCAAATACATTTTAACCAGACCATGCTGACTGCTCATACAGCCATACCCTTAGCAGGTCAAGTAACCAACAGTACTTTAAGTAAACCTTCTACACCATGGAACTGGTAGTGCTGTTTAGACATTTCAGTAAATGTACCCTACTTACTACTATTTTGCTTCTGCAGTCCCAGAGAAATATTTGTATATTCAGGGAGGAATATTAAATAGCTTTTACCAAATAGCAAATTGAATCAATTTACTCCACAGTTAATGAAAGCTTTGTATTTGTTCAGTGTGTTTTATTGTGTATCAAATTATCATCATCTTGTCAACATAAGAGTGAATTCTGGACAAGGCATATATACTATGTGTTACTCAGGATAGCACAAAAAGTAGGACATGAGTGTGAATAACAGGTTAACATCCGTACATTTTTTTCATAGATAATTTAATTCTTCCTGTTCCCATAAGACTTAGGAAGGGGTTGTAGGAATTTCTGTAAGTATTGAACATCTGTTCCATAAATAGCCACAAATAAGTATGGAAATATGGTGTTGAAATCACAAAAACTGGCGTTGGCTTCTGAATGCAGCACACACTGAGAGCTTATTTTTTTTGCACGGCTTCTGGAAAGGTCTGTGCTGAAAGACAGGATTTAGATTTAAATCTTTAGATCTAAACATGTGGCATTTTAGTAGGCATTTTATATCTGATTTTGGAAGATTTAGTACCTTAGATCTTTGAATGAACTCCCACATGACATCCTTGTCTCTAAACTAGAGAGAAATAAATCTGATGGTTGGATCAGACAGTGGATAAAGAATTGGCTGAATGGCCATAAAGAGTAGTGGTCAAAAGCTCAATGTCCAATTGGAGACCAGTATCCAGTGGTGATCCTCAGGGACTGGTGTTGGGACCGGTCTTGTTCAACATCTTTGCCAGCAACATGGACAGTGGGGTTGATGCACATCAGCAAGTTTGCCTATGACACCAAGCTGTGTGGTTCCGTTGATATGCTGAAGGGAAGGAATGCCATCCAGAGGGACCTTGACATGCTTGTGAGGTGGGCCAATGCCAACCTTAAGAAGTTTAACTATGACAAGTGCAAGGTCCTACACCTGGGTGGGAGCAATCCCAGGCACAGCTACAGGTTGGGCGAAAAGAAAATTCAGTGCAGCCCTGCGGAGAAGGACTTGGGGGTGTTAGTCAATGAGAAAATGAACATAAGCCAGCAGTGTGCACTCACAGCCCAGAAAGCCAACCATATCCTGGGCTGCATCAAAAGAAGTGTGACCAGCAGGTCGAAGGAGGTGATCCTGCCCTTCTACTCTGCTCTCGTGAGACCTGACTTGGAGTATTGTGTGCAGTTCTGGTGTCCTCAACATAAAAAGGACATAGAATTGTTAGAACAAGTCCAGAGGAGGGCCACGAGGATGATCAGGGGACTGGAGCATCTCCCGTATGAAGACAGGCTGAGAAAGTTGGGGCTGTTCAGCCTGGAGAAGAGAAGGCTGCGTGGAGACGTCATAGCAGCCTTCCAGTATCTAAAGGGGGCCTACAGGGATGCTGGGGAGAGACTATTCATTAGGGACTGTAGTGATAAGACAAGGGGTAATGGGTTAAAACTTAAACAATGGAAGTTTAGATTGGATATAAGGAAGAAATTCTTTACTGTTAGTGTGGTGAGGTGCTGGAATGGGCTGCCCAGGGAGGTAGTGAATGCTCCATCCCTGGCAGTGTTCAAGGCCTTGTTGGATGAAGCCTTGGGTGATATGGTTTAGTGTGAGGTGTCCCTGGTGATGGCAGGGGGGTTGGAACTAGATGATCTTAAGGTCCCTTTCAACCCTAACTATTCTATGATTCTATGGAATACCAACTGATCTGAAAGAAAAGATACAATATTAAGACCAGATGTTAAAATTGTGAAAGTATTAAGCATAAATGAATTCATACCTGTAAACTGAATCTAGGCATTTAAATTGTTTCAGTTGCAAGTGAAACCAAGTATTCATAACAGCTAAACTCCAGCAGTACAATCTATCTCACATTTCAAACTACAGACTTTAAATATCCTAAAGTTTAATTCCACTTCTATTTTCACAGCCCCATAATTTATTATTTTTTTACCTCATTTACATAGTAATCTAATTTTCAGAGACTTTGTCCTTGTCATGGTTTAAACCAAGTCCCCCAACTCCCTGAGAGTTAGGAAGGAAAATCCAAAGAATGTAGCCCCCACGGATTGAGATAAGAATGGTTTAATAGCTAAGGCATAACACAATAATAATGATACAGCCAATAACAAGCAAAAAGAATACAACACCCCACCAGCCACCGACCCATAACTCACTCCACCCTGCCCGGCCAAGCACCGCGTGCTTCCTCCTCCATTTTCCTCTAGAGCTCCACCCCTCCAGCCCTCTCTTTCCCAGTATGCATCCTGGGCATCGCGTGCTATGGTATGGAATACCTCATTGGCTAGCCTGGGTCAGGTATCCTGTCTCTCCTTCCTCCCGGACTCCCCTCCTCCCTGGCAGAACATGTGCCTTGAACAAAAGGCACTTGAACAAAAACAAAGGCTTTGAACAAAAACACCCTCAAAACATGCTCACCACCAAGCAACTATTCCCAGTCCAGAAGTCAAAACACAGCACTGCACCAGCTGCAAGAAGGAGAAAAATGATTTCCACGGCTGAACCCATGATAGTCCTCTTCAGGTTTGTCTATACAACAAAATGAAGGTGTGACTAAAGTAACATGTCCTAGTTTAACCACACCAACTTTATTGGGCAAGCACCGACACCAGAAGTCACTGCAGCAGCACTGTCTTAGTTCGTACTATCAGAAAACAAACTGTCCAGGAACTCTTAATTAAATTAGAAGCAGTACACTAAGATGTGGTACAACTTCACTTTCCTAGGCAGGCATATCTTTACTCTCTCATCAAAATCACCAAGAAGTTTAGGAGCACGAATCTTTATTGACTGCCAGTAAAATTTGTTACACTAACTCATTGAAGCACTTCATAAGTCTTCCTCTAGCTTATCTTCACAGGTTATACACGTCATACATATTGCTTTTCTGTCCATCTATCAATCAATCAATCAACAAATGGGATTGTTTGAGCTAATGGTGGACTAATGGTATCCTAATGGTTCTCCCTGAAGAATGAAACATGCCTTAGGTTTGTGGAAAATAACAGTTCCTCTTCTGCTCTGAATTTGCTAACTAGGTAAAATAGACTATGTGGTACCATGCTTTAAGAAAAGACCATTAACTATCTTTGTATTGATGGGGCTGGTTGTTATCAAGAATCATCTGCAATCATCTTTCTTGCTACATTTCATTCTGCTGTTACAAGAGCCAGCAAATAAGTGTATGACATTCCGACAGTGGTGCAGCAGTTAATGTGGATCTTTGTGCTACACATTACAGTCCGTATTTTTGGACTATATAACCATTATTTTTTAATTTTTGGAGAGCTTGTATTTGTATGCATGTGTGCTGTATTAATTTTAAAATAACTTCAGTAAGTTAGCCTGGTATGCCAACTTTTGCATCCATGCATAGATACTCTTTACAGCCCTTATTTTTGCTCTGCGCTAGTTCATGATATAATAATAATTTGTTCATTTCCTTCTGAAGACTTACAACAGCTCTCAAATCCTGATGTGAAAACATATATTTAAAAAACACTCAATAACAACTGATCAAATGTCCAGAGAGGCTGAGTGACATTCTGGTAGGAATCCTCTATTGCAAAGGACCAGTAATGTAGAAACTATTCAAATGACAAAAGTAGTATTTTGATTCTTAAAAAATATCTCTATGGATAATGCATAGGCTGCAGACATGGAGAATAAACCTTAGAGGAGCCAGTGAGTAATATTTTAGACTACACACCTAAATGAAATAGGATTTCACTTTCCATTTGAGAGGTGATTTAAGAGCTGATGGTTTTGTCCAGAACATGCAGAAAAATCAATCTGAATTAACTTTCAAAATGGATTGGCCAAACCACTTTACATTTCTGTGCAACTAACTCTCATTTAGAATGTATTAATTTACTTTGGAAGTAAATGTAGTTAAATCAAATTAGGGCTGCTTCAATTTTGAATGAGAATGTACACATAATGCAGTTGAAGTAATCACAACTTTAAATTCACACCTTTTGTAAATTTGAATTAGTTTTCTTGAGTTTTCCCAGACATATAAACTTTAAACCTCACAGCAGTCAATAAACATTTCTTCAGATGTGCATTCTTACATATCCAGATAAACCAGAGCAAACAAGACAGCCTAAAGGAGAATATCCTGGCAGCCAATAATGCTGCAGATGCAGGGTGAAGGTAGAGTTTCCTGAGTAAAAGCTATGGTGAAAGCAAATGCCTCTTGTGAGTGGTATCATCTAATACCTAAATGCTGAAAACACTTTAAACCTCCTACTGTCAACATTTCATTATATCTGTGATAGCCAAATTTTTGATAGGGAAATAATGTTATCAAAATTGACTGCAACGGGTTGCTACTACTTGACAGGCAACCTCTCCTATGACAGCTTAAAGGCATTTAATGAACCATGGGTGTTGATTACACATGCCAAGTTCCCTGCTCTCCCTGCAAGCTGCAAATCCTAATGACCTGGTTTGCTGTATACTTGATGGCCACCCGCTGCTGGAAATGCCTGTGCTGTGTACAGCTTGCTGTGTTTTCTAGGTGCTGAAAATGGAAGAAGCTGAAAGAGCATTTATTTCAGCTACTGAAAAAAACAGTGGGAGATATGAAGGAGGAAGATAAGGATAATACAGTCTCTAATAAGACCATCTTTACTGTTACAGTGCAGATTAAAGCCTACATGACAATAATTGATGTGCCAGGTGAACTGCAGGTTTTCTACCCAGAATATCTGTTCAAAGGTAACAAAGAGCAATGGCTGAGAAATGCCAAGGTATGCATGTGAAGTGAATCCCTTGGTAAAACCTGAGGACGGATGAGAAGACTGTACTAAGTGGGAGAAATAAGACATCTGGCCATCAGAAATTGGTTGACTGAAATTTGCTTTTGTGCAAGACTGTAAATCACAGAATTTAAAAATTAGAGCACGATGGCTTGCAGTGAATTCAACTACCTGTGATATTTCAATAAAATATAAGGTTATTTAAACATCTTTAAATAAGAAATTACTGGGTGCAAACACTGCTGTCACGTATTTTTTGGAAAGAAGTAATTGAAGGTATAAGCAATTCTGATCTACAAGATTTTGAGCAGAACTAATGTACTTCATTTAATCATCATCTTACTTTTAAATGTAGTAATTTAAAAAAGATGTATTTAAATAGTCATAGTGTTTCTCTTTTCCAATGGATACACCAAATTTATAATGAAGACAGATTTTTTAAGCTTCTGCTTAATCTTACATAATATAAAACATGAATCCTGAACTATCACTTTTTAACACCACCTGTCACCTGACAATTTCAACTTAATGTGAAACTGTACACCTACAGTTAAAGGAAAATGTATAGCACATTACCATATAAGTAAAATATAACATTCTAAATCTACACTTTAAATATATGTCAGCCTTCTTTAGAAGAGCAACATTACTATATTTGCTAAATAAGAAAATAATCAAATTCTTTGGTATTCATGAACCTGTGAATGATGTTGTAAGTATATTAAACTTGCTCATAGAGAGTGAGAGCCAGGCAAAAAAGAAAATGAAGCTGATAGAAAGTACCTTATATGTATAATGCAAAGCACAACAGACAACACTTTTGGATTTGTTGTCACAATTTTCAATTTAAACTAGGGTGTCATTTTAGTTATGCTTGAATTCTAACAAATTTCAGATCAATGACAAACTTCATTCCGTAGCATGGAACAGATTCCAGAAATGGACTGCAGGCAGCTTGCAAATATGTGATCTTATTTTATACTTATAAACTCTGTGTAAATCATCAGGACTTTTGTGTATATGAGAGCATGAGTTCTGAACAGCATGGAGAGCATTGCATCCTTTCACATGCATGGCTCCCACTGTCTTCGATGAGAACTGGCCAGGAGAATCAGTTCTCCTGAGTTTCAGTTCAGCTGTGAAAATAAAATACATCGTCATAGAGATTTCTCCTGATTTGACTAAATGTTGTGTAGCCCCGCTTCTTCTTGCAAGCAGCTTATCAAAAGAAATGCCAGCAATCTTGTAATTTAGAAGTTGCATCTCAAGGTTGAGGAACCTCTATGTGCTCCAGGGCAAATCATAATGAAAATTCCAGGTTTAACAACATGGTTTTAATGGCAAAATGCTTATTTTATCCTTCTCAATCGCATTTAAGACATAGGCTTTCTATTATGATTATTTATGGTTATCATTTTGGCTGCTGTAAGCAGCAGTGTCTTGGCTTAGTTGTCTTCTCTGCTCAGAATGAAAAATGAAGTTTGAAAGAATGTTCATTACCTTCACGGCATGTGTTGACTGCACTGATTCTTCATCTGCCAAACTGCATATGCTGGCTTCTGTCTCATCTGGAGACCTCTGTAACTAAAAGTAATAGATCAAGTTAATTCTAATATAATCCCACACAGACCCTGCTACCACTGCAGCTTGTTAACCTTATATGCAAACAGTTTATTTAAACTATCTGGATGACATCATGAAAACTGCCTTCAATACATCAACAAAAGTATGAAATGAAATCCCGCTTCAACATTTTTTCCAAGATATGACTTGTTTTCTGCTACTTTCTTCCAAAAAACCCCAAATTTGGAACCTCAATACTTAGTGAATTTGCTTCAATTCAATTGGCCATACTTCCCAAACTACTATTTTCCCACTATTTAAAAAACCCAAACCCCACGAGCAGAACAACTTTCAAATCACTAAGTTCACAGTAGCTTTGTATGTAGTTCAAAGTAGTAATTGAAGGATCCCAGCAGCAATTTTCTGAGCAGTGAGCTCCCTTTTCTTTCATGCTGATGATTCGCATTCCTGCATTTGGTGGATCTTCACACCTAACTCAGTTCACTGATGGATTTCTATCATTCCTTAAAGACTCCAGTCCACTTATGGCCTCACTATAGCAGCAGCAGGTTTTGGTTATGCAAAATGTTAAAGCAGTTCTAACAAGCTGCTTTGCAGTTGTTTCCACCATCCTATGCATTTCCTACTTTCATACTGGCTGTCAACGACAGGGTATTATTGACACAAGTAAGAAACAGTGCCCTATGCAACAACTTCTGTAACAGACAAAATGTCTCTGCACTGCCACAGCACAATATATCATTTGGCATAAGATAAAATATTCATTAAACATCACAAATGCCAAGGGTACCTTAAAACTGCAGAAAGTGATTCTTATAGCAAAATAAGAGCAAAGACATAAGTGTGCACATGACTGGTTGTGATTTATAAGTACAGAGTGTTCCCCACTGCTTCAGGGTCCTGGCTGTAACTAGGCGCAACATGGTGAAATAAAGATAGCATAGCAGTCTCAGCTTCAAGATTTCCTATAATTTATCACTTTAGCCCAAACACCCATGGTGATATCATATATCTACTAAATTATTTTGCATAATATTGAAAAAAATCCTTGAAAATCAAGATTAAAAGATTATAAAGATATTAACACAATCATAAGAATATAAAGTAGTATCTCCCTGTCATTTGCCCTCAAGACTAGTGCTTAGCTGGGTAGTAGATAAGAGCTGTTAAACCTTCTGGTATTGACTACCTCAGGGAAAATATTTAATACTTATTAAACATGATTTCTGAATGGGAATGATGAAAACTGTTAGGAGAGCACTCCTAAAAGGACAATAAATTGTCATCATGTCCTGTGATTATTATGCTACTTAATAAGCAAAAGTATTCTTGTAGATAAGCTGGACTGGTTCTTGTAGGCTTTCATGACAGCTTTATAAATTCTCCTGGCTCTAGTCAAGTAGGCATTTTTGCCAAAATGCCACAGCTCTAGTAGAAAGGATATAACATTAAAGTCACATTCTTCTAGAGTTGCTCTTTGCTATTTACTCTATATGCTAGTTCAGGTTAATAGACAACATTTCAGTAAAAAAAATTTCTGTAAGCAGATGCTGAAATGCAAAGTTTTTATTTTTTTATTTTTTTCATATCTAGGATAAATTTTACAGTGAAAATAAGAGACATAATTCTGTAGTTATGCACTTAAGGAGAAACTTAGGAAACCAGTTCCACCATTTTGGTAATAAGGGAAGATAAAATCATCCTGGTTGAAAAAACATGATTTGTTTAAAAAATTAAAAATTGGCTTGTTTCTGAAGTTACTAATGTAAGTATCTGCAAGGAGAACAGACATATCTGTCAGTAATTATATGCACAGTGCTCTAGCCTATTTCTGAGGATATCAGGATGTAAAATATGATGTATGGCTGTTATTTTTTAGCTGATTTTAAGCAAATACCGATTGTGGAGAGATACACCTACATTTCATGTATAAAAATTCCCAGAGCTGGTGTGCCAGAGTGGTACTCTGTGGGTTTTGTTTTTAATAGTTGTACCAATTTCTCTAGTAAAAAAATATTATATTTTCCTGTAGTCTGTCCTCCAAATTCAGATATTCAGAGTAGCCTGGTGATCCTTTAGACTCTTAACACAAGAAGACAATTCCTTAAGACAATATCTTAAAAAAAACTCACAGTTTTTGGCAGGCATAGTAGATTGCCTTCTCCTCAGCCCCAAGTAATCCCCATTACCCAAACACAGAAACACCTATCCTCATAAAAAAAGCCAGTTAGGAGAGTTAGGAAAAGATACCTCTCAAGCCACAAACACATGGAACTTGTTGCAAAATTGAGTGTAGGAACCATGGCTTCCACCTTCAAGGGCCATACCAGGGTCCCTGAAAGAGCAGGGGTAAAACAAGCTAAACTGGAAAGCAAGGAGCACACCATATCTAACTAGTATTTAAGAGAAGCAAGAATTTTAAGTATTACAAACTCAACAGGTCACTCTATTTTTCATCTGAGCACATGTACAGGCTGGCAAAGTTTCCTTGTTGCCCAATCTTCCTTGACTTCTTTCCACACAGCCTGTAATTCTATACTTGACTTTCATAACAGTTTGTAGCAGGAACAGGCCCTTTTTATTTATAGCTAGTGATACTTTAATGCCATCGGTGTGTATAAATTCCTCATGCTTTTATAATTTTGAAATCCCAGCAGAAATTATTACTGCAATAAAAAAAGTAACAGAAGATTGTATTTATGGGCACATCAGTTTCAAGTTCTTCATGGATTAATCAAGAAAAATGTTTACATTAACTGCAAGAAACAAAGAAATAAGATTACATTTTATTTTTTTCTTTAGGAAACAGAAGCACTATAGGCTACTATTTCTGAAAAGTGCCACTGGTTTATGCATCATTGCAGTTAATAACTTATTCTAGGTATTAGATCTGTCACATTCCTTTGACTTAGAATAGAATTGAAGAATTTAAAGCCAGAGACCCAAATCTGACCTAGCAGTTTGAAAACATAACAGAGATATGAATCCAATTACTCTCTGTCCAAACACTGACACACATACCTTGTATCAGAGAGACATCTGAAAAAGTAATATTTAATATAAGACTGAAATGATTACGAAAATGAGTGCATGGTGATTACTGAACACTCATTTGCTAAAGAGACTTCACTCCTGAAAAGAGACCATCAACCAGTTTTAGGTGATAATGTTTAAATTCCCTTCAAAGAATAATAAATTTTGTTTGCTCATTTTTCCCCACATTCCATGCCCTCACATTTTTAAAACACGTGTTTTTTCATCTTCATTTAAAAAAAAAAAACAATATCATCTTTTCAGATATCTTTGTGACAACAGAATATTTACAACCTATTAGTGAGATCCAAAGGATTACTCTCAAGTTTGGAAGGTTGGTAGTTTGTTGTTTTTTTTGTTTTGTTTTTTTTTTTTTTAATGTGGGTGTTTGAACTGTGTAATAGAAAATGGTGAAAGCACAGCTTTGGAAATCTCTTTTTGCACTGTTTGTACAAAAGAATTAGACAACATCTTTTCTCCTGCTGGATTATCACAAGTTTTGCCAGTTGCAAAAATTACTTAGATATTATAAAACACTGAGAGCCAATGGCTACTCTCAAAGATGTTAAAGTATCAAACAAGCAGTGGAAGACGTTCCTCCATTACAGTACCAAGAAGAGGTGAAATTAGATGTGGGTCAAGTGGCAGAAAGAAAGGGGAATAACCTACCTGATTTGTGGTCATCAGGCACCCTGCGCTTGGACAAACAGGAAGAAAAGGAACCAGTGGAGTGTGATGGAGGTGTACATGTGTGGGTTAGGAAGCCTGGTTAAGGCTTTTGAAGACATGAACTCACTTTACAAGCTTTTCTCAGGTAAGATTTTTCAATTCAAGAAGGTGGGAATGCTCTTGTAACTAGAAACTCACGTCCTTCCCAAGCAGTAGTGGGAGGCAGGGCAAAGGCAGTAGCAAGGATCATCTCCCACCACATACTTGCTGAGTAGGTCCCAGGCCATTATTTCATCCCCCAGGCCATCCACGCCATGCATCAGCTCTTATCTCCTCATGGTCTAGCGCCTCCTCACACCCTGGATGGTGACACCAGGGCTCCAAGCTGGCAGTGCCACATGGGGTGGTGGGGGAAGGCAGATGTGGGGGGAAGGTGTCTCCCCATGGCTGGAGCCTAATGAAATGACAGTGTCCAAGTATGGGACGAGCCCTCTATGAAATGACAGAAGCTCAAGACTTTGACATGTTTCAATCACATTTAGTTTCCATTTCTTTGAAGCTTAGATGGGCATATCTAATCTCTTAGGATGTCTGTACATTTCCCCCCAGTAGCCTGATGCTTGCCGACTAGTACAGGATCTAGTGTCAGAGTAGGGATGTTAAAAGCACTAAGGATGACAGCCTTTTCAGTGTCTTCACAGGCTGATATTACGGTATCTCTTTATAAGAACTTCACTGCAGCACCAGAGATGGAGCTACAGTGTGCTCTTTGAACATTTAGATCATACTCCTCTTCAGAGACATAGAGTGAAAAATTACTGATATTGGTCAAACAGGGAGAAAAACCTGGAAAAATTCTGCATCTTTCAGATTTCAGGCTTAGCTCCGCAATCCTCAGCTCAAGTCAATGGGTACATAGAATCATAGAATCAATGGAATCATGGAATCAGCTAGGTTGAAAAAGAGCTTTAAGGTCACCAAGTCCAACCTTTACCTCAGGACTTTCAAGACCACCACTAAACCATGTCACTAAGCGCCTCATCTACATGGTTTGTGAACACTGCCAGGGATGGTGATTCCACCACTGCAGTTGGCAGCCTGTTCCAATGCCTGATCACTTTCTCTGTGAAGAAATTGTTCCTAATATCCAATCTGCACCTCCCCTGACACAGCTTCAGGCTGTCACTTCTTGTCCTATCACTTGTTACTTGGGAGAAGAGACCAGCCTCTACCTCATTTACAACCTTCTTTCAGGCAGTTGTAGAGAGCAGTAAGGTCACCCCTGAGCCTTCTCTTCTCCAGGCTAAACTCTCACATTTCCCTCAGCCATTCCCCATCACACGTGTGCTCCAGATCCTTCACCAACTTCACTGCACTTCTCTGAACCCTCTCCAGCACCTCAATGTCTCTCTTGTAGTGAGGGCCCCAGAACAAGTTTGTGTAATCTGCACATTTACTGAGGGTGCACTGGATCCCCTCCAGATGATCAATGAATATATTAAACAACACTGGCCCAAACACTGAGCCCTGAGGTCATATGGTGACCGATATGAGCGTGGTTTAAGTCCTTAGAGGGAGAGCTCTTGGATTATTTGAAAGCAGGAAGATGATTTGGTGACTAAATATCCAGTGTGATTTCCAAGAGAGGAAAAAAAGAGTGAAGTTCATCCAAAACAACAACCAGGGGTATATCCAAAGCAGCAAACAATGGAAAAGGCTGCTTTTACTCCCTACAGCTGGGAGCAAGAAATTTCAAGTGTATCACATCTCAAATCTTGAGTATAAATCTTGGTTTCCAATACATTGGCATTTACCCAAGTGCAGTGCGAGCAGCTCAGATAACATCTTACACTTTCTGATTTTTTGGTAAAATATAGTAAAAAATGTACAGAACAATGGGAGATTAGGCCCTTAGGAGTGTACAAAATTTCCTCATGACTGCTAAATTAAAACTGACTTCTATTTTCAGTATAAAAGCTTGTTTTTCTTATATTTCCTTAGACTCCCTTATGGGATTCCTGATACAGTCAGGCAAACTGAAACCATTTGAGCCAGAGCTTCCTGGAACTGGGCTCCTAAAGTAAACATTTTTAAGGTCAAGAGATGCTGCCAGCATTGGAAACACCCAGGGACTTAAATCACAGCAACTAGATTTTCCCAGAGGATCTGAGTTGTTTGCTGCTGTTATTTCATTATGTAAATTACCTATCTGCTGAAGGAAGTGGTAAACTTTGCTAGGAAATGCCAACCCAGAAAGGTGGAGTTTGAGGGGTCCCTGACTGTGTCAGAGCTCCTTGACCTTTTTATTCCACAGGCAAGAACAGCATATCTCCTTCATTTTACAAGGAAGTAGTATTGATATGGCTGGCTTACTCATTAATTAATTTATTTGCTGTTAGCACAGAACATGCATACTTACTCTACCACTGACATTCTCCTTGGAGGATTGTGGTACCTTCTCACCTCCCAGGCTACATTAGCTGTGTACCACTGCTGTGCCAGACTGGTTCAGTTTACACTCCCTCTCTGTAACACAGCTATTCACTGACAGATGCTGGTATGTGCATGGAAAACTGGCTGTTGTCAATACCTAGGATTAGAGGTAAGGTTTTCTGGGTCTTGACAGGTCTGAATTTCGTAGTTGACAAAAGACTGGATTTTTCCTCAGTATGAGATATGCTATACTGTGAGTACAGGAAAAATCCTCCCATATAAAATATTACGTAAGTGCTAAACAGTAAACCTATTTTTAAGATATCTGACATGCTATTAGATATCAGGAACATTTACTTCTTTTACTGCTTTGAAAATGCCTGTGTTTTGCCAAAATGTTGCATAGCCCTCAGTTAATTTTCTTACAACCTTATTCAGAATATTCATATGAAAATATGGATTTTCTTTCTCCTTGTTGTATTTAATGACCAGTTGTCTAATTATGACAGAAAACTTGAATGAGCAAGTCAGTGCTTCAAGCTATAATATTTTTTCCACTTAAGAAACAAAGTAATTTCTGAGTGCTAGCATATATATTTTGCTAAAAAAAAATCAACAGAAAAATCTCACTATGAGGTAAGGGAAAAGTCCCTATTTAATTACCATCTCTCTTTCCAAGTGAGAAAAAAAATGATTATTCTCTCAGAGGACAGTATTATGTAGTAATATTGAATAGTTTACATGACAAAATGCCACAGATGTTAAAAATAGTAAAACCCATTATGGGAAAAAATTGCTTTAAAATAACTTTTCTGAGAAGACAGAATATGTATGAAAGCAGCCTAATACTAGTAATTTTAAAGTGATAATTTTTTGACCCCAACACATTACTGCATGCTGAACAAAGAATTTTTTTTGTGCAGACAGTATGTGGGTCAGTGCTGAACAATTGAATGAAAACAAGAAGGCAAATATATATAGTACCTGTAGGCTTTTGACACCTGGAGGGTTGCTGACATTTGCGTGATGTGGGATTAGATTGGTCTAAAACGGAAGCAACAATTACCTATACACAGAATATCAGTTATGAGAAGACACTTGGATTATGCAACAGCTACATTATAGCCATATTTTGCAACTTCCACATTGAAGAAATATTGAGGAAGTGGGGAAATTTCTGGGCCAAGAAAAGAAGAATGTTGATATTCTTTTCCTTTCTCTGAAACAATCCTTATAAAAACCTGTTACACCAGTCCAAGAAAGGAACACGTGGACAGTCTGCATCTTAACAGGAACAGTGTGTTTCCCCTGATTGGCAATGTTAATGAGAACTAATAACAAAAAGTTCACTTATGAAAATATTTAAAAACAAGAGACAGGAAGGATGGGGAACATCACTGTCAGTCTGCCACAATGTAGCCTGAGCAGGGAGAACTCTGAACCTTTCTCATTCATTTCCAGAGCTCGGCTTGAAAGAGGAACAGATTTAGATGATGAGTATTTTCAAAGTACATTAAGAAAAGGCTGATGACAGTGTGATGTACTTTTATTTGTGAGTATACTGATAACATACTGCTAATGAAAAAAAGCAGAAGTAATTCCATTGCATGCAGCCTAACTCACTCTGTGTCTGCATACTAGGATTTTTTCTGCTTTTGCTGTTTGGGCTTGTGGGGTGGATTATTCTTTGCTGCAGGTTGTTTCCTGCATTTGGGAACAGCAGGGACTTTAAACTGAAGGGATATCTAGATTTCATTTTTCTTTACGAATATGTATTAAAAGTATTACTAGGATTATTTTTGTGCATGTGCAGTCTGTGGTCAAACACTGCTATTTCCATGTGCTGACACAGATACAAGAGCGGTTTGTGGAGTGATGAGCCAGCTCCATATATGCCCTTCAGTCCATAAATAGAATGGAGATAGCTGTTGTAGGAGAAAACATTGAAAGGCAGCCAGATGGCAAAGAGGTCTCAGTCCAAGCTCTTCCAGCATTTAGGATAATGGACTGAGAATGAGGATATAAGGTGTCAGAGGGCAAGTTATCTTCCCTGTCATCTCCTGTCAGTGCTGTATGCTGAAGACAGCAGTGCTTAACAAAATGTATGGTCCGCATGGACATCTATTATTAAGTAATGGTTTTTTACATAACACTATATACATGATTTACCAAAAAAAAAAAAAATTGAATAGATGCAACTAAGGGCTTAAGCAACATTTTGCATTTTGACTGTAACAACCTGGCCAGATCCTCAAAATAAGCTTGTGCAAAATTTAATATCCTTCTAGATATTAGTGGTTTGCAGGACCATGTTATAGCACAGGTCAGTGAGAAGCAGGCACAAAGTAGGAAATGGTAAAACAGGTTTTATAAAAGTCCAGTCTGTTGTGGTGTTTTTTTATTATTTTTATTTTATTCTCAGGATTATACAAAACAATTGCTTTCTGTTTGGGTTTTGGGAACATTGCTTCAACATATTTTAGTTTAGTTATTGGATGTCTCTTCTCAAAAGAATGCTGAAAGAATAAACATGTAAATTAATGAAACTAAAACTACTATGAAAGCTGTACAAAAATAAAAATTACTAAAGCTGGCCATTGAGTCACTGTTCATGGTTGACTGAACCACCTAGATAGAATTATGAAAAAGCAAGATACTGCTCCGATAGCAGAGTCCTTGTTGGCAGAAAAATGAAGTGTCTTAAGCAGAGACTTTGGTAGCAATTCTTAAAAAATAAAGAGCAAGGCAGCCTAATTGTTATGCTGCAAACCTGGGGCTTGCTCTGGGGATAAAACACAATATCTCCCTCTGCAGACTTTGCCATGTTCATTTTAGCTTTGCAGGAAATCTCTGACAAGTTCACAGCTCTTGCCCACTGCAGCTAGCACCACTGTGTGGGAACTGCAATGCTGTGCACTTCTGAGTTCTTGCTTCTTGGAAAAAGAGGACACAGAATAACCCTATGTTACCCCTGGGAAATGCAGGATAATAATGATGGCCAAGAGGCCAAGATTTAATGCTGTGAGAGTAAGGAACACTGGTCTCTGACCAGTGACAAGTGTTGCAAGGACGGAGCAGGAAAGCTGTGCTGGTACTGGCACTGGCTGACCTGCAGCTCAAGGTCTCCTTGAGCAGAAGAATGGGTCTGGCTGGCACCTGAGCAGTCCTGGGAAAGAGCCACTGAGCATCAGGAGCAAGGATGCTCACTGAGCATCTGAGCATCAGGAGCACATACAAGGTAAGGAGACAATCCTGATCTAATGCTAGCTTTCCTACCAGAACCAATGACAGTATGTGATTCCCTGGGAAAAGATCAGAAATGGAAAGGGAAGATGCTCAAAACAGGACCTTGTCCTGGAAGAAAGGATGACATGATGAGGAAGTCAACTACACATTTTCTTGAACAAGCCTTATTGGGACTACCCTATTTGGCAGCTGGATTCTCCTTGGGTCTTTTACAAATGGATGCTGCTGTGATGGATAGGAACTTTAAATCAAAGGGAAGCAGTTGTGCATCCTCCAAATCAAGTTTTAATTCAAAACCCTCAAGTATGGAAGAACAAAACAGCATATGAAAAAGGAGCAGAGAAAGAACAAGAAGAAATATGAAGACTAACGTGGATAACAGTAGATAAATCAACAAAAATATGGATATAATCCATTGAAGAATTTGAGTGTGTCCAGAAAGAAATAACTAAAATATTTTTATATTGGTGCAAGAAGCTCAGACAGCATGCTACAAGAAAAACTATTACCAGTGTAAGAGATGAAACAAAGTATTAAATAAATAATATAAATAGGATGGACTAGTAATCATGATTACAGTACTTAAGGGGCTGCTCTGTTTTGGGAGAGAATTAAATAAATTATGAAAAACCTATAAGGTTTTAGAAATGAAACTGTCAGATTTATGCTCTCCATGGCACCATTTTTTATACCTTTACGATTGTTTAGTATAGCAAAATGAAAGCCAAGGGTAGAAAAAACTTCGATGAATACAGTTAGGTATGAATACCTGTGAAGGACAAGAGCTATCTGAGGAAAGTGTTGATATAAGAAAAAGTAGATATGACCTGACAATAAATGAACTAAGGCTGAAATTCAGAGGAGCATTTCTGTCAGAGCAGAGATGTCCTGAAAACCAGCCCAGAGCTGCAAGTGGGGCAAGAAAATGCTGCTTTCACTAACATGGAAACCTATATAGCCTCTTTGTTTAGTACACAACTTGACATATGTTCTTTTCATTTTCTTTTTCCTTTTTTAAAATTTATTTTATTTTAATATATCCCAGGTACTAAAAAGGAAAATATTACAAAAACATAGAAAGTGTCAGAAGCATAAAATACCCTGTATAGCTAAATCACCTGGCTTTAAAGAAAATCACGGAAAGAGGCAGACGATCTATGTAATAAGATGCTTCCCTACAAGAAAAAAAATCACTTACTAAAGAGGGGATTGGGATAGGGACCAAGCTAATACCACAGGCAAGTAGCAATAGAGGAAAAACCTGCTGTGAAGTATTTCATTTTTGTGATTCTTTAACAATTTACAGAACAAATGTCACATAATAGAAGTTTGACTGTCTTTTGGGAGTCATAAATAAAATAGAGCTGTAATCAAAGCACAGAAGAAAAAAGACTTTGCAGATATTTAATTCTTATTTATGCTTACTTCCATAACTTATGACTCAAATGTAAATGTGACAGCTTGCAGCATACAATAATTCAAACTCTTATACATTCTCCTGCTGCACTCTGTCTGCTAAGTGTTTCCAAAGCTGCAACTTGCTGCTTTAATTTACTGCTTTCTACCCAGTGATTAGAGAAAGGTTTGAAAAGGTCTTCAGAAAAAAAGTGGTGAGCTATCTCTAGGATTTGTTGCCGCACACTGTTCATCTGTGATCAATACTATGTAGCAGTCTGGGTCTCCTCCTTGATCTCCTGAGAGCCTGCACTTCAACTGGGGGAACTGCCAGGAAGTGGATTTCATAAAGGCAAACAGACGGCTCATTTTCTTCATGCTAGGTGCACAGATCTTCAGAGAATCTGGAAAAATTAGGACAAAATATTATTTCTAGATGAACTGTTGGTGTGTACTAAAATATTAACCAGTAAATTTTATTAAATATGATTTAAACTTAAAGAATAAGTGTCCTCTTTATTAGTATCCCTTATCAGAGCCACATTCAGGAGCAATAAATATACTGAGGAAATGACAAGTTTTGGAGGGATAAAGTGAAAACCCCAGAGGATTAACTTTGATTTATCTCTAAATTCAGTTTGGATTCTGTAGGTTGCAGAGATGACTGGACTGCAAATTGTCTTCAGGGTGTTCCCTCATCCTTTCTGCACACAGCAGAGGAAGTGAGGACTGGGGAAAGAACTGAAGCCTGAGGGATCTGCTTTGCTTCCCTTGTTTCAAGCCACAGAATCCTCAGCTTTGGCCCAGACTGAGAATAGAGTGGTCTCTGGGATTAATTGCAAGTTGAAAGTTTCCTGAACAGACTAAGTCTAGTCCCAGTCCAACACATCCTTTACATCAGGAGACCTATTAGATGCATTGAATTTGCTGGCTTTAAAACTGAAATTTACCTTTCCCCTCTCCAAAGCCAGACATTCTCTGCAGTGGTGCTATGAGAGGTCTTGATGCTCGGCACAAGCACTATGAGGGCATGGGAACTATGTGGGACAGGGCTCTGGAATGTGCATTTTCTTTGTTTTTGGGTGTTTTTTGTTTGTTTGTTTTGTTTTTTTTTTTTTTTTTTCCCCAATGCCATAGAGCAGTGCCTTCATTTTAAAGGGGCAAGTTCTGCATCTCTCCTTGCTTATTACCACTAGGTGACTGGAGCAATACACAGGAGAAATGTCCTTTCTAAAACCATAATAAACTGCTACATTTACACAAGTTCTGTGAAATTTATGAAATATACTGCCATGTTTAGATGCTTAATATCTTATAGAGGTCACCTTCGAGACAAAGATGTCACCTCTGATGGACCTGGCAACTCACTTCAGACAAGTCTTGCTGAAGAGATCTTTTTGCAGGATTACATTGCAAATATCCTCCAAGTATAACATGCTTCATCTATCTGCTCAGTGGCTTCGCAGTACCGCCAATGCAGGTGAAACAGCTGTGAGAAGAAGAGGAAATGGTGTTAGGGTGGTTATATTTGTTGGGTGCCTGACAGCCAGCTGTGACCACAGTGGCATTGTGGCACCAGTGATTAAGAAAGAAGATAGAACAGCTCAAAAGGAGACTTATTTTAAATTTTGGAATACACAAACAAATCTGCAAGAAGTAGTGGAATGCCAGCTTTGCCACTATGGACTGCAAGTAACTTCATCTCAGCCATTCCAGTAAGTGCAGAGTATGTTGCATAATCACTATTACATCTGCCCTCTTTTTTCAGTCCTTTCTGTACTGTCCTTATGTTCCAAATTATTCATCCATGTCTTACATCTTTGGTGGCTGATGTTGCCAAGAGATAGCCATATGACATCTTCTTTCTGAGGCCATATTTTACATAGTACCTTTGAACTCTTCCAGCTGGGGAATGCCACAGCCAGGTATAGAAACATTTTAGCTTGATACAATTCAGATTGCGTAATGACACTGCTATCACATCTTTAAAGTTGAAACTTTTGCAGAATGAGACATAGCAAGAATAAGATTTACAGTATGACTGACTACTTTCCTTTCTTGTATGACAGAAAAACGTAATGGGAGCTTTGCTGTACAGTTCATCTTTATTCCACATAGAAATGTTTGTGGTTTTGGGGGCAGAGCAACAATTACTCTTCTTCGCAGAACCATAGGCATTGCTGTGACCTGTTGCACCCCCACAGAATCAAAAATATTATCTTTTTGGTGGTCACTAAACTGATCCCATGCCTGTGATTCAGAACACCAGAATGCTGCAGTGGCAGCAACCATTACAGCTTTGTTTTGAGGAGGTTCCTTCAGCTTACCCTTGTGGAAGGCTTTTCTTCAGATTTTCCTATGGAGACTATCATCAACAGTGTAATTACAGGCAGCCTAAGGCAAAGTTATGGGAAAAGTTATGCTGCTTATCTAAAATTCTGATACTGAGTCCTTAAAATGTTCATATGCACATACAAGTTTATCGAAAGATGATATGCGCCTCTGCATCTATTTGCATTCCTGCTATAACTAAATAAAATTAGGAAAAGTAAGAATGAACAAATACCTGGTTTTAGGTGGCATGCATAGTTATTTTTTCTGGGGGAAAAAAATAAAATTTCTCAGCTAACACTATTTGGGTCCTCATGAATCCCTAATGTGTTGCAGCACTATGACCGTGCATAATAGTTGAATTAAAATATAAGGAGTAAAACTGTTTCAGTAAATGTGACCTTGTTTTATAGCCAAAGCAATGCACCAGTGAGAATCAAAGAAGTGTTCATCTAACTTTTCTAAAGTTTGCTGTGGGATTCTGTGCTGCTAACCTTGACTTGTGCTGTCCAAGGAAAGCTATATGTGTTAGAAAAATAATAGCTAGACAGATGCCAGAAGCTCCACAATTTAGTTGAAGCATTTGTAGTTCATGTAACCTGAACTATCCAGGTTTCCTGTAGCAGCAAAATTTCAGCCAGAACAGAGCAGAATTGCAAAAATCTCAGAGAGGAATCAAAGAAGCTCATTATTTCCATGTTTCCGTTTCCAGCTTGACATTTGGAGAAACTGATTTTTCTGAATGTTTCAGAAACACGATTGAGTGATGATCCATGGCAGTCTGGCTAGGACGTGTGTGAGTTTGCAAACTGATCCACCATCCCTTCGGTAAAGTCCCTGTTCTCTGTGTATGTAACTGCAGTAAAGTTCAAGTGTGCTAATGGGCAGTACCAGAGCATGTAGAGGAGGATTTTCCACAAAGTGGGCTGTTCTAGCAAATGCAAGTCTGAGGAGTCAATTTGCCCTGGAAAAGCAGCTGGCTCATTTTTATCAGCTATGACAATTTGTTTTGGCTTTGCCCACACAGAAGCCGAAGCCATTCGAAAAGGGCAGTTTCCACTCCTGGAAAAACACAGTCCAGCATGTGTGGGCTGAAGATGAAAGAGACGGTAAGATTTGATTGTTGTATGTCCTGAGTGTACCTTCACTGTACTGAAACAGTCACTTAAAAAAAGGAGATACATCATCATTTCATCACTGAAGCAATGCAGGAAAAAATTACATAGGGAAGAGGATTTTTTTTTTTCCAGTGAGAAACATTTTTGTATTTTGATGGAGCACATAGACAGGATTTCAATCATAAGATTCTGGTTATCAAAGTCATCAGCTATCCAAGATTCATGATAATGACATACTGGAAAAGGTGGGTCCTATGGAGTTACATGTAATAATTATGAGGAATATTAGAGAGCTCTGTGGGGTCAACCTGAAATGCTGTTTCTGTGTTACCTCTGCAGCATTTACCTGGATCTTCTGAAAGCTCAGCAGAAACGAGGCTGTCCTACATTCCCAGTTCATTCAAAAAGATTCCCTGTAATTTTCTTGCGTTCTATTAAGCCCTTGAAAATAAACCATTTTCTTTCCTACTCCCCAAGCAGGCAGGGCAGTAATCATAGAAAAAATGCTAAGGAGAAAAAATTTTTGTAGCTCAGTCAGAGCTACTGGAAATCAGCACTGCAGTCCTGCACACACAGTATATGTAATGTTTGTTACTATGGATATGATTGATGGGAAAATAATAGTTTTGCAGGTGGTGTTATGGGTAGCAGTTCCTGCAGCTGTACTGAGAGAGGAGGACACAAGTAAGGAAGACCAGAGACTTCAGCTCTTTCTCAGACTTCAGCCACTCAGTGCTGGTCACTTCAATTTCCACATGCATCTTTACATCAGATGGTAATATTACTAATTACCTGAAGAAAAATGCTGCTAGATTGTTGGTTTTGCTCAACTGCAGTAAGATTCTTAGATGTAGAGAGAGAACTAAAAAAAATAGTGATTGCTGTAAAAACTGATGTGCTGATGCCCAAGTTCTGCTATAACTGCCTTTTCCATGCTTAATCAATCACCATGCTTGAACCCATATAAGAAGCTGAATCTATACTAATGTATTAAATGGGATCAACTAAGACCAGCTTGCATAGAACAGTCCGCAACTATACAGATAAACTCTCTTTAAATCCAGAACAAGCTGGTTGCCTGTGAACTGCCTGCTGGGAGCAGTTCCAGTAATGCTCTCCATGCTTTTCAGGGTGCTTGCTGGCAGGCCTGCACAGTGCTAGGGAATTTTAGCAGGTTACTATTGCAGATAATTGTCCTCCAGTGCTAGAAGATATTTCCCATGTGCTTGAATACAGTGCTGTTCATACAGCCAGCAAGGGTTGTTAAGGAAGCAGACAGCTCTCAAGCCATATGTTTATTCCTGGACATCTAATGGAGGAAATAGGAATCCCTATTCTCTTCCATTCATTGTATTTTACAGATTGCTCAAAGGGAGGCAATTAGTTACGAAGTTTATTTTAGCTACTTGCAGTAAACTTAAACTACAAGAAAAACAGACATACTGCAATGCCTAGCTAAGCTAGAATGCTGTTATTCCATGTATAACAGGGATGTTTCTGCAAAATCCGTGTTCTAGCAAAAATTCTAACAAAATCCCAAAAGGTCACATAATGACAGGATGTCTGGGTTGGAAGAGCATCTGGAGATAGCCTAGCCCACTCCCCCTGCTAATGCAGAGTCATCCACAGCAGTTTACACAGGATCACTTTCAGTTGGCTCTTGAATGTCTCCAGAGAGGGAGACTCCACAACCCTCCTGGGCAGCCTGTTCCAGGGCTCTGCCACCATCAGCAGAAAAAAGTTCTTCCTCACATTCAGATGAAACTTCTTGTGTTTGTGCCCATTGCCCCTAATACTGGACACCACTGGAAAGAATCTGACCCCATCCTCTTTACAACTGCCCTTAAGACATTTGTATTCATTGACAAGATTCTCCCTCAGTTGCCTTTTCTCCAGGCTAAACAGATATTACAGTGTGAATAATTTTTCTATTTGTCTCTTCAAAATAGGTATCTTTTCTGTTGTAGCCTTAGGATGGGAAAAATACTCCAAAAAATTATCTCCAAATTCAGATGCACTGACTAGCATAAACTAATGATGCAAAAGATACACAATAAATATGTAGAAATCACACCTGATGTATAAATCTCTAAGATTAAACTTTTTACTTAAACACTTTTACATTTTGGAGTTACTTTTGAAAACAGGCCACAACTTACTCTCAGACTGGTGTCTTAGTTTCTACAAGCATCAGAGAATTTATTTTTGAAATTTTCCTATAGTTTGTGTCCTGTTGGCAAATAAAATATTGCATCCTTATGTACACACCAAAACTGAGAAGGAAATTTTATTTATGAAACATTTTTAATGGTTAGTACACTAAAGAATAAAGAATAAAATCATTCTCTGCCTTTCTCAAAACTGGAGACCAGTGTTCTTTTCATTTTCTTCCAATGACATCTTTTCTGATTTGAAGAACTCACTTTATCTATTGTCTTCAAATGTCCTGTATGCATCACATAATCACAGAAGAGTTGAGCTTTGAAGAGACTTCTGGAGATCATCTGGTTCAACTCCCCTGCTCAAGTAGGGACATCTAAAGGAAGCTGCCCAGGATGGGTGGGTTTTGAATATCTCTAGAGAAGGAGGCTCTACTACTGAGCAACCTGTGCCAGTGCTTGATCACCCAGTGAGAAAGTATTATGTTCAGAAGGAATTGCCTGTGTTTCAGTGTGTGCTCATTAATTCTGGTCATGTGAAGGGGCACCACTGAAAAGAGCCTTGCTCTATTTTCTATTCTACACCTTCCCTGCAGGTATTTATATATATTGATGAGATCTCCTGAGCTTTCTCTTCTCCAGGACCCAAGGTCTTTCAGCCTTTCCTCACAGGAGAGGTGCTTTAGTCCCTTATGCAGTCTTCAGCCAAGACTTTCCATGTGAAAGCTCAAGGCTTTCATGCTGAAAATATTAGAAATAAATAGTTCATTTGGAGCAAGTGTGGAAGAGGCAAAGGGGTTTGTACAGAAAAGTTGCTGGATAAGTTGAGAAACTCATGTATAACCCAGAATGATTTGTGCATACTGGCATTATAGCTGTCCTCCAAGCTAAGGAAATTACTTTGGTTGACCATGATTGAGGAATCAGCTAATTTCCAGAGAACTGAGGTCATACTGATGGGTTTTCAATAGAGCAGAAATCTCTTCCAAAAATTAAAGAAAAATTAAAATGGGATAATATAAAGGTAGGATTTTTAAATGACAGTTTTAGATTAGGGAGATAAACATCACTGTGTAAATGAGTAAGCAGAGGAGTGGACAGTGGTACAAGAATAATGTTACCCTTGTGTGCATCATTGTTAACTTTGGTAGCTGCAGAGGAATGAAGGATAGAGTGCTGTTTATTTACATTTGTTTTCTGTTTGAGAGACAGCCCAAGAAGCAAAATAAAATGAGAGCCTACTCGAATACCTGCTCCATTTCCCCTTAAATTGAATTTCTCATTTTATCAGGAAGCAATAGTTGCACTGATGTTAGACAGGCAGCTAAAAGGTCAGCAAGTTCCCTTGGTTGCCTTTCGTCAAGGGTTTTTGACTTGTCTGTGAATAAAGATCTCCCAGGAGGAAGGCAGACCTGAATTTCCTGTCATCTTGAAGACAGCAATGAATTTGAAAATGTTACAAAAAGCATAAGGGACTTGAAACACACCTTCAAATGCACTGCTGATGCCAATAGCTTTCCATGTAAACATGCACACAGAGTTGTTTTGGATTTGTCCTGTCAACTTTTTGTTGTGAAACAAATTGTTATACAGCTGCCCACCTTGAATATTGGATGAAACTGATAGTTTTCCATTACTGCAGTATGCCTAATCGGCACTACAATATTGCGGAGTTAGCGTGATGCTGACACACTCTCAATGGTGGTGTGCTGAGCTGCTTTTCATTTTCCCTCACATCCTTCTATGACTTGCCTCGCTGCTCCATTCCATCCTGCTCACTTGTAGCCCTTGATGCTCTAGAAAAGTTTCAAGGGGTAAGATAGTTTTAACAAGTATCTGGGCAAAAAAGAAAAAGCTCTCTCACTCCTGAGGAGCATTAATCACTCCAGGAAACTTAAGTTTCTCCCCAACAGGCAGAGCTAAAGTCACCACTTTTTCTTAACATCCGTGGGGAGACATTTCTTGTTATTATAGCATTAATGGGGAACTTTTTATCAGAAGAAACTTCAGTTGTTAAAGCCTCTATTATTTTTTCCACCCTTAGCTTGGTTAGAGAAACCCAGTAACATCTTTAAACAATGTATTTGCAACTGCACATATATTGAATATTGCAGCAAAAGGCTTATGAGGGTGAATGAATGTGTGGTTTTAAGCCCAGAGACCGAGCTTGCTTTTTATTGTTCTATTGTGTAGCAAATAATGTGGAAAACTGTTTAGTTCAGAAATTCTGCGTGATACTAAATTTGCACGTAAGAGAATGAAAACCTACTCTAATCAGGAAAAGCCTACAATGTTCTCAGGATGATCAGGAAGTTGGTGCATAATGACTGCTAGTAGAATTTTTACTCTGTACTCATGTAGTTATTTAGAGATACAGTTTTACTGAAAACAAATTAATGCTTTAATGCAATAACTGGCCTCCTGAATAACTGATGTACCTGTTATAAGTTGCTATGAAAATAAAAACAAGTGGACATGAGAGGGTTGACAGCTATTATAAGATATAAGAATATAAGATTTATATTATAATTCTTTGCCTGTTTCCCTCCAATTGCCCCATTCGGAAAATGTCTCAGAATAGACTATTGAAACAAATTCCACAGGAAAAATAAGACACTCTTTGTTGTGTAGTCCGGAAGATTTGAGAGGAAAAAAAAACTAATTTAGATAGGAATGATTAAAGTTTATCTCAGCTGAGAATCTAATTATTAATATTATAAAAACTGTTCAATATAGTGAAGAAATTGTTTTCTTTAGCCTTACCCTTTATTTAGACCTCCTTCTAAATCTGCCTGTGACAATTCCAGGCAAGCGTAAGACACAGAAATGCTGACACCATGGCAGGATAAACAAGGAATACGGAGGTTTGCCACTTACATTCCCTAACTTATAATCATATAGGTTCATAGATTCATGCATATTAAAGCAAACACTTTCACAGAATCACTGATGGATTTGAAATAACTGGAGATCAAACATATACAAAGTTATCTCTGAGTTTTATGAATTTGAATTTGCTACCTTAAATGGGAAGCCTGGGTCCTCTAGAATACATATTCTGAAACCCTTCCTCCAGATTGCATATGATGAGGGTGATGAGGGTGAGAGTATACTGCTGTTGATGGTTATGTTGTGTAGGTATTCACCTACAGACGTTTACTTGTTCCTTGTCTCTAAAAAGACCTTTTTATATCTGAAGTTTGCTTTGCAGTCAGCAGCATTCTGAGCATAAAAAGAAGTTTGTATCAAAAGGAACATGGCAACACAAACCCAAGCCAAGTAATTTTAGATCCTCCAGCTTTCTAATTATTTTCTAAATTTTAATAATATTTAAAAGGATGTTGACTCAATGCTTTTTGATTTGTGCTGTCTGAAAGGTTACACATTACTGCAATTCACAGAAGTTATCTCCTGCTCTGTTATTTTGGTTACAAATAAAATGCAAAGCCCAACACATGCTAATGGGATTCCCAGAAGGGGAAAAAATAAGCAAAACTATGTAAAAGCCACAAAAGTAATTTGGTTTAATTAAATAAGGCCTAAAATTTTTATTTCCCCAATGGATGCATTACCTGAATCAATAGGAATGTGTACAGACTGAGGGCAGAAGACTACAAATCCAATCACAAAGCCTTTTCACTATTGCTCTGAACAACTGCAAAATGGATCAGTTGGTAACACTTTCAATTAAAAATCCCAAAGATATATTTCATGTATGTCTACAATGAAAGCAAATGCTAAATAAATACCTATTTACTTGCAATAATCAGTTACTGAAAGTAGCTAGTGTTAGCACAGACCACTGATACTACTAATAGAGGTCTCTGTCTACTATATGATGGAGAAGTTTACTCTGGTTTGTAATACTAGGTGTTCAACATAATAAAGCAATCTAAGGGTTTTTATCTTTAAAACTTTTAAAACATTCTGCCCTGTAATTTCTTTTCCAAAGAAGAAAATACACCCAAGACTTCACTGCATACCTATTGACCAGATATCCATATCCAGTACATTTACTGCTACAGCCTCTGGTTTTCTCAGGTCAACAAGGTGAGATTTCTTTCTGTGGTTGCCACTGGTGTGCTCTAACCTCACAGTCTTGGCTGCAGCTACGTTAGAGACTCTTCACTTTTGCAATTGTCCACTGTGATGGTCCCAAAACCAGGAGCGACACTTTTCTGCTCCTCATCTCCATGTGATGGATTACTTTTATGAGAAAGAAGGATGTGACATGACCAGCACAAAAAGTCCTCCACAATCTGGAGTCGTGCTAAGCTCCCTTGGCCAGGGGCCTCAACCAGCCCATGAAACAACAGCATCAATCCTCTGCCTGCCAGCTAACAGGATGGTGGGGGGGCCATGGCCTGAGAGGAAAGGCTGGGTGCTGTCTGCTGCATGCATTTGTTCCTGTGATTTCCAAAAATTTGGTCTAAAGGAGCCTGCCAGTCCCCAGTGCCAGATGCTGTGCAATAGCCTTCTCTCACCAAGAGGAACTGCAGTAAGTGCTTACTCATCCATCCACTGTGGACCACTGTGAAAACAAGCACAACCTGAGGTGAAAGAGATTGTTCCTCCTTCCTAGTTCACATGACAGTTTTTGGCTGACACACAGGCTCATTTTACACTCCTGCTGTCTCACTCATACACCTTAGAAGAATGAATACAACTCTAAAATAGTTTTATAGCTGCTTCCAGTTGCCTAAAAGCGTATCCAGTCTCCTACATGGAGATGTTCAGGGAAAAACCAAACCATGGCAACTTCCCCCAACAATGGCAGACTACTATACATTTTCTTGGAGGCAAAGCAAAACCATAATCTTATCAAGCTCTCATATCAGCTGTGTCTACATGGGCACAGTGAAATAAGGTCCTAAAAATCATCCTGGCAGTTTTGTAAACAAACTATAAGATCTTATCTGGTGTATAATTTTATCTGCTCATGTGATAGATTTATTGTGTTAATACGAAACACGACTTTAAAAAATTGTGATTGCCTGTAACCTAGCCAGTCTTGATTGTATCAACATTTTGCTGTAAGGCAAAAATGTGACTCTGAAAAGTATACTGATCTTGTGCAATCTGGAACTTACGTGGGAGAGATATTATCAAGAAGTATTCAAACATTAGTTACAACTCCAGAAAAAATAAAAAGAGAGAGAGATCTGTATGGCAACAATAAACTGTTCGTCTTCCTCAAGACATGGACTGTAGTCCATTGCTGAAGTCTACTTCACAGGTTTAAAGAATAGTACCTGGTATGAGATTATGCTCTCTACTGATACTGACAAGGTACAAAATGAAGTTTCCTCTAGCCTGCTCTTCCTCGCCTTCTGATCTTTTCATGACAAAATAATCTAAAAAATAAAAATATCTTAAAAATAAGGTTACCTTTCCAGTCATCTGCAGACAAATTTCTCTATATTAAACATTCCTGTAAGACCACTAATGTCAGTACAGAGACTTGGTTTGTTTTGGTGGAAGGTGACTCTTCAAATTGTTTTGACAGATTAAACAAAGCTCAGGAGAGTCTAATGGAGCATATATCACTAGAAACATTCAACAGTTCCGCAGGGAAATATAAGATTTAAAAATGTATGAAATCCTGATGGGTAAATGAAGAAAAAATTTACAAGGTCCAGGCCACATAAGGGTGCAAGTAAAGGAATGACCACTATTTTTGTAAATCAGCTTTTTGAAGAGTTTGTTCATATAGAAATAATTCCATGGCTCAGAATACCTGACTAAAGTCGTATGTTATTCCATTCCCTTTGGAATGGTTATCCTCCCTGTTGTTACTTAGAGAAAATCAAGGCTGGATAAATGAGCTTTTGACCTGTGCTAACATTACATTTTACTTTAAATAATTGACACAGTTCCTAAATGTAATTAACTTATATTAAGTGACAGGTGAACTTTGACAAAACATTGGAGGGAGCCATGTTCTGCTAACAGATCTCTGGTCTCTCTGTGTACAGATTCAGAATACCAACAACTGTGTTCCTTGTGATCAGCTAAGCCTGATCCCAAACCCATCATACTGGTTTGCATAAAGGGATCAGTCAAATTACTTCAGTGACAGTATCTTGTACATACTGGATATAATATAAAGTACTTGTAGTCACAACTGGCAAATCCTCACTATACCTGTAATCCCACTTATTAGTTTACAGAAAGATATTTGCTACCTCTAAATTTGTAGTTTGCATCACCTATTTTAAACACATTGTTAATATTACCTTAAGGAACATGAAATGTCAATGGATTCTTTTGAAACATTGGCTTTTGCTAACATGAAGCAAAGGTACCCAAGGGTCCTAAGGGCCTACACTGAGTGGCCTTGGATCAATTTCATAGCCTTCTTTATAAACTTTGGACAATTCAGTTCCAAAACCTAATGGCTTGTCTATAGGACGATGACTAGGAAGAAAGGTCTTCATCTGAGGTGTTTTTATCCAACTGGCCAGAATGGCCAAGGCAGAACCACAACCAGCACACATCTGTTGAGAAGGCTGAAGTTTCGTGATGGGTTATACTGGATCCCTTGACATATCCGTTTAAGACATGATGAGGTTGGGTCTGATTTGCATGAAGCTAGCAGGAGCACAAAGTAGGTTTTTGTGCCATTGTTGAGCATGCCAGTCACAATGCCTCATTCCCCAAAGAAGTAGCTGCAGAAGGTGGCCTTGGTGGTTGGTGTAGCCTCTTGCCCTTAGGCTTCTACTCTGGCATGTTTTGTGTTTCTCCAGAAAATTATTTAATCAGATGTGCTCTTTCACAAGTACATGACTGTGTTCTGCTCACAATGTTGCTTCGAGCAGATTGTAACAGTCACACTCATCAGAAGGTAACTGGACCTTCTCCTGCCACACCATGTCTGTGTAAGCTAGACAGGGATGCATGGTGACTGTAGTTCAGGTTACAAAGAGGGGAGGATCATGAAAAGTTTAAGATTGGAAGTATGACCAGACCTTCGACCAGACCTTCTGCTTCGTAGAAGATGAAGGTATCTTACCAAGGGACCTCAGTTGTTGACTTGGTGACTTCGGTGACTTCCACATGACACTGCAAAGTGCTTTTGGTGGTTTGAAAGTGAAGACAGAAGCCTATCTGAATTACATTCAAGACTGACTCTCAGTCAATAAAATAGTGCGGTTTTTGTTTTGTTTTGTTTGTTTTGGTTTGGTTTTTGGTTATTTTTTCTGTGTTTTATGGCAAATGGAGGATGGAACCATCCCACCCCAGGGGGTATCGTGGGACCCATTTTCCTTGTTTTGCTACTTGCAAGAGCTGGAAAAGTCTCTGTTTTGTAGGGAACCTGAAACATTTGGCATCTCATCTTTTCTAATTTCGTAGCTCATTGTTTCTGTGTTTCCCCTAACACTATCTACTGTTTGCTCTTGTGTTATTCTTTGTCATTTCTTCCCCCTCCACTTTCTTTCTGTCAGTGTGACTGACTGTGTATGACAGGCATCAGTCTCTGTACGGATCTTAATGCTATCCTACTCCTTCATGCCTGAGCCTCTCACCTGGAAGGCATACTGCTCGTGCAAACAGTGCAGTGAACCAGAAACATTCAATTGGTGTGAATTGTGCAAACAATGATATCAAATGCAAAGAGAGATAAGAATAGAAATCAAATGCAAGAAGATTGCACAAGCAAGCTAGAAAAGTAAGAAGTCTAATAGTAAAAATCAAAAGCATCAAAAATATTGAAGAAAAAGAACAGCAGTGCATAAAAATACTGGAAAAAGTCATAAACCACTAAAAAGTGTTAAAAAAAAGACAACTGTGTAGACAAAGACAATTCTCATAGTGCAAGTATTCTGTAGTGTTGAAAAAATGCAGGTGCTAATATTCATGGTACTCTAAAAGAAAAAAGAAACTTTAAGCAATAAGGCAAAAGTTGCAAATGATATGAACGTATGTTGGCACTTGAAAACCACTAATCACCATTGAGAAGGACAACAGCCACCAAAACTACTTCTGCAGGAAACAATGCTCCAGTAACATCAGGGAGAACTGAGAGTATGTGCAAGGGTTGGAGGGTGACAAGTAGCCTGCCTGACTGAAGGGTGGCTGCCACGGTGTCCATAGCAGTCAGCATCTCTGATGACCTGTTGCTTAGGCTGGAATGTGGCAGGAGGTAGGAGATGTGCCATTGTTACTGCTGTGGAGGAAGCAGGCAAGTGGTCTGTGGGGAAGAGTGCTGGAGCTTAGATGAGTGCTTATGTAAAAAGTGGGCTCATGTGGATAGGTGTGGGGAGGGGACACTGTAGCAACACAGCAGGCATATGGTTGGTATGATAGAAGAAGAGGTATTGCTGGCCTGATCCATTTCTTCAACCTAAGAAAACCCTGGAGATGCTGGGAAAATTCCTGACTGCTTCTCTCTGCATGCCTTTTTTTCCCTAAGCATTCTTATTCCTCCTTCTCCCTTGCAACCAGCTTCTCCAACAGACAAGGAGAATGTCTCCTTCAGCTTAAATCTCTTCCCCATTGTTCTGTCACTACATGTTGTTGTAGAAAAGTCCCTCTCCAGATTTCTTTTAAGCCTCTCTTAGGTATTGGAAGACTGTTAGAGGTCTCCCTGGAGCCTTCTCTTCTCCAGACAGAACAAGCCCAGCTCTTTCAGCCCATCTTCATAGAAGAGGTGCTCCAGCCCTCTGATCATCTTCATGGCTTTTCTCTGGACTTAAACAGGTCCATGTCCCTCTTGTGTTGTGGACCCCAGAGCTGAAAGCAGGACTCCTGGTGGGGTCTCATGAGAGTGGAGTAGAGGGGCAGGATCACCTCCCTTGAACTGCTGGTCACACTCCTTTTGATGCAGCCCAGCGTACGGTTGGTCTGTGGGCTGTGAGTGCACACTGCTGCCTCAAGTTGAGTTTCTCATATACCAACATGCCCAAGTCCTTCTCCTAAGGGCTGCTCTCAATTCAGTCTCTGGCCAGTGTCTGTGCTTGGGATTGCTCCAGCTCATGTACAGGAGCTTGCACATGGCCTTGTTGAACTTCATGAGGTTTGCACTGAGCTACCTCTTGAGCCTTTCATGGCCCCTCTGAATAGCATCCCTTCCCTCCAACATGTTGATGTTCCACACAGCTTAGTGTCATCGACAAACGTGCTGAGGACACACTCAGTCTCACTGTCCATGTTGCTGACAAAGATGCTTAACAGCACTTGTCCCAGTACCAGCCCCTGAGGAACACCACTCATCACTGGTCTCCACTTGGACATTGAGCCATTGATGGCAATTCTTTGAGTGCAACCATCCAGCCAACTCCTTATCCACTGAGTCCATCAATCAAATCCATCCTTCTCTGGTTTAGAGATAAGGATGCTGTCTGAGAGAGTGCAGATCAGCTTTGCAAAAGTCCAAGTAGATGATATCTCTTGCTTTTCTCTTACCCACCAATGCTGTGGCCCTGCTCTAGAAGGCCACCAAATTGGTCAGACATGATTTGCCCTTAGTTAAGCCATATTGACTGTCATGAATCACACCTTCATTGTCCACATGCCTTGGCATAGTTTCCAGGAGGATCTACTCCATGATCTTGCTGGGCACTTAAGTGATACTGACTGATCTATAGCTGCCTAGGTTTTCCTTTGTTTTCTGTTTGAAAATGGGGGTTATATTCCCCTTTTTCCATTCAGCAGAAACTTAACAGCCACATCTTCTCAAATGTGATGGATAATGGTTTCTCAACTATGTCTGCCAGTTCCTTCAGTACCAGCAGATGAATCTCATCAGGTTCCATGGACTTGTGCACCCTCAGGTTCCTTAAATGTTCTTGAACCTTATCTTCTCCTATAACAGACAGTTCATTCTCCCGGTGCTTGCCTTTGCCTTCTGAGACTTGGGCATTGTGGCTGGAGAACTTGCTTATGAAATCTGAGACAAAAAAGTGGTTGAGCGCCTCAGCCTTCTCCATGTCTTGGGTTAACAAGTCTCCTGTTTCCTTCTGGAAGGGGGGTCAGTTTTTCCCTCATATTCTGATTATTCCCAATGTACATATAGAAATTTCTCTTGTTGCCCTTAATGTGCTTGGCCAGATTGAGTTCTGTCAGGGAGATGTTTATGTTCAATATTTTATCTGTATTTCCTGGTACAATTTAAGAAATACAGAAAAACTCAGATACTAGGAAAAAATCTAACCAGTTCACTCTTTAAGTGTGGAAGTTTTTTCTTTAAGGGAAAAAAAAAGAAGTAAAAAAAAAAAAAAGGAGGAATTTGGGGAAGGAATTTTTTGAAGGAAAGATGAAGATTTAAGCCTCTACCCTATTTCCCTGTGAAGTCCTGTTATCCTATTTTTTTATTTAGTTCTTCTTAATATTAGCTAATCTCATTTTGATCAGTTTTAAGATAATTTAGGAATAATGAGATATAAACCACAGATGGAATATTCTGTTTAAACAAAATGTATTTATATTTGCTCTGTGTTACAAAACTTCTAATTTAACTACCTTGTTATTTTTATTCTGCTGTGTTTGAGTTTCAGCATTAAACTGCTCCTATGATTTATTAATACCGTGTCCAACTAAAATATTTAGGAGTACTTTCATGATATATGTTAGTTTATATAGCCATATCTTGAACACGAGAATAGTAACTACTTAGTCTTGAGACACGTAAAGATCCAAGAGAAATTACCTACAGTACCTGTAATTGGAGTTCTCTTAAAGGTCATAACCCTCTATAGATCCACACTTACCCTCTTTCCTCCTCTTGGGATTTGGAATATATTAGGCTTGAAATGGATTGTTTAGTTCTTTTTAGACCGTAAAGAAACTGATGAAGAATAAGTCACATGGTGCTCCTTGTAAGGCTCGTATGTAAGTTAGCATGTATAACTCAGCCTGGCAGATGGCCAGAAATAAGCTTTTCAGTAACACGATTCAAATATTGCACTAAAAATAATCATGATCATAAAGATATTTGTTACATTAAAGTAATTTAATTTCCTTCTACTGTTATAGTGCCTACAAAGCCTCTTTTAAGGATATGAAAGTTGGCATGGCTAATAAGCAATACCACTATCTTTGACTGAAATGTTGAACAAACAAAAAAAACCCCAGGAAATATTTTTTTATTTGTTTCTTTTATATATATAAACAAATTGAAAAAAAAAATACTCCACTGTAGAAACTTCTGTTTCTCAGCTATGCCAATGATGCAACACACAATTTATTGTACCAGATGGGGCTTTCATACTTTCTGTGTAAAAGGCTGCTACTTTACCTTACCTCTCAATATTGAGTGCATGAAGGGCTGGTTTGAAGCTATAGTGTTCAGTGTAAATGGCAGTTGCTGTATTATAACTCTGATTTCATCTTGAGTATATAAAATGCCTGCTTTTTCACAAAGATTTCCCCCCCTCTTTGTTACACTTGCAGTTATTTATTTCAGCATCACATAGTATTAAAATGCCTTCATAGGAAAGGTCACTCATTTTCCTTTCAAAACATTTCTTTGTGGTTTCTGTTCCCAGAGGTACGCATAGAATCAACGATCGATAAGAGAACAGCACATAACACTCTGACTTACCTTTGAGGAATATCATTTAGGTCAACACATTTTATCAGGAAAAGACTTTTACAGCCAATCATTTTTCTTTTAATGACATTTTTTAATCAGTAGGTAAATTTTCTTTGAATAGCAATAATATAGCTCAGTTATTGAGTTTGATGCATTTTAACAGGAAAAAAACCCACTTGAGGACTTCATTCTGATTAATCTTCTTTTCCTGATTACAGCCTGTTTTTCACTAATTGAAGTGCTCTTTTGTTATAATTCTGAGTGTTCCTGAGGTGGATAAAGACTTGGTATCCTAAAGTACGACTTAGTGAGTTTTCACAGCACTACAAAACCAGTAGGATGCTAACAGAATCCTAACAGTAGTATCCTGAGTTCTTTCATCTCTGAAATTTTGAATTTTAGTGGAGAAAGCCATATCCATACATCTCTTTAAAGACACAGAATTCAGGAAGGCTTTCTGACAATGGTAACAATGCCTTTCAAAGACTTTACAAAACAACACTGAAGAGCTCTTTTGAAAGGAGTGGTTATGGGTTGCTGTTAACAGACTCACTGTTCATAGGCCCCTGTCAAACCCAATCTAAATGTTCCATTAGATAGTTAACCTTATCACTTTCTCGATTTACTGGAAGATGTAAGAAAGACAGAAAAATAATGATTTTGAACTCAAGCCATTCATGAGGAGATATATTGAAGTTATTGATTACAGTGTAATAGGAAAAAATAACTTTTAAAATATGCATTCATCAGTCACTGTGGTACTTTGCAATTTCTATAATCTAACTCCTGCTTTCCAGTGGTGTATGAATAAACATTGCTCTCCATGGAGACATATGTGAAAACCATTTAAGGAAAAAACCTGTCTTTACAAACTGTCTGTTCAGTTTCTGTTTTACAGACAAAAAAACCAAAAAAAATTAAATTGTTGAAACAACACCATGTTTGCATAGTGCATCATGTCCTTAAGAGTCTGATTGTGTCAGCTATGAGGTTGTCCAACTGGTTGCATGTATTATGATCACATATTTTTCACAGGTTTGTTCTGTTATTCAGTATAGAGGACAAAATCACAATCAATACTTTATTATTCAGAGTATATCCCTACACTTAGGATACATTCTTCACACCTTCCACTTAATTAAAAAATGGTTAATTGCCTCACAAGCATTTCTATGCCATGTACCAACTTATGCAAAGGATGTAAAGAATCTCTAACATGGAATGTTACCTTCGCTCCATTTACTAGTCTTTTTCACACAGTCTGCAGTCACCCAGTAAAAAAAAAAAAAAAGACTGAGGATGATGGATACAACAAAATGGAAAAATACCAGCCACTGACATTCTTCTATGCACTAGGACAGATAAGAGAGGGGATGGCTGGGGCTGAAAATAGTGTAGGTTTGTTCTTGATGTCCATCTTGTGCTGTCCTTGCAAAGCAGTTGCACAGAGGAGCAACTCTGCCCAAACATGCAGGGCACCAGCTGGAGATCACAGGCCCAGATGTAACTCCAAATTTCCACTGTGACTCAGCACTCCACTGAGCCTGTACTGTGATAAGCATAGGCTTGAGGAGCCTAAAAGTAACTCTATGTACTTGCATTCCTTGTGAAATTTTAGCACTGGGGGAGCTTACTTTCCTGTTTTGGGGTTGTTTTTTTTTGTGGGGTTTTCTTTTTGGTTTTGTTTGTTTGGGTTTTTTTAATTTTATTTAATTTTATTTTATTTTACAGTGGAAACTCACTCAGAGACCTTGTGCTTTGGCATCTCAGTGCCAGGGTGTCCAGGCTCAGTTTACAGATCTGAGGGAGCCCAAGATGCTCACCCAGTGGCTTGTAAGCTTCCAGGCAAAAGTAGAGGGGTTGACTCAAAAGATTTGCAGAGCAATCTAGTGATAAATAACCTGTGACAATTGATCTGCAGCAATTTTTTTTTTCTTCAAAAATTATCATAACAGCCTGCTGATAGTATGGGGAAATGAAAATTACTACAGTGACTGAGCTTCCTTTCCTTCGATTCCAGGCAGTGCGTGCTACAAATCCATCATGGTGCAAGCCACACATGTAAAGCTTGGTGCTACTGTAAGACATTCCGTGCTGTATTTATCTGATTAAGATTAACACTGCCCTGCTGGCAGTAACTAACTTTTCAGTTCAGGTTTCGATGCAATATCTAACATAACACACGTAAGAAAACTTGGAGAGACACTGAAACCTGTCTAGACCAGAGAAATAGACTTGATGCCATTGCTAGTGGTATCAGGGTCAGTGTAGACGTCTTTTATATGAATTTGGGTTGGAAATCAGAATAAAATAATAGAAATCAGTTGAAATGACAATGGCTACTGAAAGACATTCAGTAAGGAACATATGAGAAGAGGTTCAGACATTAGCTGGATGTCTTTTGCAAATATGTTTATTGTGAGCATTTCCTTTCTGAAGAATAGATACTAAAAGATGGACAGATGTTATAATGGACCTCTGTGGTTACTCAGGGGGCTTCTGTGAGAAGTTCTCCAGACAGACTTCTGGAATGTGCAGACCAGAGTGAGCTACCTGATCATGATGCTAACTCCAAACCTGACTGGTTACCTGTTAAAGGAAGAGTGTGCAAGTGCCTTTTTGTTCAGGTCTGTGTGCATATGCACCATGATCAGCACTGGGAAACCATACAGAGAACTGAGAACTCCCTGCAGGCCAGTCTGCTGGCCCTGAATTCGAGTATGGATGTATGGAAGTCCAAATCGTTTGTTCATTTTTGTTTGCAGGCACCTTAAGGGCCCTGTCTGAAGAATGAAGAGAACAGGAAAATAAACCTGACATACCTTTCTGTCTACTCCCCAGTTTAAACTATGTCTTTCCTTGCTGGAAGCTCTTCTAAACTCTGTAACTTCTGATGGAGAAAGGAAATAATTCAGAGATCAAGCATGGCAAAAGTTGTGGTGAGGAAGTAATATTTCAGTTTTTCTTCAGTACTTTTATTGCCTTTTTTGTTCTATGGGGATGGGCACTGGCAAGATCATCTCAAATTTTTTCTATTGCCAGCTGCCTGGGTTATGTTTGTAGAAGACAAAAGGGAAACACATTAAAATAAGAGAAATCTTGAAAAGATATGCATCCCCTCCTGATACAGGTGTAGTTTGGGAAGCAAATATAGAAATTGTCTTTCATGTGTGGCAAAATGCACTTAGAAGCAGAAAAAGGATAGCCTTGAGTGAAAATGTACTTCCTTGTGATCAGAGGACGACAAACTATGAAGACAGTACAAAATAACCTTTTCTTTTTTTTTGAGAAGTTCTATTTTTAAAGCATACCCTATTGGACATAATGTTTAGGACAAAGGGCTCTGGATGTATACCATGAACAGAATCAGCCTGCAAAACTGACGGTGATATAAAACTGGCATTTTAAGATATGCTTTCGTAGGTGATTCAGCTCTGTTTACAAGACAAATCTTGCTTTCATGCAAACAAATCTACAACATCCCTATTTTGTTCTAAGGCTAAAATGATGCGATATATATCACACTGATAATTTAGTGCTGTGTTAAAGGGCTATAAAATATTCAATTATAATGGGGTTAAAAAGCACCTTGAAAGATGTCATCCCATACACAATTCTTTTTTTGCTTTAGGAACTTTAACACAGTTCGTTTATTGTGGGCAAGGAACATAAGGAAGGTACAATGACAGAATCAGATTCATCTGGAAATATTTGTGCTTGCATAAAGAACGCTGTGCCCTCCCCACAACGAGGTGTCTGCCTCTTCAACTTGGTCTCTTAAAAGACTGGCAGAATTGTACTTGGTACATTGCACCATGTGGAATTAAACAGGTCTAAAGAAAACTGCTTCAACATCTGTCTTCTTTCAAGCAGATTGTCAACAAGAGGAGGGGGGATGGGAAGAAGGGGAAACTTTGCAAGGATGTTTTAAACCCTTCAGATAAACTGTCACTTTGAGCCTTGACAGCTCAAGAACTTGACACACGCATCTGCTCCCCAGAGGCCATCCTCTGCATGCTTGGCAAGCTGATCATGGCTGCTGAGCTGTGACGCCACAGTTCTTGCCTGACCTGACATAATGGGCAGCTATTTACTGCAAACAAGGTAGATGGAAGAACATAGACTTAAATGATGCTCTGGTGTAAGAAGGAATCCACAAGGGCCCCCTATCAATCTTCAGGCTTTCTTTTTTATTATTATTATTATTTTTTTAATTTCCTTTCTTCCCCTTCTTTTCCTGAGATTATTTATTCTTTCCCCAAGGAGCATGTGACTGTGGCACAGCACTAAGCCTCCCCTCCCTAGATCAATAGGGTGTGTTAAAGAAGCAATTGCAGGAAAATAAACAGAAAGAGAAAATGAACTTTGGATAACCACACCAGCAGTTTGCTTTGCTTGTTTTTAATCTATTACTGTGAAAATTAAAACCCACAAGTGCCTGGAGGACCTGCAAAAATGCTGCCAGCTTCATCCCAACATGCAAGTGTGATCACACTTGGTAGGTGAAGAGCAGGTGTCAAAAGCTAGGGTGAACTCTACAACTATTGTGGCTATTACATGAATCCAACTGCACTGGGTGTCAAGTATTTCTTGCACATCACACTTTCATTCACCTATGAATGTGTTAAGGAAGATGCACCTTACATCAAGAAACCCCTAGCTTTTTCTTTTAGCATGCCAGATGCATAGTACAGGCAGCATTCTCCACTGATGTAAAACACTAACAACGTTGATCCAAAATGCTGGTTTAAATCAGCTGAAAAAGTCATCCTGCTTGGTGAATGCAAGCATACACACAAACATGGTGATTAAACAAAACTTAGACCTATATGACATTGGTATAGGTTCAGGAAAAACAGAAGGGTAAGACAACCCACTGAAAGGCTCAACATCATTCTATGTTTCCTGACCCTTCTCTATTTTTATTACTAAATTTCATTGTTCTGCCTAAATGACTTTGGGTTTTAGAGCAGGCTTAATCAAAATTGCCAAGAAATCTCTTCAAAAGTGGTTCTTTCATTTATTTACTAAAGAGGGTTCAGATTTTACAGTCAAACTTGGCAAGTGCTTGCGCTCATAAAAGGACCATTAACTTTAACATACTTGCATATACATCAAAGCACCTGCCTTGACTGTGAGTGAAAAAGCAGAATTGCAGTGCTCTGATGGGCTGCAATTTTAGATTTTACAAACCCCAAATTTTATACTACAGGTATCAAAATTTCAGGGTATTAAACACAAGACGTTACCAGAAGTAATGCACTTCCATTATAATTTCCACATGCAGATAGTGGTTTATACATGTTACTGCTTAAAATATTTATTGCTTCCTTGATGCACTCTTCAGTCCTAGAACCTTTGAAGCCTTATTAAAATCTTGAGCTAATGTGCATAATTTAGGTGCTAATTATAAAGTAGGAAAAGGCATTGCATACTAATAAGGGCCATTAGAAAAGCTTAATTACATAAGCATCTCAATAGTGGGTATATTTAAAAATCCAGCTCCCATAGTATTTACTGCAAGAAAGTTGAGTCTAGGACTGCATTCACCTGTGCTATGCATACGAAACTGAAGAAGTGATGCAGTAGTGGCTTCATGCCGTAACCTGGAGATATGCCACAAGACATTAATGATTCAGTGGGCAGCTAGGTACAGCTGTTCCAGCCTTCTCTAGCTTAAAACCTCTGCTTGTTTTGTTAGTCAGGATCCTTGCGTATCTTAACAAAAAATTCACCTACTGAAGATGTAAAAGGAGTATCACAAAATTTGCTGAGCTCATTTGGCATGTACACATAGATCAGGTGCATTTCTCTGCATGGCAGAGCTGGTCTCAGCACATGTCACACACAGTCTAACCACATTTAATTTGTCTAAGAGAACACTACAGTTTTTCCATTGCTGCAAATCCAGCCACAGAATAAGTAGGCAAATCTAGCTTCGCACCAACACCAAACACAAACTCTCATTTACACATAAATAAAGCAACACTGAAATACAATTGTAGATAGATTTGTAGTTGCCTAATGTGCACCATCATCCATATGCATGCATATGGATTCAAAAGAGTATGCAAATGGTGGTTTGGAAATAAAAAATGTTGCTTAATTAGAAGCTATAGCATATATGACTAAGCATAAAGGGACTGACAGCAGTATGAGAGTGTATTCCTCAGTACTAGCGTAGAATCACACATTTTTTATGCTGGGATGCATCATTGCTGCCTCCTTTTTTTGTCACAACTACTGTGATACAGCTGAAGCATACACTGAAAGCCTCTTGAATAAGTATCATGTTTTTCCATGTCTTCTGTGAAGCAATCAGTATACTTCAAGAAGAATAATAAATACAAGAGCATGATTTTTTTTTCAGTAGATGATGTTGAATTGAAAGATAAGCTGTATCATGCATTAGTGAACTTTTATAAGGGCATCACAGCTTCCACAAATGACAGTTTATGGAATACTTTGAGAAGCACTTTGCTTTGAACAAATTCAGTTTTCCTTCCAATTTTTAGCATAAAGATTTCCACTTGTTTATCTTAGGGACTTAACTACTTACCATGAAAACAAGCCAAGAATAGCTAAAAAACTTGTCGTGATGAAGCTTAAGTTAGGATATTCACCATCTCAACAAGAAATACCACTACTTGCCTTTTTTATTTTCCTGAGTTTTGATTGAAACTAGAACCCATTTGACTAGGAAAAGATAGAAGATTCTAGACCCACAGTTCCCAAGCTTTGCTGGAGTTTCTTCCTAGCACAAAGAAGTATTTCCAACTTCATAATGAAAGACAGAAAGGATGCTGACTACAGACTCAGCCATTGTTGCCAATGTTTCCCACACTGCCATAATTATGTTGGAAAAATTAAACAGAATATTAAAAACATCTGCAAGCAGAGTGTCTGTACATTTGTTTCACACTGTACTAACACTGTGGAACTATTTCAGTTTCGTGAATGGCTGGAAATAACTCCTTCTCTGTTCATAAGAAGGCTGTATAGAACAAAAATTTCCTGCTGAAATGGAACAAAACATCTACTGACACATTTTTTCAGTGGTGCCAGGCCATGCTCCAATTTCATATAATGACACAACACATCACAGAAACACAAATCAATACATATATGATCAAACTTCTGAAGGATTAATCAGTAAGGTCAACTCCAGGGTGACATCAATACTTTGAAAAGTATCTGAAAGGGATCCAAAGGGGAAAGATTAGTATTAATGATAAAAATTGTTCCAAACCTGATTTCACCTGCATATGTCCAAATCATCCTTTGTGTGTATGTCCTTTTTTTGGCATATCTGTAGTGCTGGACCTCCAGGGGACTTCATGTAACACCTTACCATTTTCATATCACCTTGGAAGAAATTCACAATTCCAGACATGTGGTGCTTTCCCTTGCAATAGAAGGTGGCTGGTTCTGTTTACACATTTTAAAATCTGTAATATACTTTATGATCGTCATATGCTAATTCCACTTAAAGTATCAGTACATTTCAAACGGCAAGTCTTTGCACCAGTTCCAGAAAAACTGAACTCCAGATTAGGTTGTGCAGTTTGCTGTGTATGTTGTTCCCAGAGAAATCATCTAATTGTGTCATACTTCATATTGTACTGTTGTATATCCTTAGACGTGACAGGGGTGTGGCTGAAAGTGTACTGAAATTAATGGAATTCTAGTGCTTTTGATGAACTTGACACCAAAATTGAGTCTCATCATGAAGGCTCTGTTTAATCAGGCGAATAATATAAGTTTTGTGTTTTTCTTCAAGACACTGACTTTTGGCTTCCTCATAATTTTACACGTTCCTATTTGAGCGAGAAAATCTCATCTTCACAAATGTGACACATCTTCTTCTGTGAGCCTTCAAGCTGGAGCCTCTGTCCCAGCATTTTATTGCCTTCAGAGAGCCTTCACTGTCATCAACAGTCACTGAGAAGCTTCTGACTCCTTTGATCCCTCTGATGTGCACTTTACCATGGGCTGTGCAGCTCGAAGTTGTGTCTCGTATCCTTTGGTTGGAGTGTGGAAGATGTGTTGAGGAGTTGAAATGTTTCATGTGTCCCTGGGCCCCATTTTGTAGTCTCACCACACTGTTAGGAGAGGAACACTGTGTTGTCTTCCAGTTCCCTTAAGCCACTAATCAAAGCAGGCTAAATACATTCATTGCCCATAAAATAAAAAAATATGCAGAACACTTAAACATGCAAAAGTCAAAGCTGAAAAATCAACAGAACAGAAATTCATCTGCTTACACTACGCTTACATCAGAGTCCCCTTCCCTCACCCAGATGGCTTGCCGTTCCCTACCTTCTCCCTTCCTTATTTGCTGATGTGTAGTGTCTATAACCTTCTTATTTGACCTTAGTCCTCCTTATAAAACCAAAGACTTTCCTTCCGATATGTATGCAAACATACAATTTTTTTATACCAGGAGCCTGCACTGTTGGTAGACAACTCTATCCTTCAATGAAATGTGAAACTCGTGGCTTTCCCTTTGATAGCTATTTGGAATTCTTCAAGCAGAAATACATCTCTGACTGGTTCTTCATTTCCCATCAGCTTGTACACTGAAAATACACAGTCATCTATACGGTCTAATTGTAAGCAGCTTATTACGGGCTTTTGAGTAAGACTAGAAATTATAACAGTCAAATACTTGAAAGTGACTGCAGATTTGTATTGATGGACCTCCACTTTCCAAATGGGAAAACTGCACCAATAGGCACCAAAGAAATAACAAGAAATTATTTAGTACTCTTTCACTGACTATTAAGGTAATTCTACACTAACATTGTATACGTTCTTTTAGTATCTGCTTTTGATTATCTATGATTTATTTTGCAAATGTTTCCACTTTTTTTCTAGAGATATCTGCTCTTGCAGGAGACTTTTTTCTGTCACACACTATGCACTATGATCAGGCACACCAAGGCATCCAAAGAGGAAAGTCTGTCAGACTTGAAATCAGAGGGAAACAATGGTTTCTTTTTGTTGCAAATTTCCTGGGGATTTGTGCAATACAGGTAAATGCAGGTAAAAAAAAATTGCAGTCTGCAAATACAGAAAGATTCTCCAGACTCTCATATGTCCACCAGCAAAACTCATACTCATTTTGGCTGGTGAACAGTCAGAGAAGTCTTGCACCAAACTGTTCATTGCTCAAATAGGAGAATGATTTCCCTCAGTCACCACCAGCAAAAAGCTTGCTCCAGATGGCTGGATCCATCCCCTCCTGAAACAGCTCCAGCAAGAGCCAATGGCACAACCTTCATCTGGTGTCGTACAGACTTGGGATCATGATGCTTTCCTAAGCCCAGCTACAAAACATTGCTCCACATCAGAAAGAGGAAGGCAGTGAACCCCTAACCAGGCACTACTCCTTGCGAGCCAATGTAGCCCCTGCATAGAGTTCTTGCTAAAAGAGGTATCCCCCCACCTTTCATTGGCTCACAGAGAAGAACAGAGCTGTGTCTCTCTCTTCCAGATATTTCCTTTTGGTTAATTCTGACTTCTAGATAGGTTGACTTTCTGTGGGTGTCCTATTCTTATGAGGCGTTCTGCGTTGTGGGAGGAAAATACTTTGTACTGAGAATTTCCAGAAGGAGCAGACATTAAGTCCTTTTGTGGCTCTCGCTCTAAACTGCCACCATTGCACACAATGTCAGTGGTAATGGAGGAAGCGAATTCAGATCACTGAAGCTGTGGGCACAACTCTTTTTCAAGTTGCTGGAGCAAATGTTTATGGCATAGAGGCACCCATAGGAATTATTTATGTACAAAAAAAAAAAAAAGACCAAAAAAAAAGGACCTTGCATTTCCTGCATTTACCTGAATTTTCTTCATGAAACATTGGATCTAGATGAGAGATCTGGGAGCAACTTTCTCTTCCCTGTAGGACTTAACCCTGAAAAAGGTAACAGGGTCTGAAAGAAGATGCTGGGACATTTGAAACCAAGTTTTTAATTAGGACATTAATACACAGAATGTGTTAATCATCATAGCCTTGTAACCACAACAGCAGACAATGAGTAAATGGAAGAGTATGACTGGTTCAATATTCATTCAACCTGTGTGTTCATAGAAGACACCCTTAACATTGATTCACAGGTGTACTTACATTTTTGTGTCAAGGCCTCAGACTTTGTCTTTCAGAAGCCTGGACGCTTACAAACTTCCTTTTTAGCCACCTCCTTTGAATGAGGTTCAGAAACAAGTCTTTAAAAAAAAAACCTAAGATTATGATTATGGAATTTACATACTGAGCCAATGCCAGAAATTGTGTCCTTTAGGAAACTGACTGATTGATGTCTGTGTTAGCTCAGATCAAGTATGTATATTCAAACGCAATGCTCTGCTCATGTTACCACATTGCTTCTGTCTCTGTCTCTGAACTTGATCAATGCTCATGTGGGGTATCTCCTTTGTGCTGGGACTACAGCGTCCTCTGTGGAAAACTGTGAGGCAGAATAACAATGTGTGTGTGATCTTGTCAGCATCCTCACAGAAATGCACAGATTAGCTACTACATCATATTGTAAATCCAAGGATCACCACACTTGTACTCTGCAGAGCTGGAAGCCAGTCACCTAACTGTGGTAACTAACTGTGGAAGACAAAATCTACTGACCTCCTCTATCACTCCATTCAGGCAATTATGCTTCCAACCTGAATTTGGAGATACTTTAAATCTAAGGAAGAGCCAGATTAGCCCTTTGAACAGATGCAAGAAACTGGTCCATCTGCAGGTCTCCAACACATGTGGAAAAAGAGGACAGAAAAGTCAAGGTGGGAAAATGGGTGTCCTGAGTAAAAGTCTGTCTCAAGGCAACATTCCCTGCTCATTCTGTAGTAATCTCCAGCTGTGACTGTTGAGTCCCATAAACTCTGTCTGCAGCTGCTTAAACCTTCATTTTACATTATTACTGGCTGCATTCCTACTTCTTACACAAAGGCAGAGTTTATGTTAATGCCCAGACACTTAGGAAAAAAAAAAGAAAGAAAGAAAAAAAGAAAAGTGTAGTGATCAGTATCCATCATCTTTCCAACTGCCTTGTCACTACATCAATTAATACAATTGAACAAAAAATGTCACAAGCCCAGTGGAAAAACCTTTACACAGCCTTTCAGGGGGAAGTTTACTTCCAGCTTTTTTCTCTTGCATTAACTCCTGTCATCCACAAAACAACAGAACCCAGTGGTGTCAATTATATTTGATTGACTGAGTAAAGCACACACACAAATAAGCAAAAACAATGGACACAAAAATCTATATATGACTCCCCTTGTCAGTGAGAATGCCTGTCTTCTCCATTTTCATGCTACATGGTGTCCTGCTGCTACAGGCTTAAATGTTTCCTTCAGCCCCCAAACTATCACCAATTAAGTTAGCAGGGTCTTCAAAGGTGTCAAATGACTCCCTGGGCAATTGGCTGAAACTGCTGTTCAATAAATGAAGTCTAATTTATCAGTTTAACTTCACTTTTAAAAACCTAATGTCTCCCGGTACCATGTGCCATTTGCCCAGAGTGTGAAGAAATGCCTGCCACATCGCATTTTGAAAGTTGTATGAGCTCTTGTTAGCAATCATGTTTTGTCTGTCCTACCTTTTCTCCCATTTTGAAAGATGCATTTGAATAAAATATACCTCAGCAGTATGGACTTACATACTATGGTACTTCAATAAACCATTCCTAGAAAAACAAAAATAATTAAACACAGCTCAGTGCAGGTTTATGTATGGGAAGGTTTGATGACACCTTAAAACACAGCCCCTTGCTACAATTTGTGCAACCCTTCTATCTTGACCCTTAGTGGAAACAGTGGAAACTAACTTACAGGGGCTTTTTAAAGTGTTGGAGATGCAGGAAATCTGTGGCCAACATGGAAGATGCTCTGACAAAGGATACATTCTTCAAGAAGCAAAGTATAGGGCAGGGTTGTAGCTCAACATCAGCACTCTATCAGGCAAGCCCAAAAACTCTAACAGGCCCCAAAAGTCAGAAAGGCAGGATATAAATTTAGGTGATAATTATTAAAATATATAGGGAACAAAACTGAATCATTAAATACTGATTGTTCCACTGTATAATATACTTTGTGTGTGTCCTGAGTAGCAAGAAGATGGAATGGAGAGAGTTGGAAAAGCAAGGGTGGAAAAGGCAGCACATAATTAATAGGTATAAACTCACATTACAGAAAAGTAGTACTATTTGGCATTAAAATGCACAACATGCTTTTGATACAAACAAGCTTGATCTAGAGCAAAACCAATTGTTTTCACATATATGAAGACCGATATACATCAGCAGGAATGGAAATTCCGGTAATGTGGGGCAGCTTTAGTTGCATATTTGAGGCATTACTTTTATGATTTTATGTTTTTAGTACAGATGCCAAGCTGCTCAGTGAGGCAAAGACAGGCTCGTATGAACTGTGCCTCAATGCAAGCTTTTCTTTTGGTTTAAAATCTACAGAAAGTCTTTCTTACACATGAAATACCCATCTTTCCTCCCCCCCCCTGCCCTTCATATTACACTCTGTGCTGGTCACACTCTAATCATGAGGATTAACATATTTTCTGTGTAGGCTTCTTAACTTGCCTGCCTCAGTTTTGATTCAGAGATCTCTGCAGCACACCTACTCCTAACCTGAAAGTGTTCTTTCATATAACTTCAGGGCTTTAATTCAACATTGAGGCTTGTTATAGCATTGGGATTAGCATGGAACATAGGAAACATTTTATATTCTAAGTCTACAAAAAGGACAAAAAGCAACACTCTGGCAAAAGCCAAGGACACTGTATTTCCCTGTTCAGAAAAGACACCCTTGGAAAAGACCTCCAAAAAGCTTGTCCTTGAAATAGAGAATGTCTAGGAAGAGAGTCTGTTGGTGAAATTGAAAGAGTGGCATGCAACTCACAAAATTAATGACAAATACAAGTCCACATATAAAGAGCCATTTTCAGCTACATCAGAGTCAAAAGATTATAGGACCTCTCTTCATCTTGAAGACACATCAAAGAGACATAGTAGATGGGAATAACTTTGTAAGCTACTAATCTTCCCTGAACATCTTTCTTGACATCTGCAGACTTCATCAATCTTTACAGACGCTAAAACTTTACATGCCACGTACATCCTCACGAAGTCTCAGCAAATCTTTGTACAATGTCGCTATACAATATTTCTGGTCATATATATATATAAAATTGTTTTTTTTCTCGTATGATTGAGGATTGTATTTTGATCTGTGATCACTGCTGTTTGTCTCTCATTTTCAAGTTTCTCAAATGTAGCACAGATTTTTACTATAACCTATGTTATTAGTTGGGCAGGTTTTATGATTGTCTTTTGTTTCTATTACTGTAACTCTCACTGTTATTTGGTTGTTCCTGTAGAACACTTGGATCCTTTGCTGCTGACAGTTCCTCTCAGCTCTGTATCTTGGACAACTGTATAACTTGCTGTGCAAAGACTGCTGACTAATTCCATTCCGCATCACGACCTCTCAAAAGTTCCACCTGTAACCTTAGAGCAGCTGTTTAATCTCCTGTTCAAAAGAGCAAGCTGCCACCTCTGTTTTAGCAAATTACCATCAAATTCAGAGTTCTGATGGTAATCTCAACCTTAACTGATGATATTCCATGTTAGAGTGTATCAGATGTTTCAGTGAAGTGCAGGTAGCTTTGTTTAATCTTCTCTACAAAATCATAGAATCAGGGAATCAGAATTATAGAATGGTTTGGGTTGGATGACATCTTAAAGCTCATCCAGTTCTAACCCCCTGCTGCAGGCAGGGATGCCTTCCACTAGACCAGGTTGCTCTAAGCCCCATCCACCCTGGCTGAATCAGTTACTGAAGAATGGTATCAGACTCTGGGAGAGTAAGTTGCTTGGACCACCTGTCTTCCCTTAGCTATAAACTGCTAATTATGAATATGTAAAGTTAATTGCGGAATCATAGTTTTCTTATAAACCCTTACTGCCTGACCTGTGAATTTATATGCCAGAGCTTTCACAGTTGTCAGAGAAAGATTATTTGCTCATTCTATTTTAAACTCACATTGAACTCAAAGAGTTAAAGGTAAATTTGAGTTTTACTTTTATCTTGGATATGATCCCCTCACTCAGTGTCCCTGTGTATTGTGTCAGTACTTTCATCCAAAATTTTGTTCTTATTAATAAGGAGGAATAATAATTAAAAAAGGATCCTCTTCAGTTTCACTGTGCAGCAGTTTCCTGCATACAATGGAATTCCACTGCCACAAGAGGTTATCACTACAGAAGGAAATACAACCCTCAGGTGTCTACATCAGGCAAATGTAGGGCTTTCAGTATGAAACCGGTAATAGAACAGATTCTAGATTTAGTTAAAGGCAAGCATGGCAATATTAAGCCCCATGTGAGGATTCCAGTTTTAAAAATAAGACTCTCACCCAGGGATAAGAAATATGTAATTACTGTGCCCATTTTTGGGATTGACAGGGTAGAAAGGTATGTACTGGCATCATAGGTATTGCCTTTATAAGTATGGCATCATCCAACAGCTTTGCAGAATTTTGAAGAACCCGTGCTATTGTTCCAACTGATGGTGTAAGAGTGGAAACCCTAAAGCTTAGGTGTTTTTAAAAGAATGCAAAAATAAACCCAACCAAAAAGCTGTGAGAAGCTTGGGGGGGGGGGGTTCAGGTATTGCCAGTGACACAGCAGGACTGGGAATGGTTTACTTGCAAAACACAGGCATTCAGTGCACCTTCAAAAACCAAATATGATATTAAGGAATTTAGTGATATTTAGATATTTCTGTTCCTGAGTAATCAGAGTTAAATAGTGTGTTGCATTAGCAAAGCTGTGCAAGAGTGTTTGCAGCTTGAATGATGTGAGCCCAAATAACTCCATACTCTGTTACCAGCTACACTTCTGGCAACTCTGGCTGTAAGTGCTGCACTCACCATTGCTATGTGTCTGTTGGCATGAACCCCGCCCTGCTGGTTTTATCAAGAAAGGTATTGGAAATGACCTTTTCCTAATAAACAGCTACATGCTTGTCAGGCTGTGGACTATTGCCCTCTGGAGTTCAAGTTTGGGAAGAACCTTTTCTCAACAGGTTTCTCCTGCTCAGGCAGAAGACCTGGCATTGTTTGCCTCTTTTCCCTCTATTGAGTGAATTTATAACTAAACAGGAATTTTCTGGCTTTCATTTAGCTTTGCCTACCTGTGTAGAGAGCACTGAAATATTTGCTCCTTGCAATCACATATTTTGCTTTAGGGCCAAGGCAGCAGTTGAACTAACCTTGGTTCATTACATCACTAATGCTTATCTTGACTTTTGAACTATTTCAAAGAAGTTTAAAAGTCTTTGGCATTTTTGGGCAAGAGTGGTTTCTTGTTCCCACACATTGCCATTAATTATGGAAATTACTGTTCCAGCCCTAATAGCCAGTCCACCTATGAAAGGGAGGGGGGAAAGATAAGAAACTCACCTAACTTTTCACAGAATGTTTTTAAGAAAAAACATAGGAAATCAAGTTGAAAAAGAAGTAAAAGCTCCTGCAAGTCTGTTTTAGTCTGTGGGAATCTGACTGTTCAGAGTCAGAGGTTTCTGTTTGTGCTCATAGATGCTCATGCAGCTTAGTTAATAAAAGCTCTGGTCTAGAAATGCAAATCTGAAAGAGTGGGATTTCAGTTATTCATACTTGTAAGTGAAAGAGGAAGTTTTAAAAAAAGCCTAAAGTGGTAGGAAAGTACAGGTAGTGAAGTTAATTCCAGTGCTTGTGCCCAACCCTGAAGGTTGCTTCTGTAGTTTGCAGTGACTACAAGGGATCACTGTCGGCTGGAGGATAAACTACCACCCACAGTGGATGTCCAGTGCAACCCGTGGAACACCAATCTTGCATATATTTCTCAGTGCGACGTGCATGCATGTGGTGTGTGCATAATGTTAAGCAGCAGTGAATTAATGGAAGGACACATTTTCCTACAATATTCTCTTTGTGCTGAATTTAGTCTAAATTAAATAGAGTATGGACATGGAAGATTGGTAAGTAAAACATTCATCAAGGCAAGCTAGACTTCTTAAAACCCTAAAGCTTTCTGCTTAAAAATACTTATCGATGGATCCTGGTTTATCATATTTACCGATGGCTTATAGAATCATGTTCTGCATGTACGTGTGTCATGGTTTAAACCCAGTCAGCCATAAATCAGCCATGCAGTCTCTCTCTCACTCCCCCCCTTCTTTCCCTCCCCCTAATCCTGGAGGGATGGGGAGGAGAATTGAAAAGAATGTAACTCCCACTGGTTGAGATAAGAACAGTCCAGTAACTAAGGTATAACACAAACCACTACTTCTACCGTCAATGATAATAATGATAAAGGAAATAACAAGGGAAGAGAATACAACTGCTCACCACCCACTGACCAATAACTCACCCCACCCAGCAGTGATCTAGACCTTCCAGGTAACTGCCCCCAGTTTATATAGTGGGTATGATGTGCTGTGGTATGGAATACCTCTTTGGCTAGTTTAGGTCAGGTGTCCTGTTCCTGCTTCCTCCCAGCTTCCCCTCCTCCCTAACAGACCATGAGGCTCAGAAAGTCCTTGGTCAGAGTAAACATCTAAGCAGTAACTAAAACCATAGGTGTTATCAGTGCTGTTCCCAGGCTGAAAGTCAAAATCACAGCACTGCACCAGCTACTAAGACGGAGAAAAAAATGACTGCTACTGGTGAACCAAGGACAATGTGTAATGTTTATCTGTGTATTCCCTTATAACATCATTTGAACCCTTTGATTTCATAGGGTCATGAGAGATGCAGGTAGAGTGGTCTGAAAGAAAGTTAAACTCTTTGTGGCTTTGTGAAAACTGGTGCCAAGACAGGGCAGAGAGAACTATAAATGATCTGCCGGGGGAAATGACTGTAGCATACATTCTCCTTCTTGGACTACTAAGCAAATCAACAAAGAGATACAAAGCCACAGGAAAACAGAATCCTGAAGTTCCAGTCATCCTCAAATTACCACCCCTAGCCAAAGTCTAGAAATACACTCAGAATATTCACAATATGTTTAAACAGATTTAGCTGCAGGTTGCCCTCCCAGACCTGGAGACAAATTTCCTCTTCTCCCTTTCATTGGATCTAGCTGGCAGTACTAACTTTTTTTCTGGTTTTGGTGTGGCTGGCTCCTGGTGAAATTAAGGAGCACACAGCTTGTGCCCTAAGGGGTCTGTGAGAGTGCAGGCATAAAGGGACAGGAGGGAGACAAAATCTCTGATGGCACTTCTTGTGAGGAAAAATTTAGGCAGTGATGTGCCTAAATGCTGCTATTAGCACCAAATGAGACCATTCACAAATAGGCAAGTCAGCAGGACGTGGATGTCTAAATGGCACTGGAAAATCCATTCCTTAAAGTCATTGATAAGGAAATTTTCAGTTGACAAGAGCAACATAATATAATCCTTTCTTTACCACAGTGTCTGAATAAAATTGCAGGCTGCCAGTGCTGTTAGTACAGTTCCTAATGAAGATATACAGAGCTCTATATTTGGAGAGTCTATAACAGGCCTTGTGACAGCCCATGGAGATTTATACTGCAGGATGTCCTCAGATATCTACTGGTTTCCCTCCCACAAAGGTATTCGAAAGTCCTACAGACTTCTTTCTGATGCATCTCAGGAGAGAAGGCTCCTTATTAACTGGTCTAGTGTGAAGTATTAACTGATTGCCTTGCATTACATTTTGTGTTGCATTAAGCTTTATACAGTCACTTAAAAAATAAAATCCATGCGCATTTATTCTGAATTTTTAATAGATATTTTACTAATAGTAACAGAAACATTTCTTGGCTTAATACCAAAAAAAAACAGATTTTGAAGAAGCTGAAATACTAATCAATGAGTCTTTAGGCTGGTGGGGTTTTTTGTGCCTTTTTTTCTTTTGTGTGTGTTTGTTTAGTTTTTTGTTTTTACTTTTTTGTTGTTGTTGTTATTATATTAAAAAAGTTCCGCAAATGCTTGATTCCCCCAAAGTCTGTTGAAAAAAATGAAATCTTCTTCTCCCAGACCACGGTATGGTGAAATAAATTAGTATAATGATTTATGTTTACGGTTTTAGTCAATTCTGATAGAGATTATAGAGACAAAATGACAAACTGCCTTAGAGGTAAACTTAAATCATGTCAGCCAATCTTTAGTTTTTCCTTACTCTAATTGCTCCTCTTGTTCATTTATCTTCCTAGGCAATCTTTAGAAGAAATACTAGTTCAATCAGTGCATGTGCAAACCACCAGAGATAAAAAGTTTAGCCTAATTTGTCTCACTAAATTGTAATGCCTCCAGTAAACAAATCTTAGTTTGAAAGGAAACTAAGAAAAGCTAAATAAACACACTCCACAAAATGTTTCTTTCCTCTTTGCTACACATAGTATTTCTGATTTTTTACAGCCTTTGCCTTTTGATGCAAGCAAAACAAAAACAAAGGCACAATATGCTTTTGCAGTTCTCTGAGGTAGTTGCTTTCAACTATTCATAATAGCTTTTAAGCACAAGCAGTTTGGTATTGTAACAGAAAAATAATACAAATAATTAAATGGCAGAATAAAATACTGTTTTACGACAGTTGTGCAGCATGTAAGCAAAAGAGACTAATTTTAATTTCTCTTTCTAAGATTTTGAAGCCAATACAGTTTTGCTGCTCACAGCATGCAGAATTTCTTAACTTGGTATAGCCTTATTACTGTTAATCTTATCTTCTTCTCACTCAAGTGAACAGTTTCTCCACTCACTTTGAGAGAAGTAGGTTCAACCCATTAAGCTCTTTTTCCACAAATGTGTATCCTTTTTCAGTGGAACTGCCTGGTCTGAAAAAAGTGTGTAAGTGTGTGGATCTCTGCAGAGCAGAGATGTAAGACAATGAATGATCACTGGATTGAAAGCAGCCCAGTGCTGAATGGTACATTAATTCAGACCACTCATTTGATTTCTGGAATGTCGACGTTGCTGAATACAGACCACATTTTCTATAAAAATCCACAGCTCTAGTTCTGCAACAGCATGTAGAGGCTCATTATTAGATGACTACTTCAATGGCTACACTTCTGTTGTCTTTATAAAGCAAGAGTCGTATCAGTGGGAGAAATATCATTAGAGGGAATTTTGCCCTTATAAGGCTTTCAGGATCCAGACTTTCTGGGGATCTCAGATTAGAATCTGACCTCAATTGCTAGGTTTTCAAAATACAAGTGTGTCATTACTCATGTAACTAATCCCAGCAACTTGAATCAGACCATATATGTGAGAAAATGTGCATGTATTTTCAAAAGCTTGCTGGATTGGGCCTTAATCCTCCTTTCCCATCAGATTTTATGTCTAGCAATTTTTGTTATGTATCACTACATAAAGCTTGGTCCTGTGGCTCATGCTCTACAGGGAGAAAAGACATTTTTAAACAAGAAATTGCAGCAGAATCTATAATAAGGTCATTGGCTGAGATATCTTGTTATTAGACAGCATGCTTGCCAAATACATATGCACTGGGTGGAAAATATGCTTTCTTTCTAATTAAGAAATTAGAGAGTAAAGATAAAAGTAGAGCATCTCCATTTCTGGACAACAGAGACATAACTCATGTCAGATGCAGCAATTCTTATCACTTTCTAATTATGCACATTTATCATGGTCATTCATCTACTTATCAGGTCTGCATGATGATACAAACATCAAAAAAGCACAAACAGCCATAAGACCTCTAAAGGAGCATGACTTTGGGTCTGACCTTTGAGAACATATAAAAAATATATCAGCTTCGGACAGCAAACGATTAAAATTTTAAAGATGAAAGACAAGCCTGCAGTATATATGTAAAAAAAAAATCTGTATTATCAACATACTTCTATGTTTCTTTTTGGTTGTCCTACATTACTCATTGTTCTGCCTCGGGAGCCAGACTCTTAAATGATTTAAATCGCCACAGTTCCCCACTAAAGCTAGTCACAGCTGTGCCAGTTTACACAGACTAAGAATCAAGCCCCCACTCATTTCTGAAAAAACAATTGGTCTGGTCTGCATCCCATTGTTCCAGTGCTTTAAAAAGATACGGCTACATTCTTACATATTGTCTCTGCACCTCTGTGAACAGCAAAACTACACCAGTGAGAAATCAGAAGCAGGCCCTCCTCACATTGCCTCAACATTACAGCAAGCACAAGGGGCTTTTGTGTGTATGTGTGTCTTGCCAAGTCTTTACACAGAGGCTCATAGCCTGACTACATGGATGACCTGATAAAAATGAAAGTTTCCCTCTGTTAACTTTGTGAAGTGATCAGCAGATCCAATAGATCAGAAAAATACCCTCTAAGAAAACCAAACTCTACTCCCAGAGCACATTGGCAGACTGATTTTTATACCCCTTTATAAGGATGGTTGTCAGAAGAGCGATACATAGACTATAATTAGGGAATACCACTCAGAGACTTCTTGGTTGCTGCTATTGCAACCTGGTGGAAAGCAGAGCAAGAGGTTGAGCTCCAGCAGGCTGGTGCCCTTCCATCCATACAATATATCCTTTGATAAGCCCCTGGGGGAAATTAAAGGTGAGTAAGCACAACCTGCCTCCTTACCCCATAAGGTATAGGGAAGATAACAGTCCATAGTAGAAATGACTGCAGCAGATAACTGCCCACCCTCTCTGGAGATGTTATCTCCTGAGTGTCTCATCTTGGGAGCTGGCAGCCAAGGGAATGCGCTATGTACAGGTTGCTCATGTGGGCACCCAGGAGCTTTCTGATGTGTTTCTTCTGAGTACCTTTGTACAAGTTTATCTGAATCAGAAAGAAGAAACAGAATATCACCCAAGAGCTCTTCCCCTGAAATTAAGCAAATATGAGCAAGGCACTTGACATGCAATCCAATCTCCATTTTTAGTACAGACACACAGTGGTTATGAGATCACAGACATGTCATTTTAGCTTTCTAGGCATGAATTACAGGGTGTTGAACTGGATGTTGAAAGCCACCTGTCAAATGTAGCCTTTTTGTGAGATGTTTAAGAATAGATCACACCTCTACAAAATACTGAATAATCTAAACCATATGATGAATAGTTGATTTTGTTGATTTAAAAAGATGTGTCTGCCTACTTACAGCTTTTTCTGTAAATGCCATTTCACTAGACAAGCTGTGTCATACCTTCACTACATGACTTCAGCATCTTACACATAATAAGCACCTGAAAAAATCATATGGATTTGGGACATGATCAGGCAAAGGGAGGCAAGATCCCAACCTTAAACACTGCTTTAAGCTCCGGACACTGGAGAAACACATGTAGCCAGGCTTCTTTAATGGTGAACAGTGCCTATCTGTATGGATAGTGATGTTAGGGGTCCTAAAAATAACAATTCCAGATGGGAACAGTGTCACTATGAGCTCCAGCTTAGATTTGTGCCACCTTGGTAGCGTTGCCTGAACAACCCAATGTTATACCAAACATACAGAGATGTTTTCAGCATTTTCCTAACACTCCCAGTGAGGACCACTAAATGATATGAGGTGTCTGATCCACAATAGAGAGATGAGGATGGAACAATAAACACAAATTAAAAAAGATGGCAGAGTAGTGGTATTGGATATCACCAATGATGGGTAGAGAAAGCCCTTTGCCATTGATCTGAGACTCACAGGATGAAACTTGTCAACACGTTCAGTCTCATCATGCTGCCCTGCAGAAACTGCTTTATGAGAAACACCATATTCAACCTCTAGAGTTATTAAAATGCAAACCTTTTTCCTGAAGTGACAGCCACTGTCTATATAACAATGGTCACACTTTTGCTATGGGGATGTTTGACTGCTGCAACCAGGATGTGACTATAATGCCATGTAAAATAGGCCACCAAAGACCTACCATAGAATAGGACTGTCAGTGGCAAGAGGAGCTATGTTACAGAATACAAAACATATGGACAAAACAACTGCATTGAGCCCATGCAGCCCATTGTGACTGTTTTCTGTAAACTCTTACTGCGGCTATGCAAGGATTTACAATTTTACACACAGTAATCAATTTGAATACTGAAGCACAGTGCTGAAACTACTAAAACAAAACCAAACTGACAGTCACAAAGACATAAAGTGTGTGTTTGAAAGCTGTACACTGAAGGTACCAGAACTATGTAGAGTAGTGGCATGGCATCACCAGAGTTGAAATGCATGTGCGGGAGACAGATTACTAGCACATACAACAGAAGGAGATTAAAACTGAAAAGTGACAGGCTAACCATCACTGATTTACAGACTGAAGGCTGGGCAGATAGTTAAAGATGTTGGTCCTTTTTACACTACTTCACTCATGAGTATGGTGAGCCCAAGCCCAAGCCCAAGGGGAAGCTCCTTTCCCTCTTTATCCCCCCGCCCCCCAATCCCCCCCATTGCTGAAACTATAGTATAGCAACAGGATTTCCTCTTCGCCCATGTTTACTGGGTTTTGGTTATATGGCCAATACATATCTGACTCACGTATTGCATTTTACAGAAAGCGTCAAACAGGTTAACCTAAAGGTCCAATAAATGATACACAGCATATTCTGAGAAGGTTTAATAAAGAAAAGTATGCTTTAAAGTTTAATTCACATCAGCTTTTTAAAGCAAGACTTACTGTTTCAGATGCTTTTAAGTGGACCTTTAAAGAACCAGAATGGAAAATGCAATGCAATATAATTGCATGTGACTTCAGTGATGGTATTAAGAAGACCTGCTGGCATTAACTATGAAACCTTTTGTGAATCTCAAATCTAATTTTGGGAGATAAATTTGCTATTATATTTGTACTGCTGTAAGGCATAGGGTGAATTTCTTAGCTTTTTGTTTTTTAAATATTCACCTTTCTGGAAGGTTAGCTCTCAGGATAATCTAATTTGTAATTAAGAAGATAGTCTTATAAGTAATAAATTTAGAAAGGAAGGGAATGAACTGTCTTTTAACAGACCTGTTTCATATATATGCAAAACAGAACAATTGAAATAAACTAATAGCTTCTGCAGCTTTGTAGAGCAATTAAACTTACTGGAGAGGATTCACAGTTGTTCTAAGAAGATCATTGGCAACATTTAATCAATCAGAACAAGATCTGTTTGAATATGAAATTTTAAACACACAAAATTAACACCTAGAGATGGCTATAGGAATGTATAAAACATGGAATTTAAAAATAAATGCTATCTTGATCAGTGACAGAAGCCCTCAGTTGTTGTGGGCTGTGAAATGGTATAAGCAGTATAGACAAAGCATGATGGGGCAATAGATCACAGTAATAACATTTGCAATAAACAATAACAGAACAAAGCAGGCATCTATAAAAATCCCATGAGGAATTTGCCTTATCCATAATTTTCCTTTACATTTGAGAAACTGTGTCAGGAAAGACCATTACAGCTAATGGCACCAATTAATTTCTGCAACTTTTAATGACATCTTTCCGGGTAAAAACCTCTGATAATACCCCAGGCTCATGATTGATAGAAGCCTGTGTTTGATTTGTACCAGGCTGGTGAATTTTTTAGTATTTTTAAAGAGTCCCAGTGCAGCCAATCAAGCAATCAACATGAAATACTCAGATCTTCCCTTCTGAAGTACAAGAAAACAGAAAAACAATGGGACTTTCTTTGTAGTGTTGACAGAGTATTGGTGATTTTATTTCAGTAGCTCTTCAGATGATGGATTACACAAATTTTTATTCCAGAGGAAAATGACAGCCAAAAAGAAATCTTTGATTCTCATGCCATTCTGGATATTATTCTACCCTTAAAAGGACTGTTGAAATGCAGAGGAGGTAAAAAATAATTGATTCTGAAGGTTGAAACATAGGAATAAATTGATTTCATGTTTGGCTTTCTTGTCTTCAGCTAAGCAATATGTTTCAAGCACATGATAAAATCCAGTCTGAGGTTCTTTCATAGGTAAGTATTTGGAGAATTTAGAAAATGCAAACATAATTCCCAGTTTTGTTCCAGAATAATTTAGCAACATCATTCTCTTATATTTTGAGATCAATTGTAGTATTAAACAGAGCCTGGAAATAAAAAGTTTTCTTTGCAGTCTAGTGAGCTTCTTACAGCCATCACAATAAAACCTTGTGTCCCCACGTCTGTAGCAGTTAAGACATATGGGACCATAGTGATATGAAACAGACAGACAAACAAACAAATAAATAATATCTCCCAGTGAAGCCAGAGAAAGTAATATATTTGTGGATACATTCTACAGTGAGGCTGAGCATGTGGGAACAGTGTTTGCGTACTCTCTGTGTTTGAGTGAAGGGGAGTGATGTCTGGATATCACTGTTTTTAGCAGGAACAAAAAACACGGCAGGGAAAGTGACAGGGGCTGGTTTGCTTAGCTACCTGCTTAACACAGGACGGCTGTAATCACGTTGTGCAGTTCTCATGGATAGCCAGCCAGGCCTACAAGCAGCAGAAAGATACAGCAGACAGACCCATTAACTCTGGTTTATTGCCCTGGCATAATCGTGTAAGCCTGGTAAAGGGGCTCTGGGAGCAGCAGTCACACATCTACAGATCACATACGCTCTACTCCTGTGGAAATCAGAATCCTAGTGTCTGAGACTTCTAATGCAGGCTTGGATGCGTGTTCTGCACAACTGCTCAGGCACTTTGCTGAATCTCTGTGGTGACCTGACTGTATCTGTTGATGCCTGCCTCCACATGCCTTTTTAATTGCTGCAGATGGGACATGTGTCCTCATGGAGGAAATACAGGATACTTTCTCTGAGGCTCAGCTCTCAGAACAGCCTAACAACACTGTTTCTCGTTATGAACTCTAATTAGTTTCTGAGATCTGTGGCTTTGACATTTGCTAATTTTTTACTGTATGTTAAAAAGCAGCGGTAGAATGGATCTGATATACAAAACTACTTTTAAGGGTCCCAATAATGTAGATTTTATGGATTTATTTGGAATATTTGCTGAATGCTAGAAGTTTTGAAATTCTATAAATAAGAAGACATGTATCATCTAAATTTGGTCTTCTAACGAGTAACAAATAACAGACGACAGTAATGATCCTTTGTGCTTTGTATTTCTCAAGATGAATACTTTTACTTTGAGGTTATAGCTGTTTTATTCGCTTCTCATTGCTGATTAAGAACCTGAACTGCTGTGCAAATGGTAGTCAGCTGTTTAGCTAAGTGCTCTCACCTGGACTGTCAGCAAGGATCATATCAACTCATGGAAATGGGCTAATGCTAACCAATTTAGTACATTAGTGGAGAGTTCAGAACTGTAAATCCTATGAAGATGGTACATTTCATTCCCTCCAAGCTTTGTATACATAATATTAGAATTACTACTTTTTAAAAGATGTCTTCACTACATTATACTGATTTTAGGCAGTACTCCAAAGCTCTTGCAAATGAAAATACCTACCCCCAAAACCTAATTTTCTTTTATTGTGTTAGTCTATAAGAAAAAAAAAAAAAGTCTTGTCTCTTAGTCTCTCCCTGCCTTCAAAAAAGAGAAAAGTTACAGCTGTGCCTTCACAAGCAAACAAGTATTTCCATATTTCCCTTGGACAAAAAAAATATTTTCCATTACAGTTTTATAGTAAATGCATCTTTCAGAACAGGAAATTCTTGTTGTATTATCCATGATAGGGTTCATATCTGCTATCATTGTCTGGCATATAGTTGCCATACAGCTGTGGTTTCACCAGAGGTTAAAATTTGATTCTCATAATATGTATTCTCCAATAATCTTCCAGTTTTTATTATACCAAGCATTACCCTTCTCAGTTCTTTACTGACATCTCTTTGAAGAATAATTATCTACCATAGAAAAATAATATCTGTTCATGTGTAAATCAGATATGACAAAGTCATATACTAGGAATATTAGCAAATATTTATGTTTACTTTTATTGGCAGAGGTACTCAAAAGAATAGTTCAATAACTTCAGTGCAGATATTAATTACTGTGTAATGATCAGGTAAGGTACCTTGGAAAAAATGCTGTTGGATTTTTAATACAAGTGTCCTATTTTTCTCTTAGTGATGCTTTTGTGGACTACTGGGAATACTCAAACTAAAAAGTGAAATATGTCACAGATGACTCAAGTAAGCATGCATTTGTTTTGTGAAAAGATGTGTGTTTCATCCCAGAGCCTAATTCAGTAGATTTATCTGATACAATTACAGCACTTTGATCACTCCAGAATAGGTGGTGTAGTGCAGGGTGTAGCTGTCCTTTTCCAATTCACTCTCCTTATCAGGATACATGTCTGTTGATTTGTTGGAAGCTGGCTGTTTTTCGTTCCTGACAAACTCCAGTGATTAAAATGTAGTGGCTTGCTCTTGTTCCCCTGATAAAGGTGACAGCTGCAGAGTTTCCAGTGTTAGTGGATATGGTCCATGCAGATTGCTTTTTAATGAAAGCAATATATTATCTTACCTAGAGACCCTGCAGCCTTACCTTGTTAATGTATTCTGGCTTGGCACCACATTCATCTATAAATTAGTTGTATTAAACATGCTTTTTACTATTTATCCAGTCTCTAAAGAGTTGTGTTGTTTTGTTTTTTTGTTTGATTTTGTTTGTAACTTTGTTTCATACCTCCTCCAGCAGCATCATCATACACACAATGAACAGTGGAGTAGATTTTTCAGAATATCTAGCATTAAACAATATTGTCACAGACACCTCCATACCTGATGACTTGATAATCCCCCACATTTAGCCATTAAAATATACACTAATGAATGAATGTGGAATCAAGAACACTTGATTATTCAAGTCATATCTGCAAAGGTTTTCCCCTCTACTGCAATTTTAAAATCAAAATGATGGAAGGAACCTACAAAATAAAACAAAAACCAAGGTTAAGCTAAACAAGGTTGTGCTCTAGTTTTGTAGCTGTGTCTCATTCAAATTGTCTGAAATAAATCGGATTGTATCCTTTAACAAAATCTTGCAGGTCTATGGAACACCCAAATGCCAAATTCATTACCACTGTGAATAGCCTGTATCTCAGATACAAGTAGTGCGTTCGCTATCAATAGCTTATATTATTTTCACCACACTTCATCTTGAACTAACTTTCAAAAAAGGGCTAGAATATCATTTAGGGACCAACTTCTGGTCTTCTTCCACTAGAAGCATTTTTTTTAAACAAAACTCAAATTTATCTCATAAAATACACATAAAAATTGTAGAAGCTTAATTACATTCCTGTTATGTATTGCTGAATTATAATGAAAATATAGTACATTGGTATAATTCAAAGGTGATCATTACATTATCTTTAAATGTCCATATCTACCATAATTTTTTTAAAATTTGAAATATTTCAGTAATCCAGAAATACACATATGTGAGCTACTAAATAGTGTGAAAATTTTCATAAATCTTAAAAATTAAATATGATATAGTCAGTGCAAAGACTTTTTCTGTGGAGGGTATTTTGCATTTTGTACTGGAAATATTGGAATTTAACTCCTTTAGAATGCCTGCTGCATGTCTCTGCTCCATTTGTATCTTTGTTAACAATGCATGTACAGTAGGAGAGATAAGTAAGGGATTAGTAAAGGATTAAAAAAAAGCCATTGGTTTATATACTCTCTGAACACTGCATGCACAGTTAATTTTTTGAATTTTTACATTTTATGGGAAAGATAACAAAATACCATACCTCTTTATTTCCTCCATCTAAACCAGCATTCTGCTTCTCTTGCACTTCCTTGGAAAATGGTCTTTGACTGATTCAGCTTTGTTAGGAAAATAAGGACACTCTTGAATTCCTGTTATCAGCAGCATGTTAGTTTCTGCCTTGCTTTTGCTCGTACTGTATATTTTCAAGTCACCTGAACTTGTGAAATTTTTTTCGTTTCAATGGAATAAATTGTGATCTTTTGCTTAAACACCTATTATCCATTGAACTTGTGAGTTCAGAGATAAAGATGGAGAAAGAAAGCATGTAAACCTGTAATTTTGGGTAGGGCCATCAAGTCTTCTGGTCACTTAACCCGGAAACACCAATTCGCAGCTTGGGTGGGAGCTGCACTTTCTCATGCTCCCTTTTCTCAGGCAAAGTCTGTTTCTAAAAATAGATTCACTATTTCTCCCTGTCAAATATGTGACATGTATTAAAGGTATAAGCACACCTCATGCAATAGTGTACCAGGTATTTTACATTCCCTCCAAAGCTCTTTGAAATCGACAGGCTCCAGCTTCCTAAGTTACTTCAAACACATGTATTTGCTCTGTGTCAACAGAGATCATTTTATCGCTGTTTTGTTTTTTCTTTGTAGCCATCTAAATTCCTGATTATATCATGCTGACATCTGAATCACATATTCATTAAATAACTGAAGCCATAATCAGAGATTTAATGTTTTAGCTGATAATATTTTGAGTGAATTTCAATCCCTACATAAGCCAATTTTATTTTTGCTCTTGCCAGAAACAGGACCATAAATTTATACATGTACTAAACTGAACAGCATCAATTTAACACTGTGTTTATACCTTTCTTTGTTATCTAAAAAGACTGCCTGCATATACTGTACATCACCATTCAATTGCTTGGGACTCACAGTAATTATCTGGATGGGTGCCTGTCTAAGCAGAACTGGTTCTAATAAAACATAAAAAATTTCACATGAAATTTCTTTTAAGCGTTGTATAACCTTACAATATTGTTCTCTCTATTTTGTGTAATGGTATTGCCATTGCTGTCACTGCACTATTGTATCTTGCAGAGAGTTCGTAGTAAATCAGGTGTTTCATAGGTCTAAAGCGTATTTTATTTAATTTCAGTAAATTCCAATGATTTTTATAAATAAGCTCAGTGAGTGATCAGTGAAAAAGCTTATAGAATTATGCATTATGAAATCCAAATTTGATAACCATGTAGGAAGAGATCAAATGAAATACCTCATCTCACTAGGAGATAGTAAGGACCATAACTAACTTATTTTTCAGTGTCTTGCCTTTGGGATGCATGTATAGACCCTTGAACACACAGCCTGGAATATTTAGGTTTTGTTCCATCCTCTTTTCATTCATGAGATGTGGCTAAGGGACACTAAGGCACCGAATCAGACAAAAACCTCTGAACTTCCCCAGCCTGCAGCAGTAGCCTGTGTAGCAGAGAAAGGCAGTAGCCAGGCCCTCTGCCGTTTCTGTTCTTGGATGCAGATAAGGCCAGAAAGGTTAGGAGAAAACGTGATGCAGCAAAGACAGAGGATATGACTCCACCATCAGGAGAGAGAAGGAAAAAGTGCAAAGACTCAAAGGGGAAAAAAAAATTCATTTTGTCCTTATTAATCATTTAGACAGCTGCACAGATCTGCAAAACATACACAAGCAAACCCACAGAGTGCTGTTTGTAGCATTTGTTCTTTACATAATAACCAGCCATTGCTTTGCAAATTGGTTCCTCTGATGTATTTCCCCCTAAATAATCTGTTTAAAGGAAACATTAGATACTCTCTACGGGTTGACCTCTATTATCTTTTTTGTATATCACTGTTGCACGAAGAGATTTTGATTGACAAAATAACGTGCTGCTATAAAACAAGCAGAAATGCCATCTCATAAATCATAGCAGAAAGAAAAGAGATTATCAAACAACTAAATACTGCAACCCACAGCAAAATAACCAGTAAATCTTTCAAAGCAGGGTAAATTAGATAACACTGTCCATATACAATTACAGTGGTTGCCTCCAACAGCAGCCTTTAAATGTGGCGTTATTTGACATGTATGCAATTAGGGCTTAAAATCAATTTTTTTTCTATTCCATTTAAAATGAAAAATGCTGTTCCCAAATCAAGCACTACCTTTTTAGTCAAGATGGTCAAGGACTAGCACCAGGTTAGCAGCAGCACCTCAGCAGCATAATGGAAGCCAATAAAGTGTGGTTTTCCTGAGTACTGTGAAAAACTGAATCCCAGGTCATTCCTGAACACTGCATGAACTCATTTATTATTCCAACTTTTTTTTCTACAGAGTCTATTATGTGCCATGATCCTTTGAAAAGCAAAATCTCTAAGGCACTATTTTATTAATGACATGGGAAGTATCAAAGAGGATGTAGTTCTTTCCAGGTAGATTTGAACTGCCACAGAGCTCTAGTATATCTAGAGTCCCATGGGAAAGTGATTGAAGGGACACCCTGGTACAGCACTGATCAGAAAGCTAAAAGGAGGCACATTGCTGATGTGATGTTTCAAGGCTATAAGAGTCACATACATACTTTGCCACAGTTGTTTCATCAGGAAACTCAGAGCAGCAGTGCTTCCTTACCCAAGTTGGAGAAGCATTAGAAGTGTTGACTGGTTTCAGTGAAAGTTTGAGGACTAAGGTCAATAGAAATGTGTTCAGTGTTACAGAATCTCTGGGTGATAACAGCCATCCTGAGTCCCAGCTTCCTTGTGCTTTTTTGGCTGCTCACTGACACAAGGGCATGTCAAATGGCTCCAGGACTCTAGGATGACAGATGGGGTGACATGAGACGGTCAAAAGGTTGAGGAGACACACGGGTGCAAGCAAATAGTCTATATTTCTGTCTTTTTCATACTGTCACCTGTTCTCCAGACATTCTGGCTGCTTGGGTATATGAGAAACACACAAACCTGCAAAAGTTCCTGAGCTGCAACAGGCCATAAACCTAGTTTCAGCTCCAAACCTCTGTGGAGTTTGTGTTCCTTCTTCTGAGGGCACACGAGGTCTATGCACAGAGTATGTCCATGATGTGCTGTGAGGTGCAGCAGGACAGGTGCTTCAGCTGGTCCTAAGGAATTTCAGCTTGATGTTACTTTGTGATGCCTTCCTAAGGATGGATTTGCCACACAAATCTGGGGAAGGTAGAAAGCTTTCATCTCAAATTCTTCATTTTGATTCTGTTTCACACACTCCTTCCTCATTTTTCCTCCCATTAAAAGCTAATACCTTCTTGCTGGCTTCCACTGTTTATCCAAAGCAGGTTGTTCTGACAAATGGGCAGTGCTGTTTGAGTACGCTATCTGAATCAATATGGTATGCTCAACATATTTCTCTTTTCTCTGTGTGTCTGGCAAAGAAACAAACCCCAAAAGACCAACATGAAAAAATTAATCACAAAAACTTTATTTGAAAGGTGTACAGATATTTTCTGTATACTTAAAAAGTTGTACTTCATGAGGATGATCAGGGGACTGGAGCACCTCCCATATGAAGACAGGCTGAGAAAGTTGGGGCTGTTCAGCCTGGAGAAGAGAAGGCTGCGTGGAGACCTCATAGCAGCCTTCCAGTATCTGAAGGGGGCCTACAGGGATGCTGGTGAGGGACTACTCATTAGGGACTGTAGTGATAGGACAAGGGGTAATGGGTTGAAACTTAAACAGCAGAGGTTTAGATTGGATATAAGGAAGAAATTCTTTACTGTGAGGGTGGTGAGGTACTGGAATGGGTTGCCCAGGGAGGTAGTGAATGCTCCATCCCTGGCAGTGTTCAAGACCAGGTTGGATGAAGCTTTGGGTGATATGGTTTAGTGTGAGGTGTCCCTGCCCATGGCAGGGGGGTTGGAACTAGATGATCTTGAGGTCCTTTCCAACCCTAACTATTCTATGATTCTATGATTCTAAGATAAGTAGTTCAGTAACTTTGACTTTTCTTGAGAATTTTCTTGTAGTGAAAAATATTGCTTAGAAATACATGCTAATCATATATTTTAAATAATCAGATGACTGATTGTAAATTATGAAAAAGGAAATGATTATATTCTTTATGCATAAATCCTCAAAACTGATATTAAAAAAAAGATTATTTAGCATAGTGCTCTTATCCCTGCTTTTCCCCTACAGCCTATCTGTTGTGCAACCACTTTAAAAAGAAAATAAGGAAGTACTTTACAATTTCCCACATGAGACTTTTTCTAGGTTGTCATGAAAATGTTGGTCCATTTGAGGAATCAAAACATCATTTGTTACATTGTACTTGAATACAGAACACCTCATGAAGTGAGGCATCTGTATAAGATGGAATCCCAGAGAAAGGATAAAGATCACAAGTTAAAAATAAAAAAGGTTTTGTTGCCATTTGTTCTTCTTTCATATTTCTGTTATGTTTTTGAATTGTAGGCAGTTGAACCAGGGATTGATTGTCTTTTATGCTAAGCTATACAGTTCTTGCTTAATAAACACAAATGGAGTAAGTGTTTAATTACACACACCATCATAGAACCATGAAATGATTTGGGTTGGAAGGGACCTAAAAGATCACCTAATTCTTGTTGTGTGGCAAGAACAACTTCCACATGACAATTCTACTCTTTTATTCTTGTAGAGAACATGAAATCTCAGGAAATAATAATAATCTAAACCAAATTCTTCTTCAGTGATAGTTGTAGTCATAAGCATACTTTATGACTGAGTTGTACAATGAGATTCTGTTTTGAACACTTATGTGCACTGCTGTGTTGGCATTAATGCTGTATTGTGGAATTAGGCCCAGAAATAAGATGAATTCTGATTACCAGTGCTTGATAGCTACCTATCCTTTAATTCTGTGTGTGATTTAAAAAAAAAAGTCTGCCTTGTTAGTGAAAACTTTGTATTTTTCTACTACTTATTAGTAGATAAAGTTAGTAGTTCTTATCAGTTTCACCCTGTACACTTGATACGCAAAAGGCAAATATTCTGGAAAGTTCTCATTTTGCATTCTCTATTCATGGTGACTGCAAATGTGTGTAGTTCTAAATTACCTTCCTGGAAAATAGGGCAGGATCAAGAGCATGACACCCTTTGTGTCTGATCTTCCTGAATACAGAGGAAGCAAGTCAGTCTCACTGTGTGTGTCTTCGAGTCCTGCCCATTCCAAAACCATGCAAATCAAACTGCACCTTAGTAAAGGGAGCAAAAGCATCACACATGCCTGCACCAGTCACTGCGGAGTGATGTGGAAGAGCATCTTCTCAGATTGCCCATTGCAGAGAAGGAGGATTGGTGCAGGGAACTGGAGAAGGACACAGCTGCCCACACTCAGTAATGCTTCTTCTGCATTGGCAACTTGAGTTTGTATTTATTTTCTGTTCAGACAGGAGTCCGATGACTCTACCTGCCTTGTCACACAAACTTTACAGCGCATCCTTCTGAGTCAAAGAGCTCCTTTCTCCAGCCGCAGCCTCTGCAGGGCAGGAGGTTGCCCACTGCTGGGCGAGGGCCCCCTCTGCTGCCTTCTGAAAGGAAAGGAGTTTCCAGAGAAAACGCGGTTTTTCGGTAGGCGCCGACTCTCCCGAGCACTTCTGTGCTGTTTTAGAGGGAATACTAGAGCCCAACATCTGCCCTGCTAAAGGGATGCAAAAAGGAAAGCTTAGTAGCAATCTTTCCATAAAGGCTGCATGGGAGTAAAGAGGTGAGCAGGTCACTTCACAAGCGTTTTTCTGCGCTGGTGCCTTTTGCCATCTGGTCATGCCACAATTGCACATTATGTCACATGAGATAATTAGTCATTTTCCTCCCCCTTGCTGCTGCTACCAATGCCTGGATGGGAAGCACAGCAGGACACTCATCCCATGTATGCAGTTTCTTAGCTTAGCTGGTGCTGTTAAAAAGTGGGCAGATTTACAGCCCTTATTTACAGTGTTAGCAGTGAGCCAATACACCATACAATCAATACACAATCAATTTTCATATTTGGAGGCAGATAGAAGGGCAAAACTCAGCAGTCATCTTCCCAGCCCTACAGTGACAAATGACTGTGTTGCAGTTCTGCTTATAAAACACTCCTGGTGGATCACACAAAAGATCAGGTTATCTACTTCATGCGTGAGAAGGGGCACTGATCTTCTGGCCCAGAAGTTATTCTGAGCCAGTCTGCCTCCTTTGTTTTGATTGAGGCTGTGTTTATTTGCAACTAACACAGATTCTTACAGAACTTTCTTGCTTTATTATTGTCCTTTGACAAACTTATCTGCTTTCAGTCTCTGCCAGGCACCTCATTGCACGTTGCTACAGTCAAGATAGATATCCAAAGAAAATGCTATAAGAGCTCAGACAAGCTCTTATCAAGTATTGGAAATACATCCACTTAGAATCATAGAATCATAGAATAGTTAGGGTTGGAAAGGACCTTAAGATCTTCTAGTTCCAACTTCTTGATTTTGCTAGGCTGATGAGCAGAAGCAGACAGCCTCTGTTGTAGGAAAGATTGGGCTTAGAGACTGACAGGAAACAGAAGTCCATAATAACAAATTTCTTTTATTTATTTATTAACTTTATCCAGATTTGCATTCTCTCTGCTTTCACTCTTTAAAAAAAAATAAAGTGAAAGTCATAGCTTAGGGATTACGCTTCCTGCCTCCTGGGGTCTACTTGAGATATTCTCTGGCTTTTTCCAAGTGTTTCATTTAAGCTTGATGCATTCATAAAACTACAAAAAGTATAATGAACTGAAGGGTCAGCCTCATCTGAATAAAGGTAAACCAAATAGGCTTGTGGAGGCTTGCAGCCAGTGCTGAGGAGCTGATGTGAGAGAAGTTGTTACTATTCCCGTGTCTTTTTTAAGTAGCAATGAAAGAAAAAAGATGTTTTAGATAAGATCATCTGTAGTAAGCATTTGGGCTATCACGTGGTGGTGTAAAAATACAATGCGTCCCCAAGATGATTCCTCTGTGACAAGTAGACATGCACTGATTATTCTGGCTAGTAGCAGGAATAAAACAAAGACAACATCTTTTACCCTAGCTAGCTAAAAAAGCTGCAATGCTGCCTGAGAGGAAAATGGTCTTTTCCAAAGAATAGGTTTTCTCAAAAAAAACTATCCGCTCCTACTAAGATCCTTTGTGGCTGCCATCTTGTGACAGGTTTAGTTCTATGTTTTAAAGTGCTCTGACAAAGCTGATGAATTTGGGTGGCATTTGTCCCTGAAAAAGACTGAAAGCAGAAAAGCAAGTGCATCTCCAGCAGAGGCCAGTGGATATTTCAAAGACAGCTTCTCAAAATACGTGTCAAGTGCTGTTTCATAGATCTGTATAGACTTGTTTCTAGAAATGTTCTCAGCACTCACTAGCACCAGGCACAGCTATTCACTTGTAGTATCCCCCTCAGTGCCTTGTCATTCATCATTTCACAGTCCTCTGCTAGTTTGTTTCTTTTTCTACAGTTCTACTTCACACTTTCTTTTCTGAGTTTTGTATTTGTTGGTGCATAAATAGAACTGTGATTGTAAAATATTCTGCTTGGCAACCAGGCTTGGCAGTTCCAATCAATTAAGACCATTAGTCATGATGGGATGGAGAAGGCAGCCCAGGCCCAGGGCATATAAATGTTCTTAGGGCCCAAAAATTCTCTTGGCAGCCAAAGCCCCAAGTGATTCAGTCTGCCTAAATTACTCCGGTGTGCCTGTGCTAGTATAGTGTGGTTTGCCTCATACTTCTGGGGTGAGTGGGACCTCTAGAATTGTTTCTGGGATGCTGACAAGACATTTGCTTGCCCTTGAGTCCTCAGGGTGAGCAGCAAGGATAGGTGAGGTTGTTGTCAGGTGCCTGGTGAACAGCCCCTGTGGGTGTGGGTGGGCAGCCTGAGATGTATAATAGGAGGGGAACTGTGAAAATGTCCAGCTTCCTGCACCCACACTGTGATTCTGGTCAGTATCACAAAAATGATGAAGGTAGCACTTCTAGCTCAACTTCATCTGCAACCCTGCTCAGCTTCTACAGTGAAATACAGTCTAGCACAGACAAGCCATGTAGAAAAGCCCCACAGGAAATACTTTTAAACAGAGAAACACTGGTGGCAGTCCAGCCCACATCTCACCCTTTCTCTCTGACTAATCACTGCACAATTCCTAGGGCTGATCTTAGGGGCACATAATGCAATGGGTGGTAAGTTAATATTAACTGCCTCTCAGAATTGTGCTCACATCTGAATTAGAAATGAATTACAATCAAGATAACTTACCTTCATGTTTATGTACACACCTTCTATGGATTAGCCCACGAGAAGAAAAAGTATTTCCAACAGCTGTTTGTTTGCCCACTGCCGGCAGAGCACATACACGCATTGCAACATGTTATGTTAGTTCATCTCGGCTGTTGTGCAGAGTGCTGGAAGAGGTGAGGACCAAAACTAACTACATTACTGCTATAGATAATGGATTCCTGAGTTTCGCTTGGCAGCAGTTGCACCTTGTGAAACATAGGTTCCATTTCTCCTACATGGACTCCATGACCTGATACCAGCTCTAGCACCCAGTTTTCAGAATTACTTCTGGGTCCAGCAGACTTGTGGCAGTGATTAACACAAGGGCAGAAAAGCTCAAATTCATCAGCTAGCTCAACATGGGTTATAGTTCTGGATTTAAAATGGACTATAGTCAATGAGAAAAATAAAGCATTTTTTGTTCCAGCTATGCTTGTGCTATAGTCAGTGGGTACTTGTATGCAGCACAGACTGTACACTGTACACACAGAGCTGTGAGTGTTACATACACATAGTAATACCTGATCCTCTCTATCAGATTTTAAAATGTTTTGGAAAACCATTCTGCAGGAAGTGGTGCTTTGGTTCCAGCAGCAGTCTTATCATGCTGAATTGATGGTTCAGACACTGTTCCTGTGAGCAGATTAGTCTCTAACTATGAGGAAAGCTAGACATGACCATATCCCAGTGTGGTCATTTTAGGTAGCCCTTCTCCAGTTCTCAATATGGTTCCTAGAGTTTCCATGACCTAACAAGCTGAAGACCAAAATTGCAATCACAGGATGCATGCAACAAATTCAGATAATCTCTCAGGTTAACTTAAATGGGGATTCATCCTCTTAGGTGCTAACTGAAGGCTACCTTATAAACATTTTCTGTTAAAATTCATAACAGACTTACTCACTGGGGTGAGGTATTTTCCTAGTTTTACTTCTTGCTCAAAAAAGCATGCTATAAATGAACATTTTATCCTCTGGCACTGTGAGACCTCTTTGATCTACTCTTACTTCTTTCCTCCTATCAAGGAATTCAACTTTGTATCCCTGTACTGAGTATTGACGCTCTTTTTTAGGCCCTGTATAAGCTTTGCTAAACCCTGGATTGCTTACTTGCCCAACAAATATGTGGGTCTCATTTACTTTTTACAGTAACCAAAACTGAAATTATTGATTACCTGTTTCCTTCAGGACATGTTGTTAAACTGCTTCACTTCCAAACCAGAGAAACTGCACACAGCAGAAAATCCCCCTGAAAATGTAAAAAGGTCAATGGTGCATTTGATGACATGAGTGCTTATGAAGCCACATAATTCATCATTTGTTACTACAGAACTTGTTCCTGTGGGGATTAACTTTTGCAAAAAATATACCATATGCTGGATTCTGTATGGAGATTTTTAAAGCTACCTTACTAAGTCATTAAGGATCTACCATGACAAGTATGACTAAAATGGGCCAAACCCACCAGGGTTCCCCAGACCAGTGAAGCATGTGAGTTAAAGGATGAAGTAATGTCTCATTTGTGTACCAATACTTCAGTGAGATGTTTGCAACTAAATAGATTGCTTGTGATTTGTCTTTTGAGATAGAACTATTACTCCTTTGCGAGGACATGAACTTAACCCTCCCTTTCCTCCAGAAAGAAAGGAAAGGAGAAAGAACACAAGTGCAGGTAAAGAAGAATTTGAGCAGCAATCAGTGGCTGATGCAGTTTAGATTCCAATGAGAATCATGGAAATCAAAGATGGGGTATTAGCAGTTTTCTATTACTATCAAATTGTAACTTAATTTTTTAATCGAAAGACAAAAAAAAAAAAAGAAAAAGGAAAACCCATAGTTTTCAGAAGCTGGACTCTCATAGAAAGGCTTGTGTGTTCCATTTTCATGATGTCATGATCTTTCCTTAGCAAAGTTGCCTGAAACTGCAGAGAGAGAAAATGGGCTTTCCAGCAACTGCATCAGGAAGCTCTGTGAGACAGACACAGGCATGAGCTCACTCCTGGTCTGCAGCAGCCTGTACCAACCAGCTGAGGTAATCTTTTTGCAGATGGTGAGAAAGCTTAAAATTGCTTCTTCAGCTATATTCCTGACTCTCAGGCCAAAATAGTTAATATCTTTGTTGCCCCTCATCAGGCTCTTCCATGTTATGCTCTGCCAGTAAATGAAACAATGGTTCTGTAAAGCATACAACCTGTCTTTGTGCATGTACAGACTGAAGCTCTCACAAAACTGTGTTTGCTTTTGATATAAAACCATTACATATATGCACATTCAATGCTGCATGTGCTGAACTAAAACCCAAATCCCGTCACTGGAGACAACTTTTTCAAAGAACTAAAAATGACTGGGGGCTGGTCCACAGCATGTGAGAAACTCTGAAGATCTCTGGAGATGAAAGACATTACTTAATCGTAAACAGTGGGAAAAAATCCAAGTATAGCTGAAAACTAATGACAAAATTCCCAAGGAACTTCTTTAGAAGGAATATTTGGCTCATACAACACAGTATAGACAGCTAAATTTTATCATGATGGATAAAGCATAAATGACTAAATAAAAGAGGAAAAATCTCCAACAAAATAAAAACAATAGTACTGTTTATTTTCCAAAATGATCTTACAATGGATGCTCAAGATTGGTACAATGTTAGGCTTTTAAGTTTCTGTTTGCATTAATAGAGATTTCCTGAAGCAAACCATGCTAGATGAGGACAGAAACTTACCATTCAGCTAATATTCAGATGAATGTGTGTACTATCTGTAAAAACAAAAATGTCTTATTTTCTTTATCTATTAGGTAGAACTCATGTTATAACAAGCAGAAACTCAGCAAATCTGAGGTAGCATAAAAGAAGACCAGAATGTGTCTGTTCATCTGTTTGAGGTGTTTAACAGTGAAAAACTCTCAATGAAGCCAAGCCTAAACAATTAACAACCAGGTAATCCTGTTGGCTTGACCAATCCACAAATGGCATTATTTTAGTGCTACAAAAGAAATGGGCATATGTAACATTTTGTGGAACAGTTGCAATAGCCAAAATAAACCAAGGCCTGAAGCCATACATGAAGGCACTTTTCTGAACAGAACAAAATGAGATACCTGTTATACGATTAACATAATGTTTTTCCTTTCCATGCTGTGGAAGGTGCTTTCTTTTTTCCCCTCCTATACTTTAAATAACTCTACATACTCTACATGGTCTGTGCTTGAATAAAGTTGTAGTGTACCTGGTAATTTGAAATGAGTGCTGTGTATGTGATCTGTTCCACCTGCAACTGTGAGTGGCACAGAAAAAATTATGTATTTTCTGTGTGCATTTTTCAATACAGAGTTCTTAAGAGTCCACATTATCTTGACCATTACAGAATGATTCTGCTCTGAGACATGTCAGGGAAATGACACTGAATAGTTTTTCAATGAAAAACAGTGTGTGACAGCCCAGGTACTTACAAATCATTAAATTGCTAATTTTTTCTTTCCTATCAATAAAGTGAGATAGAAAGCAGAATGAAGACATTTAACAGATAGGCAGTTATCAAATACAACTTCTTGAGAACAGAGAGTGCTTATTAACTGTGGTAGCTCTGAGAAGCCATCTCATCCAGGTAATTATGATGTCTCTGAGATCTGCAGGCCTATTGCCTGGAGTAGTACCATGATTTTTGGCAGCTAGATTTTTTTTCCAGAAGTCATTGCTACACCACTACAGACTTCTAAACCATATTTTTTGGCTGATGAAGTAGGGAGGGCTTGAGTTCATCATACACAAGCTGATCTCACTTCTCTGCAGGTGTCCAGTGCTGGCACTCAGGCAGAAATGAACTCTGCTGTCTTTTGAGCCATGGTGTAACACAGGCTTGTTACAAGTACTGTGGTTATCAAAGAGAATGTACTTTTCCCCCTAGTATTAATGGCCACCAAAACTTACCTTATTATTCTTTATGAGTTTTGAAACAATTGTCAATGTAGTCATTCCATCTTTAATAACAACAGTTTACCTCTGGTTTGAAGATGAAGTCTCAAATACCCTTTAAGATATCTTTCAACCAGGCTGCACCCCAACAAAACATATGTTTCTATGTTGATTAGGTCAAAACATTCATCATTGCAGAAGTATTGCATTAACTTGGAATAAAATAAAGTGTCTAATAGTGAGTTTGCCTTTGTTCGGTAATATTTTGTCCTCAGCTGATGCGAACTTACTCTCCTGTCTCTCATCAGTTGCATGCACACCCTGAGGAAAACAGCAAAGCAGTAAAGCCTCATTATTATACATATAACACATGGTTTTGGAAAGTCGCATGATCTTGTGCTACCTTCATCCTGTGAATTTCTTGCTGCTTCCAGAGCTATCTTGAAATGTTACACACTCTGTCTCCCTCTGGTGATCAGCGAGGCAGCCCAGCAGCAAGAATCTCCAAGTTCCTGTGGTCTGCCTGTCTATGGAATTTCTCTACACTCAGGATACCATTCATTTTCCACTTAGCACCCAAATGACTGCATATGAACAATGTCTACATTCTTCCTTGCAAACCCAATTTTTTAACAGCTTGGTCCCTGCAATAAAAATTTTGTCAACAGTTTGCTGAAATATGTTCCTGTAATACTTTAATGCCAGAAGCTGGACATCAATCTAAAGAGCTATGCTCTAAAACCTGGAGCATACTGCACTTGAAACAGACCATATAAGCATCCAGAATACAGAAACTAGTACTCTAAAGATAGTTCCTAATTGGATGATTATACTACTGACTTACAATTTTGCAGTTACTGGGTTTCCAATAGAATTTCGACGCTCACAGTTTGAATTTAACTTCTAAAGTGTTTGTACATAAAAACTTTCCAAACTATGTTGCAGCAAGTTCTAAATATATCATTAGGAAAACTTTGGCTCCTGGAAAGGGTTTTATGTAAAGGACTTCTTAAACTGCTCCCTGGTGCCTTGCACAACATGCTTTCATTGCTTTGAAGTTACCATTATTCTGAACAAGCAGTGTTTGACTAACAGATGTTCTGCTACATAAATGAGTATCAGCAGCAAAAAATTCCAGAGAAAACCTTTCAGGTTAAGTTAGCTGTCAAGTTACATCTTATAGCTATGAACCATCTTAAATTCTTCTTATATATATATATATATATATACACACAATTCTTCTGTTATATATATATACACATACATTTACATATATGTATAAAAGGATAGATATCTGTACACTCATCCATCCATTCATCTAAAGGATGGGGGTAGAAGTGAAAAGTCATTCTCTGTTAGAAATTGATTTTTCCTGTTTCTGGATCCCTGTGCTCTCTTTGATTTCAGAATAAATTAATTCTGTTTGAGTATCTGACTTAACAGTCCAAGAGATAGTGACTTCCACCAGTTTAAAAAAAAGGAAGTATGAAGTGGCCTTCTGGCTGCCAAGCACTTCTCTAAGAGAGAGCAATGGAGATCTCCAAGTGACTTAACTTCTTTGTTTTTAATCAACACCAAACTCCCTTCCCCTTAGCCTCTGCTGGATATCACCTGGTCCTTTTTTCAAAGGCTGTTCAGAACAAATAACAGGCCTGTTTTACACGCCCAGATTCTGGACTAAAAACTTTATGCTAAAGTACAAATCTCTTCTCTGTTTGCACTGAAAAAGGCTGGAAAGGATGAATAACAGCTCCTCAAAGGTGACTACTATTTTTCATGTGGAAAATTTCTTTACCCAAGGAAACCAGATATTCAAAAAGAGCAATCATCTCTACTTTCCCAGTACTGGACTCTATAAATAAAACCTGAAAATAAATTGAAGCATAGATAAACATCTGATTTCCAGATGCTTTTTTTCTATCTGATATAGCCTAATTAATTATGTGCATATTTTATGTTTGTTGTAAAAGTATAATAAAAAGCAAAGCTTTTTTATGCTGTAGCATAAAAAGGATTTTCTCTCTGTTTCTTTTACTGTGCACTTTGTTGCCGCATTAGCTTAGCTTGTTCATATGAAGACAGAAAAAGGTTTCAGTATGGATACCTATGCTACAATTTTGTGTAATCTTTGCACACAATGTTTTTCAATGTTTTGAAGTACACTTTAAAGCATCTACCTAAAGCACCTTGGGGTTTGTGAAGACAGAACAATTCAATTGAAAACTGTCAAAAATCATCTCCAATGCTGACACTGGATGTCACTGGATGGCAATTTTCCATCATAGAATTAGAGATGCTCATAAGAAGGCTGACTGTTTTGTAACAACTTCATACTACAGAGGAAGTGTAGCTTCAAAAAGGCAGCTTAGAAGAGGATGCCCAGGAACATATCAGGCAGACACTTTCAAGCCAGTGAGACATCCAAGTGTCTTTTAGGTGAGAACAGTCAGCACTTTGCACGCAGCATTGCTTGTACTTCATTTAAAGGAATACATTTAAAATTATTTCTTGCAAATGCACTCCCAGGGGATACAGAAATTATAGGATGTAGATTTTGAGGATATTTCATTCTCCTAATTAGAGTTTATGAAGTCAAAGTACAATTGTGAACTGTAGCATCATCTGTAAGGGATGAACTAAGGGGTATTTCTGCTATCAAGTGACTCAGAAAGTAATTAATACAAATACAGCTGCCTCAGCCACAGTTTTGGGGTGCAAATCTTCCCTCTAAGGTAGTTTGTTGTCTCCTCTAGGAGAACTGTCAGACACCATATTCCAGGAAACAGAAGAACTTGTATGATTTATTTACTTGGTCCTGAACATGTAAATAAAAGACTTGTAGTGACATGGTTGTAACCAACATCCTATTGTGTATTGCCAAGTGAGATCTTCTGGAAAACAGGAAAATGTTCCTGTTTTACACACGTGCTATCTCAGTGCAGCTCTTTTTCTGCACAGGCCTTGCTTTCCTCCCTGGGAAAGCAGGCATTTGAGTAAGGCACTGCTGCCACTTTGCAGGTGTCAGAGCAGTGGAAACTACACTATCTATTGCTGAGTACTTTAGGCAGCAGCTGGCGCTGAAAATGTGATTCTCCTGTGCCATTTTCCTCCAAGAATCTGGCAGCATCAGCTATGGTTTTCAAGAGCCCTTCACTGGTTCCTTTTCATGACAGGAACTCAACTCTTTATCACTAGAACAGTGAAAGTAACTTTTTCCTGGGCTGCTGGGAGAAGACACACTTATCTTGTTGGTGTCTCTAGGATCATTTTTTATGCATAGCTCAAGCTGGTGAAAGATGGTATTCATGTTTGGGTAACAAGGAAGGGAACTAAGGGCCTAGGGTCACTCCCAGGATTGTCCCTTTCTCATCACACACTTGCTCTGCTAACTTGCTTGCTCGCTGCTCTTTACCAAAATGGGCACCTTTAGCTGCTGCTGGAGGCTCTTACTTTTCACTAAACGTGGACTGGTCATCTACCTCAGCGAGTGATCTCTCCTCTTACCTCCTGTGCCACTACTGCATGCACAGTGATATCTGTGGATCCTGTAAAAGTACTTTTTCTTATAGCTCAGAAGAAGTTCTTGCCACATGTGAAAAGTGAAAAGTGGCATTGCACTGAAGAAGAAGACTTTATCTGGTTTATTAATAGATCAGAAACTTACTTTAGAAGTTGCCACAATGGGGGCAGGTATTTTTAAGGAAGCTGAAAGTTATATCAGCTGTTTGATTCCTTAGCAAACCTGTATGTGGAAATTATTTGATCAATGTTGTCAGATAATAAATGCCATATAACAGACCTCTGGCAGAATTGTTGGTTGCCTTGATAGTGCTATAAGAGCCAAGAGTTGTAACGACCTCAGCAGTTCTCTCTCTTTATCTGATTCTGCTTCAGTTGAATCACAGACCCATTAAAAGAGAGCAGCCTGAAAGAGACCTTGGGAGGTCATCCAAATTCAACCTCCAGCCCCATGGCATTTCTGATGATTGCTGCTGGCATGTCATTTCTGACAGTTGTTTCTCCCACCTGTTCTTAAAATCCTCCAATTATGACCTTCTCACATCTTCCCCCAGGCTATTGATTCCAGTGCTATCATTACTTGTGTAAAGTTTTGTTAACATATAACCTCCACCCCCTTTGCTATAGTTCTATATTCACTGCTTCTTGTTCTACCCTTAGTAGACAGTGTGCAGGTCAATAAGGAGAGATGATTATTCCCATCCTCCATTTTAGTCGTGTACTGGAAGACAATTGTCTTGTCTTTGTCACTTGTTTTTTGGATTGGTTTTTTTTTTTACTTTTTTTGGCAAGCAACTCCTTTTCAGTGTTTTCGTATGGTTTTGCACTTGTGCGCTTTCATGTTCCATTTTTAAACATATTTCTAGGTTTGCTGTCCATATCCATAACTTCTTCTACTGCACGTCCATACATCTATGCCTGTGTCTACATGCATATGCAGACACAGATGTACACGGTTATGCCACAGCCTTTTGCAAACCCCCTGAGTTTGTTCCTATTCTGCAGTTCTTCAAGATTCTACAGATCTCTGTACACCATCTAGATGTAAGTTTGTGTTCATGTCTGTAGAAGAAGGGGGTAAACACCTTTCAGGCTTTTTCCCTTCCAGACTCACTTAATTTTTATTTTGTCTTTTCTTGGAGCAGTAATGCTGACTGGCAGAAGAGATAAAAAGTTGGGTCTGTGTTCTAATACCCTCAGGATTTCTTATCGGTTTCCCAAATATACCCAGAATAATTATTTTCCTTCCTCTTGTACACTGCTTGCCAGTAAGCACCCTGGCAAAACACCTAGCAGTTAGAGTGGGAAAGGAAATAGCTGTGCAGATGTCAAAGACAAAGAGTAATATGTTCTTCAGGAAACAGATGGCTTGAGCTTATATTTATAGTTGTCCATTTCTGTTAAACAAAAACAGTCCATGTAACAAAATCTGGAGTATGCGGAAAACTAGAGATTAAATGTGTGCAAGGAGGATGGATTTCTCCTGGGTAAAGTCTCTAATACCTGGGTCCAAGTTACATATTGGCTGATCAATATAACAAGGCAAAGACGGGTACAAATAGTGGACAGTATTTCTGGTGTATGCAAGAAGGTGATATGGCAGTGATATAATGCAGAGGCAGAGCATGAACTGCAGGTTTTCACTTCGGCAACATATATTTAACATAGCTCTGTGGCTGACAGACATTCTAGTTAAGGGTCATGCACTGTACCCACTTCTCATGCACAATTGTGTACTTACTTGCAACCCCAAAATGCATTTATGAACAGAGAATCAGTGTTATACAAAAGCTAACTGAGCAACAGGCTATATTTGAGTACAGTTAATGTACACTTAGAAATACGTTACTTACAATAGGAAATGAAATATAATTTGAGAAATTATTCGTGTCATACCATTGAGAAATCATTTCACAACAGTTAAGCCTTGCAGTTGGATGCTGCAAATGCAGGGACTGTATTTTTTACAGACCTTTCTGTCAAATTTTCATCTAGTAGGTTTTTAAAAGGATAAGAAATATTTCAAAGGTATTGGGAGCTGAATCTTAGTTGACATGCAAACAAAAATCTCACTGTGACACTAATTCGTTAATTCATAGCTAGCATATGATGTGCTGACATTTTTACTTTGACTGTGTTGCATGGCCATATTCTGACATTGCTGTAATGTTAAGTGATGAAACATGCAACAAATCAGCTCTCAGAGAACCTTCTGAGACAGTTACCATTTTGTTATAAATAAGCAGATGTTGGAATATATATCTTTTTACTGCTATGCTGTCAATTGTATTCTGCTGTGCCATTGATCTTATGTCAGCTTGATGTTATGAAAAGGTTTCTGAATGGCAGTTACAGTGAAATTAATATTAAACCTAAACTGTTTAACTTGTCTACTGTAGCTCCTTCACACACCAACTATGCTGGCTATAGTTATATTAATCATTAATAACCTAGCAAACCAATGTATTTGTCCTCTAATATGGCGACTGAGAGGCAAATAGATAAAATATTACTAAAATGCTGCTCTACTAATACAGAACAAAGCATAGCCCACCATCCTGTTGATGAAATAAAGTCCCCTTCTTGCAGTTTCAACACTGCATGTATCCATAGACTACCCATCACAAAATACTTCAAACAAACACGTGAATCAGCCAACCATGAAAAAAACAAAGTTCCTAGCAAATGATTTTTCATTCTTCAAAAAGAAGAGACAGAAATTATATAAAACCGGGAACTCACTACTGCTCTCCAACACCCTATTTACTACCTTTGGTACAGAACTATCGGACAAAAACAGAGAGCTCTTAGTCTGACATCTTTGGGGGTGACAGAACATAAAAAGCCCTTCTTTGTATCTGTGGGCAGTTTTATTAGGACACACAATGGTTCGCTAGCAAATGACTTCACTATCTTCTTTTGGTTAGAAATTTCTGAGTGAACAGGAGAGGACTTCTGCCAAGGGCTGTAATCAAAAGGGCATTGTGCTCCTGCTAAAATCTTTGGCTGACATTTTCTGAAGATGCTCTCTGCAAAATCCCAGGTCAGCTCTTCTGCCTCTGGAAAATGCTTTCCTTTGCTGACAGAAGCCTGACTTAGACTCATGCCGGGAGGGATCTGCCTGGAGGATTATAAACTGAACAGAAGGAGCTACAGCACCTGGACTCTATAGCTACTAAAGATGCAAATATACAAAGCACAGTCTTCAGCCAGCTAAAGATCATAGAATCAGCATTTCTCTAATACAAATAACATCAGACTTGGGCTTTGGGGCCCTAAAGAGGAAAGAAACTACAAATTAGGAACGATGAAATCAGCAGTTTATGCAACACGAGTTCACCTTCTCCAGAGATAAAACCCTCCAGATGCTACTTTTTATGCTTATATCAAGTTGATTTGTTTTGCACTAGCTAGCCCTAAAACTGCTTTCTGCCCCAGTGTGCTCACAAACCATGGAGAGCCATATGAAGAGCACATGTAGCTCTCACTTGAAACACCCAGCCCTCCCCAGATGTATTCAGTTATACAATTACCTGGGACAAGAGTCTTCAATACATCATTTACCTAGCAGGTATCTTTGACCACAGGCTCTGAAGATCTTCTGTCATCTCAATCCTATCTTGTTTAGTAAAGTCTATTGCCATAGGATACTTGCATAATTTGATTCACCATGTGCTGTATGAAAATGTACTCCAGAAACAGATACCCTGCAAAGAGCATGTGATTTAAACCCTTGGTCTCCAGAACAGGCAATTTCTTTCTTCTGGAGCTTGACAATGCTTACACCGTGTTTCAAATCCTTCCACAGAAGTCCAGTTTTATCCCCTGTTTCAGTCAGATTCTACAGATATCTAGTCTAGCAGACTTTACATGTCTCCAGCCAGTCAAGATCACTCAGCATGACTGACGCTTCTGCCATTCATATGACTGTAGTCAACTCTCTTCATCTTTCAAAAATGCTACCTGCCTATTTGTTTTAAGCCCGTCTACCAGACACAGGATCTCTCCTTATGCTCTCTTTCAGCACTCTGGCAATTGCAGCACATATGTCTCACCTCACTTTGCATTCAGATTTTTTATACACACACAGATGACAGGAGGCCCATTAGAGGTATTGCTGTTCCTGGCTGACATATATTTTTGGAGGTTTGGTTTTTTCTTTAAACAACACAGTTCGGGTCAGCTAGAGTGCTGGGTTTATCACTTTAGTTCAAAAATCCAAGTGTTGCCAAGTGACAGATAAGAATTGTGGAAAGAAGATCAGAATTTCATTTCTGTAAGTGCAGGCCTTTGTTGTTTCTGTTTGTGGGGGTTTTTGCTGTTGCCTCCGTTGGCTCTTTTTTATCCAGTGATACTTTGTGCTTATCCAAAGCCTATAAGCAGGGTGCCTGGGGCATTCAGTCATCTTGGTCCATGGCAGCTGTATGAACAAACGTGACATCACTTGGAAGAGTGACCCAAAGAAAGACATTTATCTCACTTAGTTAAAGGTGTCCAAGTACCATGTAACTCTTCCAAGAAATCTATTACCTCAGCTTCCCCTTAGTACATAAGAAGAGACTTGTACTCCTGTAAATGAGATATCTATAATATGTATGATGAATCATACTCAGGAAGTCCCTCTCTGTTATCACTGACCAGAAAGGAAGTCCAATGGCCAATATGAACACAGCAAAAACAGGCAAGAGAAACTGCACAGAAAGCAACTCCTTTGTACTTAATCAAAATCTTCTTGAGTGTCCATATTACTTACTTACTAGTTCTACAATTGCAGGAATTTAATTTCCATAATCTTGTCATTTCTGACGTCCCTGCCCACTGCAGGGAAGTTGAAAGTAGACAATCTTTAAAGGTCCCTTCCAACTGAAACCAGTCTATGATTCTGTGATAGTCTTTGTGATAAAAAAATTCTCTGTCAAACTGCCTGTGACTTCCCTATGTTCCATTATTTGGATCTTTCTCATCAAACCATAGCAGTCTTCAAATGGAAAGTGATCAATATAATCAAAGCAAATGTAAACACACATATCTGAAATAAATAAATGTGTAGTAGTCTGCTTTTGGATTCTGCGCTGTATGACGCATTCGCAGTATGTACTCACAGTTTACCAGAAATAATGTGAGTTCAGTAAAAGATTGTATTTTATCTGAAAGGTTAAAAGAACATTTAGTAAAAGGATCATGACATTTTTGACAGAATATGGACTAGTTCTTAGCAGATTGCTAAGCACATTGCTAGTGTTTGGTAAGTAACAATAAACAGTAATTTAAAATTGCATTTCTATTTTCTTTTTTTATTTTTTTTTATTTATTTATTTTTACACGTTTTAAAGCTGAAAAGGGACCACTAAATATTAATGCAATTCTTGACTCAACTGATTGACTGAACTGAAATCGTGGTACTGGACACTGTCTCAGTATCAAATGAACACCAGAAAGGCCAATAATGCACTTAAGGCTCAAAGATGAAACAGTGAAGTATAAAAAGTATCTGCACTCAGCATATCCTATTAACATCATCTTTATTTCCTTTTTACAAAAAATAGAAATAACAACAGACAATACATACTCAAAAAATCAACGCTTTTGCCTTGGTCTCACTGAGGAGCTGAGCAGGCAGAGTCCTGGCTGAAACCTTGACAGCATATGCCATTGACAAAGGGGAATAAAGATATATGACAATATATCCATGCAAGACACAAAGTACAAATTGTGTTCTGTGGCCCAACAAACATTTTGGAGGTTGCCTGTGTCATAACAATTTTCAAATTGTTACTTTTGCTCACCCATGCCTTTACACAGCACAGCTTACAAACAAGTTACATATACACATATATCATAAAAAAGTTTTGTATATGGTCTAACTGCTACAAATTAAGGCATCCTAACAGCTGCTGTTTTGCTGGTGAGGGACATGTCCCATTAGTTTTTCAAAAAAGGGTATATTTCAAACAAAGTGAGACATGTTGAGATGTGGCTTAGAGGAAGAATTCCTGCAGCTCTGGCTCTTCAGTACTCTTTTGACTGTTGGGTTTCTGGCTTTTCCCATTGGTGTCATTATTCCTAGAGGAAGAAAGAATAAAATTACTCACTAACAATATAGAGGGGTTTGCCTTATGTTTGTACAGCCTGCTCTACTCCATTTGCAAGTACTGAACTCTAATCAGTCTTCCTTTCTCTGTATATTTCTTTCGACATGTACTATACAAAGTATTTCTTAATACTGTGGATTCCTACTTTCTTGTAGCTCCTCTTCCGAAATCAAAACCGTAAACCACTAGGACAATGAAGACCTTTTTATGTCACGGCATTAAGTGGTCCTACTTTCTTGTAGCTCCTATTCTGATATCAAAACTGTAAACCAGTAGGACAATGAAGACCTTTTTAAGTCATGGCATTAAGTGGTACACTGTCATAATGTTCTGGTAATAACTGAAAGAATGCCCAAAAAAATTCCTCTTCTTTTAGGGAAAACTATCATAGTGATAAAAAGATCCACTACAACAAACATGAGACATATCCTGTTTGCTTCTGACTCTACCTTTAAGGGAAACATTAAGTCTCCATTAAAAGTCATCATAAAGAAATTGATTCATTGGACTTACTTTACATGTCTACTTAAGTAGAACATGGTGACAAAAGCCACAGGAAAAATGGCAAATAGCAATTTTATTTCTGATATGGGCCCTATATCTCTTTTAACACTGCAATATAGGTAAAATCTTCATTAAAATTATTAGATATATAGATAAGGATTATTTCTCTACAGTGCATCTTAATCTCCACACTAAGTAAATTTAAATTAAATTAATATTTAAATCCATCTATTGTGTATAAGACTGAAATGATAGCTTGCCAATTAAAGTAGAAAAATGAAACACTAAACATCTGTAACAGTTTCCTGTTCTTAATCCCCAGTATGTTTCCCCTACTCTTCAATTAACCTTCCAGCTGAATGATTTTTTATTAAGCATTCAGCCCACAGCAACTTCCAAACTGGTTGAAAGCCTTTTAGGCTTATTTTCAGTTATTACTTCTGAACAGTAAAACTCCTTCGTTGCTGCAAAGGACAGATACCAGCAGGAGATTAAAAATCCACCGCAAGAGTATGTGTATAAAATGTTTGCCTTCAACTCGCATACTTGTGAGTCTAATTCTTACAAAGCAGAATAGCTTTATTCCAGTCTATAATCACCACAAAGAACCAAATATCCTCAAGAGACTGATACTTAGGACACTCAGATAACCTCATGGTTATTCCAGGTTTTTACAGAAGCTGTCCTTTCCAGGGACCACAATTGTGGCTCTTACTGAGAGGGCACAAGGGATCATTTTATTTTAAAATCCCTCTAATTCATCTAAATTACTGTTGCCACATACCCAAAGCAAGAGGAAAAGATAGAATTGAGCTAGGGGAGATAGAATTTGTAGGACTGGATTTGAAGATTTAAAAGAGTAGCACTTAACTTTTTGGCATTTAACATGCATTGCTATTATCAAGTATGTTTAGTGTTAACGAAGGAGCTTTTTTAAGGGATGCTTTCTAAGTCTAAGATAATTTGCATCAATTAACTACTTCACTAGCTTAGACTTGTAGTGTTGAAACACCCTTTGGAGGAGTCCTCCATGTAGGGGCTCACTAGGCACTCTGAAGACACTATTTTGCAGGTCTACAGTCACACTGTGACCTCAGGATCATTTTTAGCTAATGCAGGTGCCTGTAGGTCTGTAGTGTTGAACAGACATGCCTTTTACAACAGTGCCTGCTGAGCTGAAGCAACCATATTACTAACATTACTAGCTACTAACCAAATTTCTAATATCTTCTGGTGCCTGTGCTACCTATTCTATGGTTCTACGATTCTACCACAGAAATACTAAAATACCCCCTCATACAACAGGCGCTTGATGCATGATCATAACAGCTCACAACAACTGTAAATTGTCTGGGAAAGGCCTAAATTACTCCAATATTGATTTTATACTTTACTAGTTCAAATGACAACTATTTTGTTAGTTATCCAGATAAATATCCTTTTTCTGGACTATATATCCATAATTGTAATTTATCCAGCACTATGCCTGGCAGTGGGATACCTGTTAGGTGAGATCCACACACTTTTATTTTAGAAGTATGCCTGGTTTACCATTTGACAGAAATCTGATGGTAGATTCTGCTGATTGCCCCTGATGTACGAAGCAACTTTTACTGTTTATAGCTGCAGCTAAGGGGTTTGTATTGATTTGTTGAGTTAGTGCTTACTTTAATATCCTGTAGATCTCAGATGATCTAAAGTGTGAGAAGGAACTGTTGACTGGCATACATACAAGATGGAAAAAACTACAAGCATTTGCTCGGAGCTGTAACATGCAAGAAAGTAGCCAATCCTTCCAAAAGGGGAATAAATATCCCAACCCATCCTGCATACCAAAAATTTACTCTAGGGCCTTGAGAAAAACAGGGTGTATAAAGTTTTAAAAGGACACTAAAAATGTAATACAACCTCTTACTAATAAGCTGTGACCAATTTGAAAAATTAATCTACAAAGCCTTGAAGTACTTTGGTATTTTGAATGAAAAAATAAAACAAATGAAAGCTGAACAAAAAGGAGCTGAAAACTGGTGGACAGGAATGTCATCTAACTCAAGGTAGACTTTTGTATAATGACTTTGGATTTCAGAAGATGCTATTAAAATTTGCTATATCTACAGTCTACAGTCACTGTGGGCTAGTGACTGTGTCCAGAAATATAACCCTCCCATATAACAATCTATAAAGGTTCCAGACACCAAAGACCATACTATTTTCAGAAAGGTTCTTTTTCAAAACAGCCCTGAAATAGTAATTACACAGTTTCTACGGACCATACAGGGAAAATTCACATAGTGTCAAGGGGCTTGTAGGGCACATGATGGTGATGTCCTTCTGTTATTTAAATTTTACAGGCTACAGGGCAGCATGAAGCAGACTAATGACAGGAACCCATTTTGCTATTCAAAAACCACAACACATGATAACACAACATAGCATAACATGATAGCATAACAAAGGCTAGCTAAGAAGCTCTGAGAGCCATCAGGTCTGATTTCTGAAAAGCACAATACACCTTCCTTCTTAAGCGGTTTTTGGAAATCTCATAGAATCATAGAATAGTTAGGATTGGAAAGGACCTCAAGATCATCTAGTTCCAACCCACCTGCCATGGGCAGGGACACCTCACACTTTGGCACAACTTCTCCTTCTTCTCCTAATCTGTGGGTACTTCTCTCCTAATCCATGGGTACAACAACAGACTGCTTCAGCTGTGCCGCTAGTGCACTCTGCTCCTTGTTTCCTAGTCTCTGGTTTTCCACATGCCCACCACCACAGGGGCAACTTCAGGACATTGTGCTTGGACCAGAAGTGCCTGTAGGCACTTCTGGCAAAACCTTCACACTTCCAGCAGGTGATTCTGCAGCTCTGCAGCAGCAGCCAAACCTCTCCTGTACATTGCTGCTTCTGGGTAAATGCTGTGCTGCCAGGGACTTCTCACACAAGAGCATTTACACCAGGCAATACCAAATTACAACAAATGGCTACATCTGGGAGACAGCTCTAGCATAAAGATGAGATTAATGGTTTTGTGTTACTCCATGGTCTGGACAGGCATCTGGGTGTTTTGACTGGAGGCTGCCCAATGATGCTCCCTCAGACTGCTGCTGTGCAGTCAGTATTCTGCACTACAATTTACCACTTTGTTTTCAGGAGAGAATGAAACTTCTTGGAAATAGTGCAGTTCCACCTGGTTTCACATATACTGTGCCAGTGACTTCAGAACAAGATTTCCATTTCCATGATGGAAATTGAGTTTTTAAGCAGGGGATGATCCTGGCTTCAGAAAAAAAAAAAGTAACAAGAACAACAACAAAATTAGGTGTTTAGAAAAGAGTAACCTGAAAGAAATGTAGCCTTTCAAAATGCAGAATGACTATTTTATAATTTTCCCTTCAAATGTACAAATATGGTACAGCAGTCATTTCCAGGCCTAAGGAAAGGACTTACACCTCAGTTTAATAGAAAAAATGATCATCATAAAAATTTGTGAGTGTGAAGAGTTGAATAAAAATGACAGGTAATTTTTACAAAGCATTTGCTTGTAAAATAAAATCCCATTTTGTCAAATTTTATTTTTTTGCAGTATATCCTATGGACCTTGAGAGACTGGTCTCTAACTGTCTGAACAGTCCTGATGGAACATGTCTAAATTAAGGAGTTTGAATACAGTCAAAGTTACCAGACTTTTAAAAACCAGATTTAATGGCAAAGTAAGAAAAATGTGTGAAAACAGGAGAGCACTAGACTTAAAAGTACAGCATTCTGCCTCATGTTCTCTGTAGTCTCCATTTAGAGATGAACTGTAGTTGTTTTGCTCTCCTCATGAGAGGAAATTTAATTTCCATGCTCATCTGGTACTTGTCTTTCATTTAACAGAGGCTGAATACTCAGCCAAAGTGTGCTATACTCCCTGGTGGATTTATAAGTATGAATACTTTCTATACTTACTTGGAACTCAAAATCTCTAGCCAGTTCAATGGTGACATCAGCAGAAATCCATCATACATTTCTGCTTTTCTAGGAATTTAGATATTTATCTGTTCATCTATTTCCCTTCTTATGTATCAATCAGTTACAGTATTTCAGTTATGAATAAAGTTAGCAAAGACATGCAATTTGAAAAAACAAGCAACATTAATGCTAAATATCACCATGCATAAGCACGTACCAAGCATAGTTACACAGAAGTTCTTCATTCAGCATGCTAGAGGAAAGATTGGTGTAGCTGAAGTAAGGACCCTAAGGAAGGACAACATCGTATCAGTTAAAAACATGCACTGAGCTTCCTACATACATAATATGGAAGGCAAACAAAACATGCAAATAGCCACAATAACATTTAAATAGATTTCTTTTTGAGTTAGTAAATGAGGCTGAATCTGTCACCTTGTTGAGAGATGTGTGCTTTGGTCCTTTGGTTTGGTATGAAAATGTATTCTTCCCACAATTTTGATGTTGGCAACAATGACATGCAAACATAGCCTTTCCACAGATGTGTTTTACAGTATTGTCAATACTGTTACAATTACCTCATCCAGTTCTTCAAATTTCTTAGGGAACTGTGAAACTTGCACTCCTATTAGAACACCTTTGAAGTCAGACCATCTTTTTTCTATCACTGTAAAATCTGAATCACTCTTAAAAAAAATTGCCACTGTGTTATTAAAGTAATTCTGTGTTAAACTGGCTGTTTGACTAGAAGGTGTATGCCTTTTAAAGGCTCGAATCAGTAAAATTCATACTGTGATTCTGAGTAAAATTTAACAAATGCAGTCCCACTTCAATGCAGCTTATGAGTTCCCATGTGAATTTTGTATTTCATTTTATATTCTGCTGTAGCACTACTGTTCTAGCACTACCCACTAATATGGACTACTCACTGTTTTCTAGTTCTCTGTTTCCACTCTTTCTTTTCCATGTTCATTTTGCCTCCTCTATGCCTAAGATCTTCCTGTGTTTTTCTCTCACTACCTTGTAATACTTTTTACAGTATATAATTCACTATTCCTCCTCCTTTTGGCCTGTTTTATGTACTTTTTTAATCTTGAAATTATTCTTTTGCCTCATGTCTTTCCATCCACTCATTCCCTCCCACCCTGTCTTTCATAGAGGATTAAATCCTCTGCCACTGCCTCTCACTCAACTCTTTATTGTGTCTCCAGATGCTTGCGCTTCTCTCAGCTCTACAAATACATGGTGCTCACAGCATTTCCTATCTGCTTCTTTACTTCAATACCTCTTTATTTCTTTTGGAAGATACATTTTTTTTCAAAGTGTTTTCTCTTTTCTGTTGAACAGGATAGCTAGCCTCCTTAACTGGAGACACTATTCTTCCTGTTGTGATCCCAGAAAGAGAACTCTTGGGATCACCTGTGTCCAGTACATTTTGCTGCAGACCAGTATGATATGCTCTGCCACAGGAAGACTCCATACTATGAGAAGAGGGTGGACAAAGAAGGGTACTGATGGCTTTAACACCTGGGGGAGGGCTATAGCTCCAACAGAGGTAGGAAGGACCATCTCTGCTATTCTTCCTCTTTATATTTTACCACTTATTTTTATCATGTTGCTCTCATTAGTATTGGCTATAGAACAGGACAGGGCTAGATCTTCAATTATTTACTCCTCAGAATTCACATGGATTCAAATGTGACATTCTCATTGCATGACTTGTCACTCAGAGCAACAACAAACATCATCTCCAGGTGAGTCATGTCTCTGCAGAAAGCTTTCAACAGAGAACATGTGAATCATGTGCACCAAGAATACAGACTCTGCACACAAGCAATACCTGTGTAAATACTCTTTAAAAAAGCCTTCTAAAATTAAAACAAAGATGAGCTTTCTAGAGATAACATACAGTCAAGTAGTTATGTGCATCCTTTTGCTACAGGAAGGCAGGAAGAAAAAGCTATTAAACTTATACACTGCTTAAAGAGTCAAGAGTTTAAAAAAAAGGCCCTTCCTCCTTTCAGTGCACTCACTGGCTTGTTTCTTCCTTTTGTGAGAGCTGCTGGATTTCCCTTGCTGTCTGCTGTCTTCCTTCCTAAGGAGGCAAAAGGCAGTGTCGATGAGGTTTTGATCAGGTTAGCTGTTTGACAGTTGTTGTTGTTATTTTGGTTGCCACTCAGTGTCTCCATTATGGATCGAAAGGTTCCAAAAGGCCTTTTTAGCTGATCCCCTGCTGTCTCGCCAGAAGCAGGTGGAGTACGCACAAGTGCTTTGCCCCGCTCCTTATCCTTTTCCTCATTTAGTTCTGGTTCTGCTAGCTCCACCTGCACTACAGGCTCCTCAAAAGTTACTCGGAGTTTCAAATTTTGGGAGGTTCTGCGCTTTGATGATGGAGACTTGAGAGCACTCTTAGGGCTGGTGGCAACCTTTTGAGCAGCATCCATGCTGGACGGAGAGTTATCTCCACAAAACTGGCTCTGAGGTACAGTACCAGGCTGATAAGGGGCTTCATTATCCGGATCACTGTTCTCTGAAGTAGGGGAAGGACTGTGGCCATCCACAGACTTGGAGACCCTAATACCAAAAGGAAAGCGGCGTCCTCCTCCGGAAGTATGTTTCTTAATCATCAGATGCAAACTCTCTGTGCTCTCAACACTCTCCACTATGGGCTGAGGCCTTGGTTTGTCAGTTCTTTTCATAGGGGTATTCTTGTGGTCCTCAGAATTAGCTGAGTCTGTGTCAGACTCACTAAGTGACCTCTGCATCAGTTGTCTCAGTCTGGCTAACTTCAGCTCCCTCTTCTCTGGCAAAATCTTCTTCACATTCTTGGAAGATGCATGAGCATCCTGAAATTCGAAAGTCAGCTTTTCCTGCATACAGACATTTTCAGAGATTTCCTTCCCTAACAACTGGCGCAAGATTTTATCTGAGTCCTCATCTTTTGTCTTGGCTCGAGTGCGACTAGAAGTTCCCATGCTGCCAAGAATATGAATCCCATCTTGGGCGTTTAATTTATTTTTTGGTGGAGACAATTCATCTGCTTCAGATGGTTTCCACGGGGGTTTGCCAGAAGCAGGAGATGATGGTAAGCTTAAAGAAAAGAAAAAGAGGAGAAATACCACAGCCAAATTAATGCATGTATAAAATGTGAAACTGCCATTTCCAGCGTATGTGTCTGTCTTAGCTTGTTGTTACTTACCCTCATCATTGCTACCCACATGGAATTCATTACTATGATGCCACAGCAAAGATTACACAGAGAAGGATGTAACTCTGCTTCCACTCCTAATTAGGATTTGAGTTTCTTCACTTTCTCTTACAAAGAAAACTCTTTGAAATTAAAACTTAGAATGGTTGTTTCAATGCCAAAGATGACTTTATGAGGAAAACTTTAGAGTAACCGCTGTTTCCTATTTGTGGGAATTGACATGTTTTAAAAGGTGAAAAAACCCTGTGAGTCCAAGTGCCCACTATACAAAAAGAGTGGGTTTCTAAATACTGTGAAATTACCAGCTCTCTGTATAGCAGTTGTTTAATAAATCTAAACTCAATCTGGTATTAAGTCTGGCCATGTAAGATCTCATAACATGTCAAGTTGATTTGTGCTCAAAACCTTTTCAGATATGAAATACTGAAAAGTATGAAAAAGGTGACATGAACTTATTTCAATATTAGAATAATGAAGTTCAGAACTCCAAATATTATAAACAAGAAAACAACAATCTCAAACAAGTCTGGTTTGCAAAGAACATAAATTATAGAGACCATTTCTTTCTCCATGATGTATGGCAGAGCTCATAATACTCTGCATTCTTATTTTAAACCCCTTTTCCTCTAAGCAAGGGTAGGATGATAGAATTAAGGCTAGTATGAGGCAGTGAATTCATAAAATCAATTTATGTTTTCCACAAGCAACTTCTGATGAGTCCATAGATCTCACAGCATATAAAATTCACAAGCCTGTATTAGCCACCTCATCTTCAATGCATTTTCTGCTGCTTCTCCTGTGGCAAACTGAAATAAACATGAAACAATATGCATGTATCTACCACAGACATTCCCAGTAAAAACAGTAGGTTCTCTTAGATCTGCTACTGGCTGCTTGGATGATGATAATATACACAAGTGAGTTCTAGCTGGAAGGAAAAGTAGTAACCAAATGTGAAATAAACCATTAAATAACAGAGTATCATTTTCAGACTTCCTTACTTAACTAAAAGGGTACTGAAACCGACCTTTTTTACAGGAATAATGGATGATGAGATATCTGCTCTCAAATTATCTTATCTGTTACTTAAAGAAAAACAGGTCTGGTTCTCACCAGTACTCAGATGTGAGACCAGTAAGCAAAAATCACACAAACCAAATAAGCTGGAACAGAGATTGGTCTCATTGTCCTGTTGAGCTGGCAGACAGGGAAGACAGAGACCATGATTTAAAAAAAAGAGACAAAACAACTCTTTACAGTGTGGTTTTCTATTTTAGAAGGAGTTTGGAGTTTAAGGTCATTTCCTAGCTGAAATTCCTTCTTACATGCATCTCCAATCCCAATATCCTTGCTGGCTACTTCTGTAACTTTTTTTCACTTGTCTGAAGCACTGACACATTAAATTGAGGGACATGAATCACTTGTCCAGAAAAGCATTTGGAATTCTGTGAGAGTGGAAAAAAAGCAGTCACTGAACCTATGAATTCATACTTGATGACCCAAAGCTCTGACCATCAATATCTGCAGAAGCTTTTTTGTTAGCTTCACATTTTACCATATATGACACTCCCTACCAACTCTGAAACAAGGAGCACTGCATATGTCTTCCAGAGAGGAAACTGGATTAGAAGATTATGACAAACTGAATCCTATTTGCATGTGAGTTATTTAATTCCTTTCAAAGTTTCTTTCAGATTGTTTATCAGAAAGAAGTCATGTGCTTGCCTGACTTCCATGCATCACACTGGAAGTCTATGGCAGAAGTCACAGAGATATGTTAGCAGGCTCCAGATCCAGTCGTCTGTCTTTACTTTCCTCCTCACTCAGTTTGTGTGTATTTCTGGGGCTTCTGACAGGATACATAAACAATATATAAAGCTTTTTGAATTTTGACTTTTTATATGATCTAATGAAGCCAAAAGATTTAAGAAGCATACGGAGTCTCATTAACCCAAAAGCAGGTTTTGTTGGTAACTGGATGAATTACTGCTGGCAGTACTGTACGGACCACTACAAAATCAAACTTTACAACTTTTCTAGGGGTTTCTAGGCTCCTCTACTATTAATCTAATACAAAATATATTCTGTTCTAATGTAAATCTGATTTTCACTCTGTTGGGAAATAGGGACTGTTCATTTCATAGTCAAAATTTCCAATAATTATATGACATGACACACTTTCACATTTTAGAAGCTCAGCTTCAAGCTCGCAAAAAAAAACAAACAAAAAACCATATACTATTTAGCTAGATAATAGCTTCTCCTGACAACTGATATACCATGAAACTATACAAATCTAGACTGCAGCACAATTCCAGTCACCTTACCTTGGGGATGTGGGCAGTGACTTGCCCTCTGACCGCTGGGCTTCTAAAAGCTGCTGGAGTTGGTTCTGTAATGTAACACGTTCCACTGTCTGCCTGCAAGAAAACGTAAGACTGTTTACCTTAAATTGCAAAACTGTCAGCATTAGCAACCTACAGGATAACTGATCCTACCCATTCAACTTTGTATTAAAAAAATAAGTCCTTTTCACCTATACTTTACATAGTAAGTAAAAAGAGAAATTATAAATAATAGCACAAACAGAGAGCTTGTACTTGTCTCTGAATTCCTGTGGATATTTTGTGATCACTGCACAAGATCAACTGAGAGATACTTACCTGTCAAAGATTATTTACTATACTTCATATAAGGAAAATGTGGAAGCGGCAGTTTGTTGGAATCAATTGACTTACAGAAAATGATAGCACAGAAACAAAGATATGGCAGAACAAACGTAGGGCCACTTGATTCTTACTTGTTAGCATAAAGGAAGAGGAAAGGGTCAGATTAAGAAGTCACTTCCTACACTTTGTAGTTGGCTTTTACTGAGCTAAATGATAGCTCAGACAACTGCTCTCTACTCTTATCTGCAAATAAACTCAGAGAGGAGCCTTTGCCCACTGGTCTAATCTTCTTCAACTGAAGAATGGAGCTAAGTATGGTCTCTGTGTAATTCAGTGGAGTAGGAAAAAACCACATCTGCTTGCTGCCCAAATGTATCATAGATCCTGCCTGTGCTCTACACCAACTTTATACTCAGTAGTGCTGTAGCTACTGCAGCCTTCAGTGTGGTGTGATCTGCACTGATTTGTAAATAACTTTAGAGAACATTGTTTAAAAAATGGTGATAGTACATATTAATTGTTAGTAGTATGAAAGTGACATCCATACGACAGACTCCATTCACCTTCGAAATGTAATCATAATCTCTCTTATCCTGCCACATTCTTATTTCCATCAGAAGGACTCAGTTCTACAAGATAACCTGCAAACCTTCAAGTAGTTCTACGAAAATGAAGGCTTAGCTCTATTTGTCTAAAAAAGTTTTTCTCTGCTTTCCTTCCCATCCAATTTAGACCTTCCATTCACAGCTTTAGCTTATCAACCACTACAGTTAACATTCCATCTTGTTTAGTGACCTCTAAGTTCCAGTGCTTCTGAACACTGCACAGACAGAATTATTGGGAAACTACTAAGAAAACCAAGAGACTTACAGCTTTTTGTTACTCTATGTATGGTACCTTTCATCTGGAATATAATTGGTACATTTGGTTTTATTTCCTGGTCCTCATAAAATCACCATGTGAAAATTACTTTTTACCTGCTTCTTCCAGGCTCTGCTTCTGTTGCTGTAGAGGTAATATATTTTTAGTACTTTAATTCTTGTTGGATCTGCAGAACTAATACAGTTCTCCACCAGTGAGCTGGACCCTTTCCTAGCTCACATGCCATCAGCAGAAGAGTTAGCTGAGTTCCAAGTGCAGTCTTTGTAACTGGCAATGTGAAAGCCAGAATGACTCCAGATGACTTTTTAGACTAGGGGTTGTACTTGCAGGGCTGGCAGAAAACCAGACTTTTTAGTTTTAAGATATCAGAGTGGATCTGAAAACTGCTAGAGAAATAAAGGTAGGATTTTGACATACTGAATTGCCATCACATTTTACAATACAGACATGCTTTATGTAGATTCTTTCTTTTAATTTTCCATCTTCCTTCCTCTTGCCTACACACTTCCTTAAATTATTTTAAAATCACTCCTACCATCTGTCAACATTGGCTTACATTGCAACTTCCCAGATACTCTCTTTTAAGAGCCAGGGAAATTTGCATTTTGAGATTAGATTGTGATGCAGTTTATCTGCTTCATTTGCCATTTATGCTTCCTTCAACTTCTATTTCTAAATATCTAACTAATGTAGCTAACAGCTTCTTATGCTTTTAGCTGTAACAGAAATCTCTGACACCTCTTCTACGGAGTTAAAGTTCTCATTCCACTTAAACATCTTATTATGCTAAAAGAATTGAAGTTTCCTCCATTTTCAAAGTTTAACTAGTTAGCAAATAGCTCACAGAAACCCACATATCTTGCCAGAACTGTCCCTAAAGATATATAACATACACATAAATATCTAACATAACAGTGAAAATGAGGGATCATAATTCCTTGGAATATTTAAGTATTAAAACCAGATTGATTTAGGAGACAGGATCGCTATAGCATCAGGGGTAAAAAGGTCTACTTACTTTATGATATTTAATGCCCAAATTTTGAAGGCCTTAGCTTAGACAATGTTCACAGTAAGTAAGATGTAAGGACAGTTCTGTGTCTACTTAGACAACTGTGGATTCCCACTACCGCCTAATGGAATCGGGGAGCTCAGTAAATGAACATGGACAGGTCTGAGGCATTGAGCTCTACTGAAGTACCTGTCATAGTATGTTGCCTTACTCATCTGCTTTATTTCAAATAATGGAATTGCCACATGATGAAGATAAAAATAGAACAGCTGAACTAAGTAGAAAAGAGATGAATGGATAATTGTGAAGTATATACTGGGTTTCTTATTATATCTTATTATATCTGTATATTATATCTTAATATATCTTATTATATCTTTATATCACTTACTACCAAAAAACCACCCCCAAAATAACTGTTCCCTGCACCCAAACCTAACCTAATACAAAACCCCAAAACACACTGGCAACTTGCACACACCATAGCAAACCACGGCAATAACTTTTTTATTCAGCTGTTTTTCAGCTATTCCTCTGAAGTTTCAGGAAAATCATGTATTTTGTTTACAGAACACAGAAAAGAGGATATTAAACCACTATCTCATCTTCATGTTTTGACTCATGGTTTGCTTTGATCTTTGCCTTGATAGAGATTTTGGCTTGTGTATCAAAAAGATCAACAAGCCTCTCACTGATTAACTGCTTTGCACATCCAGGCCCATAAATGCAGGACAGTGCAACCCTTTGGGTGTGCAAATAGAACCATCTGTCATGAAGCAGAATTGTAAAAGTAGTCTAGGGAAGCATAAATTTTATGTCATTAGTTCTGACCTGGTCTCTTCAGGCCAGGAAAGTCCAAACAATACAAATCATTACTGCTAAAGTCATCGGTGCTAGAAACTATGCATTTGTGAAAGCAGCAATTCTCTACACTGGCATCTACTCTTTTTTAAGCAGATTAAACCAGTGCTGAAATAACTAAGACTTTAAGAATTACGGAGATCTCAGGAACTAAAATGAAAGGCAATATTTTGTATAGACTCTGCAAGAAACTTTTGTGTCATATGCATCTTGTTTAATTCAGAAAGTCCTACTGGATTGAGAAAAAGTCTATAATTAGCAAGAGATGCAAACTTAAGCTGTTATTTCAAAACTGGTAACTGTTGGGTTTTTTTTAGTTCCTCCCCTCTTTTGAGAAAAAGCCTCAGTTAATACTCATGTGAAGATTCGACGGAGCATTTGTAGTTGAGCTGCTTTGGATCAAAGAGCTGAAAGATGTGAGGACTCTGGCAAAATGTGATTTTACTGTTTTGGTTGTGGGCCTTTTCAGAAATGGCTCCAAAAAGTGAGATGAACTGGGATCTCTTTTCTCTAGAACTGCTCTGTGTTGCCTTGATGATTGAGGGCTCATGAAAAGAGAACAAAAGAAAGTACTTCCTTCTTTGGTTTAGGACCTTTGAAGACAGGTCTTGGTAGGTGCTGGTCTAAGACAGTTTCTGTGCTGCTGCTCTTGCATGATATCAACCACTCTGGTCTTGCTGTAGCTGGGGAGATAGAGTGTTATCAGAGAGAGGCTACTAAGCACCCGGAATAAAAGAAGACTGAATGATCAGCTCGTGTTTACAGCAGTTGAGGGAAGGCTGGGAAGCACATTATGTGTTGATAGGAATCATTCACATAATCCATTGTAATGCAATCATAGCTCCTCTGTCTCTAGAACTTTGTCCATTAACACCAGCAGAAGTAAGTGGAGGAAAGACAGGAAAGCCATCTGATCTAGCCAAGTTGGAGCTATCCTTATGTAAATGCAGTTTGAAGTGATTAAGCATAAACTGGACTTCCATCTGTTGCTATCTGGTGCTTTCAGGATCCTCAGAGATGCTGTAGCAAATGAATTCTCCTGTCATGCTAGAGGTAGATATGCTTGAGAAGATGCCAATGCCAGGCATGTACTTGGATTTTCATGCAGTATGGGCCTGCAAAGCAGTGAAGGTATTTCTGTCGTCCTCTATAGCTCCTGAGCATGGGCCTCTGAAAATGGTCCATTGCTTCTATCAGAGCTACTCACAGCCCGAGGCTTGCAGCCCAAATAGCCACACAGAATCTGCTCTTTCAAGCAGAAAATAGAATATTTCACTGCCTCAGTAAACTGCAACAGAATTGCACAACAGACTCAGTCTCTTTGTAGACATGGAAGAAAAGACTGATGCTGCACTTACTGGAGCTAAACCTGAAGCCTAAAAAATAAGCTGATGAAAGGAAGCAGGTTTAACCCCAGCTGAGACAAGTAAAGGAACCCACCAGCTGCCAGATAAGAATAATTTAAATGACTTCCTATGTGTGCAGTCTGTGAGATGACAGGGAAAGACTTGAAAAAGTTCAAGCATTTTTGTCAGAACAAGACTATGTCTATGGGGGTAAACAGCCTGCTGGCTGACATAGCAAGTCTTTCCATATGAGAGGTAACATATCAAATACTGGGTGAGAACTGAAACATGGAGAATTCGAGTCTGCCATTCCTACTTCCTGGTGTGTGCAGTTTTTTTTCCTGCTGAGTTACAGGGAAAATAAATTTCATTATATATTGAGAAGATTCAGATGGCAATGCAGGGTACTCAGGAAATACCCTATGTTCTCCTCTTTTTTTCCTTTTATATCAGCTGATTTGTATATTTTAGAATCTCCCAGCAAATGAACCAACTACAAAACACCTGGTACATAGGATGATCAGAAACTATTTTCATGGCTTGTGGTAGCTGACAAGCTCTTCATCATGCATCTAAGTCAAAACAATGTTAGGTCAGTGCTGATGCTTTCTAAGAGTCTTATGAGCCTATCAACACACTAAGTCACAGTAACTGCATCTACAATAAGAGAAAGCAATTGCATAAATTCATGTTTCAAAATAACAGGTTTTTAACAGAATGTTTAATAACAACCATGCAAAAATATTTAAAACAGCTCCTATGAATAAAAAAACAGAGCATATTTCCCGAGAAGCCGCTGTGGGCTTTGGTTATCTTTGAACTCCAACACCACCCCCCCCACTATTATTTTCCTTATTTTTCCTAACATCAACACCCAGCACTGTAATTAGAAGAAACTCGCTGTGTATAAAAGCATGCCATGTGAACAGAAATTATGATCAGTAATGATGTCATCCCTAGGTATGTAAACAGACAAGGAATCGGATTGCTTCATACATACCCTGTTCTACTCCCACTCCTTTCATCTATGTTCACAGCAAACTGTTACAGAGAGAACAGCTGAAAAACTGAGCTGTTAAAGGTGAAGGGACAAATCCTTGAGAACATGAAAGAGTGGAGAAATAAGGTAGAAATATGACTTGAAAGTATCGTACATAAGAAGCAGAAAAGAGACATTGCTAATAAATTGAAGACAAAGTAGGGTATTGTTTTAAGAATGATCCTGATGCTAGCAATGAAACACTTACTCCTTCAGCTGCTTAGTTAGCTTGACAACCTGAGAGGCCAATGACATACATGTCTCCACAACTACCAAGTAGCGGGAACACATGGTGTGCCCATGTCGCTCAGCACTTTGTGAGGGTTTCTCTCCAACGTGGTTTTGCATGGTGACATTTGCTCCATATTCAACCAATGTCTGTAAAAACACAAAAGGAAACACTGACATCTGTAAATATCTCTGTTCTGACTTCTAGTTAAGCACAATATTGGCTGGGCCCAAATCACTCCTGAATAAAATGCTTGGAAACGCTGGTCTAAGCAAATCACTTTTAAAAATCGGTCACTTGCAAGTCTGTATGCAGAGTGAGCTCAAAACACATACCACCAAAATCTATCAGTCACGTGCAAGGATAACACAGAAGAATGAGCTGTTGTTCAGAAGAACTAAGAAAAGGCTATATTCTTCTTTCCTCTCCCTTTACACTTCTCCTCAGTCTTCTGTTTGTACAGTACAGCATGACTTAGTATTCATACAGTGAGCGGGACTATCAAATGAAAATACAGGCCTTACTTTCAGGCACCTATTATCTCCTGATAATCAATACTGAGCCACAGTAAAAAAAGTTTTTCAGATGCATGTGTCTATGCATTACTGAACATTGTGCTAAATTTACATATGGTAATTTTCAAAAAGAAGACACAGGCAAGTGCAATTCAAATGACTTGATAACATCAGGGTCCAGGGCAGACTGAACACATTGTTATAGAAGACAGTGGTCAGCTGTTATTGGCTTACCAGGTCTGGTATCTACTGCTCTTGGGATCTCTGTGTTGCATTGCAACGCACCCTTAGAATCTCATTTTAGGAGAGTCTTTACCACAGTATTTGCTGACTCCTTTTCTGGTTTAGCTCTTTATTTCTTAATTTAAGTTTAAAACACTCAGCAGACTCAGTCTCAATTTCCTGATTCCTTAGCCAAATGATGTTTGGATATGAAAAATATGGCAGATACTTTTCAACAATGCCTTTAGGTCAGACAGACAAAAATTTCTTTTTGCAGGGAAAAAAAAAAGTATGTACAATCACTTTTTCAATCTGATTTTTTTTTTCTGTATGTGTTTTTTTAATGCTGAAAGAAGTCTCATTGCTTTGCACTTGCTTGGTTACCCTCTGTTCTCTTTTAAAGATACACTCAAATATATGCCAACTTTTAGTCTTTAAGAGAAATAATGGCTTATACTTTGATGTACACATCTGCGTTACTCACAGTACTAGCAAAGAAACCTAGCTTGTTGCTGAAGAGCTATATAAGTTGTGAGCATGATATTTGAATTACTTCGGGACTAGAATCCAGAGCGCTGTAAAAGCAAAGAAGTTCTGTCAGGTTGACCTCAAGACATCCAATCACTGAATCAAGAATTGAGACCAAACCTTCAGCCTTTTCAATCCGTTTATGATAATCAGTGTTATGCACTATATCCTTTACTGGTGTGCATTTAAGATAGGACCCAAACATTCTCAGCAATGTTCAGACACACATTGCTCACAGCACTTTGGAAAAAATTCTGAACAATATGATAATGCATTCTTAAACTACAGCATTATTAACATCACACATACAGATGAAGTATTGCATGGCTGAGCTCTTGGCTGACTTATGCAAGCAGAGTTGGTAATCCACCAAGCACTGGAGTGGCCTTGTTGACTAAGAACAGCAGGCACAGAGACCTCTACATCTGCTTACAGAGAAGAGGAATAGCGATCTGTCTGGGTTGCTAAATCTATACAGAAAGGGAACCTACTGATAGTCTTTCACTGCATTTCATGTCAATAAATTTGGTTTAATTTTCCAATAAAGAAAATAAAGAAGGGAAAGTTCTGCAGAAAGCAGTCTTATAGTTTGGAACATGGTAAGAGTGTCACCAACTCAATGAGAGGGCCAGAGAATCACTGACAGCTGGTGACCCTCCATTTTTTGTAATGCTACTTAGAATCTCCATGCCCCCTTTATCGCTTCTTTCCTTTTACCATATCATTCACTCTATATTGTTTTAAATTAGACTATAAACTCACTGGGAAGAAGGCTTATTTTGTTTAGAGCACAACAAAACCTCAACTACATTTAAGACTGAGGTGTCCATGAAGTGACACTACTAATATTGTATATTTTTGTTGTCATTAGATATTTTCATGTTTTATTTCTCCTGGTTTCACTTCAGCACAAATCACTTTTTGATTTGTATATTTATCTATAATAAAATAATATTGAGAATTCTAAGCTATTTATTAAGGTTCATTCTTCACAGGGAAAGCAGGGCTATTCTTTTTTTGTTTTGTTTTATCCATGAAAACTGCCTGCAGATGTCACCACTCTGCTCAAAATCATCTACTCTCATTTCTCTTTGAAATTCATTGCCCATCTTGATGAGGCACTGTTGAGTTAGCAACACACCCTACCACAGTGGTGCTCTCCCCTAGTAAATTATCAGTTTCTTCTATCCACTTTTTTCCAACTGATTATAGCTTGTCTACAATACAATAATAAAACCACTAAATTTAGCATGGATGTGATGATCTGTGTATTTTTTTTCTTATAAGGGTTTGTACAGGGTCTATCCTTGACATCTTAAAAAGACAGACATCAATGAGAAAATGCAGAGACAGTCATTTCCTCCAAATCCATTTGACTGTGCTCTTTTCAAGTCTATCCATTCAGCTCGGCTGTTACCTGTTTTCCTTTTTTTCATTGTGTGAGACCCAAACTGGTTTTATGGAGTTATGTCTTCTTGGTGTTCAGGTATATACACTGCTATAATAATAATAAACAGATATGCATCTGCAGATTTAACATAACTCTCCACTCTGGAGAAGTTAGCTAATGAGAACTGACTAGCTGTATTTCTTTTAGGTTTGAATTCATACAAATTTTCTGTATTTGCAGTGAACTAAGAAGTGCTGTCATGTATGGTAACTGGATTAACTAATTTACTGATATATATCTGAGTCCTTAGACTCTGGGAATTACTTCTCCTTCTTACATAAGTTTTCCTCCCCTATCTGACTTGATCACCTAGATTTCTATTTGTTACCTTTCTGCCATGTGGTTGTTTATTCTTTTACCTGTTTTTATCCAATGACTAATTTGTTTCTCAAATACCTTTCTGAAATATTTTTATTATTAGTTCTTCTCCAATCAGCTTTCACTTTAAGCACTGACAACACTGAACACTGAAATGTACTTCTGTAACTAAAGGTTCTAGCAACTTTGATGGCCAAAAAGTACATCAGCAATTCAACTGCAAATCTGCAGAGTTGAGATGTTTAACTTCGCCAGCCAGTTCAACCTTATAGCTTTTTTTGTATGTCTGCACTTGACAGTGATACTGTAAAGAGATATCCAAACTGGTTTATTCAGATCTGGCTCCCAAAAGTGCTATAGCTGCATAAGCCTTCTTAGCAGGACAAACTACCCTTTTCAGAAGCTCTATAAAACACAACTATATTGCTTTCAGTGGCCAGGCTGATTCATTGAAAAATAGTTAGAAATTGGCATTGCACTGCATTGTTCAGTATAGACACACTAAAAAATTCTAAGTCTGGAAAGAATGGTTTATTCAGGGTGGAAATCCTTCAACGTAGATAAACTTATCTGCTAGACTTCCCCTAAGCAGGAGAGATACAACTATTCATTGGAAAAAGAAATGGAAGGAAAATATCAGAAGAGTACAAGTATCTACTCTAGCTGCCCTTTTGTAACATAAAAACATATACACTAGTTGCTCATGTATAAACAATATAACAATATAAGCATGCTTTATTCTTGCAATACAACAGTTACTTTAGGTTAACAATAGCATAATTGACAACAGAATCTAAATCCAGATCTTTTCAGTATTTCAGTCTGAGTCCTACTGGTTTAAAATTCTTCTTTCTAGTATAATGTATCAATAATTATTCCCTCTTGTAAGATCTCTTATAACCATTTTATTTATCATTTAATGTAAAGAGGTTTCTGGTACAGCTATCACTCTACCTGTATGCATCCTAGATAACCATGTTGAGCAGCTATGTGAACAGCAGTATTTCCATCCTGGTCAACTTCATCCAGTGAAATGCCCTGTTCTTGCATGAACTGAAGAAGCCACAGAAGGATTTTCTCCTAGGCGGAGGGGAAAGGAGATGTCACAAAAAATAAAAAATAATACAGACCTAAATGTGCTAGATTATGGCTACTGTCTTCTGTTACTAATGCTGTCCAATAACTCCTTGTTTTCATCTCTCTTAACTTTGTAGGGCTTAGTGTACCATGGGTCTGTCTCTGTTGTTTGTTTGTTTGCTTATTTGCTCCCTGGATAAATAAGCTGAAGTACTTTGTTTTATAAAAAGGGATATTAGGAAAAATATGAGTACTGTAACACTGTACTGTTATTACTGCACTGTAATCCTGAAAAATTGTTCACTAAAAACTGAATATTGCAGGGGAAACCTTGGGCAGATGAGCCTGTATGTCAATCTGAAAATCAGTTTGTGAAATGTGGTGAAACTTCACAAGCCTCTTTGGAAAATTAAAGCAGGATTATGTGCAGGTCACAGACCTGAGCAGTTAAGAGTCTTCAAATCTATCACTTGCCCACCTCTGGGATGTTGTGCAAGAGGAGAAACAATACAACTAAACCCAGGAAATCCCTCTGCCCTGAGTTCTCAGTCTATTGACTAATTGACCATTTGTATGTGACTACATGCTGGGAAGGATGGGAAAACATAAACTGCAAACTTGGTGGTGGAAGTCTGGAAGCCAAAACTGAGGTGCCAACCTAACTCTTTTCAACATTGCTTTTTGCACATGTATGCCAGTGTATATGTATACACATTTACAGTGTACACGTACACACATTTATATGGGTATTCTTTTCTAACAATGGACAGTTTACATAAGCGGACTATGCTTATTCTATTTCTTACATTTCCCAGCAGGTTTATTTGGAAAAAATCTTGTTCTCTCTAGGAACCTTCCATGACCCTCCAGATTAAATTTCATCATGCATTGCTGAACATGATACATAGTGAAAATCTAGAATTAATCTCCAGATTACATAAAAAAGTGAGGTCCATTAAAGGGTAGCTGACTACAGCTGTAGTCACAGTTTTCACATCTGAATAGCTGGAAAGAATAAACTGCTTTCTAGCTTAAAACTTTATTTAAAAATATTTTTTCTTATCTTCCATTGATATTTATCATGTGTTATACTAGCTAGGAGCTCTAGTTCAAAATGGTTTCTAGTCTTGATGAGGCAAACACCAATGCACAGGCTTAACCTGCAGTACCTCAGTAGCTTCAGTGATACTAAGTACATAATCACTCACAGTCAGATACATGGGCCTGTAAGAATGAAATGTACCTAAATGAAACAGTACTGAAAACATGTCTAGGACTCTGAGCAGTAATGAGGTGGGAAAAAGAAAGAATAAAAATGAGAAAAGGAAATTCTACCTAGTAACCTTGATCATAATCCTCTCCTGTTTTTGTCTAAAAGTACCACAGAAATTTCAATATCAAGGAAAAGGAGATGGATCCTCAGACTAGGTTTCTTCCAAATGATTCTGCTTATTCAAGCACCTGGATCTCTGCTTACTGATTCAAAGGACTAGTCTGTCTGGAACTTATCTTCTTCATATTTCCACTTTAACAGCAGTTTTGTTTTTATTACAAGGTGAAGGGGTAGGTATATTTACTTCTCCTTGGCTGAATGCCCAATATAGCTGACAGCCAGCATGGAGAGATGACTTCAGATCACATATCCCTTTTAAAATACTTTTGAGCAATTTCTCGAGATGCCTGTGGTGTTGGCCAGCGGTGAAAAAGGATTACACTACTCCTATGAATTGCCCTTATGTTTTAATAATTAAAAGAAAAATATATTAGCAAAACTCTGTAGAACTGAAAGACAGCTACAGCTTTGAAACCATATATTTATTTGAAACATAATAGGAACTAGACTGTTAAGCATGTTCTGTAATTTTATGATCACTATCAGCATGGAGCAAATGATGCTTTCTAGTCAGTTATCTTATCAACATGGAAATCAAGTGCCTGGAAGGCTAAAGTTGATCATCTGTACTTAGGACTGTCTGTGCATCAGCTGTTCACAGGCTCAAAGTCAGAGGCCTACGCAAACAGCTTGTGTTTCTCTCAAATGATCATATTTTTAACAAATGTACTCTTGACAAAAATAAAAACCATAGCAAAACAGCTATTTTTTTCATTTACACCTAGGAAAAATGAAAACTTATATATGAAAATATGTATCACTTCAGTAACACACATCTATTTGGGACAAAAGTGTTCTTAGGAATAGATTGTAACAACTCAATTTACTCAGACAAAATGAAAGATCAGAAAATTCATGAGATTAAGATAATGGAAAATAATCACATATTTGTTATGTAACAGGAACTGACAAATACTGACAAATCACTTAGTCTATCTGATACTTCTAAAACCTACAATGGCTTTATGTTGTAGCAGTGGTTAATAACCTCTCTTGCGTATTCTAGAACTATAATAATTCATGCCTCCCTAAAAATAGATTCTGGGAAAATGTCACAATATGTAATTTCTGCTTTGTGACAGGCTGCAGATTTTGGCTCCACCAAAGCCTTTGGCTGGGTTTTGGAGCAGAAAGAACTAACAAGCACCATTTAAACAAGTCGACTACAAATGGAAGGCTTAGCATGGTGAAGAGGACCAACTCCAATCTTTACCTCATCAGTTAATATTAACTAAATAAGATATCCTTCCCAATATCCCTTCACTGTAGCAGAATGAGTGAAAACAACACATTATTCTTGCAAAAATTACATTAGACAGGAAGTCAAACATCCTGAAGGTGAAAAATAGGTGTGTTGTTAGACATTTGCATACCTGCAAGTCACACTGTCCTGCCCATTGTGCTCTCCACATTACACCATTGTCAAGTAGTGTCTGGAACCCTTTCTAGGCTCTCAGTCATCCTACAGCTCTGCTTCCCTAAAATTCTGTTAGACTGTCTGGAGCTTGGATGCAACAAACCCTTAACATTCCTCCCCACCTTCTACCTCTTCTGTGCTGCTCCATGCTAACACAGTGTCCATGTTGGAATAAATTACAGCCCTGTGAAACTCTTACTCAGGAACTACTCCTATGCGCACCTAGGACTACACCACCACTTCTTCCTGCCAATTTGGTGTCTGTGCCAGACATAGCTGGTACACAGTCTGCCATGTACCTATGATTTATACCTGGCATGGAGAGGACTGCCAACAACCTGGTTGCTTCTTACATAATCCCATGCTTAAAGAAGCCCTTGATAGGAGGAGCATCTGACCAGGCTACAGGTTGACTTTAAGCTCTTCCTGTCTTCCATCACATGAACTTATGTAGTTCCTCTCTCACTGGAAAATTAAATTTTGTTGAGATGTCTTTGGAGTCAGGCCATGACTGTGGTTTGATGACCTTCAACATAGGAGCTTTGCTACAAACTCCCTTTTGCTGCCCATTCTAAATGACATTTATTGAAGAAAAATATGGTGGCCGTGTCTAGTGCCTGGGGAAACAATGGATGGACTGACTCTTTTAGAAAATGATTCAA